>NC_135211.1:1725496-2355496 GCF_052324685.1 Brachyhypopomus gauderio | reverse complement strand
AGAAAAGTGATTCCCCTAACAGGAACAGATGAAAGAAGAAGAAGAAGAAGATGATGTCAGACAGTCTGTGATTAACAAGTACTATTAACTAGGAGCAACTAGGATTCACAATCACATAGGCTTTCATTATCACACCATCCAGTTTGGATGCTCAATCTTACTGGGCCATTCTGCCATCTATGTTCCAGACTTTCTAAAACTCTGAAGAGAATCAGGTCTTTTGAAGTTTCTTCTTCTATTTTCCTAAGCTGAAGCGTGAAAGTAACTGCAAGTGTAACTCTCTTAATAATAACATGTGAGTGCACATCCTGCCTTATGCTGCTAGAGCACATCTGAGAAGCCACTGAACTGACACAAGAGACTCTGAATCTCTGGGCTTTATCTTATAGGTACAGCAGTGGAATGTCACCACAATAGCAAATACAATGAAAGAGACTACATGTTGTGAATGAGAACACTATGGGTGAGGAGGTGGCCTTCGTTCACATTCTCAGCCAGACAACTAGTTACCAGCACTCCAACACCATGAAGATCAGCAATACTAAAGTGTGTTTAGGACATCTTTCAAAGCCCAACTCTGGACATGTGGAAGATGATCGTGACAAAACTATTTGCTATAGGCTCTGAGTGGCAATATAGTAATAAGCACAATTCCAACTGCTATTATAACTGAAAGCAACAACTATATATGCTGTGATATTTTAGACCCTATGTAGCCCTAGACAACTAATTAAAAACCAGTAAAACATAACACAGTGGAAAATCAGTAAAACAAATAGAATTCCAAAAAGTTCTAGACTATGAAATAAATGAAATGGGTGGCCCACATATGAGGCCCTTGAAACTGTTAACAAGTAACAACACTAATTTAGAATAATGAGCAGCCAAGTTAGAATGAAGGACCCCAAGATGAACCCAACACCTACCATCTGCCTGTTTCATAGCATAAAATCTACTGGCACAAATCTTATCTACTGAGCTAAATCAGCAAATAGTACATATACATGTGTGGTTCTAATAGGGGACTGGTAAAAACACAAGACTCAAAGCACTCTGGTGTTGCCAAACCCCTTTTAGAGCTGTCCACTAGGGCTTTTTGACCAGAATGGCCAACCTATACATTGCCTTGATTGCCTATAGGATTGCATGGAGTAAATGCCACACACTTTCCTCCATAAAGTCAACCATAATGGCCTTCATTCAGGACATAGTAGGAGGACAACAACACTACAAGCCAACTTGAAAAGAATTGAAGAGCTGATAAGAGAATGGGAATAGGAAGTATAAAAACATGTATGCCATGCAAGTCATCAGTCCCTCCATAGAATGTACCCCTGACACATAGCAGGGTGGCTGACATTAGACAATCTAACCAATGACTGGAATAGTCAGAGAAGGATGGAGAACAAGGCTCCTGTGAGACTCCAGAACTAGACAGATAAGCAAGTATTAGTGAACCAACAACATAGTGTGGTAGTAGATAAGGCCAGCCACCTCCTGCCTAACCAGCTCAATCAATCAATCAATCAATCAAATTTTATTTATATAGCGCTTTTTACAACAGTTGTTGTCACAAAGCAGCTTTACAAGTGTCCGAGTCCTAGCCCCCAGTGAGCAAGCCAAGGGCGACAGTGGCAAGGAAAAACTCCCTAAGGGCATAAGGAAGAAACCTTGAGAGGAACCAAGACTCAGGGGGGGAACCCATCCTCCTCTGGCCGACGCCGGTCACCATGCCAATGACAACAATTTAGACAGAAGAACAATTTAGACATGTAAGGGATAATGTCCGTTTTGAGTGACCACGAGCAATGACAGGATGACAGCACCAGCGCCCCAGTCTACCATAAAACCCTTTGCCTATGAACCTCTGGATCTGTACCTTTATCTAAGGGGGGATATTAATTATCAAATGCTAAACTAAATAAGTGTGTTTTTAACCTAGACTTAAAGATTGTGACTGTGTCAGAGTCCCGGACGCATTTTGGAAGGTTGTTCCAAAGCTGGGGGGCCTTACAAGAAAAGGCTCTTCCCCCTGCTGTTACCTTATTAATTTTTGGAACTAATAAAAGGCCAGCACCCTGTGATCTTAGTGGACGTGGGGGTTCATAATAGGAAATAAGTTCCTGGAGGTATTCAGGAGCAAGCCCGTGCAGTGCTTTAAATAAAATAAAAGAATTTTTTAATCAATACGGAATTTAACTGGGAGCCAATGCAGGGCTGATAGGAGTGGTCTGATATGAACACATTTTCTAGTTCTACTGAGAACTCTGGCTGTGGCATTTTGAACTATTTGAAGTTTATTTAGATTCCTATTTGAGCATCCTGACAGTAGAGTTACTGTAGTCTAATCTGGAGCTAACAAAGGCGTGCACCAATCGTCTGCATGCAATTTTCTGCATCGTCCTGTGATAATGCATTTCTTAACTTGGCAATGTTGCGGAGATGTAGAAAAGCTATCCTAGTGGTATTATCTATGTATTTATCAAATGATAGATCTGAGTCGAGTATGACGCCTAGGTTTTTGGCTACTGTGCCAGGTGTAATGGGGTAGTCTGCGAGATTCAGCATTAGATCTGGAATTTTCTGTCTTGTGGCCTTAGGGCCCAGGAGAACTTCTGTTTTGTCCTCATTAAGTTGGAGGAAGTTTAGAGTCATCCAGCATTTAATCTCTTAAACAGGCCTCAATTTTTCCTAAACTGAGTTTGTCATCAGGTTTGGCTGATATGTAAAGTTGAGTGTCATCTGCATAGCAGTGAAATTTGACACCATGTTTGTTTATAACTGTGCTAAATGGTAGCATATATAATGTAAATAATAGTGGTCCTAAAATGCAGCCTTGTGGGACCCCATATTTCACTTTTGTACGTTTGGATGGAATATTATTGAGCTCTACAAACTGATAGCGATTAGTTAAGTAAGAGTAAAACCAAGAAGCACTAACAGAGATACATAGCCTTGATCTGGGGCAAGGAGGAGATCATTTGTTACTTTGACTAATGCTGTTTCAGTACTGTAATGTGGCCTAAAACCAGATTGGAACTTTTCAAATATGTGATTCCTATGCAGATATAGGCATAATTGCTGGGCAACAGCTTTTTCTATGATCTTGGGTATAAATGATGTGTTCAAAATGGGTCTATAATTAGATAGCACAGTCGGATCAAGATTTGGTTTCTTGATCAGAGGTTTAATAACTGCTAATTTACATGATTTTGGGCATGTGACCTATTGTCTGGATGAGTTAACTATAGCTAGAAGAGGTTCAGTTACAACTGGTAATGCCTCTTTTAATAACTTTGAGGGAACTGAGTCTAGTGTGCAAGTAGTACAATTTAAGGATGAAATTATTTTCTCTAATTCTGATTGTGGGAGTGGATGAAAAGCATCAAGCTTTTTCTGTCTTGTGTCCCAGAAAGATAACCTCCGTTTTGTCACCATTAAGTTGGAGGAAGTTTAGCGACATCCAACATTTAACATCTCTTACGCAGGCCTCGTTTTTTCCTAAATGGAAATTGTCAGGTTTGTCTGATATGTAAAGTTGACACTCTGTTTGCTTATAACTATGCCCAATGGTAGCATGTATAATGTAAATAATAGTGGTACTAAGATGGAGCCTTGCAGAACTCCATATTTCACTTTTGTTTTTATTATTGAGCTCTACAAACTGATAGCGATAAGAATGAAACCATGAAAGGGCTGTGCCTGAGATTCCAACCCAGTTTTCTAACCGTTATAGCAAGATCCTGTGATCTATTGTGATTTCTGAATTTTTTTTTAGATTATGTCTCTCACAGTGGATGAAAATTTCAGACCCTCCATGATTTATAAGTGGGAGAACTTGCAAAGTCGCAGGATGTTCTCATACTAGGGATGCAAATTATCGATTAATTCATTAATCGTTAGTTGACTGATCTTATCGATCGACTTTCGATTAATCGATAAGTGGGGTTTTTCACCTGAATTTCAGTGTTTCAATAGGGCTTTTAAAAATATCAGCTAAATATACTGCCCAAAAAAATTAAGGGAACACTAAAATAACACATCCTAGATCTCAATTAATAAAAATCTTTGAAATCAGTTGAAAATCTCTCATTTCTACCTGTTGTCTGTTCCATTTGCACAAGAGCAGTTGAAATTGATTCATAATCAGTGTTGCTTCCTATCTGAACACGAAGTGTGGATGACTTGGAGTTACATTGTGTTAAGTGTTCCCTTTATTTTTTTGAGCAGTGTGGTTAAAACACTTTGTTCAAAAAGTATATATTATATTATGATAATTATATTGTATTATATTATATATTGCTCAAGTAATTATGCATGAGGAAATTTTTATGGTATAACAAAATACATTCTTTCATTTTAAAAAAGGAATAAATTAAGGACTGGCTCAGTTCAATTTGAAACATTAGACATTTAAAAAAATGTTTAAAAAAAAGAGGAAATTAAATAAAGAGCCAAACAGAATATTATTGAGCCCATGTTTGGACAATGTTTCTAGCTTTGTAGTGAACACATGCTGTAACGCGACCGGAGAGTGCCCAAGTTTCCACAACATCATTGAGCTTGTCAGTTAAACTGTCAGCGGTGTGTCTATCCGACATGTTCGTCGTAATCAGCACTGCAGATTTTAGCTGCCAGTTCTCGTCAGTGTAGTGGCACGTCACAGTAATGTAACTTTCTGTTGTTAGAGCCGTCCAACAATCTGTTGTAAGGGCTACAGTAGTAGCAGTAGATAGCTTTGTTTTTAGCTCACTCGTATTTTTTTGTAGCGAGCTTCGAAAACGCTCGCCTTCCCAGTGTAGCTGTGATTTTAGGTTGACCAGGTGCACTGGTGATATGCAGGACAGCTGCATGCATGGTGTTCAAATGATAATTGAGTGAGCTAGTGGAACTATTGTACTTCAATACCGCATTACACACAGAACATTTGACTTCTTTGCCTAAATTAACAATGTTGAAATTGTAGCGACTACTACTCCTCGCAGCGAATTCCCTAACAGACAGGCACTTGGCCCTTTAAGTGACACTGGGAGAGCGGCGCCTGTGCGCGCCAGGGGAGGGGAAGAGAACAGTGCTATTGTTTGAGTTGCGTGGAAAATAAAGTTTCCCTCCTTGGGATTTTCTGGATTACGCAGTTTCTGCCTCGTTTCCCGAACACGCTTCAAAATGGTCCCACACCGCACGTCTTTTCGCCCGCTTCATTTTGTTTTCCACTCTGGTCTTTCGCGACACGTGTTCACCTCTCGTTCTTACGCTCTGTTCAAGTTAATACAGGAGCGCTCTCTAATGATTAATCGTGATTAATACATTTTGATCGAGTAACGTCTTAATCGACAATTAATCGAAAGTCGATTAATCATTTGCATCCCAATCTCATACAATGCAGATAAAAAATGGAGGAGGTCAAATTTATTTATATAGCACTTTTTACAACACATGTTGTCACAAAGCAGCTTTACAATACTATGGGTCCAGATCCCTAATGAGCAAGTCAAAGGCGACAGTGGCAAGGAAAAACTCCCTATGATGGTGGGGATTAGGAAGAAACCTCGGGAGGACCAAGACTCAAAAGGGAACCCATCCTCCATTGGGTGACCCACTACCAGAAGTCTGTATTTGTAGTCCACATGTAGTTTTATAGTTATAGTTGTGACTCTAGTTCCCAGGCCAAGTAGTCACAGTCCCTTCAGTGCAGATGGTGAGTCTCAGGTAGGAGCTAGCATCAGCACGTCCTCTTGCAGCAATGGCACATCCAACCCCGGCATCAGTACATCCACCGGCAAGCGAGACCATCTCCCAGGTGCTTGTATGGAATCATCTTAGGTTGAAGCATGCAAAAAATATATACAATACAGGTTTTCCAGCCAAGTGATGCCATGACACAGGTGGGTGACAGCATCAACATCTCAGATTACCAGAAGTCTCAACATCTGGGGGCCCCCGAGCCCCACACCTTCACAAGTAGAATATTAACTGAAGGGTTTTTTAAATAGGTGAGTCTTAAGTCTAGATTTAAAGATTGGAACTGTGTCAGAATCTCGGATTGGAGCTGGAAGGCTATTCCATAATTGAGGGGCTTTAAAGGAGAAAGCTCTGCTTCTGACTGTAGTCTTACAAATTTTTGGAACTAGGAGAAATCCAGCATTTTGGGAGCGCAAAGGGCAAGATGGGTTATAGTAAGCAATGAGTTCACTCAGATATTGTGGGGCAAGTCCATTTAGCACCTTATAGGTTAACAGAAGAATTTTTAATTCAATTCGATATTTAATCAGAAGCCAGTGTAACGCTGAGAGAGTAGGACTAATATAGAATTTTCTAGCCAAATATAGGACAATCTCTAATTGAGATTGAATATGAATCTCTTTCATATTCAAAATTTTAGACAAAGTAGTTCTTCGCAACTCTCTTCCTTCTTAAAGACAGAACATGTCCTAGAGTTATTTCAGTCTGGATTTAAACCCCATCACAGCACTGAACTGGACTGACTAAATGATATCTTAATATCCTCTGATAAAGGACACATTTCTTTTCTTATACTGTTCGACCTCAGTGCTGCTTTTAACATCATTGATCACAACATTCTACTAAATAGGCTGGAGACACTTGTATGCATAAGAGGTCAAGCACTCTCCTGGATCAGGTCCTACCTGACAGATCGTTACCAATTTGTACTAGTAAATAACGAATGTTCAGAACGTACAAAGGTAAAACATGGTGTCCCATAAGGATCTGTACTGATTCTTGGACCCAAAGCTGCTAGAAGCAATTGGGCTGATATTCCCATGACCCTAGATGGCTTTTCAGTAATACCTAAATCTACTGCAAAAAGCTTAGGTGTCACTATTGATTCGGATGTTTCATTTGACACACATAAATGCAATGTCACTAAGGTTGCCTTTTTCCATTTATGTAATATCTCCAAGCTGAGACACAATTGGATGCTTTAAACAGTCCATAAAGAAACTACAACTTGTACAGAATGCTGCAGCTAGAGTCCTAACTAAGGATAGTTCCTGGGGATTAAGACCAGGGGCCTCATGTACGAATGGTGCGTACGCACAAAAAACATTGCATACGCTATGTTTCACGCAAATGGTCAGATGTACTAAATGTAATTTGAACGTGAGAAAATGCGGACACCCACGACACTTTCACTTCAGGCGTACGCATGTTTCTAATGTGTTTTTGTCAATTAGCAACACTTAGAGGTGATGCATTGAAATTACAACTATTAAGATATAATTTATGCACACATTGTAATAAAGCCTGTATTGTGTAAAATAAAGTAAATGAATCAGAAAATTTTATAATAATAATAATAATAATAGATTTTATTTGTAACGCACTTTTCATTTTATAAAATCTCAAAGTGCCACAACAAGGGCAAACCTCAAACACAAAAAATAAAACATCAACCATGAACTATTATGTATATAAAAATAATAAAATATAAAATATGTAAAGAGCTATATGCCTTTTTAAAAAGATAAGTCTTAAGAAGAGCTTTAAAAGTGTCCTGGCTCTGCGCAGACCTAAGTTGGACTGGGAGACAGTTCCAGAGTCGCGGTGCTGCTGAGCAAAAGGCTCGGTCCCCCATAGTTCGAAGCCTAGTGGGGGGCACCTGGAGGAGCATGCTGCCTGATGATCTGAGGGTGCGGATTGATGTTTGGGGGGTGAGAAGTTCTTGTAGGTATGATGGGGCTTGACCAGTAATACATTTGTATGTAAGCAGAAGGATTTTGTAGTTTATCCGGGATGAGACAGGAAGCCAGTGCAGTGATTTTAGAATGGGGGTGATGTGTTCATATTTTCTGACCCTCATTAGGATTCTGGCGGCACTGTTTTGAATATATTGTAATGCCTGGATGTCCTTGCCAGAAATCCCATAAAAAAGACTGTTGCAGTAGTCCAGCCTTGAAGAAATAAAAGCATGGACAAGTTTCTCAGCATCTTTGTGAGTCAGAAGAGGACGTAGTTTTGCTATGTTCCGAAGGTGGTGAAAAGAGTTTTTGCGGAGATGTTTTATGTGAGTATTAAAAGTCAGCTGCGGATCAAACCGAACCCCTAGATTAGTGACTGAGGAGGAGAGAGTGATAATCTGACCATCAAAAATAACCTGGTATATGAGAGAGGAACGCACTTGATGAGGAGTACCGACAAGTAGGGCCTCAGTTTTACCACTGTTGAGCCGAAGGAAGTTGTTACTCATCCATTTCTGTATATCCTCAAGACATATGGTAAGTTGAGACAGGGTTGCAGAGGAACTTGTTGCAGTTTTAAAATAAAGTTGGGTATCGTCAGCATAGCAATGAAATGACAACCCATGTTTACTGATAATTTAACAGTAAATTAATCAGACAATTTCATTGCCTTACTGAAATAATCATTCAACGTGTTTCCATGTTATATAGATTATATAAACATGCATTAAATGTTTTGCTGGAGTTCTTGGGAGATGGCAGCATTGGCATTACTGGAAGATATTGCTAATGGCCGAATCGCAGAGAGCGCGTTTTCCGTGACCATTATGATTTTTGGCCCATGATGATGACTGGCTTATAAGCCATTTCAGATTTTCAAGAGCTGTCCTCTTGTGCTGAGTTGGGTCCAGTTTTGGAGAGAGAAACGTGAGTAGTCGCGCATTGCCAGTTCCTTTACAGGTCTGACAACGCTCAGCATCCTGGCGACTGGCTCGTTTCAAAGAGAACTGGCAGCACAGTCGGGGATATCCCAGTCATCTTTGAGCCGGGCCATTCCAGCTGTTTTGGATGGAATAATATGCATGTCAGCTAAATAATAAATGCGCCATATTTTGTCAATTGTGATTTTTAACACCGCAATCGAAATTTGTCCTCTGCTTTTAACCCATCTGTGCAGTTAACAAACACACACCAGTGATTACTAGGGGGCTGTGGTGCACACATGCCCAGAGCGGTGGGCAGCCCTAGCCCGCCACCCGGGAGCAGTTGGGGTTAGGTGCCTTGCTCAAGGGCACCTCAGTCATGACATCAGGTCTGGGAATCGAACCCACAACCCTCCGTTCACAAGACCAGTTCCCTACCACCTGGCCATGACTGCCAGTTATATAACATGACAGCTAGTTATATAAAGTTCCCATATGAAGCGGTTGACCAGGCAAACATTAAAGCGCAATTTGCAGTGATAGCCGGTTTCCCTAATGTAATCGGAGCGATCGACTGCACACACATTTCTATAAAGGCACCATCTGAGGAGGAATTTGCTTATTTGAATAGAAAGCACTTTAATTCCATAAACGTGCAAATAATCTGTGATGCAAAAATGTGCCTTGAGTAGTGGCACGTTGGCCTGGATCAACCCAATGATTCGTACATCCTTACAAACAGCATGGTTGGGATAAGATTACAAGCTAGCAGAGTGCGTGATGGGTGGCTTCTTAGTAAGCAACAAATTTAAAACATTTAAATAAAAGTATTTGACATTTCCAGCTTAGATTAATTTAAAACATGGGTAATTGTTAAATTACTTAGGAAACAGTGGCTACGCGCTCAAGACGTGGCTGATGACCTTTTGTAATCCACAGACTGACCGTATGTATCGGCCAGAGAAGGTGTGTCGTATTGTGAGGACATGGGGTCCTGCACAATGTACAGGTATGCCGTGCCATTGTTAGAGGTGGTGGAACAACCAGCGGACCCAGAGCCAAGACAAATTAATGCGCAGCCTAACCCAGGTGCCATACAAGCAAGGCAACAAATCATAGCTACAATATAAAAAGTTAAGAGACAGCATTCAAATTTTCACCAATTCTTTTATTGAGTTGTTGATGCTAGTGATTGCATCACTGATATTTTTTAGGTGCATTATATTATTCTGCCAGTGTGCATTATTCTGACCCCACAACATTTAAAGCTTCACACACGCTGTCCCACTCAGACCTTTTGGGCTTTGCCGTAATGCCACAACGTGCCAAACAAAAATTTTTTCAGCGCCTCTACCTCATTCAGGAGCGTCTTCACTTCACATTTGGTGAAGTTCCTCTTCTTTCCCCGTTTAGACATGGTTTGTGATAGATCAGAGAGGAAACTCCCCTGGGGCAGGGCAAATTTAAATGAATTAGCATATTTATAGGGGGGCATGTCACAGGAGCAGTCAGCCATTCTCTTGACTGGGATGTACAAAAGAAATGTGCGTGGATTCCAGCGTACACACGGTTTGATACATCTGAATTTTTTTTGCGTACGCCATTTCCTGGATTTGTACGTACGCCAATTTTCAGTAAGAAATCCACGCAAGTCTTTGTATATGAGGCCCCAGATCTGGTTTTAAACTTTAGGTGTAACGTTTAAGGGTGAACATACAACGTTTATTTGGAACACTGACGTGAGCTCCGTGCGGAGGATGAGAGCGTCAAACAGCCACTCACACAGACACGAAACGTTAGACAAAGACGAGCACAAGACACTGCGTGAGCGCACATTAAATAGGTCATTAACACATACCCTCGTGATCTCGAGACAAGGCACAGGTGCGACTACGAACACGCTCACAAACAACCCACACCCACGGAACTACTAAATATGGACATAACAGCACGCAGACAACATAGCGGCACGCCCACAGGGAAGGGTCCGGAGCTGTCACCGTGACATTAGGCATTAACATTGCAGTTAAAATGCCTAGGATTTGCAAATGATTTCTAGGCAGCAGTAACTAAATGTAAATAATGTAAATAACATAACAAAATGGGAAACAGGTTTGATCTTTAATCTATGTAATTCTTTATATTTAATATTGAAATTATTAAACTTCATTGTACTTTGAGACAAAATGCATTATTAAATTCACATGTTCAGACGTGCATTCCTGCTTTATACATTTTTATCTTTTACAATAATAATTTGTAAGGTGGCATTGTGGTGTGGTGGTTAGCACTGTTGCCTCACAGCAAGGCATTCTGGGTTTGATTCTCGGTCTGGGCTACTCTGTGTGGAGTTTGCAAGTTCTCCCTGTGCATGTGTGGGTTTTCTCCGGGTACTCCGGTTTCCTCCAACAGTCCAGAACACTCTAAATTGCCCGTAGGTGAGAGTGTGTGTGTTGGCTATGTGGTAGACTGGCAACCTGCCTATGGTGTACCTGCCTTTGCCCAGAGATGCTGGGATTGGCTCCAGCCCCCTGTGACCCTGACTAGTGGGATTAAGTGGTTCGGATAATGAATAATAATTTGTGCAAATGTGTTCATTTGAAGCATAAAGTCTTATGTTTGTTGCATACATGAAGCATATGTCCACAGAAACCACAGTTTCTCATTCAGGACAAATAAAAGGAGATGTCTGGTGAGCTTTCTCTCCTTCTGTCTCGAGAACATGTCATGGCTAGAATTTGACTGCTGATTGAACAAGTGGGTTGAGTTGATTATGTGGGGGTGTAATGAAAGACTGGATGTGTCTGTGGTTATGGTTCTTCTGGGGGGTGATCCATGCTACATAGGTGCAGGAGAGGCTGAAGAGTCTCCAGCTGCTGCATGAATAGAATTGGTAATATGTAATATTCATCAGAAAGGATGAATGACAAAGAGAGTGAGAGAAAGGCAGGCTAAGAACAGAAGAGCATAAGGATCAGTGTGTAGCTTAGTTATTAACAACTGTGTGTGTGTGTGTGTGTGTGTGTGTGTGTGTAAGGGAGAGAGAGAGAGACAAAGAGAGCATATAACAAGTATCTTAACATTTGTGTCTATGCAGAAAATGTTACTCTAAATTAGGGGTGGGCGATATGGGAAAAAAATAGTATCACGATTTTTTTCATAAAATCACGATTTCGATTTTTTATCACGATCTTCCATCCAAAAAAAAAAAAACAAAAAAAAATTGGGGCTACAAAGCTTTCTTTTTAAGCAGATTTAAATGAATGATATTGCAATTTTCCATGTGCAAACATTGTAAACAAAAAATGTAAACAACACACGTCACACTGTGTCACATAGGGCTACGCCCCCCTCTCCTAGCTGTCACTCCGGTTTCCCTGTTCCTCGTGTCTGTTGTTCCCTGCTCCTTGAGCCCGCCTTGCTGTGTGTTTCTATGGTTTCCCCATGTCTGCCACGCCCATGCCGTTATTGTCTTCACCTGTTGCCATAGTTGCCAGGTTTGCGGTTTTTACGCCAAATTGGGCTTGTTTGAAAATCCAGCCGCGGGTAAAAATTCTGGGGTCGCGGGGTGCGGTTCTTTGGGCTACGTTTGAGTTGGGCCACCACGGGGGTTACAAGTCAACACAAAGAATCGATCGCGATATAATACTTAATTTGTCTCCATTTTAAACACTCGCGCCCCCCGTCAACTACTTTGGGCTTTGGGCTAGTTTAGGCTGCTGAAGGGCGGGTTTTACAATGACTTTGTGCGGGATATTTTTGTAGGACCTGGCAACCCTGCCTGTTTCTAGTCTAGTTCAATGTATTTATATTTCCGTGTCTCCCATGTCGGTATCTGTTATTTTGTGCTACTTACCTGTTAATTCTCTTGCCTCGTTTGTGCTCTAGTGGATTTAACTGTTTCTGTTTCGTCTTCTTCGTAAGTGCCGTTCAGCCTAGTCTTCCCCTGCCTTGTTTTGTTCTTTGTGCCACCATGCCCGTTTATATTTCATGTTCGGACTGCCTACCTGTTATGACCCCTGCCTGGTATTACGATTCTGTCCATTCAATAAATCTCGCTCTCCTCAGCGTTTGTGTCCGCCTCCCTGCTCTGCGTCACGCAGTTCCTTACACTGTTAAAGTGCACTATTGCACTAAATATTTCCCAGCACTTTAAACTTAAAGTTAAATATTTATACATATAGTCGAAATGATTCGATATAATTCGCTTTTTTATCACATTATTTAATGGTGGTTTATTTTCAAAACGCCCAATCTTAACGTCTTCACGTTCTCTCATGTTTCGTCCTGGAATTACAAGAAGCTCGTATTTGTTAACGTAAAGAGAACTGTTCAGTCAGGCAGATATTTGTTGTGAAACGAAGTAGTTACAATTTCAACCATTTTCAAGTACTTTAGCCTAAATTCCAGCACTTTTCAGACCTGAAACACAAAGCAACTTTAAACTTCGTCAGGAAAATGTTCCTTCCCCTGTTTTTGAGGGATGATTCTTTATACTACCACTAGAGATGCATGAGTACCGATACTGGTATCGGGTATTTGCCCGATACCATGTCCATTTACCCGTACTCGTAATCGCAAATGAGGCTCCGATACCAACATCCGATACCTTGTTTCCAGTGGACGTAAACCACGTTATGCTAATGAGCAGACAACTCAACATGTACGTATTTCACGTCCTGTCCCTGGTTTTTTAAGTGAGGAAATGTCCTGGTTTTTAAATTACCTTCATTGGACCATTAAAATGTAAATATACAGGCACTACGGCACTGCGCTGCGTGTGACGTAATCCCTGAGCAAGGTTTGACGCGTCACGACCGGCGCAAGGGTCCGCGCGCCGAAAATGATGTAATCGCGGTGGCTCCGCGGTGCTACTAATATAAGTAAGTGTAAAACATAAAAAATCATGCAGTGCAATACTAAAAACCAGTTTAAACTCTGTGAGTGTACACACTAGTAATATATGATTAAGTTGAACCAAAGTTTGCTATAAATTGATTCAGTTGGCGTCAGGTTGTAGCTACACGTATTGGCTGAAAATCTCCTCAGTTAGTGCCTTTGTGGAACACATTGAAGTTACACAGACCTAATAATTAAGAACAAACAAAAATATATATTATTTATAATAAATAATATTTATATATTATATTTATTTATAATAAATAATTTTAGTTATCATTGTCATTGATCCTCAGCATGAGTTCACTGCTAACAGAACACGGCATCAACCAACACTGCAGCAAACGCTAGCTAGACGAGAGAAAATGTAAAAATACTGAAAAATTAGTTTTGTGTTGACATGGTGATTAGTGATTGTGTAGGTAAAAATGTTCATGTTCAAATAAATTATAGGTCATGCACTGTTTTATGTTGGTTTTGTATTGATTTCATTGCACTATTTTACATTAATAACTATTACATAATGCTCCTGACTGCTTAATTCTATGTAAGTATCGGTATCGGCAAGTACAAAAATACACATACTTGTACTCGTACTCGGTTGGAAAAAAATGGTATTTATGCATCCCTAACTACCACATATCGTTCGCGCGAGGTGTGGCGGAGTTGCGCGCTATGGTCACGTGTGAGGCGGCTGCCCGCATTGTTTCACTTTCGGCATATTACTTGGGATGTCTACATCTCAAGTGATTTAATAAATTTGTTGTACTGGCATCGGACGTTTTCACGTGTTCTTTGCACATTTTACATATCGCTGTAGTTTGGTCTTGGTCAGTGGAAGAAAATCCGAATCAGTTTCAGATTACAGAGGTGGATTTCCTCTTCTTTACCAGCTCCTCGGTTTTTACCATATACAGTCAATGGTTTTTACAAACACAACATGGAGGTGTGGAAGACGCACAGTTCGCTGTGATTGGTCAGTCATACGCCCTACGTCTGACACATCGGTGGGAACCAGCATAAAAAAGTCATTGCGCTGATTGGCAAAGGCGATCTATACGATTTCTCTCATTTGGTAGATTGCCTGCGATTCTCCACTCGTTATCGCCATTCACGATTTTATATCGTCATATCGTGAACCCCTACTCTAAATAATGCAACTTATATAACCTATATATATATAGGTCTATAATTACATGGAAAAAATACACATATTACGAACCTGAATTACGAATACTTTCTCTACAACATCCGACCCTTCCTCTCTCAGGAGGCCTCCCAGGTGCTTGTCCAGTCTCTTGTCATTTCAAGGCTCGACTACTGCAACTCTCTCCTGGCTGGTCTTCCTCTGTAGGCCATCAGGCCCTTGCAACTGATCCAGAATGCAGCAGCAAGGCTTGTCTTCAATCTACCCAAGTTCACTCATGTCACTCCACTGCTGCGCTCCCTTCACTGGCTTCCCGTGGCTGCTCGCATACAGTTTAAAATTCTGATGCTTGCCTACAAAGCCAAAAATGGACCAGCTCATTCATACCTTATGGTCGAGAGTCAATCCGCACCTCGAGCCCTTCGCGCTTCAAGTACGACTCGGCTTGACCCGCCATCCCTCAAGATTCATGGAAGACACGCGACAAGATGCTTCTCTGTCCTGGCTCCCAGATGGTGGAACGAACTTCAACTGGCTATCCGAACAGCGAACTCTCTCGCGGTTTTCAAATGCAGACTGAAGACCCATCTCTTTGTAAAGCACTTATAAGCACTAATCTACTGAAGCATTGGTATAAATCGTAATTGCACTTTATCTCTGGGAACACTTGCTAATTATTGCACTCATACTGCATGTAGTCTTGTAGGTATTTCAGTCTTGCTAGGTATTGCTATGTGTCTAATCTTATATTTTGTTGTCTTCTTTCTAGGTATCAGCACTGGCAACTGTTTATGGCAGTGCTTGAGCTCGAGTAGTTTGGACTTAAACCTGTTTATACTAGATAGAGATGCATATTCTGACTAAACACTTAGCAATTTTGTAAGTCGCACTGGATAAGAGCATCTGCTAAATGCCGTAAATGTAAATGTGCACAGTGTTAAAAAAATTAATTAAATAAGTAAACAAACAAATTCAAGTTGTACTTGGCTAAAGTATACATCAAAATCAACAGTGTCTGGCTCTCCTGAAAGGTGAGGTTAAATAGTGTTTAATAAGTATTTGTTCTTTGATCACAGGACCAGTATTGGTTAGATATATTTCACTGTTGAAGCAAGCACAACCCAGCATTGACATAGAATATTGCAAGTCTTGATAAGGGTAAAGGCACTAATGAGAAAACATATAGATATACTGTATGTTACAATATATATATATATATATATATATATATATATATATATATATATATATATATTAGGGGTGGGCATAGATTAATTTTTTTAATCTAGATTAATCTCACTGAAATCTTGAAATTAATCTAGATTAATCTATATGAAAATGGCTCATATGCGTGCTACCCAAGTCAGTTTTTGAGATAGGGTTTCTTAACATGTTTATTCAGCTAAACATGATATTTGAAATGTAAGCCAGCATTTAGTACATTTAACCTCACGGACGTAATTTGGGGGGGACTTTTTCAAAAGCCAGTTTTGGTCCTCTGCAGTTTTAACGGTTAAAAAGAAATATTTAAATAGCGAGGAATCTAGCGCTAGGACCATGCAGAAAACGACCGCTCCGAGCTCCGCTCCGGTAACACTTTACGTTCCTAAAAATGAATTTTCCATTAAGCAAACCTGGCGACTTCGTGGTTGCATCCATGTAAACACATGAACAATTTGTAATTCACAGGTTTGAAAACTCGTTCTCGCCCCTACTGTGCAATTTGGTTAGAAATACAGCCAAGCTAAACTATCAAGTTGAAAGTCATCATAGTTTGCTTACCCATTTTGACCCAGTTCCCAACCCAACTTTAAGAATAGATTAACGGCGATAATTTTTATATCGCCCGATAAGATTATCAAATTAACGAACGCCACTAATATATATATATATATATATATATATATATATATATATATATATATATATATATAATCCAGGTTCAGAAAGTACTCACCAGAATTTTGCTCAGGCTTCCTGGATTGTGTTGATTCCACTCATTTTACCTGGATTGCACTAATTAGAAATCTAGCAAGCTTGAGCAAAATCCTGGTGAGGACTTTTACTTTCTGAACCTGGATTATACAACTCTGTATATATATATATATATATATATATATATATATATATATATATATATATATATATATATATATATATATATATACCTTAGCTACATTTGTAGCTAGTGTGTGTTAATAAACATGGTCATTCTGGACCTCATTCCTCGCTCATTCATCTCAGAGAGAGAGAGAGAGAGTAAAACTGTAGTAAAGTACACAAAGTTACAAAGTTTCCAGAGTAACAGGATGTTTCAGACAGATGTGACAGACATCCTTCATCAGCTGTGCAAGCAAAGTGCTTCTGAACCTATATATGTTGCATTGTTGTCACCTGGCCAGTATTGTGTGTGAATAAAATGAATTCAAGAGAAGCAACATTGCCACTGTTGTCATCTGGGCTTGTGTTAGTGCTGTCTGGGCTTGTATCAGTCTTGTCTGAGTTTGTGTCAGTGTTATCTAGACTTGTGTCAGTGTTATCTGAATTTGTGTCAGTGTCATCTGGACTTGTGTCTGTGTTGTCATCTGGACTTGTGTCAGTGTCATCTGGACTTGTGTCTGTGTTGTCATCTGGACTTGTTTCAGCGTTATCTGGGCTTATTTCAGGGTTGTTGATTGGACTTGTTGTCTAGGCTTGAATACAAAGTTCAATTGCCTGTCTTGTCCTGAACAGAAAGTGTGCTGCCAGGCTATGACTGCATTATGACACTACTGCTCCAGACATCTATCCTGCAACCACCTGTGACCAGATCTACAGGCCTCACTATAGCCTGTTAGCTACATGTGCAGTCTACCTTCATCAGCTGGACATATTATAGAGATCTTATTTTTTGGACCAGCTCACCCCCCCACCCTCCACCCCCAACTTTGGAGGACAACTTTGTTTTTATTTAAAAATCAAATGAAAACAATTCAGTATAATACACATGCCAAATTAAATGATACTGATGATTAATTTATAAAAGATTGGGGTTAGGTGGACCACACAGGAGAGAGAAAAGACAGAAGGGCAGAAAGAACACAGCTCAAATGACCACTGCAATGGTTCACCAACTGCTGCTCCTGAAAGAAGAGCAGAAAGTGAACCTGAGACATACAACACTTGGAGAAACTACACACATGACTGTGATGTATGTGTATGTGTGTGTGTTTATGTAAGTGTATGTGTGAGTGTATCTGAGACATGCAGCACTTGGAGAAACTACACACATGACTGTGATGTATGTGTGAGTGTGTGTGTTTATGTAAGTGTATGTGTGAGTGTACCTGAGACATACAGCACTTGGAGAAACTACACACATGACTGTGATGTATGTGTGAGTGTGTGTGTTTATGTAAGTGTATGTGTGAGTGTATCTGAGACATGCAGCACTTGGAGAAACTACACACATGACTGTGATGTATGTGTGAGTGTGTGTGTTTATGTAAGTGTATGTGTGAGTGTATCTGAGACATACAGCACTTGGAGAAACTACACACATGACTGTGATGTATGTGTGAGTGTGTGTGTTTATGTAAGTGTATGTGTGAGTGTATCTGAGACATACAGCACTTGGGAAAACTACACACATGACTGTGATGTATGTGTGAGTGTGTGTGTTTATGTAAGTGTATGTGTGAGTGTATCTGAGACATACAGCACTTGGGGAAACTACACACATGACTGTGATGTATGTGTGAGTGTGTGTGTTTATGTAAGTGTATGTGTGAGTGTATCTGAGACATACAGCACTTGGGGAAACTACACACATGACTGTGATGTATGTGTGAGTGTGTGTGTTTATGTAAGTGTATGTGTGAGTGTATCTGAGACATACAGCACTTGGAGAAACTACACACATGACTGTGATGTATGTGTATGTGTGTGTGTTTATGTAAGTGTATGTGTGAGTGTACCTGAGACATACAGCACTTGGAGAAACTACACACATGACTGTGATGTATGTGTGAGTGTGTGTGTTTATGTAAGTGTATGTGTGAGTGTATCTGAGACATACAGCACTTGGAGAAACTACACACATGACTGTGATGTATGTGTGAGTGTGTGTGTTTATGTAAGTGTATGTGTGAGTGTATCTGAGACATACAGCACTTGGGAAAACTACACACATGACTGTGATGTATGTGTGAGTGTGTGTGTTTATGTAAGTGTATGTGTGAGTGTATCTGAGACATACAGCACTTGGGGAAACTACACACATGACTGTGATGTATGTGTGAGTGTGTGTGTTTATGTAAGTGTATGTGTGAGTGTATCTGAGACATACAGCACTTGGGGAAACTACACACATGACTGTGATGTATGTGTGAGTGTGTGTGTTTATGTAAGTGTATGTGTGAGTGTATCTGAGACATACAGCACTTGGAGAAACTACACACATGACTGTGATGTATGTGTATGTGTGTGTGTTTATGTAAGTGTATGTGTGAGTGTACCTGAGACATACAGCACTTGGAGAAACTACACACATGACTGTGATGTATGTGTGAGTGTGTGTGTTTATGTAAGTGTATGTGTGAGTGTATCTGAGACATACAGCACTTGGAGAAACTACACACATGACTGTGATGTATGTGTGAGTGTGTGTGTTTATGTAAGTGTATGTGTGAGTGTATCTGAGACATACAGCACTTGGAGAAACTACACACATGACTGTGATGTATGTGTGAGTGTGTGTGTTTATGTAAGTGTATGTGTGAGTGTATCTGAGACATACAGCACTTGGAGAAACTACACACATGACTGTGATGTATGTGTGAGTGTGTGTGTTTATGTAAGTGTATGTGTGAGTGTATCTGAGACATACAGCACTTGGAGAAACTACACACATGACTGTGATGTATGTGTGAGTGTGTGTGTTTATGTAAGTGTATGTGTGAGTGTATCTGAGACATACAGCACTTGGAGAAACTACACACATGACTGTGATGTATGTGTATGTGTGTGTGTTTATGTAAGTGTATGTGTGAGTGTATCTGAGACATACAGCACTTGGAGAAACTACACACATGACTGTGATGTATGTGTGAGTGTGTGTGTTTATGTAAGTGTATGTGTGAGTGTATCTGAGACATACAGCACTTGGAGAAACTACACACATGACTGTGATGTATGTGTGAGTGTGTGTGTTTATGTAAGTGTATGTGTGAGTGTACCTGAGACATACAGCACTTGGAGAAACTACACACATGACTGTGATGTATGTGTGAGTGTGTGTGTTTATGTAAGTGTATGTGTGAGTGTATCTGAGACATACAGCACTTGGAGAAACTACACACATGACTGTGATGTATGTGTGAGTGTGTGTGTTTATGTAAGTGTATGTGTGAGTGTATCTGAGACATACAGCACTTGGGAAAACTACACACATGACTGTGATGTATGTGTGAGTGTGTGTGTTTATGTAAGTGTATGTGTGAGTGTATCTGAGACATACAGCACTTGGGAAAACTACACACATGACTGTGATGTATGTGTATGTGTGTGTGTTTATGTAAGTGTATGTGTGAGTGTATCTGAGACATACAGCACTTGGAGAAACTACACACATGACTGTGATGTATGTGTGAGTGTGTGTGTTTATGTAAGTGTATGTGTGAGTGTATCTGAGACATACAGCACTTGGAGAAACTACACACATGACTGTGATGTGTGTGTGAGTGTGTGTGTTTATGTAAGTGTATGTGTGAGTGTATCTGAGACATACAGCACTTGGAGAAACTACACACATGACTGTGATGTATGTGTGAGTGTGTGTGTTTATGTAAGTGTATGTGTGAGTGTATCTGAGACATACAGCACTTGGAGAAACTACACACATGACTGTGATGTATGTGTGAGTGTGTGTGTTTATGTAAGTGTATGTGTGAGTGTATCTGAGACATACAGCACTTGGGGAAACTACACACATGACTGTGATGTGTGTGTGAGTGTGTGTGTTTATGTAAGTGTATGTGTGAGTGTATCTGAGACATACAGCACTTGGAGAAACTACACACATGACTGTGATGTATGTGTGAGTGTGTGTGTTTATGTAAGTGTATGTGTGAGTGTACCTGAGACATACAGCACTTGGGGAAACTACACACATGACTGTGATGTATGTGTGAGTGTGTGTGTTTATGTAAGTGTATGTGTGAGTGTATCTGAGACATACAGCACTTGGAGAAACTACACACATGACTGTGATGTATGTGTGAGTGTGTGTGTTTATGTAAGTGTATGTGTGAGTGTACCTGAGACATACAGCACTTGGAGAAACTACACACATGACTGTGATGTATGTGTGAGTGTGTGTGTTTATGTAAGTGTATGTGTGAGTGTATCTGAGACATACAGCACTTGGAGAAACTACACACATGACTGTGATGTATGTGTGAGTGTGTGTGTTTATGTAAGTGTATGTGTGAGTGTATCTGAGACATACAGCACTTGGGGAAACTACACACATGACTGTGATGTATGTGTGAGTGTGTGTGTTTATGTAAGTGTATGTGTGAGTGTATCTGAGACATACAGCACTTGGAGAAACTACACACATGACTGTGATGTATGTGTGAGTGTGTGTGTTTATGTAAGTGTATGTGTGAGTGTATCTGAGACATACAGCACTTGGAGAAACTACACACATGACTGTGATGTATGTGTGAGTGTGTGTGTTTATGTAAGTGTATGTGTGAGTGTATCTGAGACATACAGCACTTGGAGAAACTACACACATGACTGTGATGTATGTGTGAGTGTGTGTGTTTATGTAAGTGTATGTGTGAGTGTATCTGAGACATACAGCACTTGGAGAAACTACACACATGACTGTGATGTATGTGTGAGTGTGTGTGTTTATGTAAGTGTATGTGTGAGTGTATCTGAGACATACAGCACTTGGAGAAACTACACACATGACTGTGATGTATGTGTGAGTGTGTGTGTTTATGTAAGTGTATGTGTGAGTGTACCTGAGACATACAGCACTTGGAGAAACTACACACATGACTGTGATGTATGTGTGAGTGTGTGTGTTTATGTAAGTGTATGTGTGAGTGTATCTGAGACATACAGCACTTGGAGAAACTACACACATGACTGTGATGTATGTGTGAGTGTGTGTGTTTATGTAAGTGTATGTGTGAGTGTATCTGAGACATACAGCACTTGGAGAAACTACACACATGACTGTGATGTATGTGTGAGTGTGTGTGTTTATGTAAGTGCAACAGAGGATAAATTTGTCACAAAATGCACTTATTAGCAAGGGTAGAAAGCTGCGACAACATTCCCCCTGAGACCAGAGGCAGGCAGAGAAAGAACAGGGAACCCAGCCTGCATGCGGCCCCCCCAGGAGCAGTGAAGACCCAGGGCCGCACTTCCCAGTAACCCCTGCATGCCCGCCTCGGCGGCTGGACAGCACCCTCCAACCATGGAGTCTTCTTAGGCGCCGCTGAGGGCCACTCTACGGTCCCATACCTGGGCCATGCCCTTCGAGGGGGGGCCTCAGGGGGTGGGTCCTATGGTTCCTCCTCCCACTCCGAGGAGCATTAGCTTTCTACATACTGGTGACTGGTGATGCTGGCCCGCCTGAGGCCCACCGCCTGCACCGAGAGGACTGAGGCTGCTTGGCCTTGACTGTTGCTGTGGAACTTTGAAACCACCCTGCGACCACGGACTTGTGTTACCGGGCCGCCCAATGGAGGATGGGTTCCCTTTTGAGTCTTGGTCCTCCCGAGGTTTCTTCCTAATCCCCACCCTATAGGGAGTTTTTCCTCGCCACTGTCGCCTTTGGCTTGCTCATTAGGGATCTGGACCCATTCGATTGTAAAGCTGCTTTGTGACAACGTGTGTTGTGAAAAGCGCTATATAAATAAATTTGACTTTGACTTTGACCTCTGGGGTACTGGGGTACAGTCAATGCTTTTCAGCCTAGTACTCTGGTGGGGGGGGGCTGACTAACTCCCCCTCATAGTACTCTGTCGCTGCGAATACACCTGTAACCCTCTTCCAGGTACAGTAGAACCCGGGATCTCGACCGCCTCAGTACTCGACATATTCAGAATTCGACACAAAATGTAGAGAAAACATTCGGAAACCGACTCGACTCATGTGACTTTTGTACACAAAATACAGTTCGTGCTTTGGTCAAATGACGCTAAATGGCGTTTTAAACCATTTTGAGGCTTTGCTCAAAGGTTTTGCTGTTTTTTTGCTGGTTTTTTGTGGTTTTTGTACTGTTTTAGACAAAAAAACATGAAAAACATAGCAAAAAGACAGCAGAAAAGCCGAAGAGGTAAACAGTAAGAACAACAATAGAGTTGAAAAAGGCGAAGAGAAGTATGAAAAAGGCATTTGTGTGACGGACTTAGTATTGGAATTTGATGGTTGAGAACGGATTAATCAGTTTTCAGTAATTTCTTATGGTGTAAATCATGGGTGCCCACAAGTTTTCAGCTTGCGAGCTACTTATAAGATGACCAAGTCAGAAAGGTCTACCGGGGGTTGTGAGGTGGCGAATGAAATTTGTTGAGTGGGGGGGGGGGGTGGGGTGGGGCGAACGTAATTTGTTGAGCGCGCGGGGGGGGGGGGGGGGGGGGGGGGGGGGATTTGCGTGTGTCAAACCCTAGACGTCAGATTGGCTACCATGAATGTCAATCAAAATACAACTGTCAGTGCAGATGGGCGATTCATCCACTACTTTTTTATGTCACGCGATCTACGTACATTCCTTCGTGTCGGTCGATCGCGATCTACTTAATGGGCACCCCTGGTGTAAATGGATTCAGAACTCGACTGCATTGCTTCTCAACTCTTATTCATTCCAGAAGGAACGGGGTTCTACTGTATGTAAATGTCGCATTAGGTCCGTAGGAGCTCAGAAGTAAAGCAAAAACTCACACTATGTGACACCGCCACATAAGGGAACCTGTGGGATATCTAGTGGGTATTGACACTTACACTGATTCCTGGTAGTGTTGGTTTTGGTTATCCTGGCAGAGTAAAGTCCCTATTTGTCTCTAACTGTTGAGACGCGTTGAGAGGGAGTGTGGTTTTTTATTTGGTTGTGTCTGGTTTTCCCTTTGTATATGTGCATGTATATGAGGGTATGTGTGTATAACCGTATGCATTTTGACACTTTCTTGTAATACCCATAGAGGGAGACTTTTATTTTGAAAGTAAACCCTGTTTGGAGAACAGAATAAGGAAGTGGAGCAGCCATTTTTTGGGATGGTAAAAAAAGGCCTGGAGAGTATTGCTGAGGAAGGCCTCATCAAACCATTACCTTTTTCTTACTCTCTCATTCTTGTCCTTGAACGGTGGATTACCCTTTTTGCAGTGTGGATTGCCCTTTTAAAGAGGATACACATTGAAATACATCAAGGAACTGGGTGAGCTCATTCCATTTTTTTCCATTTTTTCTTTTTTGGGTTTTTTCTTATAAGTAGTGATGGGCAGATGAGGCTTCATGGGTGTATGGCACATTTCCCCAAACTGTGTCGACACGGTGTTGAAACAGTGTTGCTGTATCACTTAATGGACATCTACTGGATTTAAAGAGTCATTGCAGGCAACTTCAATAAAAACGGGAAACTGAAAAAGTTTTTATTTAGAAACATCAGCTGCTTTAAAATATTTGTGCTCAGGCGATTGCGCTGTTTACATACAATTTCTCCTGCTTTTGAAAAGACCCTTTTACAGGGCACTAATGATGATGGCATACATAGATATTTCATTGCCAGTTTATGTAAAGTAGGGTAATGAAGTCTTTGTGTTTTCCAGTATTTTAATGGATCCTGTGATCTTGGTGTGTTCGCCTCAGAGATGTACCTTTGTACCTCAATAACTGAATCAGTGGTGACATTTGATTTGGACTGGCTCTCCTTGACGTCCATGTCCTGCTGCCACAGGTTGTCGTCTGATGAATAAATATAATGCATCTACATTACTAATTACGTATTTCTAATCACATGGAATGATTTGCAAGAATAATAAAATGCAAATAAACACAATTAACAATCATGAAATACCTGAACTGGGAGCAGACGTTTGAGTTGAAGGTCCAGCTTGGTCATCTTCCATTTGTGTTGGTACAGCCTTTCTCATTTCTGCTGCGCGCTCCGATTATAATCATTTCACTGCTTCATTGGCTTTTGCACTTAAGAATGCCATCGTCTTGAACCGAGGGTCCAGCAGTGTTGGTATTGTCATTATACTTAATGACTCCAGGTTGCACAGTGTTTCTAGCAGTCTTCTTTTAAGGTTTTCCACAAGATTAATAGCAATTTCCGTGGTTACATTTAATGCATTTCGTTGCAGTGAGTGGTGCAACATTTTAAGCATTGGGATTACTTTTGATCCAGACACTCTTTTTTCCTCAGAGAGCTTCACTGTTGCTTGATTAAATGGAGCAAGCACACGGAGTGTCTCCTCTATGATTTTGTAATCATCTGTAGTTAGCTGAGGTATATCACTTTTTAAAGAGGCCAGGGATACCAACACCGACTCCTTCTGTTCCACAATGCGTTCCAGCATTATATATGTGCTGTTCCATCTAGTTGACACCTCAGTCATTAATTTCTTCACCGGTCCTCCCATCTGTAGCTGAACTTGTGCCAGCTTCTCTTTTGCTGTAGTACTGGTTCTAAAGTATGTTACTATCTGCCTTGCTTTATTTCGGACATCAATGAGTGTCTCAATTTGGTTGCATGATTTTCGAACTTTTAAATTTAAAGAATGCGCTATGCAAATCGTGTGCCTGATTTGGAGCTGTTTGACACATGAAATCATGTTTGCAGCTGCATCTGTGACCAGACATGTCACTTTCTCTGCAATGGCCCACTCCTCTATTAAGTTTGATTTTACTCGGGCCATATTTTCAGCGGTGTGCTGCTGAGGAAAGTTTTCCACTCCCAGCATTGATGTACACAATGTATGGTTCTCACTGTCCACATAGTGACAAGACACAGCCAGGTACGCCTCCATGTTGATGGATGTCCACATGTCCGACGTTAGGCTAACTGCAACTGCACTCTTCAGTTCTTTTTTTACTTTTATTTCTCCTCATACCTCTGGCTAATCATGGTCTTGATAGCCTAGCATTAGTAACACAAATGGAGTACATTAATGAATGACAGCACAGAACATGCATACGTTATACGTTGTTAATGTGTATTACACCCATTCATCAGTACCTTTCTGCTTGGCAGAACATATGAGGGCTCAAGGAGTTGGAGCAGCTCTCTGAACCCCTTGTCTTCCACAAGGCTAAGCGGCTGACAGTCTGTAATTATCATATTCACTACAGCCTCATCAATTGCCTGCTTTCTGGAAGCACCAGGGTTGATCACGTGCGTGTCAACCGGTTCTTCCTTCTCATGCCGGGCACGATAATGCCTCAGCATTGTGGAAGTGCTCCGGTTACAGTAAGACAGCTCTTGGGAGCAAATCCTACATTTCACCTACAAAATAAATAAAAGTTAAATGTACTAAAGGTAAAAGTAAAACAATTAAAATATCCTTGATAAAGAAATTAGAATAACCCAAAAGAAAAATATCAACAGTGAAAACGAGAGCTGAATAATCATTTACCTTATTCTCAGTGATGAGATCAAAATGATCCCACATGGGAGAAAACTTTCTCTTCCTTGGTTGATCCATTGTATTTAATGACAAGCCAAAAAACCAATTAAACACAAAGAACACAAACTCCATCCAACAAAACCCACAAACGTGTCTACATTTTCTCCCTTATAAATACAATTTGGCGCGTTCACAACCAAGGATACAGGAACTGTGTCGGTCACGTGGTTTTCCTTAACGTGATCCGCGCACCGACACGGGTTTCAACTTGTTTGCTCGGCACATGCGCCGAGGTTTCAGTGTCGTCAGACCCATCACTACTTATAAGCCGGAACTGTTGGTGTTTTTTGGGACTCTTTTTGGGGGTGTATTGATTCTACTGGCCTCATCAATGGACTGCAACACATTCAGGCCTTGGACTGGTCATAGTTATTAATGTTCTGAGCTTGGGTACTCTTTGTTGCTGTTGCTCTGTTGGGGGGGGAGAAATGCAGAGTAAAGAGTAACCGGAACTATCTCTGTTGTAGTCTGGTGTTTGCTTGGTTTATACTCACCCGATTGGACCTCGAACCTTATTAGTAACGGCTGAGTTAGTCAGATTGTTACAGATGGTGGTCCGTATGGGGATCTAATAATATACATATATGGTAAGGTTTATGTATGGTATTCTGCAATACTTTTAGCAAACCATTAAGGATTCCAGTAAGCACCCGTCATCGGACAAGCCTCAGGGCCAAGCAGAGACAGACCTTAGTTTAGACAAGGGGGGTGTTACAGAGTCCCCTTCCTTTGTCCCTGGGCCTGGTGTCACACATAGAAATCCAGTTCCCATGGCTGAGATCAGCTCCGTACTTGGTGAGCTTTACATCAATAGTGAATAGGAAGAACCAGCCTATCAAGGACCCACAGGTAGCATCATAGACTGTCTTGAGTCTGAAGTAGCAGACTTGTCCCATTCAGTCCAGTCCTTGAAGACTGAAATGAGGAACTTGCAGGTGGAATTCCTAACAGCAATTGAAAGTGCAACAAACAGCTAGAGAATGCATGGATCAGAAATTTGAGGCTCTTGAAGAACTAATGAAAAGATCCCTAAACCAGCTTGAGCAAGGTGTGGTGGTGTCTGCATAGGAGAGATGTGCAGTGGAAAAGGGAAATGACTCAGCTAGGCTCCAGCACCCCTTTACGCAAAGCATATTTTTTCCTAGTGACTCCTGCAGTTGAAGGCTCCAGTGCAGTTAACATCCTTGTACTCAAAACCACCTATTCATCTGGAATTCCCCACTTTTGGTGAAATAAGAGATGCGGCAGGGGTTTTGGATTTTATGGAGAAGTGTGAGAACTTCCTATCTTTAAGGCTTTTAACCAACAATGAGCTTATGGCTACCCTCAATGCAGTTTTAACCGGACCTGCTAGAAGCTGGTGGATGGCTGAGAAGATTAAAATTCACAACTGGGCTGGTTTCAAGAAAGCATTTCTGGCAGCTTTTCTCCCCACAGACTATATGACAGAGGTGGAAGAACCACTGAAAGCCATGGTCCAAGAACCAGATCAGTGCATACGGGATTTCGCATATGATTACCGAGCCCTTTGCCTGAAATGGAAGAATGACTTGCCAGAAGTTGAACTGATCAGAAGAATTCTAAACAACTGCAACCCTGCCCTGGCTGGGAGCTTACGAGGGACGGTACATACTGTGGAGCAATTGGTCAAAGTAGGGTCCATCGTGGAATTTAAATGCCAAAAAAGACTACTGGGCCAGGGTAAACGAACATAAAGCCCAGGACAAAAGCAGAAAAAAATCTCTACGCCCTAAAGAAACCAATTCTCAGTCACCTAGTATAGCTCTAGTTCAATCAGCAGCACCACAACTGTTAAAGATTGCCGTGGCTGTACGAGGGTTTCAGGTGGAGGCAGTGTTAGATACTGGCTGTACTTTTACTTTGATGCAGAAGCAACTCTGGGAAGCCATGGAAAAACAGGGTGAATCATTGACCAAAGAGGTAAATCGGTCATTCGTCCTGGCTGACGGGAAGGTTCATAAACCTGAGGGAAAAGTCCAGTTAACCTATGAGTGGCATGGACTTTGGGTGATGGCGGATACTTACATCATGACTGACACACAATTGGTGTTTCCTCTGGTCTTGGGACTGGACTTCTTGAGTAGGTCCGGTGTGCAACTGAATGTGGAGGAGCACCACTACAGCCTGAAGATCAGAGGGAGGTGGAGTGTTTTTTCTATCCTGTCATCCGGGATGGCAACCCACTCATGGGTAAGGCCCAAAGAACCAAAAGTCAATCTTTATGTGGCGTTACCCCTTGAAAGTGAGCAGAGGTGGGAAGCCACAGATTCCCAAACACAGGATTTTAAAGAGCTGCTGAATATCCATCCCCCTGAGTTGCATCCTCTTTTTCAGAAATGGTCCTCAGTCTGCTCAGAAAGGTTGGGAAGGACAAGTAAGATCAAGCATCATATTTTGACCACTGATGAAGTGCCTGTCCGTTCCCGAGCTTATAGAGTATCTCCAGTGAAGAGAGAGGTCATAAGGCTGGAAGTTGAGGACATGCTCAAAGTTGGCATAACAGAACCATCTGATTCACCATAGCCTTCTCCTGTGGTAATTGTGCCCAAGCCAGATGGAAACAATCATTTTTGTGTAGACTATCGGCCATGCCCCTTGTGCATGACATCTTGGAGTCTTTGTATGGGGCCAAATACTTTAGTACACTTGATCTAAAGTCAGGTTATTGGCAGGTCGAGATGGATGAACATAGCAAGAAAAAGACTGCTTTTATCAGCCCATTTGGTCTGTATCATTTTTTGATGCCATTTGGTCTCAAAAATGCAGGGGCCACATTTCAAAGGCTGATGGAGCAAGTGCTTGGTGAGCTAAGGGGGTCCATCTGCTTTGTTTATATAGATGATTTCATCATTTATTCTCAGACGAAAGTGCAACACCTGAGAGATCTAGAAATTGTCTTTGAGTGGCTCAGGGAAGCACACCTTACCCTGAACCTGAAGAAATGTCATTTCCTCAGAAAGGAGCTAAAATTCTTGAGCCATCTTGTGTCAGGGGAAAAAACCATGGCAGTGGCTGCATGACCTGTCCTCTTTACAGCGGTTCCTTGGGCTTGTAGGCTGGTATCATAAGTTTATTCCACGCTTTGCGGAATTGGCAGCTCCCTTGAACCATCTCAGACAAAAAGGAGCGGTATGGTTGTGGACTGAAGATTGTCAAAGAAGTGTGGACAAACTAAAAGTAGCACTCCAACAAGCCCCGGTGCTTGCACAGCCCTGTCCTCCTTATCCTTTTCAGGTGCATACAGATGCGAGCGATGTGGGACTAGGAGCTGTGCTTACCCAGATGGTAGATGGAGAAGAAAAGGTCATTGCATATGCATCCCGAAGCCTAAGAGGTGCTGAGTTTAATTATTCAACCTCTGAGAAGGAGTGCCTCACTGTAGTCTGGGCTGTGGAGAAATGGTATTATTACCTGGAGGGAAGTCCATTTGTTGTTTATACAGCTCATGCTGCTCTAACTTGGGCTTTCAATTCTCCCAAATCTACCTCCAGACTGACCAAATGGACTATAAGGCTTCAACATTTTGACTTTCAAGTCAAGTACCGAAAGGGATGCATGAACGTGGTGCCAGATGCTCTATCCAGATCTACGCATTTGCTGGACCCTGTACTAGTGGCTATCTGTGGGACAAAGAATCCCCTCTCTTGGAATTCCATGTTACCTGTAAGCCTGGCTGAAATAAATCTGGCTCAGGGGGAAGATGAGTACATCAAAGAGATGAAGGGTCAATGTAAAACTTGTAACGCCCCGAAAGATTGCATAAGATGGGAAATGCAACAAGACATGTTGTACAGAGTCCTACCCTGTGGTGGAGGAGGTGTCAAATACCAACTGGTGGTACCCAAGTCTCTGATTGTCCCTTTCCTTAACTACTTCCATGACAGTCCTCTAGGAGCACATCTGGGCAGAATGAAGACGCTCCTCAGAATCATGGAAGTTGCCTGGTGGCCGGAAGTACGTAAGGATGTATGGAACCATGTCAAAGAATGCCCTGTCTGTCAGAAGTACAAGCCTTCTAATACCAAGCCCTCCTGGTACCTTCAGGGCACTGAGATCAGAGAGCCCAGTTATATGCTTGGAATGGATCTCATGGGACCTTTTCCAAAAAGTAAAAAGGGCAATATCTACTTGTTTGTCATTGTGGATTACTTCACCAAATGGATTGGACTTTATCCCTTGCGGGACAGCAAGAGTCACCGCCTCTGCAAAATCCTGAGAGAAGAAGTTTTTACTAGGTGGGGTGTACCAATATACATCTTGTCTGACCGGAGACCTCGATTTCTTTTTGTTGCTGTTGCTCTGTTGGGGGGGAGAAATGCAGAGTAAAGAGTAACCGGAACTATCTCTGTTGTAGTCTGGTGTTTGCTTGGTTTATACTCACCCGATTAGACCTCGAACCTTATTAGTAATGGCTGAGTTGGTCAGATTGTTACAACACATACAAATGTAACTATTGGGAACCTTTAGTGTTAAAGGCAGTAAGACAATACATCATACAAAATTACAGACTTAGGGTCCATTAACTAAGAAAATGAATTGTCCTTTGAGGGTGAATGTTCAATCCGGTATGTAATTGATCTTAAGGCAATCAGAATGTCTAGTCAGGGAAAACGAATTGATTGATTGAAAAGTCAAGATCAGAAGTCAGGAAAGTTAACAGTAGAAGCGCCACGCCTCATTTACATACTTGTACCTAGAAGCGCAGAGGGCCGGTCATTTGACCGCTTTCACCACCTACTACTAGCACCGTGTTTTCACCTATTTAAAGCATGCCTGGGGTGGTCAAAAGAGCGCTGAGTCTCTACACAAGGAAGCTGATACACATAATTATCGCTAGATGGCGTTTTGCACAAAAGGCAGAATGAGCCGCTGAAACAAAATATTCGTAATGGTGACATTTGCACGTAACGTCAATATGTTAACAAATTAATGTGACTAAATAATTTTTTATAATCAGTGCCTTGTGACATTGTTTTTAGTAGCTTCCCCATTGTGCATTTTGTTTAGTTTCATATTGCATTACCTGGTTTGTGCGCAATCGTAAATGCAAAATATTGGTTTCGTTTTGTTTCTTGGTTAGTGTAATAGTTTGCTTATTTGTATGTGTGCTATTCTGTTGGCATATATGTCACTAGATTATCATGTTCATATGGCACACCACTGACCCTCTGGCCTGCACTCCCTGCTGTGAAGCATTACTGTCTTTTGTCTTGCTAATGCAACAAAGTGCTTTGAACCTTCAACCCCCACATCCACGAAAGCTCGTTCAATACTCAAAGTAGCAAACGTGAAGTCCGCAGACTGAGCCAAAGCAAGTTTATTTGTATACTCAATGAATCTTATGCCATTTCAAGTAATGTCTATCGCCTAAATGTGTGTATGTTGGTGTATTGCAGGCTATGGTGAACATAAAATAGATATTTATCTGCAAATTTATGTTAGACAAAAGAACAAAAAGCACAAATAGGCTAATGCCAAAATGAATTACAAAAACATAATTATAAAAGGTAGGCTATGCACATGAAAATACCTCAATTTGTAACAAAACGCAAAATTATTAAAATGATACAATGTGATGGTAGAATCAAACAATGGCTTCACAAATATAGTTGCCTCTCTCCCTATAATGTTCAATTATTTCTCTCGCCGTATTGTGTTGCCATTTCAAATGGAGAGGTGTTAGATTGGAGAATAGACAATGTGTGATCCCACGTCCTAACAAACATGTCATCAGTTGTTTGAAGATGTTTCCATCAAAGTATAGAGGTTCACAAGCAGTGTTATCACCATTCAGTGATTTACATTATCTTCAGCTTATATTGCATAACTTTCGTTCCTCAGCTCAAGTCAAGTTCCCTTTATGTATTGAATTGCGAACTCGAGAATAAACCTCCGTACTGTGCACTCAAACACCTATACCGAGGTGTCACGCAAACTGTTTGCTGTTCATCCAAACCGAGTAATGCATTTACATATATAACTTGCATTCTAATTCATTCATTTGTATTGCTGGTGTGTCAAAAACACATAAAAGCAGCCATACATAATGTAATGCATTCAAATAATAAGTTTTAGCTAACAGCTAGCCCTGGCAAAGAGGGATCATACCCGTGAGATTTGTCCTTTGAGATATTGACTTGATAAGTATTCACAGAATTCCTGCAAATTACTAAAGCATTTATTAGGCAAAGCAAGACTCACACAGTTTGAAAATGTGCTGATGTAAACTTATATATAGTATATATTATATAATATCAATAAATAAAGTATATATTTAAAGACGTTGGAAAGTGAAACACTTCGGGGACGAATTCCGCTTTTTTCTTTACACACACGCTCAGTTTGAATTTGATCATTAATTTTGTTTTGAAAACTATTGATCTTTATTTATTTATACTAAATATTAAATGACATACGAATCTTTGCAACACCTGCTGGCAGAAAAGAGGATCACAGTAATAATAATAATAATAATAATAATAATAATAATACATTTTATTTGTAATGCACTTTACACTTGAAAACAAACCCGTGTCACAAACAAAAAAGTGAAAACAAAAAGTGTCACATGGTAAAATACATAATCAAAGTACATGATAAAATATATGGTAAAATATATGATCATAGAGGTGTGGCCGGCGAGCTATGGAGTAGACGTGCGTTACTAGGCTCTCAAGAACTTTCAGTTTAAAATGGTTTTTAGGCACTTTTGGATCGAACATACTGGACTTTTATATATTTTAAACCGCGATAACACGCTTCCAACACACCCAAGCGAGGGAGAATGGCTGGCAAGGCAACAGAAACCCAAAACGCAGCTACATCTGCTCCAAGGCCTGGTGCCTCCGGCTCATCCTCGGACCAGCGTGATGTCTCAGGCCCCGCTGACGCGACGACAGCGCTGGACACTAGCGCCTTTAGAGCCGAGCTTCTCACATGACTCCGTGAAGATATTGGAGGTATAATCAAGTCGGAAATTAGAAGCGTTTTGGAGAAAGGGATGGCAGGGTTCAGAACTGATATTAATATGGTCAGAACTGAACTGCAGTCCTATCAGACCATGGCCGCCGCAGACCTAACCACGCTAAAGAATACAACAGGTGAGATGGACAGAAGCCTGTCAACATGTACAGATGATATCACTCTACAGCGGGAGGTGGCTCATCTTAAAACCCAGTCAAAGCTACTAGAAAACAAATTTGAAGATTTAGAGGCGAGGTCGAGAAGGAACAACATCATGATTGTGGGAGTGCCGGAGAGCCAAGCTAGCTCCTCTGCAGCAATGCTGAGACAGCTACGGTGGGCACTCAACCTCACAGAGGCGCCAATGCTGGACAGATCCCATCGTTCCCTGGCACCGGCGCCGAGACAGGGCGAGCTTGTGATGGCGCATACAGTCATGCTCACCACGTGGGTGTTCTGCCACTAGGGTCTGTCCTCTCTCTCCCCTTCCTGCACCCCATTCAGTCCCCCAGGGGGCTGTGGATCCCGGTAGAGAGTACGCTGTGCGCAATTGGCTGCCGCTTCTCGCCGGTGTGTGGTTGGTTGTCTGAGATTTGTAGCTGTGTAAACAATTGTAAAGCGCCTTGGGTATCTTGAAAGGCACTATATAAATTGAAACATTCATTCATTCATTTCCAGGTAGCCCTATCTTCCAGAGATTCTGGCAACTCGATCCTTTATTACTGTCGTATAATTCATTCAAAAAATTCATAGCTGGACAAATTTACTTCTTTCTGGAGACCAATAGTACCCCTGAAATGTCATATACATCTATATGGGAATCACTTAAAGCTTACCTAAGGGGGGCAGATCATTTCATATGCTGCCCACAAGAAAAAAGAACACACCAAGCTATCCTCAGAATTAATCCAACAAATAGCAGATATTGATTAGCTGATCACTCTATACCTGAACTATTTAAAGAACGCCTATTATTGCAAACAGAATTAGACACTTTCAATTAGACAGACGGAACGTACACTATTAAAAACAAAACAGAAGTATTATGAACACCGTGAAGGAGCTGAAAAACCACTATGCCATCAACTCAAACATCAGCATGTAGAGCAAACCCTGAAATCTGTACCACATCCAACTCCACTTCCACACACCCCCAAATCATTAATGATCAATTCAGGTCATATTATGCTAATTTTTACACATCACAGTCCTCAAACACCACAGACATTCAAACCTTTGTCAATTGTTTAGAAGTTCCGAGGATAAACATAGAAGATCAAAGTATACTGGATTCGCCCATAACAGAAGAAGAAGTCTTACAATCAATAAGCTTCATGCAGAAGGGAAGTCATACTTTCTCTGGATGCTGAGAAAGCCTTTGACCGGGTCGAATGGAACTATTTGCTGGCAGTGTTGGATTTGGGTTCAGCTCATCTTTCGTTACATGGATAAAAATTTTGTAATTTTTGCAATTAGATCAGAATATTCTCCACTCCATAGAGGGACCCATCAGGGTTGTGGTTGTTCCTCATTTTTATTCATTTTTAATCGTACCACTGGATATAGCACTGAGAAATCAGCAGGACATAGTAGGTGTCAATAGAAACCAAACAATATAAAGTATCACTGTATGCTGTTGATCTTTTGTTTTTATCTGACCCACTAGAATCTATCCCCAAGCTCATAGTCTTCCAAATTGTTGTAATGTATCTATTAGTGGTGGGCCGTTAACGGCGTTCGTTAATTTGATACTCTTATCGGGCGATATAAAAATTATCGCCATTAATCTATTCTTAAAGTTCGGTTGGGAACTGGGTCAAAATGGGTAAGCTAACTATGATGACTTTCACCTTGATAGTTTAGCTCGGGTGTATTCCTAACCAAATTGCACAGTAGGGGCGAGAACGAGTTTTCAAACCTGTGAATTACAAATCGTACATGTGTTTACATGGATGCAGCCACGAAGTCGCCAGGTTTGCTTCATGGAAAATTCATTTTTAGGAACGTAAAGTGTTACCAGAGCGGAGCTCGGAGCGGTTGTTTTCTGCATGGTCCTAGCGCTAGATTTGTCGCTATTTAAATATTTCTTTTTAACCGTTAAAACTGCAGAGGACCAAACCGGCTATTTGGCTTACATTTCAAATATCATGTTTAGCTGAATAAACATGTTATCAACCCCTTTTAATGTACAGTATTTAGGCTTACAAATTCATGTTGAACTGAATAAACCGTTGAACACGAGTAGCCTACATTTTATTGAGCATGTTTTTTTTTTCTTCAAGTATCAAAGTAGAACAGCTTTCTCAAGCAGTCATTGATGCATTTTGGAAACAGGAGATGAGCCCCTGGTCTAATGCACCCTGTGTATCAAGAAACCCTATCTCAAAAACTGACTTTTAGTCATTACTTGGGTAGCACGCATATGATCCATTTTAATATAGATTAATCTAGATTAATTTCAAGATTTCAGTGAGATTAATCTAGATTAAAAAAATTTATCTATGCCCACCCCTAGTATCTATCGACTACAGTAAATTCCCTTTTAAATTAGAATGGCACTCATTTACCTATCTGGGTGTCAACGTCACACAATCATATGACAACCTCTATGACCTCATTTTTAAAACACTTTTAGAGTGGACTAAACAGGATTTGCAAAATGGTCACGGCTTCCCATTACACTGGCAGGCAGAGTAAACATAGTTAAAATGACAGTACTGCCCGATTCTGTTAACTAAGTTCTGGTTCAACACTCTAAATAGCCATATCACTACATTTATCTGGAGCAACCCCCATCCACGAATGAAAAAGAACCACTTGGAGACAGGGGCGGATCTATGGGCGGGCCTGGGTGGGCCAGGCCCACTCTGATTGGCAGCTGGGCCCACCTAATCACAAGCTCAGAATACAGTTTTCCGTATGAAAATTAATGAAAATAAACTATAATTGCTGCAGGATGGCGCCTAGCGCACGAGTCATTTATTGACCATACACCCCGCCCACCCCAAACAACTTTCGTTCATTTCATTCATTTTCCTTCATTTGCTTCAAGTCTCGGTTGTTTAGTAGTACAATCAGATGCTTTCCTTTTTTACAAAAAAAGCAAGTTTGACTGTCTTTTCGACATATTGATCACTGTTATTTTGACAAATTGGCGCCTTTGTCTGATATCTACGTAACACAAAATATTACCCATCAACCATTTCAAATTTTTTTGTAAAATGTAATAAATAATTATATATTTTTTATTAATGACCCACATAAACTGTAAAATTGATTTGCAATTTATTTGTGTTTTATTATATTTTTGTGTATAATAATAAAAATGCCCATGACTTTGGACTAGGGCCGTGTGAGGGTTGGGCGGATGCTTTATGGGGGAGACGCAGAAAGGCATCGCTAAAAGGAAGAGCTCTTAAGTGATTTAGGAAGCCTGAATGTGGATCTTGTGTTTTATGTCTTTTATAGAATTATTTGTTCAATTAATTCAGGGATGGGCAACTTCCATGATAAAGAGGGCCAAATTTTTTTCAGCACTATTATTGGAGGGCCACATGACCATGCACTTCAAATAATTGTATATGAAAGATACTACAAATTATTCTCACTAAGAACACATTTTAAATGAGTTCAGATCTGTATGTTTATTGCACCAACACACATCTATTTTCTGCATATAAATGCATTAACATGTCCTTAATAAGCAACAAAGACAAAACATTTGCTTAATAAAAATTTGAACTCCTTCATATCAAAGAACTGTAACGCGTAGCGCGCTGCGGAGCGATGAGGCGGACACAAACGCTGAGAAGAGCGAGATTTAATAAGGAGAATTCCATAGGCAAAGTCGTTTGTACAGGCACGGGTCAAAACGGGAGAGCCATCCAAGTGGTCAACAGGACAGGCAGGAGTCGTAACAGAGAGCCATTCACAACAAAGAAACACAGCGGAGACGGAAAATACCAGAACAGCGATGACAGAGATAATCCACAAAACCGAACAAACCACAAATAACCGACAACGTGCAAAACACAGAGATACAAGTACACAGGACTAAACTAGACACAACTGAACACAATGACGACACGGGCGTGGCAGACAGAGGGAAACCAGGGCAACAGACACGCAGGGTGGGATAACAGGGCAAGGAACAACACCGACGAGGAACAGACACACCGGAGTGACAGCGAGTAGAGGGGGCGTAGCCCTACGTGACAAGAACAAAAATTGAGACTCTTCACATTGAGACTCTTCAATTTCTTTGCGCGTAACTTCTCCGCACCCACTTTCTACCGCTTCTGTTGCTCCATGTTGCCTCTCCTTTAACAACGCGCGCAACACTGAACGTAGTGGGAGTTACAGTGGACCACGCAGAGAAAGGGTGGGGCTGCTTTCGTCCTATATCCTGATTGGTTCAGTCCACTGTCTATATTAAAGATGGGCCAATGGGCCACCCCCTCTAACTTGTGGGCCGGTCTCTTAGAAAAAAGGGAAGAAAAAAATCCATCGGCCTCTGTCGGCCTGTCAGCCCACCGGGCAAGTGCCCAGTACACCAGATTACCAGTCCAGCCCTGGTGGGAGCATTGCTGTAGATGCACTGGTGGGTAACAAGGGAGACCTTATACTATCCTGGCAGATATGGGAAGCCAATGAAGAGAATGGAGGAATGGGGTGGTGTGTTCATATTTTCACACTCTCATCAGGACCCTAGCAGCACTATTCTGGATGGACTGTAGCCTCTGAAAGCTCTTGTTTGAGATCCCGATGAGGAGTGCATTGCAGTAGTCCAGTCTGGAGGAGATGAAGGTATGAACCAGTACTTCTGCATCTGATACATTTAGAGTCGGGCGAAGTTTAGCAATATTTCTGAGGTGGTGGAGACCTTACAGATGTGATATATATGGCTTTCAAAAGTGAGTTGGGGATCAAGAAGGACACCAAGGTTAGTGACTGAAGAGGCAAGGTGGATGTTCTGACCAGAGAAGGTGAAACTGGTTATGGATGTTGACTTTGTCTGATGTGAGGTGCAAATCAAGATTGCTTCAGTCTTGGCACTGTTCAGCTGGAGAAAATTTTTCATCCACTCCTCTAACTCCTCCAGGTAAGCAGAGATATTTTAGGTATAATTGTATGTCATCAGCATAGCAGTGAAATGAATTGCCATAGCGACTAATGACATGGCCAAGGGGGAGCATGTACCTAATGAAAAGGATGAGGCCAAGAACTGAACCATGGGGGACTCCGCAGATCACAGTATGTATCTGTGATCTTGTATTTTTAATTGAAATATATTCTGATCTGTGAGCAAGGTACACTGTAAAAAATCTGTTAAATTTACGGTAAAAGACTGGCAGCTGTGGTTTCCAGAACTTCACAGTAAAAAAAAAAAAAGGTGACAATGTAAAAAACACTACGGTATCTTTTTTGACAACCATAAATTTAATCATTTAGAACTGTTCTTTTTACGGAAAATGACTTTACAGCTTACAATAATACACTGTAAAATTAACTTTTTAAAATAAACCTATTTACGGTGAATAATTTTAAAAACAACTGTTTTACTGTTTATCTCTATGATGAACACATTACAACCATTATTATTTTACAGTATTTGATTGTAAAGTCCAACTTCACAGTAAATTACTGGCAGGCCACCATCACTAGGGCCTCCCAGTTGTTGCCATCAATGATCTATATTATTATCTATAATATAGATCATTGGTTGCCACAATTTAAGGCAACAAGGCACTTTTATTTTGCCTTAGCAACGTAATCACGCATGAAGCCGTAATCACGCGTATTAAACACAATACGTGAAACATGAGGGCAGGTCATTAGCACTGTAACATTACACAAACACGGTAGGTAGACTCAGACAAAGTACAACTACATAAACTAATACAGGGAGACTTAAACTAACAAAACATATAATCAAATACATAATCAACAACAGCATGTCATAACACTTACACATAACGCGTATCAATAACGGAGCCACGGGGGCTCATGGGAAGTAGTAATTTTACAGACTTTAAGCAGAAAAGCCTTAAATTTTCTCAAAAATCAGCAGGGTGCCTTGTATGTGCACTGAATTCACAGACAAAATCTGTCCCTGACACAGATACGTAATGTGTACGCTGGCAGCGATAAACTAACCAGAGAACATTACGTAAAACATAATTGAGTAAAGAACACCATTCGACTGAAGGCAGCAATGATAGCACAAGACTTGAATATCGAAAACTTTTAAGTGCACCTTATGTTCCAGAAAACACTGTATTCCTTATATGTATAAATATTAGTGGTGCCAATTCCAGGTGCTGCGATTAAAAGTCCTCACCAGGATTTTGCTCAAGCTTGCTAGATTTTCTAATTAGCAATCCAGGTAAAATTAGTGGAATCAACACAATCCAAGAAGCCTGAGCAAAATCCTGGTGAGGACTTTTAATCGCGGCACCTGGAATTGACAGCACTAATAAATATTTGACCAATATTTACAAAGGCAATTTCTAAAATGGCAGTACATTGTCCTATATTTCAACATGCTTTACCTTTCAGCACTGGCCATATTTTTAGCATTTTCTTTCTGTAGAAATCAAGGTGTGATTTTGCTGATTGATGAATGGTTTTCACTGTATATTGAAATGTAGGCTACTCATCAGCAAAATCTGTAATTTAGACTGAATACGTTTTTTATTTTTAGGGTAATTCCTTGTTTACTACATTACGGAATTTTCCAATATATTTTAAAATATTGAAATTAACATTAAAAATGTGTGCTTTTTACATATGACTGTAAAAATTAATTTTATATACTGTTATTTTTTTAAAGTAAACTATTGCATCTGTTACAGTGATATACTGTTTTCTACTTTATGATCTTTTACTGTTGCTATTTTATAGTTTATTACCGTAAATTCAACAAACATTTTTTACAGTGTAGGACTGGAACCAGTTTAGGGCAGTGTCTGTAAGACCAACTGCAGGGTTGCCAAATCTCACACAATGAGCGGGAGACACACATTTGACTGTCTTCACATGCCACACATCTGATTTCTCACGCAGAAAAAAAAATCTAGTTTATTTACCTCTGATCCATATCTGAGTCAATGAGTTACAAGTTTGCTCCGGCGATCGATTGATTGCGATATAATACTTCATTTGTGTCCATTTTCCACCCCCCCCCCCCCATCCCCCCAGTCAACAATTTACGTTCGCCACCCCCCAGGTTCAAATTTCACTCCAAGTGATCTTGAAAAGTTGGCAACCCTGCAACTGTGGTATGCAGGCGGTGGAGGAGAATGCAGTGGTCAACAGTGTCAAATGCAGCTGACAAATCCAGGAGGATGAGGAGTGAAGGTGAGCCATTGTCAGCTGCCATTAGAAGACAATTGGTGACCCTTACTAGAGCTGTTTCTGTGCTGTGAGCAGAACGGAAGCCAGATTGAAACTTTTCAAAAAGGTTGTTGTATTTGAGATGGTCTTTTCCAGGGCTTTGGAGAGGAAAGGAAGGTTGGAGATAGACCTATAATTTGCACACACATCAGGGCTGAGTGTAGGTTTTTTGAGGAGTGGTCTGATTATGGTCTTTTGGTCTTTAGAGGAGATGGAACATACCCAGCCTGAAGAGAAAGGTTTATTACAGTGGTGATCAGAGGACTTATGGTGGAGATATTTGCTTTCACAAGGGCTGTTGGGAAGGGACAGGTGGAGGGTTTCATCCTTCTGATAATGCCTTCAACTTCTTGTTGTGAGATCTCTGGGAAAATGTTTAGGGGCTGTGAGACCTCCAACTGTGAGTAGGTATTCTGTATATGAAGAGGGGGGAGGGGTTAGAGAGACCAGATTGTTTACATTTTTGTTGCAGGCTTCTGTGGTTTCGGTGAATGAGGGGATTTGAGGTTTAAGGAGATGATTTATGGTTGAGAACAACTGCTTAGAGTTGCCTGTATTGTTTTTAATTATGCTCTAATAAAAATGTGAGCATGCCTCTCTAAGAGACTTTGAGTAGGCTTTTTGGTGTTCCGGGTAAGCGAGCTTATGAACAGTGAGGCCAGAGGCCTTGTAACACCACTCAATGGCACGTCTGGCTGCCATCATTGACCGTAAATTGTCATTGAACCAGGGGCAGGACCGAGAGAAGGTCACTGTTCTGGTTTTAACTGGAGTGTGAGAATCCAAAATATAGCCCAGTGTTTTATTGTAAAAATCCACTCCATCAATGGCTGATGAGAAATTTGTATGAAGAAAAAGCTTTGTCAGAGATAGGGTTGCAACGGTATGAGATTTTCACGGTATGATAACCGTCTCAGAAAATACAGCAGTATCACACATGGACATAATTTTGTAATTAAAACTGGGGGGGACATGGATTCGTCGCTATTTAAATATTTGGTTTTAACCATAAAAACTGGGGGGACCAAACCCGGCTTTTGAAAAAGTGGGGGGACATGTCCCCCCCCAAATTACGTCCGTGGTATCACGGTTATCACGGTATCACAGTTTGTTACATATATTATTAAAAGATACACTGACCCTTAAAGAAATTACAACAAAAGTTTTTTTTTTGTTCAATGAACTATTTATTGTAGAAACCTGGAACTATTGTATACAAAATGTCTCCTTAAAAAAAAGCTGTACACCTGTTTATATAAATACTGCAAAATTAGAGAAACCTAAATCATGGATTTCAGTAGGCCTACAATTATTTAAGTTTAAATTATTTAATATCTGATAAACTGAGCCTGGGTCAGTGTCTGATTAACAACTGTTGTAAACAGGGCCGGAGTGGGACACTTTTTCAGCCCGGGAGTTTCATGCCCAAATCCAGCCAAAATAATTTTTCCCTCCCAATCGACCCAAACTAGAGACTGACATGAGCCGGCCCATCGGGAGTCCTCCCGAATCTCCCGATTAGCCACTCCGGCTCTGGTTGTAAACCAAGTTGGAATATAACAAGATACTGCAGAAAGAGAGGATTTATTTCTGACATGATCCTCACAATAGAGATTTCTATTTTAAGGCTTTCACACCGAGTCTGGTTTTAACATGAAAAACGGGCATGTCAGAATTTGAAAATGAACGCATGTAAATTAATGGCGTCTTTCATGTCCAGTGAAGGCAAGGACCTTAAAAAGCTAGGTTTATACTTTCGAATACGAGCCTCTTGTTATTCCAGGACGAAACATGAGAGAACGTGAAGACGTTAAGATTGGGCGTTTTGAAAATAAACAACCAAAGCTAATTATTTCGAATCATTTTGAGTATATGTATAAATATTTAACTTAATTAAGTTTAACGTGCTGGGAAATATTGAAATGAACCTTTAAGGTGACGTACAAGTGTTTGAATTCAACCTTGTAAAGGTGTATGAACCCTGCAAACATGACTTTGTTCATTGCGCTGAGGCGCACGTGAAGTTACAAAATTCGAGAGGTGCACGACCTCGCGAATTGACAGCGCGTGAGGCCCTCGCATACGGGCGTAGCCACCGCGATTACGTCATTTTCGCCACTGATTTTAGTTTAGCCTTTTTTTTTTTTGTTAAAAAATTTGTTAAGTCAGATGCACTTTCTGCCATTCTCACCGCTGTGTGCTGAGTAGCTGAACCGGAGCGGAGTTGCACATGCGCGGGTGAGTTTCTCTGCTGGCTTGCCTTTTACCAGTAATAAGCAAACCCACATGGTATGATAACCGTGCATTTTAATACTGTGGTATACCGTGAAACCCATTACCGCTGCAACCCTAGTCAGAGATCATAGCTTCAGGATGAATGTTTTTCAGGTTCCTGAAGCAGATTTGACATTTGGGCTTGATGAGTGGAGACAGAACTTGCAGATCCATGGCGACTGTCTTGTGATCTGAAACACCCAGATCGTACACTGATGGATTACTGACAGAGGCGTACTGAGGTTGAAACAGTCCAATGGCTGAGGAAATTCAGCTGCAAAGCGGCAGGATGGAGTGTCAACATGGATGTTTATATCCCAGAGTATGACGATATTGGTTACACAGTTTGTTGAGAGGAGGTTGCTCATCTCAGAAATGAAGACAGGGTTTGGTTTGGGTGGCCAATAGATGAGCAGAATTGTCTCCGGCGTGGGAGATTTACATCTAAACGCCAGATATTGATATTCAAAAGATGACAGCTTAGGCAAAGGCATGGGTGATAGTTCAAGATGATTGTGATAAATAACAGCGAGGCCACCTGCTGCAGGCTTTCTGCAGATAACACTAACCAGGAGGGCAGGTCTCATTTAAAACAGAACAAACCTCTGGTTGATGCCAGGTTTCTGTAAGACGCATTAAATCGAGACGTTTGTCCAGAATATGCTCGTGAATAAGGCAGGATTTGTTTGTCAGCGGCTGCGTGTTAAACAACTCAATTCTGATGTTGGAAGAAGCAGTGGATGTATTGACCGAAGAACGCTGAAATCCACTTCAAGTTTTCGATCCCATCTCATGAGTATTGTTGACATGTAGTTCCAGACGTGACTGATGATGTGTTTGTGGTGTGACGGTATGCACTGCTGACCAGTGGGATATAATAGCGTGATCAGAGTGAGAGTAAACTAACTTTCTCCCGGAGCTCCTGAGCTCCATCTCTGGAAATGTCACACATCCAGGTGTTGTTGTTGGGGCAGTCATCCAGTCTAGGTGGTAGAGGCTGCGCATGAGAGGGAAGTGTCCAGTTTTGGCTTGTAGCCTGCGCTGTTACCTGCGCAGTCTGTGCTCCGCTGTGTGCTGCCTCTGGGCTGGCTCGCTGTGTCGATGTTTCAGGAAGCAGTGGTGTTGGGGTCTCCGTGATGCGTGATGTCGTTGGTCTGACTTCCACCAGATGTGGCGGTGTTGAATACTCAAGAAGTACTGGTGGTGGTGGTTGGAAGGAGCCTGGGTCACTGCAATCGCTGCCGTCAGGGGGGGGTCACTGACTCCATCGGTGTTGGTGTGTCATCGATGGGTTGGGGCCATCTGGGACATCCATCCAGGTCAGGATTTGTAAGACACTCAGACAACTGGAGAGTTTGAAGTTCTGTCTTAGCCTCCCCCTCAATTTTTTAACAATGATTTATATACCAGTTTTTTTGCCTCTGCCTTCTACATCTCAAATGCTTCCCTTGCAACCCCATAGCCCTTGGTCTGCTGCCTCTTCAAATTTGCTTTTAACGCCTCTATTTGGTTTATACTAAAACTCCCGTCCTCCGGGAAACCACAACATGAAACCCATATCTGAAATGGACTCAGGCTTTCAGGTCCATAGTGCTCTTTAAATTTTTTCACCTTTGAGTAGTCTCCCTGCACGTTGCCAGTGCTAGCAGCCTGACCCTCGTGTTTACTTTGACACTTACCCATGTCTCCATAAGTGGTAAGTCATGTAACGTACAAGAACTAGGAGGTGGACACAAGTGCCGCAGAGAGTCAAGTTTATTAGTAGGAGAGGGGGTAGCTTCGAGAGTGCGAGAACGGCAAGGCACGATTACAGAGACATAAGTATTTAACAGAGTGACAATATAACACAGACGGAGCTGTGACTATGAGGCATGAACGTGAACCTAACCAAACTAACAGGATATACATTTTTTATGAGGATTATGCAATTTTTTTCCAATTAAGTGACCAAGCAAATGAAGGTATTTACCAACATTTTTTCTACTGTTTTAGTGTAACGAACAAGGCTGGGCAGGTAGAACGCAGACGCAGATATAGGAGGTTTTAATATAAATGACTAACACAAAAAGGTACAACTCATACAAAGACCAAAGATGACAAGAGAGTAAACACAAAAGGACACAAAGAGCATGAACTAACCTAACAAAAACCACTACTCACGACTAGAACATAGACTGAATCATTCCACTGACAAAATACAATAACCCACAACCACAGAGACCAAACACAAGACTTAAATGCACTGACTAAACAAGGAACACAACAAGACACACCTGAAAGTGATAACGAGGGGCAGAGAACACGGCAGGGGTGTGAAAACAGAGACAACTAGGAAATGTCAAAATAAGACACTCAAAACACAGAGAACAAAACAAAAGACAAGACTGACAGGGGGGAGGCAGGACCACATGACATTTAGGGTATGATATTGAAGCTTTGATAGTAAATTAATTTTAGGTGACAAAACATGGTCGTCTGACGTCGTAAACCTGCCTTTTAAACGGACATTGAAAGAGACCCACGTGGTACATGTGTTTTCAACAACAACTTCAAAGCCGGATTTCTCGTGATCGGCTGCATGTATACGGCTAAAAATCAGTATGCATGTAGATGGCATAGGAAATGTAGATCCTTAAAAAGTCTACAAAGAAAGATGACCTAAAATTAATTTACTATCAAAGCAAAGTATCACACTTTCAAACAGTATATGGAATGTTGGTAAATACCTTTATTTGCTTGCTCACGCATAATCCTCTCTTTTGCTGATAGCAACAAACAATTCTCGACCTATCAGCGACCATGTTTAACATAATCTGTTCTTGAATTGCAAATCTACATCTGTCTACTTTTGAATTACATTGTTTTTATTGGTCTAGAGGATGATGGAGGTTTTGAATGACAGCTTTTCACACCTCTGCCTGGCGAGGTGTGAAGAGGGAAGGGGGATCACCAAAGGCAATGCAAAGCGTCAGATGCAGTGGTGTAAAGCACTCTGCCACTGGACTCTAGAGCAATGGAGAAGTGTTCTCTGGAGTGAGGAATCATGCTTGTCTGGCAATCTGATGGACAAATCTGACTTTGGCATTTGCCAGGAGAATGGGATTTGTCTGTCTGCATAGTGTCAAGTTTAGTGGAGGGGGATTATGGTTAGGGCTGGGCGATATGGACAAAAATCTCATATCTCGATATGCCTAAAAAAATACCGATATACGATACAATATGAAAACCATGACAAAATATAATGTTGATGGAATAGTGTTTATTTGTACCACCATAAAGAACATGCTGCATGCAACTGTAATTATCTCTATGTCTAAAATATGTGATGCACACTCTGCAGACATGTTGTAACTATGTACATCTTCTAAAGCAAGCTCCAAACATAAAAAAACATATGTAGGACATATCCAACAAATAAAAGTTAACTAAACAGAGTTCAATTTAAGAAAAGCTGTGTACATTGTGTCTGTTTGACTGTCTGTCTGTCTCTATCTCTCTCTCTCTCTCTCTCTCTCCTTTAGTGCAAGTTTTGGGACAGGAAACAAGCATGTCAACAGTGTCTGGTTTCAGAGATGCCCTGTGATACATCACAATATTACCTACTGTTGGTGCTAAACACCCTTTCAGATAGGGAACTTGTGGCCGGAATACAGAGATATTTTTTTACCAAAAGGCTGAGCTTTGGAAGCATTGCTTCATGACACTTCAATCAAATCAATCAATCAAATTTTATTTATATAGCGCTTTTTACAACAGTTGTTGTCACAAAGCAGCTTTACAAGTGCCGAATCCTAGCCCCCAGTGAGCAAGCCTAGGGCGACAGTGGCAAGGAAAAACTCCCTAGTTTTTTTTTGCATGAGGAAGAAACCTTGAGAGGAACCAAGACTCAGGGGGGGAACTCATCCTCCTCTGGCCGACACCGGTCACCATGACAACAACAACAACAATTTAGACAGAAAGAAGAGAAAGAAAAGGAAAAAGATGTAATAATGTCCATCATGGTGTAGGCATCCGGTTAGGCAGGAGGTGGCCGGCCCAGGATGGATCGCTTGTCTCTCCTCATCTCATTATTCCTCAAGCAGGCGGGCAGCCATGTGGAGAAATGAAACAGGGAAAATTAGCGCTGTATGAGGACATATACAGGACAGGTGAAATTATAAACATTTCTGGAGTGTGGCAGCAACTCCGGCATTAAGTTAAATTATTACAACCTAGCTAAAAAAGACAGAACCAGAAGGTAACATAGGCTTGGGGGCATTCTGAGACAATGGCATCCGTCCATTGCACTGTCAATAAACTTGAGTGACCACGAGCAGTGACAGGACGACAGCACCAGCGCCCCAGTCTACCATAAAACCCTTCGTCTATGAAACCCTGGATCTGTACCTTTATCTAAGGGGGGATATTAATTATCAAACGCTAAACTAAATAAGTGGGTTTTCAACCTAGACTTAAAGATTGTGCCTGTGTCAGAGTCCCGGACGCATTTAGGAAGATTATTCCAAAGCTGGGGGGCCTTACATGAAAAGGCTCTTCCCCCTGCTGTTACCTTGTTAATTTTTGGAACTAATAAAAGACCAGCACCCTGTGATCTTAGGGGACGTGGGGGTTCATAATAGGAAATAAGTTCCTGAAGGTATTCACGAGCAAGCCCGTGCAATGCTTTATAAGTTAATAAAAGAATTTTAAAGTCAATACGGAATTTAACTGAGAGCCAATGCAGGGCTGATAGGACTGGACTGATAGGCTGAAATTTTCTAGTTCTGGTCAGAACCCTGGCTGCGGCATTTTGAACTATTTGAAGTTTATTTAAATTCCTATTTAAACATCCTGACAGTACATTTACATTTACATTTATGGCATTTAGCAGACGCTCTTATCCAGAGCGACTTACAAAAGTGCTATGTACAGTAGTGAGTTACAGTAGTCTAATCTGGAGCTAACAAAGGCGTGCACCAATTTTTCCGCATCATCCTGTGATAATGCATTTCTTAACTTAGCAATGTTGCGGAGATGTAGAAAAGCTATCTTAGTAGTATTATCTATGTATTTATCAAATGATAGGTCAGAGTCGAGTATGACGCCTAGGTTTTTGGCTACTGTGCCAGGTGTAATGGGGTAGTCTGCGAGATTAAGCATTAGATCTGGAATTTTCTGTTTTGAGGCCTTAGGGCCCAGGAGGAGAACTTCTGTTTTGTCCTCATTAAGTTGGAGGAAGTTTAGAGACATCCAGCATCTATCTCTTACACAGGCCTCAATTTTTCTTAAACTGAGTTTGTCATCAGGTTTGGCTGATATGTAAAGTTGAGTGTCATCTGCATAGCAGTGAAAATTGACACCATGTTTGTTTATAACTGTGCCCAATGGTAGCATATATAATGTAAATAATAGTGGTCCTGAAATGGAGCCTTGCGGGACCCCATATTTAACTTTTGTACGTTTGGATGGAATATTATTGAGCTCTACAAACTGATAGCGATTTGTTAAGCAAAAATAAAACTGTGAAAGGGCTGTGCCTGAGACTCCAACCCAGTGTTCTAACCTTTCTAGCAAGATCCTATGATCAATTGTGTCATAAGCTGCACTAAGATCAAGAAGCACTAACAGTGATACATAGCCTTGATCTGAAGCAAGGAGGAGATCATTTGTTACTTTAACTAATGCTGTTTCAGTACTGTGATGGGGCCTAAAACCAGATTGGAACTTTTCAAATATGTGATTTCTATAGTAGATATAGGCATAATTGCTGGGCAACAGCTTTTTCTATGATCTTAGATATAAATGATGTGTTTGAAATGGGTCTATAATTAGATAGCACAGTCGGATCAAGATTTGGTTTCTTGATCAGAGGTTTAATAACTGCTAATTTACATGTTTTGGGCATGTGACCTATTGTAATGGATTAGTTAACTATAGTTAGAAGAGGTTCAGTTACCGCTGGTAATACCTCTTATAACTTTGAGGGAACCGAGTCTAGTGTGCAGGTAGCACAATTTAAGGAAGAAATTATTTTCTCTAATTCTGATTGTGGGAGTGGATGAAAAGCATCAAGTTTTTCTCCCAGCATGTAATTTAAATCAATATCAACCAAACCAGATGACATACCAGTTGTATTGCTAATAAAAGGTTTTATATTTTGTCTAATATTCTCTATTTTATTATCAAAGAAATCTATAAATACATTACTAGTGAGGATCTTTACTGGAATCTGAGGTTCTTCCACCATTCTAGTGGATCTTCTTCACCATATAAATTAGCAAGCTGTGAATAGGTGGACAGTTCCATATTAATGGCATTCCTTGTGATTCAGTAGATGAGGATGATGTGTTGTCAGAGCCAATGTCAGAGCCAATGTTGTCAGAGCCAATGTATGTACTCTTGAACCTGGGGTCCATGAAGGATGACATGTCCAATAGCTTGTTTGTGTCAGGATCATCAAACTTTTCACTGAGGTAATCCAGAACGGAGGACTTGATGGATTTTATAAGCGCAGTATCCACTTCCAGATGTGCAAGAATGCTGGTGTTGAATAAATGCAGCACTGGTTTGATGTAGGAGACTGTAACATACTACTTTTTGGCCCATGATGATGACTGGCTTATATATAAGCCATTCCAGATTTCCAAGAGCTGTCCTCTTGGACCTCTGTGCGGAGTAAGGGTCCAGTTTTGGAGAGAGAAACATGAAGAGTTGAGCATTGCCAGTTCCTTTACAGGTCTGACAACGCTTGGCATCCTGGCGACTGGCTCGTTTCAAAGAGAACTAGCAGACCGGTCGGGGATGTCCAAGTCATCTTTGAGCCATGCCATGCCAGCTGTTTTGGATGGGATCATCTGCATGTCAGCTAGGTATAAAAAGTTCCCATATGAAGCGGTTGACCAGGCAAACATACATACAATTCTCTCCATTCTCGCACCTGGTCAGTCGTGGAGAGGGCGATTGGGCCACAAATCATAGCTACAATATAAAAAGGTAAGAGACAGCATTCACATTTTAACCAATTCTTTTTTCATTATATAATTCTGCCAGTGTGCACTGTTCTGACCCCACAACATTTAAAGCTTCACACAAAAATTTTTCTGTGCCTCTACCTCATTCAGGAGCATCTCCACTTCACATTCGGTGAAGTTCCTCTTCTTTTCCCCATTTAGACATGGTTTGTGATAGATCAGAGAGGAAACTCCTCTGTTGCAGGGCAAATTTAAATGAATTTGCATATTTATAGGGTGGCGTGTTAAAAGAGGATTCAGCCACTCTCTCGTGTGCGCTCTATTCCATGTTGATTGGGATGTACAAAAGAAATGTGTGTGGATTCTGGCGTACGCACGGTTTAATACATCCAGATTATTTTTTTTTGCTTAAGCCATTTTCTGGATTTGTCCGTACGCCAATTTTCAGAAAAGTCCACGCAAGTCTTTGAACATGAGGCCCCTGGAGAGGACTTAAGACCTTGTTGATGGACTCTAGGACCTCTACATCTTGCCAGGTGGGAACAAGATTCCGTGTTTTCTTGTCAGAAGACAAGACTTTAGCAATAGCTTGTTCTTGCTCCAGCACTCTGGATAATTTTCTACCTTGACCTCCACCTGGTAGGAGACTCTGTGATCAGTTGGTGAGCAGGCAGACTAAGATGTTGTTGAGCTGTGGCCAAGTCTCTTCTCCTTTTCCAGCTAAATGAAAAACTGCTGACAAACTTGCACAAAGCTACAGCACGGTCGATTCGTGGGTCTTTCATACTTCTTTCTGTTTGGAGTAGAGAAAAATGGGTAGAAAAGAAAGGTGTCAATCAATTTGTGCTCAGACATACATAAAAACAGTCATTTATCTCAAGGGAAAATAATACACTCGGTATCTCACCAGTTGAACCACGAGTAATTTTTTCAAAGCAGTTTGTCAAGGGAAAGTTTACTTTAGTCATGGAGATGTTCTCCAGTATTGTAGAATGTTGCTGCTAAGTCTTATTAAAACTGTAAAGATTAACGTTACTTACCTATTGCTAAGTGCAAGCGATGACCAAAACACTGCAGCCTCGTCCATTTGTTTCAACTGATCGCTTTAAAAATGTTGCTCGCGTTGTCCGTTGTGATACAGACTTGCTTTTGCTCATGTAATACCCGAGATTTTAGAGCATCTTGTAGGTTTGCAGGCAGTAACTTTTAGCTTCCAGTCTTAAACTAAATGTACTGTAAAACTTATGTATGGTTCACATGTTCTACTCGACCACAAATCTGTGGTTGATAAGTACCTAGCTTCTAATAACTTTTGTGAAATCTCATTTCAAATGTCATTGTACAATTTAGGCAGTGCCTGCTTCGTAAAGTATTTACGACAAGGAAGTTGGGGTACTTGGGGTCAATCATTTTAATATTCATGGCAGATTATGATGCAGAAACGTAAGCATGTTAAGTTTTTCAGGGCTCAATCTTGAGCGGTGAGGTGATAGAATATGTCCACCTGTGTCCAAGGCACGCTTGTGGCAGGGATACAAAGATATTTTCTTGCCACATTTGCCAGAAAAGGCATTACTTCGGCATGCATTTTCCACCAAGCCAGAGGGTCAGCATCAGTGCCAATAGTAGGAAGAGACATGTATATCTTGACCTCAGACATGACCTTTTCAGGGATGTTTTGATTTCTTGAGGTTGCCTTGTTTTGCCTGGATGAACTTATTTGTTGTAGCAATGCTGACAGACCTTTCCCTTTTTTCGTAGTAACAGTAGTGGTGCTGCTGCTACCCTCTCCTGTCTCATTTTCTTCCCTTTCCTCTTGAGACTGTTTTTGGCATGGAGACACTTCTGTTGCAATGGTTACAGCTTCTTCGACACAGGCCTCAACTGTGTCATCCAGGTTTTTGGAGAAGTTTCCCTTAAACTGGGCATCCACAAAGCAGGATACTTTTAGCACTCATTATAGCCGCTCTGTGTATCTGACTTCTAGGACTTCCCTCATTACTTGCTTCATCTGTCTGGTGAGTGCATTGTCTTCAGCTTGCTCAGCGAGAATTGCACTTCTGATGTGCTCCAGTACTGGTGAGAGTGAGGACAGTGTAAACCTTTTCTCAGAGGCAAGAGCATCAGTGAGCTCATAGAAGGGGTGACGAAGCTGGATGACCTTCTCAAGTAGATGCCAAGTACTCCTGTAATTTGCCAGTACTGCGCAAATAGCCTGTTGTTGCTCCAGGAACCTGGAGATCATCTCAAAAGTTGATCCCCATCTTGTTATTACATCATGGATTAGGGCAGTGGTTCCCAAAGTGGGGGGGTGGCCCCTAGGGGGGGCGTGGAGCTATTGCAGGGGGGGGTGCAGAGCTTGAAAGTAAAATAAGCTTGGAAGGTTGCGTCGCGACCGGCGCGAGTGTCCGTGAAAAAACTCTTAAGCCTGGTTTATACTTTCTTATACTTTCTATACTTATACTTTTATACTGGTTTTTATAAAATGACGTAATGGCTGTGGCTCCGCACGTGCGCGAGGGCCTCACGCGCTGTCGATTCACGAGGTTGTGCACCACTCGAATTTTGTAACTTCGCGCACGCCGCGCCTCAGCGCAATGAACAAAGTCATGTTTGCAGGGTTCATACACCTTTATAAGGTGGAATTCAAGCACTTTTACGTCACTTTCAAGGTCCAGTTCAATATTTCCCAGCACGATAAACTTAAATAAGTTAAATATTTATACATATACCCGTAATGATTCGAAATAATTCGCTTTTTTATCACATTATTTAATAGTTGTTTATTTTCAAAACGCCCAATCTTAACGTCTTCACGTTCTCTCATGTTTCGTCCTGGAATTACAAGAGGCTCGTATTTGTTAACGTAATACAAAAGAACTGTTCAGTCAGACAGATATTTGTCGTGAAATGAAGTAGTTACAATTTCAAGCATTTTCAAGTACTTTAGCCTAAATTCCAGCACTTTTCAAACATGGAACACAATGCAACTTTAAAATTCGTCAGGTAAATGTTTTTCCTTTCTTTTCTGCGCTCCAGATTTCTGTATTTACTTTAACTATCCACCACTGTATTTTCTGCTGTTGGGCGGGTACCAGCCGGTTAGGATTGCTGGATCAAACCATTTTTCGTTGGGAGGTGGGGGTGTATGCACTTAATGGAAAATATGCAGATAGGTAAAAAACATATATATTTTAGCCATTGAGCTTATTTTGAGTACAGAATTTTATATTAATGAAAGATTTCAAGATTATTTAAAAATTATAGACTTAAAAAAAAAATTTATCTTTGATGGGCCCCCCTGGCCCTGGGGCCCGGGACAACAGACCCGGTTGTCCCCCCCCCCCCCCCCCTGTCGTCGGGGCTGACTGTATGTGAACTGCCTAGGTAGTAACTATATGGAGCTTTTTTAGTGTCACCAGAACCTGAACCTGAAATCATTATTACTTGAAAAAACAGTCTGTGAAATTCATTCAGGTATGCAAAAATTCAAGTTAAAATACAGGTTCAGGTCGAAATTCAGGTTCAGGTCAAAATTCAGGTTCAGGTCGAAATTCGGGTCGGGAATGCATCCGGGATACTTAGGATGAGCAAACAAACTCAGCTAATTGAACTGCATCTGGCCAATCACAAAACACAAAACAGAGGTAATTGAATCTACAGTGGTAGACCTTTAACAACAGCACTGTAAATTTAAAGGATTTGTAATTATAGATGTATGGTTATCAGTGAATTTTCCTTCACGCCATCAGCATAATTTAAACCTCTGCGAGCGAGTGGTATCGCATTTGTAGTATTTGTGCAAATATAAAGTATAATATGAAGCCTACACTTCATGCAGTAACTCTGAACTGCCTTTCTTAGTCCAGTTTATAGTCAGTGTTTGTAGAAAAACTAAGGATGCCTGCTTCCCAGGAGCAGTTATCAGTTTCCCTGTGATTCAACCTTGGGTGCTTAGAAACGGATAAGCAATGTTATCTCTAACTCTGCTGCTGCACAGAAGATTTCAGTCTTACAGAAAAAACATCTTCAATATGGTTAATTACTAAACAGTGCAAGCAGTACTTTACACACAGACTGTGCTATAGTGTCTCCATGGACATGATTAACATGAATCACACATGAATATAATCAAGATTTCCTTCACACTGTCAATGTGTTGCATTTTATTTATATGATGCAGAATTTCTGAGCTGGAGCAGAGGTACATTCTAGCACCTCTGTGTTTTTCTGTACATGTATTTCTCATTTGACTGCAGTTGATATCTTTTCTTCCAGAAAGTTATACAGAGAGAAACATGGAAGAGCTGCCTGCTGCGAAGGACATGCCATCAGATGAGAGTGATGCCTCATACATCTCCAGTACACCACCTGCAGGCCTGTGGAGCAGAATGTGGAGAGCCAGTGTTACAGCTGGAGGCTTTCTCCTCCTATACACAGTCTCTCAAGTAACTGTGAGTCTACAAAGATGCTTTACTGATTGATCTTATGTACATCTGTAGTGCACATACAGATGCATACTAGATTGGTTAGCATTATACCATAATTAATGTATAAGTTAACAATAATAAAAAAATTCAGTTAAATTTTTTTTATATGTGAGATTTCACATCTTTCACAGTTCATGCCTATAACCATCTATGAGATCACCGAAGTTCAGATAATAAAAATGATCAGTTGACAACTTCATCAAGAAGATTCACACATGCTTTAATTATGTTGACTTTTTATTTAGGATTGACGGTGTGAGAGAGGGCATGAGTGAAGCGCTTGCATTATTAGCATTTCCACTGACAGCAGCAGGTGGCACGGTGTAGCTCGGCAGTAAAACAAAGCAAACATACCATTATTCATAATAAACATTTAAAAGAGTAAGGTATAGCACTCTTGATGTATAGCTTTTGTAGTAAAGACAACTGAATGAAATTTTAAATATTCAGTTTAGGGGTGGGACACGATAAAAAAAAAAAAGAATCGAATTAATTACAAGCTTTTTAATTTTTTATTAAAGCTTTTTATACCTAATTGGAAGCATTTTAATAGCATTTCAGTATTTAACATGAAAAATATTAATTTGTTTGAATGATGAATGAATCAATGAACATAAGCATAAACTTCAACATCTTGTTTATTTTTCCACCAGTCTACTCCACAGACCAATAGATGAGTGCAGAAAACAGAGCAAACAGTTTTCAGAACACTGCAAATTCTGAACCTAAAATGTTTAATTTTGGGAGTTTTGCTCAGGATATTGGAAGAATAAAAAGAACTGTAGCAAATCAGATGTTTTTTAATACCTTTTTAGATGGTATACTTTTTCTTTATCATCTCCATAGTGCCTAGAAGTGGTCTACTGCATGCTCAAAGCAAATGACTGGATCTTCCATTCATCATCTATAATATGAGCTGTCACACCAAGATAATTCTTGTTGCTAACAGAGGTCCAGTGACTAACGGGGGGGGGGGGGTGGGTGATGTTGCATGTTGCGATCTGACAGTCACGCTGTCTACATTCTGATTAAGAACATGGCTGCCCTCACTTTAGTCTAAATTCCAGCACTTTTCAAACCTGGAACACAAAGCAACATTAAAATTCATCAGGTAAATGTTCCTTTCCCTGTTTTTGAGGGGTGTTTCTTTATACTACCACATATTGTTTCGGACAACACTGCAAATAATGTGACGCGTCAAGTATAAATGCCTCCGCCGCTCGCGCGAGGTGTTCGGAGTCGCGTGCTACGGTCACTTCCTAAAGTTTAATCCAGTCTTAATTAAGTTCATCAGTTTTAATGGTCCAATGAAGGTAATTTAAAAACCAGGACATTTCCTCACTTAAAAAAAAAACCCGGGACGCCCGGGACAGGATGAGAAATACGGACATGTCTCGGAAAATACGGACGTTTGTTCACACTATCGTACTAGGAATACATTTAGCAGCTAAGCTATCGTTACTGACCTGCGCATTTGCCCCAACATGTTTTGCGTTGAGGTGGTAACGAAGGGTGGAAGTGCTCCTGTGATAAGCGAACTCCTTCCTGCATAAAGTGCAAATAACACTATTTGTGTTTGTACTTCCATTTGGATGTTTCTTATATTTAAATTTCCCATCCACCAGCGTAGCCTCTTCAATCATCCCCATCATGCTCATCTTATTGTGCATCCATATAATGCCTGGAACTCGTGCACTGAGAAACATTCCACGGTGCAAAAGTGTCTCATGCGTTAAATGCGTTAATTTTTTTAATTCGTTATTTTCTCTATAATTAATTAATCGAAATTAACGCGTAACATAAGTTTTGTTCCCAGGCTTTTAATGTTATATTCCAATTGCTTATGTCTAAAACAAAAGTAAAACTGCTTACATAATAATAATAATCTTTATTTGTATAGCACCTTTCATACATACATGCAACTCAAAGTGTTTTACAGAATAAATTAAAAAAGAACCAATAAAAGGAAGCAAAGATAAGACAAAAATAAAATATTAAAAGAAAAAGATTAAAATGAAACACAATAAAATAATGAAATAAAGTGACAAATTATAAAATAATAGACAACATAATGTAATAAAGTAAATAAGATTGAGAGTTTCTTAACTAAAAGCAGAACTAAACAGGAAGGTTTTGAGACTCTTCTTGAAGCTATGCAGGGATGAAATGCCTCTGAGCTCTTCAGGAAGAGAGTTCCAGAGCTTTGGGCCATAGTGGCTAAAAGCACCCTCGCCAAACTTTAATTGGGTTTTAGGAATCACCGGTAGATTACTGTTTGAAGACCTGAGAGACCTGACTGGAACATATCTAACCATCATTTCACTGACGTAAAGAGGAGCAATACCATGAAGACATTTAAAAACCATCACTAGAACCATCACCTTAAAATCTATTCTAAAGAGTGCAGTGAGTGGAGTGCAGGTGTAATATGATCTCTTTCTCCTTGCAGCAGCGTTCTGAACTTGCTGTGGGTGAGAAATAGAGCTCTTTGGAAGTGCAGATAGAACAGCGTTACAATAATCTAGCCTTGATGTGATAAATGCATGGACAAGTTTTTCACTGTCAGCAGGAGAGAGCATATCTCGGACCTTAGCAATGTTTCGAAGGTGAAAATAAGCTGTCTTGCATGTAGTCATGATGTGTGATTTGAAGCTGAACTCATTATCAAAGGTGACACCCAGGTTCTTAACACATAGTTTAGCATTCAGATTCATTTGATCTTCTCTTTATTTAATTGCAGAAAATTGTCAGACATCCATGTCTGTATATCATCTATGAAGTCAAACAGTGAGCAAATTGATTTTAGGGCTGTAGATTCTAGAGAAATGTAAAGTTGAGTCATCTGCATATTGATGATAACTAATACCATGTTTGTTAATGATATGTGGTAACGGAAGCATATATAGGTTGAACAGTAACGGCCCAAGAATTGATCCTTGGGGGACGCCACAAGTTATTTTTTGACGTGTGGAGGAAGAGGTACCTAATGCAACATAGTAATCATGCCCAGTTAGATACAATATAAAACAGTCTAAGACTAAGCCACTAAGGTCGACCCAGCTCTGTAGTCGATCGAGAAGTATTTCATGATCAACGGTGTCAAAAGCGGCACCTAAATCTAGCAGAAAAAGGACTGAGAGTTTGCCTGCATCCTTATTCAATCTCAGATCATCTACTACCTTAACTAATGCTGTTTCGGCACTGTGGAGAACTCTGAAACCAAACTGAAAACTTTTTCAATGATTTTGCTAAGAAAGGAAAGGCTAGATATAGGTTGATGGGTATTGAGAATTGTGGGATCAAGATTTCTGTTCTTTAATAGTGGTTTAACCCAGTGGCGGATGCAGCCGGCAGTTTTTGGAGGGGCCAAAGTGTAATTGGGGTGAGCAAGCACCCCACACCCCCGAACACACACACACTATAGTAGTAACGGACACTATAGCCAAAAAATTATTATAATAATAACGGAAACATCAACAATACTACTACTCCTAATAATAATAATAATACACTGCCCACAGAGGAGTTCAGTTGAAAAATATAGCATATTTATTACTCGTTAGGTACACTGAGAGACAGCACGATCGTTCTGTTTATTTAGGCCTATTTGATTACAATTGATAACATTGATTTGATTTGAACAGCCTGTAACAGCCTGTAACATAGGCCTATACCGTGTGGCCAATCGTAAAAGGCAACCACAACAACACAACTAAATACATGATAAATTCACATACACATCTATTCACAAAATTATTTAACTCCAAGTCTGGTCATTTTAAATAACTCGTGCACTAGGCGCCATCCTGCAGCAAAGCTGAATCAAATTGCCATCACCAAAAACACAAGCTCACACGGACTTGCTAACACACACACACACACACACACACACACACACACACACACACACACACACACACACACACACACACACACACACACACACACAGTCTGTGGTGCAACACCACCCCTGTCCTTCATGTGCTCCTTCTTGTATCTGCTGTCCTGTCTCTCTGTCCTAATGTCAGTTTCAATTCAGAAGCAGAATGAGAAATAGGCCTACCTGTAGCCTCCCTATAGACGGAGTCTTCTTGGTTTGGAATTGAATATGGTGATGATTTAATTGTAATCCAGCGAGTCTGTGAGCTCTCGTTCAAACGTCGGAAGCGTCAGGTTGTTCAAACGTCCAGTCAGCATTGACGACCTGAGCCTTGTCTTGATCCTGTTAGTTGCGGAGAAAAGTCTTTCTGCTGCCTCGAGCAGATCATCCTGTATGTTATGGCTCATAAGGGTCCGCAGGTGCACAGGGCTCCGAAGGGTGCGAATGCAGGCTAGCCAGGTTAGTATGAGCTGTAGCCGTCTCTGCCGTACTAGCCGTCTCCTCTCGGGGTGGACCTTCCTTTGACTCTTTTGTAGGCCTATCTGGACCATTTCCCTGCCCGACTTCACTACTCCTTAAAAAAAAAAAAAAAAAAAGAAACGACTAAGCGAAATTTGTTTAGACATAGCAGCACAATGAAATTACACAAGTTTTCATACACAACACAGGCTCATCATCATGTTTACCTCAATTGAGAGGGAATTCGAACGCAACAACGTAATGGCTTTACCAGAAATGTTATATTATGTTAAGCTGTTGTGAAACTGAACAAATTTTTAAATAAATACATAAAAATCAATTATAGTTTATTTTTTATTAATTTTCATATGGAAAACTGTATTCTGAGCTTGTGATTAGGTGGGCCCAGCTACCAATCAGGGTGGGCCTGGCCTACCCAGGCGCGCCCATAGGTTTAACCACTGCAATTTTAAGAATATTTGGGAATTCTCCCAGTTGCAGAGATTGATTAACAATCGTTAGAACTTCATTAACTAATGAGTTCAGAACCTGCTTGAAAAAGCATGTTGGTAAAGGGTCCAGTTCACAAGTAGAGGATTTTAGTGATGAAATCACATCAAGTAGTGTTACCATGTCAACTTCTTGGAAAAAAGTTACTTGAATTTAGGCTGAGTAACTGATATAAGGGTTGATGGTCTATTAGTGCTTGTTGCTATGTTCTGCCTTATACTAGTAATCTTGTCCCTAAAATATTTTGTAAACTCATCACATTTTTCAACTGAAATAGTTTCAGGGAAGACACCGGAGGTGGGGTTTACTAGCTGATCTATACTTCTGAACAAGGCAGCTGAGTTATTATTGGATGAATCGATTAAGGTAGAGAAGTAGTTTTTCCTTGCTGATTTCACTTCACTGTTGTAATTCTGCAATGTTGTTTTATAAATATCAAAATGTACTTGCAATTTTGACCTTTGCCAACATCTCTCAGCCTGCCTACAATCTTGCCTAAATTTTACAATAGATGGAGTGTTTCTCCAGGGCATCTTAATTCTACCAGAGATTATTTTAGTTACCTTTGGTGCCACAGCATCAGTACAGTTCCTATCTCTGTATGTGAGTGTTTCAACGAACTCATTCCCATTTTCTGAGAGAGGAGGGAGGGACTGTATCATGTCTGTGAAGGCCACGGGCCTGCCAGCACTGATATAATGCTTGGTTATTGTGCGCTTTTCACTGAGTGTTCTAGTAGATAATGACATATTGAAAAATACACCAAAATGATCAGAGATTGCAACATCAGTAATTTCAGTATTATTAATCTCTATGCATTTAGAAATGATCAAATCTAAAATGTGAATGTGCTTATGAGTTGGGCTTGATACAGAATGAAGCATCCTCATGAATTCTGAAGTGATTGGATTTGTGGATATATCCATGTGAATATTAAAATCCCCAGCAATAAAAACATAATCAAAATTAATTAAAATCCTATAAAGCATTTCTGCAAAATTGTCAAGAAAATTGTATGTAGTCTGGGAGGATGATAGATAACAATCAAAAGAACTAAATAAGCAATGTTGAGTTGTACTGCCAGATATTCAAATGTAGGATTTTCCCCTAATGAGATCTGCTTACAGCGGAATGCTTTATGGTAAAAACATGCAACACCACCACCTCTCTTATTTACTGTAGAGACATTAAAATATTTAAAGTCGGGAGGGGAAGCTTCATTTAGCACTATTGCTTCATTGCTATCAAGCCAAGTCTCTGTTAGAAAAAGAAAGTCCAGACAATAATCTTCAATTAATTTAGCTATTATAAAAGACTTGTTTGTGAGTGAGCGGACGTTTAGTAAGGAGACTTTGAAGACTTGATGTGTTTGATCAGCATCGCTTACATCACTTGTGCATTTCACTGGGATCAAATTTTGTTTGTTACAATGTTTTGTACCCTTATGTTTTCTTCTGATTACATTTTTATTTCAATTCTGAGAGCCATGCCACCGGCTATTTAAAATAACTGGAATGTAACACTGACTAGGAGCATGGGTTCCAGTGTGTCAGACCTGAGAATTCACCGAGTGTGCAGGAGAAGCAGGCGAGTTCCTACAAGACTGCAGACTGTAGTGTTGAAGAACCTCATCAATTTCCTGGAGTTTACCTCTGATACTGTGGACAGATTCTCTGACAGGAGATGGTGAGCTCCTGTGACTGACATTACTGCTGGCAGTTGGGTGCAGGTTCCGCATGTGAGTGATTCCATACATTAGATTATCTACAAGCAGTCCCTTTACCTTACGATTGGATACAGGCATCTGCAGGCACCTGGGGGATGGTCTGGCTTGCCGGTGGATGTGCTGATGCCGGGGTTGGATGAGCCGTTGCCACGAGGGGTCGTGCTGATACTGGCCCGCCTGAGGCCCACTGCCTGCACCGAGGGGACTGTGGCTGCTTGGCCGGGGAACAGGAGTCTTGACTGTTGCTGTGGAACTTTGGAACCACCCTGCGACCACGGACTTGTGCAATGGAGGATGGGTTCCCTTTTGAGTCTTGGTCCTCCCGAGGTTTCTTCCTAATCCCCACCCTATAGGGAGTTTTTCCTCGCCTTTGGCTTGCTCATTAGGGATATGGACCCATAGTATTGTTAACCATGTAAATCCTGTAAAGCTGCTTTGTGACAACATGTGTTGTGAAAAGCGCTATATAAATAAATTTGACTTTGACCTTCCGATATGCACAAGCTGTAGTGAGCCAGCTGTTTAGAGCCAGCAGTCTGGTAAAGTAACCACTGCCCCGACGTGCAGTTGGTATCGGTCCAGAAATGAACACTTCACACTGGGAAAACTCCAGAAAGTCTAGCAGATGGTTAAAATCCTGTTTGTAAACATCGCTAGAGCCGACATGCATGATCAGTCTTTCCGTAGCTGGATGGTCATGCAATATGTGTGGAATCATGGGTATCACTTCACGGACAGTAACACGAGGAAAGCAAAAGGCCTTAATACTGTTGCTCCATACATCTCTGATGACTGAGCAGATGTTTTGGGCAGAGTTTTGGGCTGTGGCGGTGTTCCTCGTCTCCTATCACCGTTAATACCTCGGCGGCTAACATGGTTAGCATCCCGATGGCTAACCCTATTAACATGCTTATTAATTAGCCGTCAACTGGTATGGTTTGCAAGCTGGTGGTTGGGACACGTGTGGCCGCACTGATGGCAAAAACTCTTAGCATGTTAGCATGCTGCCGGCTAGCACTGTTCGCAGCCTGATGGTTAGTCCGCGTGTGGCCAGAGTTATTTGCATGCTGCTTTGCAGCCAGACTGGAGTTGGTTCTCTGATACTGATTAGGGTGTGCTTGATGTCCTTGATGTCCTGGAGAGGGAGGCAGTATATTGTGGTGAGACTGATTGATTTCTGCTACTCCAGTCGAGGCGAGAGTTTCATATCTGTTATCTAAAAGAATGTTCTGTTCTGGTGATGGCTGCTTGCAACCAATGTTGTGCTGGTTACTGCTGCGTCCCTTCCCCCGAACAAGAGTCCAGCCCTTATCATTGTTGTTGTTAACGGGATTGGGAGTTGAGTCAAAGATGAGCTTAGGCATGGCTCCCAGTACATCCCAGGGACAATGCAGAGAGACGTCTCTTTCTTTGCCAGTCACAGGGACGGTTTTGTCAGCAGTTTGCGTGGCTAGAATCGAGTCCAAAAATTCTTCACCCTCCCTTATAGAGTGTAAGGTATGGATTCTTTCCTGAAGTTCCGCAACCCTCTGAGACAGTTTGATACACTCAGAGCAAATAGATGACGTGGAAGCATGATCCATAATCGCAACAATATCAAAAGCACCGGGCACACAAGGCTCAAATATCCAAATTAAAATTCCAAAATGCAAAATTAACACCCAAGAAGTTCTGGCAGGTATTTCACAGCTGGGAACAATATCAGCCACCGATAGAAACAGTGCACAAAAACCACTCACTCACAAGGTTGACTCGCAGTGTTAGACTGTCAGAATGTAAAAAGTGCTAAACTATCCTTTATAGATGAATAAAAAGGCTTACCAAGTGAAGAAATGAGTAATGAAACAAAGACATTTCATGTAACAACTAATGCTTAGCAGCATCCTTGGGCACCCCCATGCAGTTAGAATGGTACATTCGACTATGGCGTTCATAGTTGACTAGGGGGGATAGTCGACTATAGTCGAATCAGCAACTATTGCAGGTCACCCCTACTGGGTACTATAGCAGTTTCTGCAGAAATTTCTCAGATGTGGTGCCCCTTACGAATCTACTACGTAAGTCCACCACTTTGAGAGGTCCCCCACATGTCAGTCAGCGTTTGAGGCCATAAATCAGCTGTTGTGTTCTTCTCCTGTCCTTTCCGCTCCTGACTTCACAAAGCCCTTCAAACTAGAGGTCGATGCCAGAGAGACTGGTTGTGGAGCCGTATTGTTACAGAAAGATGCTTTGTATGTCGACCACGCCATTGCGTATTTCTCAGCAAAGTTCAATCGCCATCAGCGTCACTATAGCACCATAGAAAGAGAAGCCATCGCACTATTCAACATTTGAAGTATACATCGGCTCTAAAGCCCTTCCCATCACTATGTACACCGACCGTAATCCCCTTGGGTTCCTTTACCTGATGTCAATCACGAATCAACGAATGATGCGGTGGTCTTTGATTTGTCAGAATTTTTATTTAGACATTAAACACAAAAGAGGGAATGAGAATGTGTTGGCGTATTGTTTGTCCAGTGTTAACTCTTACGGATGAATGAATGAATGAATGTTCGATTTATATAGCGCCTTTCCAAATTCCCAAGGCGCTTTTTAACAATTTAACACAGGTACAAGTCACAGACAACCACTCACACACACACCAGCGAGAAGCGGCAGGCAATTGCGCACAGCGTACTCTCTACCGGAAGCCACAGCCCCTTGGGGGACTGAATGGGGTGCAGGAAGGGGAGAGAGGACAGACCCTAGTGGCAGAGCACCATCCACCACTGGGCATACAAGCACACACACTCGGACACAGACACTACTTTTTATTGAACATAGAGACACAGACACACACTCAGGGAGAAATTGTCAGGGACTGCCAATTTACCTAACCTCCATGTTTTTGGACTGTGGGAGAAAACCGGAGACCCCTGAGGAAACCCACGCAGACACAGGGAGAACATGGAAACTCCACTCAGATAGGGACTTGAACGCAAGACCCCAGTGCTGAGAGGCAAACGTGCTAACCACCAAGCCACCGTGTTGGGGGTGTTATGACCCCTTTGGTCTCTGTGTTTATGTTGTCTGTATCGTTCACTAGGCGTGTCATAAGGCGCGCTATTTGCGAGCGCTGCATGTTGTGCGGGTATGAAGTTATGTGTGTCCCCAGGCAACGCGTCCAATTGTACTCTGCCACGACAATGTCTGTGTCCCTTCCGATGATCTCGATGGCTGCCTCGTATCACCCCCATTTAAACCAGCCTGGGAATGAAGACTGACCAGGAAGAAAGGAAGGAGGAAAGGAGGGTTGGTTTCATTTCAGATTATCCTAGTTGTTTGCTGTACAGTTGATTCCAGTTTACCCAGTTGTGATTCCGTGTTTGTTTATTAGTGTTTGTTTTATGTATTAGCTTCTGTGTCTGTTATGACTTTACGCTACTCCTTGACTACGATTACAGTTCTCCCTTTAGTCTGGTGGCATATTGTATATAGCCTCCTGTTTATATACAATTATATACAAGTTCTAATATAGTTATGTAGTTCCAGTTATAGTTCTAATTTCACTGAGGGCTTTCATTGCTTTCCACCTAAGTCATTATCACAACTAGAATAAATGAATGAATGCATGTGACATGGATAGATGACAGCATCAACATCTCTGATTACCAGAAGACCTTGAAGACTTTTGAAATCCTTTGTTATTCATGCCTTCAGGTTGGGGATATACCCTGATGTACTCTGTACATTTCTGTATGTATTTCAGTTATCTGTACACCTCCAAAGATTACTCTTCCTCAAAAATGTCCCAGTCAATCCACTTCAGGTCATGGAGTCGTTGTGGTGGGTTGAGCTTTTAATCCTGACTCGGGTGTATATTGATAGGATTGGACATGGATTTTGCTATCTGACTTCCCTAAGTGTATAAGTATTGTTGTTCTAAGGCTCTCCTTAATGTTTGACTACGTCTTACCTAGCATATTTTTACTAGGGGTGGGCATAGATTAATTTTTTTAATCTAGATTAATCTCACTAAAATCTTGAAATTAATCTAGATTAATCTAGAATAAAATGGCTCATACAGAATGTGTGTGCTACTCAGTGTTGAGAACGTTATTTTAAAAAAGTACTTATAGTTACTCACTACTTGCTCAAAAAAGTAACTGAGTTAGTAACTGAATTACTCTATAATAAAAGTAAATCGTTACCATGGAAAGTAACTATTTGCATTACAGTAAGAAAAAAAGTTATGCCAATGAATAAGGATTTTTTGAAAAAGCAGTTTTCACAGTCAGTTGAAATGAGAAGATCAGAAAGGTGTTTAACTTTTGATATTTATTACACATCAGCAGACCAGTGCAGGATAAAATCCTTTAATATCCCAAATCTTTGTAAAAGAAAAAAAAAAGCAGAAGTAAACAGTTACACTATATAAAGTGCATTTACATCTATCAAATTAAATTCTCTCAACCTAAGACAACTGGTTTGTTCACAACAGAAGTAAACTTAACAATAATAAAGCCTCTATTCTTAATTAAATAAAAATCAAATACCCAGTCTGGTAGACATTCAGGAACTTCAAGTATTTTCTTAAATAATGTTTATATCGCCACCTTGAAAACACTAACTTTTCTTTGGCTTGCTCCTGACTCGCCATTTCGGCCTCTTCTCCGTTTGTGTCGTGTCACTGGCGTGCTTCGGTGCGCGTGTAACAACACTGGCTCTGATTGGCTACCATAACGCTGCCTTAGCCAATCGCTTACTGACTTGTTAATTTAAACAGGTGTACGCCGAGAACTGTGACCTATCGAGATCTGTTACTCCTCATTAGCCTGGGCAGCGGTCCGCTCGTATTACTGTTAGTATATCAATATATAGTAATGCACCGCTTTTAATGACCAGTAACGTCAACGGCGTTGTTACGACAGGAAAAGTAATTAATTATTTTATCCTGTTACTGACAAAATGACGCCGTTACCTAACGGCGTTATTTTTACCGGCGTTATTTGCAACACTGGTGCTACCCAAGTAATGACTAAAAGTCAGTCTTTGAGATAAGGTTTCTTAATACAGACCAGGGGCTCATCTCCTGTCATGCACCATTGACTGCTTGAGAAACCTGTTTTACTTTGATACTTGAAGAAAAAAAAACATGCTCAATAAAATGTACTCGTCGTGTTCAATGGTTTATTCAGTTAAACATGAAAATAGTACTGTAAGCCTACATACTGTACATTAAAAGGGGTTGATAACATGTTTATTCAGCTAAACATGAGATTTGAAATGTAAGCCAACATTTAGTACATTTAACCTGTTTTCGGCGGCGGTGACTCTTCCCCTGGGCTGCATCAGTGCTTGACCCAGCGTCAGCAGCATTAGCAAACGGGTGCTTCGCGTTTAAATGGTACTTCAGACTGGTAGAACTCCTACAATAAACTAATTCCGTGTTGCATAAGCTGCAAACAACTTTAGTCTTGTCAATGTCTCCATTAGGAAGCTTCTTAAAAATGAATTTTCCATGGCGGCTTCGTGGCTGCATCCATGTAAGCACACGTGCAATTTGTTGTGGGTGGTAATTCACAGGTTTGAAAACTCGTTCTCGCCCCCTACTGTGCAATTTGGTTAGGAATACAGCCGAGGTAAACTATCAAGGTGAATGTCATCATAGTTTGCTTACCTATTTTGACCCAGTTCCCAACCCAACTTTAAGAATAGATTAATGGCGATATTTTTAATATCGCCCGATAAGAGTATCACATTATCGAACGCAGTTAACGCCGATAACGGCCCGCCACAAATTTTTACTCAAGTAACACACTTGGTTTGTTGTTCAAATTGCAGAAGAATTATTTTTACAATCACCAGCTATGATATGGGTTGTTTCAAGGTAGGCACTCCGTTGTGAATATATAGTACTGAGCAGGTAGCCTTGTGTAATGCTTCATTTATGGTTTTTGGCATTTTGCTGACATTTTTATCCAAAGTGACTTAATTGCTCAAATTGCATTCAGTCATAATTGAGAGTTAAGGGCCTTGCTCAGGTGGCCAACAGTGGCAACTTGACAGAGGTGGGGCTTTAACTGATTACTAGTAAAGAACTATGCTAGCATGGCATCTGGTGAAATGCATATGGCTCTCACTATAATGGTACACTCTTATGGGAGATAAATATGGCTGCATTTAACTTTCAGGGCACCACTTATGTAGATAAATGTATAATTTCTCCCCCCCTTTGCTCTTACCAGAGTCTGTGTTTCTAGCCCAATGAAATGCTGTGAGTACATCAGGGATGTGTGTGCGTGTGTGTGCGTGGCCATGTTATTAATAGAATACAGCAATGCCCTATGAGTTTGTTTGCAGAGATCTGTAAGTTCACTTCATACATTCTGATAATCACATTGATAAAGCATTTTACTATGCTGTGAAATTAAATCATGAGGTTGAAAATTGTGAAATAGATTTTTAAAAATTATACTTAATGATTTGAATACATTTATTATCATGTGTTCATGAAACAGAAAATGTTCTTAAAATAACCTTGTAAATAATAAAATGAATATTTTTTTGTAGTGCAGACATTATTCAGCACGAGTGAAATAAATCAATGACAGGACACTTCTTTCTTTGTTTAATAAAGTTTCAGTTAAACAGTAAATAATCATCTCATTCTAAATTGCATCAATAGAAAGTGTAATCATAAACATAACATTTCAATGTAAAATTATAATTTATACATTGATTTATAAATCTCATTTGTAAATAAAGAGCAGAAACACTGACAAAAATCCTCAGCTCATCAAATCCAAAAAACTGTTTTATTATAGTTGAAGATGTAACACCCAACACCTATCCTAATAATTTTAACATGTCACATTACATACTGCCATTTTGATATAGTAAAATCAAAGCTTTTCTCAGCGAGCTTAATTTTAAATAAGCTGTATTTAAAGTAAATTTATTTAAAGTAAGTTTTTCCAATACAGATGTAAGGTTAAGTTCATAACTTGTAATCACAAATATAACATTTAAATGCAAACTGTTCAAAATATTTTTTTGGAAAATAATACAAATATTGTCTTGAACCAGTTCTTTACCAGCTTTGACACTCGGAGCTACCACATGTAATGACGAAGTCTAGGCTATTAGCTGAATCAGTATAGAAGGTGCATTGGTGGATAGTTTTATGATAACTGAGTGATGGTAACAATGGCTGGTAAATAGAATATGGGCAAAGAAACAGAACAGATAGAGAGATCTTACCACAATTTTTTTTCATATCAGTTGATATCGATATATATCACAATATAAATCAAATCGCTATTTCTTTATACTTTAAGTGAGATATGAACTCAACTCTTGTTTCTGGCTAAAACCTGCAGATTGTTATTCATTAGAGTTGTTATACAGTGTAAAGGTTTTGATATCATCTTCAGACATAGTCACCAGGGTTCATAAACAGCATTACAAATTGTTCAGTCCGCAGATTCACAACACACAGTGTCAGGACAGAGTTCCAAAGTTTAATAAGAAGAGAGAGAAAGAACAGTTGTAACTGAGAGACAGAAACACAGATAAGAGAATTAACAAAATGTCAGAGTGCTCTTATTGTACGTCACAGTGAATCATAAATCCCCTTACATACAGTCTCTCATTACATTGAATGATGCTGTTCTGACTCCTCGGCAGAATTAGACTCCCCTCGTTTGCACACACATAAAGACGCTACAGATGACATTCGCGATGTTCATTGTTTCTATGCATAAATAAGGCATAATTGTTCATCACAGCAAAACAAAACTTGAGTGCTCAAAACTAGAGTGTAAGTTATAATCACTGTAACTCACAAATAACTGAAATGTCTGGTTAACATCTTTTTTTAATTATGTTGGTGACTGATCTGGATGTGTAGGCTATTCCACATAAAGCACACATCTCTACGTTCAACAAGGATTATTTTTAGATAATATAACCCTTTTTATATTAAGCTTTTTAATGAAGGATTTTATTTTAAACTGAATATCATCTGTAGCATCTTTTATGTGTGTGCAAACGAGGGCAGTTGGATTCTGCTGGGAATTCAGCACAACTGGACTGCATTTCTAAAGCTCTTTAAATATAGCTAGATAGATAACTAGCTGTTTAGACGAAAGCTAAGGCATACACTTTTTCAGGCTCAAGTAACTAGTTAGCTACATTAGAGCTTTACTAATTCAGTCCCATTCTACATAATGAGATACTGTATAACACAGCTCCTTTTTCTAGTTAAAAACCTACAGTGTCTTACCAGGTTATGTTTAGTCTATTTTGTGGGATCATTTTGAGACATTGCATCTTATCTATGAAAAATCGCTTATCACTTTATTTGATGTGTATGCTAAATGCTCTTTAAATGTAGCAAACTAGATAGGTATTTAGGCAGAAACCTAGGCTTAAAAACCAATTTAACACAACGTAGTTTCTATCTAAATAGCTAGCTTTGGGACTTCATTAATACAGCTGCTGCATCTAAAGAGACTACTACTCAAGTCCCGTTCAATGTAAGAGAAAACTGAATAACATGAACATAATAGTTGTTTATGGCAAAAAACCTACACAGTGCCTGCGTCAAATAATATTAGTTCAGAAAAACCTCTGTTGTGTTGTGGCTGGATTTGCACCATTTCTGAATTTGTACCGCAATTCCAAAATGTAGCACACACGTCATTTTGATTAATTTGCTTTGTGTATTTGTAGCGCATTCAGCATGCAGCCTGATAGTATGGTACATCATCAGATTGCTTCTGTTGATGGCACTACTTAAGGTGGGAAATGGAAACAAATGTTTATTGAATTCTGCCCAAGCTTATCATCATCGAGGAAAACATTTTATTAAATTAAATTTGATGTTTAATCGGAGTATGATTGACATAATTCGGCATAATTGTAAGTAAGTAAAATTAAAACTTAATTAAAAAAATTAAAAAATAAAAACACACTATAAAACAGAAATAAAATACAGTGCACAAGGTCAACGGCTGCAACCTCCACCTCTAACTAAACGCCTGCGTAAAAAGGAAAGTCTTTAGCTGTTTTTTAAAAGTATCCACAGAGTCAGCTGATCTTAAATGTGGAGGAAGTGTGTTCCACAGTTTTGGAGCAACCACCTTAAACGCTCGGTCTCCACGAGTCTTTAGACATGAGCGTGGCACAGACAGTAAACTCAGGTTGTTTGACCTGAGTGATCGCGATGAAGTGTAGGGGTGGAGCAGGTCAGCGACATACACAGGAGCTGTGTTGTGTAGTGCTCTGTATTAGGCCTGTGTTGAAAAAATCGATTTTCCGATTCAGAATCGATTCGCATATGATGATCTGATTATCGATTCGTACATCCAAAGATCGATTTTTTAGTGAACTTTTACCCCCGCCTTGTCACTGAATTCACGCAGGCGTGCTCGGTCTAACTAACTGTAAAACGACATGGCGTTGGACAGTGCCGGTAACGACGATAGTCAAATCAGAAATCTAAAAACAGAAGGACAGTTTATCCAGTGTCAGTGACTATTTACAGTTAGTCCGTGTCACTGACCGTTTACCCAGTGTTTTTACAGTTTAAAAAAAGTTTTAAATGTTCTTGTAACGTTGGGCGCAAGGCGATGGACGAGACAGAATCCTTTGCACTTTCCAAATCGTTACGTTTATTACATTTACCGAAGCGCAGACAGCGCACATAAGACGTTTACATAGAACATGTGTGACTCAAACAACAACGAGCACAGGACGCTGCGCGAGCGCAAATTAAATAGACAAACCACATCAACCCCACGTGATTACGAGACGAGCCAAAGGTGAGGACTATCACAAGACGCACCCGCACCCACGGAGATACACCGAAGTAGACGATTAGACGCAGACGATGTTAACGTGCCCAAAACGGAGGGGTCGGGGACCGTAACATGAGAGTTCTGTTCTTATATTCTCACTTTAAAGAAAAATACACGTTTACATTTTATACTTTCAGTTTATTAAGTGTGAGCACTTTTAAAATAAAAATGCATTTGGTAGCAACAGCTTATGGGTGAATTCTTAATTATTTAAATCATAATAATAATGCACTGGTTAGTGTCCCAGTAGGAGCCCACTGTTGCAGATATAGACACCTCAAAGATGTCCTCTGTTTATTGTCCTGGATTACCTTTCTTGAAGGTAGATTTATGATGACCCTTTTCACCAGTCTTCCAGCCATCAGTAACTACCAACTACCAGTAACTATTTGCTGATTAATATCGATATAATACTAGTTTTAACATGTTGCTTCTGTACACAGTCAGGAAACAGCTCAAATACATTTTTAATAACACTAAACCCTGAATTGGATCGAATCGGATCGAATCGATTAAATCGAAAAAAAATCGATTCTTAATCTTCAGAATCTGAATCGGATCGATTCTTGGAATTTGAATCAATACCCAGCCCTACTCTGTATGTTAAAGTTAAAATCTTGAACTGGATCCTGAATTCTACAGGAAGCCAGTGTAAGGATTTTAAAATGGGTGTTATGCGAGACCGTCTGCTTGACTTGGTCAGTAACCTCGCTGCAGCATTTTGAATTATCTGTAAACGTCCATGAGGTGATACACTGAGAGATGAAAACAAGGCATTACAGTAGTCTATGTGAGATGAAATAAACGCATGGATCAGCATCTCTAGATCTGCTGTTGAAACCATAGATCTCAGTTTACTGATATTTAAGCATCCTAACCAGCTGCACCACAGTATGGTATACCAGCCACAGAGGGAAAGGGTCTGCATCATCTGGTAAAGATGGTACAGTACATGATGGCAGCATAATAAAAAAAAAAACAAACAACCTCCCTCCATGTGAATTTTTTACCTGAAATTTGTACCCGAGTATAATAACCAGTGGTGGACAGTAACTGTACAGTAAATGTAATTTTTACTGTACTTAAGTAACATTTCCATGTATCTGTACTTTACTCAAGTACTTTTATTTGGTAAGACTTTATACTTTTACTTCACTACATTTCAAAGCTAAACTTTTTACTTTTCACTTCGTTACATTTACAGAAACATCTCGTTCCTTTTTCATTTTTAAATCAACGCTTAATAAAATACCGAAAGGTTAAAGTGTACCGTGTCACAGACTATAACCAATCAGCGCTCAGTAAGAGATTAAGATTTGTACGCTAAATGGCTGTGGATCTAACATGGCTGCAACGCAGTGGCTTGGTGGTTAGCACGTTTGCCTCTCAGCACTGGGGTCTTGGGTTCAAGTCCCTATCTGAGTGGAGTTTCCATGTTCTCCCTGTGTTTGCGTGGGTTTCCTCCGGGATCTCCGGTTTCCTCCCACAGTCCAAAAACATGGAGGTTAGGTAAATTGGCAGTCAAAAAAAAAAAAAAAAAAAAAAAATCTCCCTGAGTGTGTGTCTGTGTCTCTATGTTCAAAAAAAAAAAAAGTAGTGTCTGTGTCTGCGTGCGTGCGTGCGTGTGCTTGTATGCCCAGTGGTGGATGGTGCTTTGCCACTAGGGTCTGTCCTCTCTCCCCTTCCTGCACCCCATTCAGTCCCCCAGGGGGCTGTGGCTTCCGGTAGAGAGTACGCTGTGCGCAATTGGCTGCCGCTTCTCGCCGGTGTGTGTGTGATTGATTGTCTGTGACTTGTACCTGTGTTAAATTGTAAAGCGCCTTGGGAATCTGGAAAAGGCGCTATATAAATCGAATGTTCATTCATTCATTCAACAGTTGGCTTCCCCCAACACCCCTGGCCTTATTTAGCCCAATTGTTTGAATTTCTCAAAAAGAAAATTTATTCGTATTCCTCCTCTGCATTCCGAAGAACACATCGCTGTCATCATTTATGAACTCGCCGTCAAACTTGAAAAAACACATCAAAGTTCGCCATTAGATGAGTACTACCAACCGGGGTTTATATACCCCGGTTAATGATATCACATTGAAATACACTACTTTTAACAGATGCTTTTATCCAAAGCAGTGTGCTAGTACCCAAATTGCAATCTGTGGAGATGCTAAGTGCCAGTTTAACACAGGAGACTCCCACATCAAACGTTAACGCCGGGACGAATAAGTGGACGAATGAGTACGCGTTGGAGGGAGGGGATATATGGGCATGTGTGGGTAAATTTGGAGGTGTATATATGTGCACAGGAGTGTCTATGGGTGTGGTCGAATGTGTGAAGGAATTTATGTTGGGGTGAACATACATGTAGGTGTATATGTGTAAAGGTCTACGTGTGAGGGTGAATGAGTGTATGTATATGTGTATGGGGGAGGGTGTGTGCATGGTAGGGGTGTATAGGGGCGAATGCAAATCTGAGTTTGAGTGTATGGGTGATACAGCTGGTTCTGGGACGGGGCTGGTCGTGCCCGGTTCACTCCCCTGAGATCACTGCACCACTCCAGAGGGGGGGCGCCTTGGGGTTCCGGGGTCCGGCTTGGCTCCCCGGCGGGGGGGGCGGTTGGCCCGCTCTCCTGGGCGGTTGGGGTTCGGGGCGGCCGAGTGCCCCTCGGCGGGAGGTGGGCCCTGGTGGGTGGCATTCCGGGCGAGTGGCGCCGTGGCTTTGCCGCTGGCCCATGACGGGGGGGCATCCTGGGGGGGGGGGGGGGGTGGTCCCTCTGGTTCCCCCGGATCTGCGCTCCTTGACTGGTGGGGCGCTGTCCGGGGTCTCTCTCTCCCGCCTGTGGGGGGCGGGCATGTGAGGGTTTCTGGGAAGGGCGGCTCTGGTACTCCATCCCTCCTTGGGGGGCCGTGGGCGGGTGGGATTCCCGGGTCTTTCTCTGCCCGCCTCTGGCCTCTGGGGGAATGTTGTCGTAGCTATCCACCCTGGCTGGTAAGTACATTCCATACATCTATCCTATGTTGCACATAAACACACACACACTCACACACACCCATACATCGCACTCATTTGTACTATATGTGTAACGCGAACCCCCAGGGAACAGGGGACTCGCGGGGTTTTTTGTAGGAGATGAACCCAGGGGCAAAGCCCAAAAGAAAACACGAGGAACTGAGACCTCCGCCACTAAGCGGGAAAAGCAGGAAACAAAAAACTGAGTGAAAAACTCAGAAAACGAGAACAAAAAACACACGGAGGAAACCACTCGACGTGTCGTGACAAAAAGGAGCACAAATGAACAAAATAAAAACAAGCCAGGGAAGGGAGCTGGCTGAAAACAAAAGCACACGGAGGAAACCACTCGACGTGTTGTGACAAAAAGGAGCACAAACAAACAAAATAAATACAAGCCAGGGAAGGGAGCTGGCTGAAAACAAAAGGCACAAAAAACTAAAATATAGAGAAGAAAACAGCTTGGGGAAAACTTGAGAAAGGCCAGTAAGGGCGCAGGAGAGGATACCTCGAAAAACAGGGGGGGGGGGGGGGGGAGAGAGAGAGAGAGAGAGAGAGAGAGAGAGAGAGAGAGAGAGAGAGAGAGAGACTGCTCAAACCGGGTAACAGGCTGGCTGCAAGAGCGAGAGGCAACAAACAACTCAGCAGTGAGGCACTGCAACCGTGCCCATTAAATAGGGGAAGGCACAGCTGCAGGTCCTCACCGCTGATTGCGTCTTCCACGAGTATTAGCTTGTGGGTTCCCTCTGGTGGCGACAGGAGGGATGGTCCTGGTCCCAGCCCTGACAATATGTATTTGGTTTACTTTCTGTTCTTCTTTGCAGTGGTCATTTGAGCTGGTTGCGTGTTTTATTTTATTATTATCATTATTATTTTTATTTTTTTATTATTATTTTTTTTCTCTTCTTCTTTCTTTTCCTGCCTCTTTGTCTTTTCCCTTTTTATTCTTTCTCTCCCCCTCTTTTCTGGGTCCACCTAACCCCAATATCACTTTGCATATTGTTATCACTATATTATATATTGTTATCACTATACTATATATTATACAGAATTGTTATAATTGCCATTTAATCTGTACATAAAAACAAAGTTATCCTCCAAAGATGCGGGGGTGGACTGGGCCAAAAAAAAACAAAAAAAAAAAACGTTAACGCCGGGGACACATACACGCGAATTTGGCCAAGCGAAGCAAACTTCGCAATTCATTCCTATGAGGGAGGCGAAGGCAAGCAAATATGAGCGAGGCGAAGCTAAATTATTAAAATTATTATTAACATTATTATCAGGGTTTGGGGGGCGGGGCGGCGGCATGTGTGTAAAATGTTGGCGGGGGGTGGGGGTGGCGGCGAGTATAAATTGTTGAACACAAATTAGTATTATATCATGATCGATCGATCGCCAGTGGTTGGCGCCATAGTGAACTAGTAACTCATTGAATCATAGATGTAGATCGGAGATAAATAAGCTAGATTTTTTTTCAGTGTGAGAAATCAGATGTATGTCGTGTGAGCGTATGAAGACGGTCTCTGGTAAAGACAGTCAATGCGTGTGTCTCACACTCATTGCGTGAGAGTTGGCAACCCTAATTATTAATAATTATTAATTATTCGGCCAAGTTTAATATTATGAGTTCAGTTGGTTGGGCTGCACACAGTTCTAGTTCTAGGTGCTAGAGCTTCTAGCTTCCCTGTCCCGCCATGTGGTGGACAACGTAGAACCTCAGAAAAAGTCCCCCAAGCTGGACTGAAGTGACCGGTTCGAAATTATTGTTCTGTTTGGTGGTGAATTATGTTTTCATTTTCATTTTCATTATGTAAATTTATGAAATTAACTTTCATAAATTTTGGATTCATTGCACACCAACTGAAATATTTCAGGTCTTTTATTGTTTTATTACTAATGATTTTGGCATACAGCTCATGAAAACCCAAAATTTGCACATCATGAAAAGGTTCTCTAAACGAGCTATTAACCTAATCATCTGAATCAACAAATTAACTCTAAACACCTGCAAAAGATTCCTGAAGCTTTTGAAAACTCCCAGCCTGGATCATTACTCAAAACCGCAATCCTGGCTAAGACTGCTGACCTGACTGCTGTCCAGAAGGCCATCATTGACACCCTCAAGCAAGACACAAAGAAATTTCTGAACAAATAGGCTGTTCCCAGAGTGCAGTATCAAGGCACCTCAGTGGGAAGTCTGTGGGAAGGAAAAAGTGTGGTAGAAAAGGCTGCACAATGAGAAGAGATGACCGGACCCTGAGGAAGATTGTGGAGAAGGGCTGATTCGAGACCTTGGGGGATCTGCGGAAGCAGTGCACTGAGTCTGGAGTAGACACATCCAGAGCCACTGTGCACAGGCGTGTGCAGGAAATGCAGCATTCCCCAGGTCAAGCCACTTTTGAACCAGAAACAGCGGCAGAAGCGCCTGACCTGGGCTACAGAGAAGCAGCACTGGACTGTTGCTCAGTGGTTCAAAGTACATTTTTCGGCTGAAAGCAAATTTAGCATGTAATTCGGAAATCAATGTGCCAGAGTCTGGAGGAAGACTGGGGAGAAGGAAATGCCAAAATGCATTTATTTAAAACCAACTATTCTAAAACACAAACAGCATCAACAGGAATCAGTATATTTACAGTAAAGACTCAGCATCTAGTGTGTGTGTGTGTGTGTGTGTGTGTAAAAAGGGGAGGCGAGTAATGTGTGCACGCGCTTGTGCGCGTGTGAGGAGGCGGAAGTTGTAGTTTCAGTTCTCCTATAGAGAACAAAGCAACTAAAATGGCGCCGACTTTAAACAGTAAAGCAGCGCGAATATGTTAATGAGCTCAGCTGGTTTATTCCAACGTGGTCAGAACAAAGAGTAATGGCGCTGGCTTAATAACTAAAAATTTATGTGGTGTGTCTGAGAATGGAGACGACTACAAGTTGTCCATTAATCAGATAAATAAAAGATGGTGGCATGCACAGCAAAGAGAACTTTGTATAAACAAATCTTGATGAAGATTATGAAAATTTAAACACATTCAGAATGTATTAACAGAAAACTTGGTTAACTCTACAGTTCAAGTAACTTTGCCCTTTTATAAACTATGCCCAGCGGTAAGAGTCTCACGTGTTGAGGATTTTGGGTAGTGTAGTCGTCCTCCCTGAATTAGAAGGGAATTTCCACCACAGGCTCCTCATTGATAAAAGCGACATCATGTGCTGGGAATCGTCCTTCTGGATATGAAGTCCAGGAATGCAGTGTTGCGAATAACGGCGTTAGGTAACGGCGTCATTTTGTTAGTAACGGGATAATATAATTAATTACTTTTCCTGTCGTTACAACGCCGTTGACGTTACTGGTCATTAAAAGCGGTGCGTTACTATATATTGATATACTAACAGTAATGCGAGCGGACCGCTGCCCAGGATAGTGAGGAGTAACCGATCTCGATAGGTCACAGTTCTCGGTGTAACACCTGTTTAACTTAACAAGTTAGTAAGCGATTGGCTAAGGCAGCGTTATGGTAGCCAATCAGAGCCAGTGTTTTTACACGCGCGCTGAAGCACACGACACAAACAGAGAAGAGGCAGAAATGGCGAGTCAGGAGCAAGCCGAAGAAAAATTAGCATTTTCAAGGTGACTATATAAACATTATTTAAGAAAATACTTGAAGTTCCTGAATGTCTACCAGACTGGGTATTTGAATTATTTAATTAAGAATAGAGGTTGTATTGTTAAGTTTACTTCTATTGTGAACAAACAGTTGTCTCAGATTGAGAGAATTTAATTTTATTTGATAGATGTAAATGCACTTTATATAGTGTAACTGTTTACTATTTTTATTTTTTTTTTACAAAGATTTGGGATATTAAAGGATTTTATACTGCACTGGTCTGTGGATGTGCAATAAATATCAAAAGTTAAACACCTTTCTGATCTACTCATTTCAACTGACTGTAAAAACTGCTTTTTCAAAAAAATCCTTATTCATTGGCATATAACTTTTTTTAACTGTAACGCAAATAGTTACTTTCTCTGGTAACGAGTTGCTTTTATTATAGAGTAATTCAGTTACTAACTCAGTTACTTTTTTGAACAAGTAGTGAGTAACTATAACTAATTACTTTTTTAAAGTAACGTTCCCAACACTGCAGGAATGTGAGTCTCGTTCATGGTTTAACAACAGGGAATTGATCACTTTTGTTTCAGTCCGTGTGGCCGCGTTAACAAGCTTGATTGAAGTAGTTCGGTGAATCTGTTTTCGCGGTAACGTTGATCAGTTGATCGGTTAGATTGCACCGTAACTCAGGCTCGTTAATTAAGTAGTACGACTTTCAGCTGTTTCCTGTTAGTCGTACCAAAGTTCGCGTGCTCTCAATAAAGAAAACCGGCGAGAGAGAAATGGCGGAGCTTCTCTTTAATAGGTCTAACCTCGGTGTCAGTCAAACCAGAGAGAGAGAGATGAATGGCTGTTCAGGGTATTTAAACACCTGAACTGTAGACACACCCTTCCTTCCGTCAGAGCAAGCTTGTTCCATGTGTTGCCAGTGGTACTGCCACCTGCTGGTTTAGCATGGTACCTACACCGCAAAACACCAGTGTCAACGTCTACAGTGAGGAGGCGACTCCGGGATGCTGGCCTTCAGGGCAGAGTGGCAAAGAAAAAGACATATCTGGCTAATAAAAGAAAAAGATTAATATGTGCAAAAGAACACAGACATTGGACAGAGGAAGATTGGAAAAAGTGTTATGGACAGATGAATCAAAGTTTGAGGTGTTTGGATCACATGGACGAACAATTGTGAGATGCAGAACAACTGAAAAGATGCTGGATGAGTGCCTGACACCATCTGTCAAACATGGTGGAGGTAATGTGATGGTCTGGGGTTGCTTTGGTGCTGTTAAAAGTGGGAGATTTGTACAAGGTAAAAGGGATTTTGAATAAGTCCCGTGCTCGTCTTTGTCTGAAGTTTGTGCCGTGTAAGTGTTTAATGTTATGAGTGCTGTGCTCTACCCGCGCTGGACTCCACCATTTTTTGTAAACGTTTGTGTCACTGCTATATATATATATATATATATATATATATATATATATATATATATATATATATATATATATATATATATATATATATAAAGGGGTGTATTCAACTAAGGATTTTCATAGTCGAATCTGATTCGTCAGCTTTTCCCTTTAGTCGACTAATAGTCGAATCGGGTTTATTTTTTATTTAGAGCACCTTAAACGGGATCCCGTTCTCATTCAGGACTTTTTTCCTCTTCAAAGTAAAAACCTAAAACACTCAGATAAATGAATAAACACGGTAGGTTGGCTTTATTCAGCTTTTATTTATTTACTTATTTTTTTTTTTATGAAACATTAGAGAACATTAACCGTCAGTGCGCATTGCGCATATCGAACTGTCAGACAGGCACTGTGCAAAATGTCAAAAATATTTTAAATAAAATATGCTTGCCTGAAAATATTAAAAAATTGCTACACAACAGCAAAATAATACAAGGAAAGGTTCAAGTAACGGGGTTTAAAAGCAAACAACAAAAAATTTTTAGGCTATAGGCCTACTTGCCGAGACGCGACGAGACGACACGACTGAAACGACAAACGTTTTTTTTTTTTTTTTTGCCTTACGCGTTTTAAATGGTATGCCATGTTGGTTGTTGTCGTGCGAAATGAAAGACGTTGATGACATAACTTGCACTTTACTTTGTTTGATTCATCTTTGTTTTTCAAAATACTTTTGAAGGTTTTTAGTAGCCATTATAATCTCGTCAGATGCTGCGCGTATTCTGTAGCGTGTTCAGCTCCTCTCGTTTGGATTGTGCAACAGCAGGGTGTGATTTATTGATGTGTAGAAGGAAGATGCCTATTGTTAATGCGCAAACATCATTTAAAAATATTTATTAACAGAAATTAGGATGATTTTATATGACAAAAGGTTATATATAACGAAAACAAAGACATTTCATGCAACAACTAATGCTTAGCTGCATCCTTGGGCACCCCCATGCAGTTAGAATGGTACATTCGACTATGACGTTCATAGTCGACTAGGGGGTATAGTCGACTCTAGTCGAATCAGCGACTATTGCAGGTCACCCCTAATATATATATTCAGATATATATATATATATATATATATATATATATATATTGAACCACATCCAAAGGAAATACATATATGGGCAATAACCAGACGCAGACCACACATACACACCCCCAAGGGATCCGGGGTTACTTCATGACACATTCAACCTGAGTTACATCCCATCCTTAATCCATACGGTTTATTAGGATGCTCACCCTTTAAAGCCATAACTCTTCTGGAAGGCTTTACACAAGGTTTAGGAGTCTGTTCATGGGAATTTCTGACCAAGAGAATTTGTGAAATCTGCTTTAATTCTTCCCAAAGGTGTTCTGTCGGGTGAGGTCAGGATTCTGCAGGCCAGTCAAGTTCTTTCACACCAAATTCACTCGTGGAACAGGAAGGGGCCATCCATAAACTGTTCCCACAACATTGGGTGCATGAAGTACAAAATATCACACACCATAATCCACTCTCCACTAAACTTTACACTTGTCACAATGCAGTCAGACAAATACATTAATTCCAAGTTACTTCTACTGTTATAATACCTATGACAGTTGACTGTGGAATATTTAGTAAAGAGGAAATGAAAGTGATTGGAACAACTGAATCCAATTATTTGGAAGGGTGAACTTTTGTCAATTTAGTGTATTTGTAATTTAATATTTGAATATACTACTTGTACAGGGGTTGGACAATGAAACTGAAACACCTGGTTTTAGACCTCAAGACTTTATTAGTATGGTGTAGGGCAGGGATGGGCAACTGGCGAGCCGCGGGCCGCACTGAGTGAGGACGAGGGCCGTGTGCGGCCGCAAATAGATCAATAATAATTTAATAATTAAAAGAAAAAAAAAACGATAGAGCAGGACTTTTTTGTTCTTGTCACGTAGGGCTACGCCCCCTCTCCCGTGTCTGTGTTGTTCCTTGCCCGGTTATCCCGCCCTGCGTGTCTGTTGTCCTGGTTTCCCTCTGTCTGCCATGCCCGTGTCGTCATTGTGTTCAGTTGTGTCTAGTTTAGTCCTGTGTACTTGTATCTGTGTTTCGCCCGTTGTCGGTTATTTGTGGGTTGTTCGGTTTTGTGGATTATCTCTGTCTGTTCTGGTATTTTCCGTTTCCGTTGTGTTTCTCCGTTGTGAATGGCTCTCCTGTTACGACTCCTGCCTGTCCTGTTGACCACTTGGATGGCTCTCCCGTTTTGACCCTGTACAAACGACTTCGCCTATGGAATTCCCCTTATTAAATCTCGCTATTCTCAGCGTTTGTGTCCACCTCCTCGCTCCGCAGCACGCTACGCGTTACAGTTCTTTGATATGAAGTTCAAATTCAGTTCAAATTCCTTTTTGCACTTTTTTATTAAGCAAATGTTTTGTCTTTGTTGCTTATTAAGGACATGTTATTGCATTTATATGCAGAAAATAGATGTATGTTGGTGCAATAAACATACAGATCTGAATTCATTTAAAATGTGTTCTTATTGAGAATAATTTGTAGTGTCTTTCATATCCAATTATTTGAAGTGCGTGGTCATGTGGCCCTCCATTAATAGTGCTGAAAAATTTTGGCCCCCTTTGTCATGGAAGTTGCCCATCCGTGGTGTAGGGGCTACTTACAGTAGGGCCTCCAATACAGCTTTAATATGTCTTGGGAATGACGTACACAAGTCCTGCACAATGGTCAGAGGGATTGGTCAGAGTGGCCAGGTCACTACGTGATGCTGGTGGAGGAAAACATTTCCTGACACACTCCTCCAAAACACCCCAAAGTGGCTTAATAATATTTAGATCTGGTGACAGTGCAGGCCATGGGAGATATTCAACTTCACTTTCATGTTCATCAAACCAATCTTTCACCAGTCTTGCTGTGTGTATTGGTGCATTGTCATCCTGACACACAGCACCGCCTTCAGGATACAATGTTTGAACCATTGGATGCACATGGTCCTCCAGAATGGTTCAGTAGTCCTTGGCAATGACGCACCCATCTAGCACAAATATTGGGCCAAGGGAATGTCATGATATGGCAGCCCAAACAATCACTGATTCACCCCCATGCATCACTCTCGGCATGCAACAGTCTGGGTGGTACGCTTCTTTGGGGCTTCTCCACACCATAACTCTCCCGGATGTGGGGAAAACAGTAAAGGTGGACTCATCAGAGAACAATACATGTTTCACATTGTCCACAGCCCAAGATTTGCACTCCTTGCACCATTGAAACCGACGTTTGGCATTTGCACAAGTGAGCCAAGGTTTGGCTATAGCAACCTGGCAGTGTATACTGAACCTGTGGAGCTCATGGGTAGAGCAGTGCTTTGTGCTTGGCAAAAAGAGAAACATTGATTCAATCTGTACCACACAGGAACAAACATTTAGAAACACAAACACATATTGCAACTAATTTCTAACCCACTGATTGATAAACCATTTGTGGAATTTGTGAAATAAAACTTCTAATGTGATTAATGTTTATTTGTTCCACATTCCCCTTAAATAATAATTACAGAAAACCTTGCCATTTTAGTACCCTCATAGAATCTATTTGCCCTGAGACAACAAACCAAAATCTGGTGGGTGTCATGGTACTGCAGACTCCCTGATGGTCAAATCAAATCAAATCAAATTTATTTGTATAGCGCTTTTCACAACACATGTTGTCACAAAGCAGCTTTACAATCTTTACAGGATTTACAAGATTAACAATCTTATGGGTCCAAATCCCTAATGAGCAAGCCAAAGGCGACAGTGGCAAGGAAAAACTCCCTAGATGGAGGGGAATAGGAAGAAACCTTGGGAGGACCAAGACTCAAAAGGGAACCCATCCTCCATTGGGCGGCCCGTTAGCACAAGTCCGTGGTGCGCAGGGTGTTTCTACAGTTCTACAGTAGTAGTCACAGTTCTCGTTCCCCGGCCAAGTAGTCACAATCCCTTCAGTGTAGATGGTGAACCTCTGATTGGAGCTAGCATCCGCACAACCTCTTGTGGCAATGGCACGTCCAACCCTGGCATCAGTACATCCACCGGCAGGTGCTTGTATCCTGATAGGTGTGTGTATCCTGCAGGGACGCATCCCCTTCGGGTGGCCTGGTTAAATACACAAATCACACAAAAACACAAATTACACAAAATCTAATTATACAGACGAATACACAAATCACACACATCACACAATCAGGCTAAGTATAAGGTAACTAGAATGAAAGTTCTGGGTGTTGATATTGTCAATGTAAATGTCTTATGATGAACGCCAGGTTTTCATTCCGTGTCGTAGTGATGATACTGATATTGTAGGCTCCAACTGCAGTGTTACTCCCCAGGTGAACCTCGAAGAAGAAAGATATGTGATGTGGTAAAAATGCAACAGATTAATCAAAGGCCAAACTAAACAGATAAGTCTTTAGTTGAGTTTTAAACATTGAGACTGTGTCTGAGTCCCGAATAAAGGCAGGAAGATTATTCCACAGTTGTGGAGCTTTAAAAGAAAAGGCTCTTCCACCTGCTGTGATCTTTTTGATCCTAGGAACAGTTAATAACCCTGCAACCTGCGAACGAAGTGAACGTGCTGGGTTGTAATGTTCAATAAGTTCACTAAGATACTTGGTCGCCCTTGTATACAGCAGCAGTTGTCTTGTTGCGTTGTTTTCGTCCCTCAGGTAGGCAGGACCTATGATCCGCCTCACCTGACAGCTTGTTTGTCTATATGTCTTGTCTTTGTACCAGTTGACTGCTGGTCATTATATCCTTCATTTGGATCTTGTCACTCGTTTTTGGTTTGCGCACTTTCTACATTAAAACCTCCTTTTTCACTTCAGTCAGGTTTCCTGCTGACGCTTCTTCCTGCTGTGGAGTGTTTTTTGCCAACTTTTTCCTATCTGTTTATTTACATTTCATATATCTACAAATACTTTGTGGATATATTTACTCATAGTTCCAGCTACAACAACCTCCACAAGCCATCAAAAGAACTTTTCGTCACTCAAAAAACATCGAAGTTCATCGTAACCGAAGCTAAGTATCTTAGTATTTCATCATGTCTAAGTTGCTTGTTGCTTGTGCTGAGTGTGGCATGTATAGCTACTCTTCCATCAATAGTGATAATTTTATTTGTGACAAGTGTAGATTAATTCTTAGCATGACGGAGAAGATTTCGCTTTTAGAGGAGTGCATCCGGGCTTTAGAAAGTTCTAGAGAGTCGGTAGCACCTAGCGTAGCAGGCACGGTTTGCACAGCCATAGCTAGCGAGCCCCCAGTTCCGGAATTAAAGCCCTCTCAGCGGTGCAAATGTGTGACGTCTCAAAAAACCTGGTCTTAACCTCCAGGAACTGTCCAACTATAGGCCAATCTCTAATCTGTCATTCATATCCAAAATTTTTGAGAAAGTAGTTTCTTCACAACTCTATTCCTTCTTACAGACAGAACATGTCTTAGAGTTATTTTAGTCTGGATTTAGAACTCATCACAGCACTGAAATGGCACTGACTAAAGTATTGAACGATCTCTTAATATCATCTGATAAAGGACACATTTATTTTCTCATACTGCTAGACCTCAGTGCTGCTTTTGACACCATTGATCATGAAAATCCGGATGATATCACTACTACTCAAGATTGAGAAATGCATCCAGGACATTAAAAACTGGATGGCGTCTAATTTTCTTCAACTAAATTCTGATAAGACTGAGGTGCTTATTCTTGGGCCTAAAGCTGCTAGAAGCAATTGGGCTGATATTCCCCTTACCCTAGATGGTTTTTCAGTAACACCTAAATCTACTGCGAAAAGCTTAGGTGTCACTATTGATTCGGATCTTTCATTTGACATACAGTTGTGATCAAATTTATTCAACCCCCAATGCTGCGAAGGGTTTTATGGAATTCAGTGCACATTTGTAATTGTGTTCATAATGAAATCTTACAAGGACTTGTTAAAGAACTAAATGCAACTAAGATAGCATCAATTTTTTTTGTCATAAAGTATTAAATGGCCTTTTTGTGATTTCTTCATTGACACAATTATTCAACCCCTTTACGACTACCACTCCTAAGAACAGAGGTTCATTCCAGTGTTTTCCATCAGGTATTGAAAACATCTGTGGATGTCAACGAGCAGCAATCAAGCATGATAAGCACCAATTAGGCAGATTTAAAAGGACTGTGATACTCAGCTCCTTCTAGACATCTACTGGTGTGTTTCCAAGCATGGTGAAGGCAAGAGAATGGTCCCAGAAGACAAGAGAAGAGGTTATTGCTCTTCACAAGAATGGCAATGGATATAAAAAGATTGCGAAGTTGTTAAATATTCCAAGAGACACTATCGGAAGTATCATTCGCAGGTTCAAGTTAAAGGGCACAGTGGAAACGTTACCTGGTCGTGGCAGAAAGAAGATCCTGACCGCGACTGCTGTGCGCTACCTGAAGCGTAATGTGGAGAAAAATCCCCGCGTGACTGCTAAGGAACTGAAAAAAGACCTGTCAGATGTGGGCACTGAGGTTTCAGCTCAGACAATAAGGCGCGCACTGCATAACGAAGACCTCCATGCCAGAACGCCCAGACGCACCCCCTTGCTGACTCCAAAGAACAAGAAAAGTCGACTGCAGTATGCCAAAAGTCATGTGGACAAGCCACAAAGGTTTTGGAACAGTGTACTGTGGTCAGATGAAACTAAATTAGAACTGTTTGGGACAATGGACCAGCGCTATGTTTGGAGAAGGAAGAACCAGGCTTATGAACAAAAGAACACCTTGCCTACTGTGAAGCATGGCGGGGGGTCAATTATGCTTTGGGGCTGTTTTGCTTCTAATGGTACAGGAAAGCTTCAACGTGTGCAGGGTACCATGAATTCCCTTCAGTACCAGGAGATCTTGGAGGAAAATGTGATGGAGTCAGTCACAAACCTGCGGCTTGGGAGACGTTGGACCTTCCAACAGGACAATGATCCGAAGCACACATCCAAGTCCACTAGAGCATGGTTGAACATGAAAGGCTGGAACATTCTAGAGTGGCCATCGCAATCACCAGACTTAAATCCAATTGAGAACCTCTGGTGGGACCTAAAGAAGGCAGTTGCAGTGCGCAAGCCTAAGAATGTGACTGAACTGGAGGCTTTTGCCCATGAAGAATGGGCTAAGATACCCATAGGTCGCTGCAAGACACTTGTGTCAAGCTATGCTTCACGCTTGAAAGCTGTCATAACTGGAAAAGGATGTTGTACTAAGTACTAAAAAATAATGTCACTAGGGGGTTGAATAAAACTGATAATGATGTGAGCACAGTAAAGACATTTGTGGTTATTCCATCATAAATATTATGTTATGTTTGTCTAATTTATAAGTGCCTCTTTGATATAATTGTAAATAAGATGACTGAAATGATCAAAATCAATGTCAAACTGGCCAAAACACTTTATTTCAGTGGGGGTTGAATAAATTTGATCACAACTGTATATACACTACCGTTCAAAAGTTTGGGGTCACTTAGAAATTTTCTTATTTTTGAAAGAAAAGCAGTTTTTTTTTCAATTTAGCCAACATTAAATGCATCAAAAATACATTCTATACATTATTAATGTGGTAAATGACTATTCTAGCTGTAAACGTCTGGTTTTTAATGCAATATCTACATAGATGTATGGAGACCCATTTCCAACAACCATCACTCCAGTGTTCTAATGGTACATTGTGTTTGCTAACTGTGTAAGGAGGCTATTGGATATTTAGAAAACCCTTGTGCAAGTAGGTTAGCACAGCTGAAAACAGTTTTGCTGATTAGAGAAGCTATAAAACTGACCTTCCTTTAAGCTAGTTGAGAATCTGGAGCATTACAATTGTTGGTTCGATTAAACTCACAAAATGGCCAGAAAAATACAACTTTCAATTGAAACTCGACAATATTCTTTTTCTGAGAAATGAAGGCTATTCCATGCGAGACATTGCCAAGAAACTGAAGATTTCCTACAATGGTGTGTACTACTCCCTTCAGAGGAGAGCACAAATAGGCCCTAACCAGAGTAGAAAGAGAAGTGGAAGGCCCCGCCGCACAACTGAGCAAGAAGACAAGTACATTGGAGTCTCAAGTTTGAGAAATCAACGCCTCACAGGTCCTCAACTGGCAGCTTCATTAAATAGTACCCGCAAAACGCCAGTGTCAACGTCTACAGTGAAGAGGCGACTCCGGGATGCTGGCCTTCAGGGCAGAGTGGCAAAGAAAAAGCCATATCTGAGACTGGCTAATAAAAGAAAAAGATTGGTAGAGGTAATGTGATGGTCTGGGGTTGCTTTGGTGCTGGTAAAGTTGGAGATTTGTACAAGGTAAAAGGGATTTTGAATAAGGAAGGCTATCACTCCATTTTGCAACACCATGCCATACCCTGTGGACAGCGCTTGATTGGAGCCAATTTCATCCTGCAACAGGACAATGACCCAAAGCACACCTCCAAATTATGCACAAACTATTTAGAGAAGAAGCAGGCAGCTGGTGTTTTGTCAGTAATGGAGTGGCCAGTGCAGTCACCAGATCTCAACCCCATTGAGCTGTTGTGGGAGCAGCTTGACCGTATGGTACGAAAAAAGTGCCCATCAACCCAATCACACTTGTGCGGCTTCTGGAAGCATGGGGTGAAATTTCTCCAGATTACCTCAGCAGATTAACAGCTAGAATGCCAAAGGTCCGCAATGCTGTAATTGCTGCTAAGGGAGCATTCTTTGATGAAAGCCAGGGGCGAGGCTAGGGTATTTTTAGTGGTGCTAGAGCACCACCGTGAGGTTGCTCAGCACCCCCTGGCTCAACACATTTTTTTAATATTATATTATGCAAAAAACTTGCTCTGCACCTGCGCAATACTTTGGTATTGTGCCTCTGTGAGCACTGGGGGCTGGGCACCCCTAAAGACCAGATCCTAAAATCGCCCCTGATGAAAGCAAAGTTTAAAGTAGAAAATTATTTAAAAAAAAAAAAACATTTCTACCTTGTCAATGTCTGGACTATATTTCTATTCTATTCAGCCTGCAGCTATTAAACGTGAACAGAGGTTAACGAACCGCAGCTGACTGACACTACCAACAAGAGTGGGTGTGTCCATGGCGCAGAGAGCTGCGCCCTGTGGAAAATCTGAAACAACCAATTAAACTGCAGCCTCAGATCACCTGTTTGCCAAAAAATGTATGCATCTACATGCGATCTCATTAGACTGGCACCCTGCACACAGGAAGTCTGCACAATGTAAGCAATTAAATTAGGGGTGGGCATAGATAAATGTTTTTATCTAGATTAATCTCATTGAAATCTTGAAATTAATCTAGATTAATCTATATTAAAATGGCTCATATGCATGCTACCCAAGTAATTACTAAAAGTATTTGAGATAGGGTTTCTTAATACAGAGGGTGCATTAGACCAGGGGCTCATCTCCTGTTTCCAAAATGCATCAATGACTGCTTGAGGAAGCTGTTCTACTTTGATACTTGAAGAAAAAAAAACATGCTCAATAAAATGTAGACTACTCGTGTTCAACGGTTTATTCAGTTAAACATGAATTTGTAAGCCTACATACTGTACATTAAAAGGGGTTGATAACATGTTTATTCAGCTAAACATGATATTTGAAATGTAAGCCAACATTTAGTATATTTAACCTCATGAACGTAATTTGGGGGGGACTTTTTCGAAAGCCGGTTTTGGTCCTCTGCAGTTTTAACGATTAAAAAGAAACATTTAAATAGCGACTAATCTAGCGCTAGGACCATGAAGAAAACGACCGCTCCGAGCTCCGCTCCGGTAACACTTTACGTTCCTAAAAATGAATTTTCCATGAAGCAAACCTGGCGACTTCGTGGCTGCATCAATGTAAACACACGAACGATTTGTAATTCACAGGTTTGAAAACTCGTTCTCGCCCCTACTGTGCAATTTGGTTAGGAATACAGCCGAGCTAAACTATCAAAGTGAAAGTCATCATAGTTTGCTTACCCATTTTGACCCAGTTCCCAACCCAACTTTAAGAATAGATTAACGGCGATGATTTTTATATCGCCCGATAAGAGTATCAAATTAACGAACGCCGTTAACGGCCCACCACTAAATTAAATACAATTATGTGTTTATTCTTTTAATAAATTCAAACATGGCTATTAGACACACAGTGTGACTAAATAATTTCCTAAATATCGCAGTTTATAATGAATTCATTTTAATATCTCAACAATATTAAGGGAGCGGTGTCCCATTGCCCCATATTGGCCAGCCGCCACTGATGGGCTCCTTTTTGGGTCTTGGTCCTCCTGAGGTTTCTTCCTAATCCCCACCATCATAGGGAGTTTTTCCTTGCCACTGTCGCCTTTGGCTTGCTCATTAGGGATCTGGACCCATACGATTGTAAAGCTGCTTTGTCACAACATGTGTTGTTTGAAAAGCGCTATATAAATAAATTTGACTTGACTTGAGTTTTTCCCTGAGACTTGGCATGATCACTTCCATTTTATTTCACACTCCCTGTCCGTCACAGAATGACCAGCCACCCTTCGAAAGCTGCCAGTCTCCTTTACTTTCTACTTTGTTCGTGGTCATGTCTCGTGGTAAGTGTTTGTCTGCGTGATATTTGTTCATTGTATTGTATGTAAGCAGAGGAGAAGCGCCTCAGGCACAAAGAAGTGCTTTGTGCCTTTCACGGCCTGCTCCTGGAGAATCATGGGCATGCATCAACATCACCCCCCTGTGGCCCCAAGGTACTGTGAACACAGGTGAATTAAGGGCCTTGGGGGCATTAACTAGCAGGCTCTTGATGAGATGAGGGGTCGCCTGGACCTGAGATCAGAGGGGAGTACCACAGACATCAGGGTCTTGGGTTTGTAGCGTAATTAGTTCTGATTGTGGGAGAGCAGGCTTAGCGAAGACCGAAGCTGAATAGAATGAGGTGTGCATGTTGGGGTCTCCCACTTTCCCACGGAGGTTGGACAGGGGAATGGAGGTCATCTGTGCATGAGTGAGCGTCCAGATTGTGTGGGAGGAAGTGTTTGGGAACCCTTTGGAATGTCATCAAATGCCCATGTGGTTCAATCTAGAGCTAGTTTAGACAGCGGAGAACTCTGAGAACCTAGGTGGCAGCTGAAAGGCGGTGCATGGGTGACTAAGGTCCTGACTTGGCCTATGGGCCTGTTTTTAATTTGGCCTGACATTGCCTGTTCTTCATTCAACTTAGTCCTATATTTTGGTTCTGAGAGACCATCAGGAGCCTTGGTCTCTATTTTCTGTCACAAATGTTATCATTATTATACTTTTTTTGTCATTATTATTGTTATTATACTTTTTTAACTCTTTGTGGGGTGATTGTGGTGGATTCCATGGAAGAATTGTTTTAATGCTTTGCTGTTAGATTTCAATGTGTATTTGACTTTGTATGTAAATAAAATGTCTAAAAATGTGGCTTTGTACATTAATAAAAATTGTAAATCAAAAATATATAAGCAAATTTGCTTAAATTTAATTAAACTATATTTACTAGTACAACAATTATATTATATTACAACTTTTTGGAGTGTTGTCCAATAAGTGGAATGGCAAATGTTTATTACTGTGATGTGAAGCTTTCATTTGTTACACAGCAAAAAGTCCATTGTTGTATTTCCTCAGCTTACTCTGGTAAATTACCGTATTTTCCAGACTATAAGCTGCTACTTTTTTCCCCACGATTTGAACCATGTGGCTTATAATGAGGTACGACTTTTCTGTAGACTTTTCTTCACCTGTCAGGGGGCGGAGCAGAAAGTGAATCAGGTGGTAGGTCAAAGTTGTAAATAAATTTCATTTAGCACATGCAAGCAGCAGGCACGAAGGAGAAATTTTTTCAAACCAACATGATGTGCCAAATTCCAATTCACCTCGTTTGCATACGCATAAGGACGCTACAGATGATATTCGGGAGTTACAGTGACTATAACTTAGTTCATTGAGCACTCTAGTTTTGTCCTAACTAGATATTTAGACATAATACTGCTGTAATTCTGCAAAGTTGTGGTCAGAGGTGAACTTCGGTATAGCTAGTGTGTATTTTATTTAAAATAATTAACACCCTTGAGCCAGGACTTTGGACATAATGGAGAACTTTGGAGATAATGCCGTGCCATTTGCTGTGATGGATAATTAAAGACAATATAATCTGTAGCATCTTTATGCACTGATAAACGAAGGGAGTCAGAATTCATTTGCAGGTTTTTTTGCAATTTTAATATAGAAAAACAAGGAACTGAAGTCCCAAAGGGGACAACCCCGAAGGGTAGACAGGCAACAGCACAAATGGGGAAGGCAAAAATGGGAGAGTCAAAAACCAGGCAGGGAGTCAAAAAACCAGAGAAGACTAAGAGCAGCATGCAAAGGTAACAAAAGGGCTACACAGGCGGGAGGATCAAAAAGACAGAGCAAGGATTAAAAAAAAAAACAGAAAATCAATCAGAGAAATACACAGGATCACTGCTTGGTAAGGACAGTGAAGTATAGTGACTACATTGATGATCACAGTAATAATAAAATAATAGTAATATTAAAGTGTGATACGGATGCTTTGATAGTAAATGAATTTTAGGTGACAAAACATGGTCATCTTACTTCGTATACTTTTTAAAAGGACAATTTAAATGGCGAGTCAAGTTGCACGTGTAAACCACATGTTGTAAACACGGTGTGTCCAGCAGGGGATTTCTTGAAAACAGTTGTTTGTAGATGGCTGAAAATCGGTATGCAGGATGTTATACTAGTTAAAAAAAATATATACAATCAGTGTGTTGTGTTTGCGTTTTAAGAATTTTCGGCGATATTAATTATTTTGTGTGGATAAACAGATTTTGGGTGGCGACAGGATCACTAGGGGCGCTACTGCACAAAGAGGTTAATAATAATGTAAATGTGGTTCTCAGTTTGTATGTACATGTTTCTTGTGTGCAGGGTTTGTGGGTTCTCTACATGCTGAATGGATACAGGGCTTTTCCAGCAGCCCATAAAGTGTTGGACCTCCTCCAGTACCTGCTGTCAGCTACTGATTCCTCTGGCCAGCAGGTAACTAATAACAGATTTTTCAACTAAACAACATCAAGGATCACTGGGCTCTCAAACTGGACATTAAGACATGTTTCTATTTGTCGTTCTGTACCCTTGGTCCAGACCAAAGCAGAAAATTATATATTGTTGCTTTTTTACTCATGTTTAGCTTAGCATTCACACTGACAAAATTTACCATCGAACCAACAGATATAAACATATAGAGGGCTTAGAAATAGGTCACATCCCAACTGAAAAACTTTTATAACATGTTTTTGAGAATAACTGTGATAAAGGCATCCAGACAATTGTCAGAGATTCTGGCCACACCCAAGACCGCCAGAGGGCGCCATCACCGGAATACTGATCAGCGCACCTGAATTCTATTAATCAATCACCTTACTTACGCACCTTAAGGATTCACTGAACAGCACTTCATTGTGAAGTATTGCCTCCTTGCATTGCATACAAAGCTGTTTTCTCTGTATTCTCTCAGTTTGATGTACTTGTTGCTGACTTTTGCTCTTCCCTATGATTTTCTCCAGTGCCTAGTCCTTGTGTACCTCTGCCTGGTTGTTCCTAGTCTCTTTTGGTTTTTTTTTTTTAACTCCCTGCCTGGTATATTTTTGACTTTGCCTACTTTTGCCTTGCCCCGTTGACTTGCTGCCCTCTGCCTCTCTGGATTTTCTGGTTGGTACTCCTGTTTACTGTGTTTACATTAATTAAATAATAATAATAATACATTTTATTTATAATGCACTTTATATTCGAGACGAATCTCAAAGTGCCACATCCCATAAAATCATCGTTAAAACATCGCATAGAAGATGAGGTAAAACAGCTAATAAATAATAAAAAGACAATAAATACAAGAGGCAGTAGTTAATTATTTAGACATCATATGTTCTGCTAAAAAGAAAAGTTTTGAGTCCTTTTTATAAGGATAATAATTAATAATTAACATAATTAACGCTAGATGGCGTTGTGCACAAAAGGAAGAATGAGCCGCCCAAACAAAATATTCGTAATGGTGACATTTGCACATAATGTCAATATGTTAACAAATTAATGTGACTAAATAACCTTTTAGAATCAGTGCCTTGTGACCTTGTTCTCAGTAGCTTCCCCATTGTCAGTTTTGTTTAGTTTCATATTGCATTTCTTGGTTTGTGCGAAAACATAAATGCAAAATATTGTTTCAGTTTTGTTTCTTGGTTAGTGTAATAGTTTGCTTGGTTAGTGTAATAGTTTGCTTATTTGTCTGTTATTCTGTTGGCATATATGTCACTAGATTATCATGTTTGTACGGCACACCATTAACCCACTGGCCCGCACCCCCCACCAGGCCCACCAGCCCCCCCACCCCCACCCCCCCGGCTTATGTCATTTCAATTTCCTCTGTAGCAGACAATCCTTCTGTTAGGTCATATAGTATATAATATAGCCACACATCAAAGCTGTTTCTGACAGCTGACTGGTTTATACTTGACGTGTCGCGAGGGTTCGCGCGGCGAAAATGACGTAATCGCAGTGGCACCGCCCGTGCGCGAGGGCCTCACGCGCTGTCGATTCGCGAGGTCGTGCACCTCTCGAATTTTGTAACTTCGCGCGCGCCGCTTCAGCGCAATGAACAGAGTCAGGGGCGCAGATGGAAATTCTGAAGTGAGGGGGACCAAGCTGTACAGTATATACGTTTGCTTGTAGATCAGGGGTAATCAACTATATTTTTCCGTGCGCCAAATTTGGCAGATAGCTCCGACTTGGCGAACGTAATTTAATGTGTTGAGCGGGGGGGGTGGCGGCGAACGTAACTTGTTGAGCGGGGGGATTTAGCCTAAATTCCAGCACTTTTCAAACCTGGAACACAGTCCAACTTTAAAATTCGTCAGGTAAATGTTTTTCCTTTCTTTTCTACGCTCCAGATTTCTGTATTTACTTTAACTACCCACCACTGTATTTCCCGCTGTTGGGTGGGTACCAGCCGGTTACGGTCGGTGCTGGATCAAACCATTTTTCAGTAGGAGGCGGGGGTGTATGCACTTAATGGAAACTATGCAGATAGGTAAAAAACATATATATTTTAGCCATTGAGCTTATTTTGAGTACAGAATTTTATATTAATGAAAGATTTTAAGATTATTTAAAAATTATAGACTTTAAATAAAAAATAAATTGCTGGGCTCTTTGATGGGCCCCGGGACAACAGACCCGGTTGTCCCCCCCTGTCAACGGGGCTGCCCCCCACTGTGAAGCGTTCACGTCTTTTGTCTTGCTAATGCTACAGACTGCGCTGCAGTCTTCCACCATCCACAGAAAGCTTGTTCAATACTCAAGAGTAGCAAAGTGAAGCCCACAAACCGAGCTAAAGCAAGTTTGTTTGTATACTCAATGTTACACCATTTCAAGTTTTAATGTCTAAAAGTTGTGTATGTTAGTCAATTGTAGGCTATGGTGAACATAACAAATCTACAAATAAATGTCTATAATGTTTTGTGTTAGACAAAGAACAAAAAGCATAAATAGGCAAAATTAATTACAATTATAAAAGGTAGGCTATGTACCTTTGCGTAACAAAACACAAAATTATTAAAATGATACGGATGGCTTCACGAATATAGTTGCCTCTCTCCTCTGTAATGTCCTCAAGAATAAATTTTCGTCTGCTCAGGTTAACGTTCATGCACTGTTTGAACAATATATGTGCATTTATTGCAGCCAGGTCTAGGAGGTTGTAGAAAAGCGCTACAGACCAACGACGGGTGCCTCCCTTCACCAAATACAGTCATGCCATTTGATCCATAACATCAATGCCACATTTAGTTGTGTTGTAATAGGAAACAGTTTCAGGCAGTTTCTTTGCGCCATTATCAATTGAAACTGATGGCAAAGCAAGATTCACTCACGGTTTGAAAACCGTTGATGTAAACTTATATATAGTATATGGTAAATAATATTAATAAATAAAGTATATATTTTAAGACTTTGGAAAGTAACACTTTCACTTTCGTTGAACAGACAAATTCCGTTTTGTCTTTACACATAATCAGTTTGAACTTTGAACTAGCCTGTACAGGGTTTCTTTTAACAATGTAAAAATACTAGTTTATTAAAAGGACAATTCTGGGAATTCCGGTGCTCTGCGCCTCTAGGTATAAGTAGGTCAAATAGACGCGGCGCTTCTATTAAGACGTCGGGCGTGGAGCTTGGAAGTGTCGCCCTTGGCTTGCTCACTGGGGGCTAGGACTCGGCACTTGTAAAGCTGCTTTGTGAAAACAAATGTTGTAAAAAGCGCTATATAAATAAAATTTCATTGATTGATTGATTGAAGTAAAACGTGCACGTGTCAATATTAAGAGGAGAGGTGAATCACTGACTCGTACTCGCGCTGGTGGTATTCCACTTAGTCCGTTTATTTGCTGGTTGACCAAAATAAACCTGGGCTCCAGCACTACTTGACTGTTCATACATGAACTGGTGAGTTGTTCAAAGCTCATTGAATGCGTTACTTACATAAATAAAATAAAGAGCAGTGGTCTGACTCGGTCTATGGCAGAAAGCTAAAAAAACAACAATATTCCATACGCGCGCTCAACTCGCTCCCTTAAAGAGACAGTACACATATTTCTGGCCGTTACATGCTTTGTGCTCTGCGTGATGTCTGCGCTTGCAAACTAGCCACATATGTATTGCTGTTTCTCTTATTTCATCTCCTTATTTATTTTAAATTATATTTAGAATTCTTGAACCATTTAAAAGGTTTCTTGCAGTTAATTTTTTTATGTTTGACCAAAGTTGTGAACCTATTGTTTTTGTAAGTTTCAGGTTCTTTGGTATTATTTATTTTACATTCAATATTATATTCATAATTGCACTGACTGAACAAATGCAAGTTGTGTTGTTTTTACATATTTATATGTGTGTTTAAGTGTGCTATACTGGTGCAGAGTTTTCAATAAACTTGTAATTCAGTATGTCTGTGTTTAAAAAAAATGTTTTAAGTCGATTCAGCACAGTTTTACTCTATCAGATCGGTATTGGATCAGTATCGGCCAATACTAAGCCTCAGATATCTGAATCGGTATCGGAAGTGAAAAACGTGAATCGGTGCATCCCTAGTCAATATGTGGGGGGGGGGGGGGGGTGTAGGGGGGGCGCAAAAATATTCTCATCTACTAAAGGGGGGCACGGCAGAAAAAGTTTGGGAACCACTGCGTTAAACAATTGTCAGAAAAGTATATGCAACTTAAACTGCCAATATTAGGTACTGTGCATTTAAGAAAGAAGCATTGAGATCCAGTCCCATCTAGAGGTAGCATATTTCTTGCCAATTTACACCTTCATCAGCAGATCATTTAAAGTCATCTAACCCCATGAGGACTTTCTGGATGAAATTTAATGTGTGGTCAGTTCTTTTGGATAGTCAAGGTGTAGTACATACATTAAACCAAATATCATGAGGAAAGCATCAGCCAAATTAGGCAGCTCATTCAAAACATTACCTTCCAGCACAATGTCAATCCTGGTAGGGCTGAAGTGAACCAGGGAACTTGGGTCTTCATTTACCACACTTAAAAGAGCTATTGCCAGGTCTGCATTGTCTGGCTCATCCTCTTGTTCTGTCTGAATAAATTGCATACACATATACACTATAAACATCTTGTTCTTTCCATCATTCTATCACATTTTACTCTCTTTCCAACAAAGAACTAGTACAGATAACCCCAGAAACTGGGGCATTAGTGAAGTAATTTCAAATATTTAGGATGCAATTTGATTCTTTTTACAATTGCAAAATATGAAGTAAAGTGAAATCTGTTTTGACACCAAAGCTTTGTAATTATTATTTTAAGAAACATTACCTCCATGTTGTAAGTTTTGGGAACAAATGGGAACAAATATATGGTAAATATGAAAAAGCATATTTGGCACCTTACATTCTAAGTCCTGAAAAACCTGGGAGTCATCTTCACGTAGATACGTGGACTCCGACCCACCTAATGACGTAATCGCGGTGGCTCCGCATGTGCGCACTTCAGCGCAATGAACAAAATCATGTTTGCCGGTATTCTGTCAAATTTTCCTACTTGTCAAGCTCTCCTACCTAGGCTTTGTCAGGAATAGCCGATGACATAATCGAATTCACCTGTTTCACCACCACGCCCACATCCCATCTGGCTATCGACTTCGTCACAGATCTGCCTGTTTCTGGTGGTCATACTACGGTACTCGTAATGGTGGACAGGTTCTCAAAGATGTGCCGTCTTATTCCGCGCCCGAAACTACCCACTGCTATGGAGACGGCCTCTGACGTATTCAATTACGTTTTCCGGATATACGGATTGCTCAAAGATATCGTATCGGATCGAGGCGTACAATTCACCTCCCGTGTCTGGACACAGTTCTGCAAGTTGCTCGGGATAACCGCCAGCTTAACCTCCGGTTACCACCCCCAATCCAACAGAGAAGTGGAGCGGTACAACCAGGAGCTAGGTCGCTTTCTCCGTCAATACTGCTCTTCTCAGAAGGACTGGCATAAATATATCCCCTGGGGCGAATACGCACGCAATTCCATCATACACTCATCCACCAAACTAACCCCTTTCCAGTGTGTCTATGGCTATCAGCCCCCATTCTTCCCCTGGGATAAGACCCCCTCTGATGTCCCCGCTCTAGACGACTGGTTGAAAAACAGCGCTCGCGCCTGGGAGCTCGCGAACGTACAACTGCGGCGCGCATTACACACTCGCCGCATGAACGCCGACCGCCGTCGTCTCCCCGCTCTCATCTATCACCCCGGTCAGCAAGTGTGGCTCTCCACTCGCAACCTGAACCTCCGCCGGCCCTGCCACAAACTCAAGCCTCGATACATCGGGCAGTTTAAGATCCTTCGTAGAGTGAACGCAGTCTCCTATGAGCTGCTACTACCCCCGCAATACCGCATCCATCCTGTCTTCCACGTTTCTCTCCTGAAACCTGTTCATTACAGCCCCATGTCGGTAGCCCCGGTACAGGATCGCCCCCCCGAGCCCCTGGACATAGACGGAAGACCTGCTTACATTGTGCGAGAGTTGCTGGAATCGCGACGTCGGCGTGGGGGTCTCCAGTATCTCGTCGACTGGGAGGGCTACGGTCCTGAGGAACGGGCCTGGGTACCCGCTCGCGATGTCCTCTGCCCGTCACTCATTGCCAACTTTCACGCTACACACCCACATTTCCCTGCCCCCCGGGGTCGTGGCCGGCCGCCTTTGAGGCGTGGAGCGTCTAGAGACACTCCGTTGCGGGGGGTAATGTCAGGAATAGACGATGACATAATCGAATTCACCTGTTTCACCACCACGCCCACATTCCCTACGTACTTAAGCACCAGAACTACACTTCCTGGTTGCGAAGTATTGCCTCCATGTTGTCGCGTACCAAGCCTTTATTCCTGTCTGTCTGCCTGTGTACCGAACTCTGCTTGCCCCCTAGACCACGTCTCCCGCCTGACCCCTGGATACCTCCCGGACTCTGCTCTCGCCTCTCGACCTCGGACCGTTCTGACCACCGCTACTCCACTACAGCCCTACACCAGCATAACACCGCTGTGTGCTCTACGTGGCCTGCTGTACTGAATTATCTTAATAAAAAGCACTCACTTCCGCATCAGGATCTCTCCTCGCGTGTTCCCTTCGTTGCAGGCTTACTGCGCATGCGCAAGTCACTATTACGTCATGATTTTGGTGGCTGGCTACTACACCCATCGATTTTTCCTGCCTCCTCATTCTCACACAGGCTAAAAACATGTTTATACAAAGATGTACACAGTTCAATTTGCTTGTATTAATATTAATGACAATACATGAATACGCAAAATAAAACTTAATTTAAAGATTATCCTACCTTTTTAAACTCTGATTTGCGCTACATTATGACGTTTCCATAAGGTAAACAAACTCTACAGATACGTCTACAAATACACAATGCCCTCAGACACTCATACACCTATACAAGGTGGAAGCACTTGTACAAGCACTTGTACATCACTTTCAAGGTCCATTTCTATATTTCCCAGCACGTTAAACTTAATTAAGTTAAATATTTATAAATATACTCGAAATGATTAGAAATAATTTGCATTTTTATCACATTATTTAATGGTTGTTTATTTTCAAAACGCCCAATCTTAACGTCTTCACGTTCTCTCATATTTTGCCCTGGAATTACAAAAGGCTTGTATTTGTTAACGTAATACAAGAGAACTGTTCAGTCAGATAGCTATTTGTTGTGAAACCAAGTAGTTCCAATTTCAAGCATTTTCAAGTATTTTAGCATAAATTCCAGCACTTTTCATACCGGGAACACAGTGCAATTTTAAAATTCATCAGGTAAATGTTCATTCCCCTGTTTTTGAGGCATGTATCTTGGTTGGAGACCACTGCAAAGAACGTGACGTGCCAAGTATAAACGCCTCCGCAGTTCGCGCAGGTTCATGCAAGGTGTATGCTACTGTCACTTGCGAAAATAATATCCAGCCTTAACTGATACACGTCTGAACGGTTCATGTCTCAGTTTAGTTCACGGCCTCAGGGACCAGGAGACGAGAGTGCTGTAGAAAATTTATAAAGAAAAAAATTTGCAACTAAATGTTGGGTTTATTCTAGGAAATATAAATTACATTACAAATTCAGTAATCCCTCCTTTATCGCATTCTGGAGATTCCAGAACTACCTGCAATAACTGAAAACCGTGAAGTAGAAACAATATATTTATTTAAGTATTTATACACTATATTAAGGCTTTATAAACCCTCCCACATCTTTATATAAACCTTTCCCATTCACTTAATAACCTTTCCCACACTGTTCTGTGCATGTGTTCTTGTCCAGTGAGCAACCAGTCGTGTTGTATACAATCTCATGTAGGCGAGTAGCTTCTTAGGCAAGCGATGCTGGTTCTCGTTTCCTAGAGTAAATATGCACTATTTACTGTAATTCGTTATTTATAAATATTTATTATTTATAACATTCCTACTTATTATATATTTTTATACATTTTGGGATTTTGTCATGTAAAAAATCATAAAATATATTTTTTTCAGGCGAAAAAGCGAATACTTGCAAATTATTTTTCTCCTTTAATATCTTCAATCAATCAATCAAATTTTATTTATATAGCGCTTTTTACAACAGTTGTTGTCCCAAAGCAGCTTTACAAGTGCCGAGTCCTAGCCCCGAGTGAGCAAGCCAAAGGCGACAGTGGCAAGGAAAAACTCCCTAGTTTTTGCATGAGGAAGAAACCTTGAGAGGAACCAAGACTCAGGGGGGGAGCCCATCCTCCTCTGGCCGACACCGGTCACCATGACAACAACAACAATATAGACAGAATGTAGACAGAATGTAAAAGATGCAATAATGTCCATTTAGACCGAAAAAGATGTAATAATGTCCATCATGATGTAGGCATCCGGTTAGGCAGGAGGTGGCCGGCCAGGATGGATTGCTTGTCTCTCCTCATCTCATTATACCTCAAGCAGGCGGGCAGCCATCTGGAGAAATGAAACAGGGAAAATTAGCTCTGTATGAGGACATATACAGGACAGGTAAAATTATAAACATTTCTGGAGTGTGGCAGCAACTCCGGCACTAAGTTAAATTATTACAGCCTAGCTAAAAAAAAGGCAGAACCAGAAGGTAACATAGGCTTGGGGGCATTCTGAGACAATGGCATCCGTCCACTGCACTGTCAACAAACTTGAGTGACCACGAGCAGTGACAGGATGACAGCACCAGCACCCCAGTCTACCATAAAACCCTTCGTCTATGAACCCCTGGATCTGTACCTTTATCTAAGGGGGATATTAATTATCAAACGCTAGACTAAATAAGTGGGTTTTCAACCTAGATTTAAAGATTGTGACTGTGTCAGAGTCCCGGACACATTTAGGAAGATTATTCCAAAGCTGGGGGGCCTTATAAGAAAAGGCTCTTCCCCCTGCTGTTACCTTGTTAATTTGTGGAACTAATAACAGACCAGCACCCTGTGATCTTAGTTGACGTGGGGGTTCATAGTAGGAAATAAGTTCCTGGAGGTATTCAGGAGCAAGCCCGTGTAGTGCTTTATATGCTAATAATAGAATTTTAAAGTCAATACGAAATTTAACTGGGAGCCAATGCAGGGCTGATAGGACTGGTCTAATATGCTGAAATTTTCTAGTTCTGTTCAGAACTCTAGCTGCGGCATTTTGAACTACTTGAAGTTTATTTAGATTCCTATTTGAACATCCTGACAGTAGTGAATTGCAGTAGTCTAGTCTAGAGCTAACAAAGGCGTGCACCAATTTTTCTGCATCATCCTGTGATAATGCATTTCTTAATTTGGCAATGTTGCGGAGATGTAGAAAAGCTATCCTAGTAGTATTATCTATATATTTATCAAATGATAGGTCGGAGTCGAGTATGACGCCTAGGTTTTTGGCTACTGTGCCAGGTGTAATGGGATAGTCTGCAAGATTAAGCATTAAATTTGGAATTTTCTGTCTTGCGGCCTTAGGGCCCACAAGGAGAACTTCTGTTTTGTCCTCATTTAATTGTAGGAAGTTTAGAGACATCCAGCATTTAATATCTCTTACACAGGCCTCAATTTTTCCTAAACTGAGTTTGTCATCGGGTTTGGCTGATATGTAAAGTTGAGTGTCATCCGCATAGCAGTGAAAATTGACACCATGTTTGTTTATAACTGTGCCCAATGGTAGCATATATAATGTAAATAATAGTGGTCCTAAGATGGAGCCTTGCGGGACCCCATATTTAACCATTGTACGTTTGGATGAAATATTATTGAGCTCTACAAACTGATAGCGATTTGTTAAGTAAGACTGAAACCATGAAAGGGCTGTGCCTGAGACTCCAACCCAGCGTTCTAACCTTTCTAGCAAGATCCTATGATCAATTGTGTCGAAAGCTGCACTAAGATCAAGAAGCACTAACAGTGATACATAGCCTTGATCTGATGCAAGGAGGAGATCATTTGTTACTTTAACTAATGCTGTTTCAGTACTGTGATGGGGTCTAAAACCAGATTGGAACTTTTCAAATGTGTTATTCCTATGCAGATATAGGCATAATTGCTGGGCAACAGCTTTTTCTATGATCTTAGATATAAATGATGTGTTTGAAATGGGTCTATAATTAGATAGCACAGTCGGATCAAGATTTGGTTTCTTGATCAGAGGTTTGATAATTGCTAATTTACATGATTTGGGCATGTGACCTATTGTAATGGATGAGTTAACTATAGTTAGAAGAGGTTCAGTTACAGCTGGTAATACCTCTTTTAATAACTTTGAGGGAACTGAGTCTAATGTGCAGGTAGTACAATTTAAGGAAGAAATTATTTTCTCTAATTCTGATTTTGGGAGTGGATGAAAAGCATCAAGTTTTTCTCCCGGTATGTAATTTAAATCAATATCAACCAAACCAGATGACATACCAGTTGTATTGCTAATAAAGGGTTTTATATTTTGTCTAATATTCTCTATTTTATTATCAAAGAAATCTATAAATACATTACTAGTGAGGTTTACTGGAATCTGAGGTTCTGTGCCTGCTTGATTTTTTGTAAGTTTAGAAATAGTATTAAAAAGAAATCTAGGATTGTTTTTATTTTTCTCTATCAGTGAGGCTAAGTATGCTGAGCGTGCTTTAGTGAGTGCCCGTTTGTAGTCAATAATGCTATCCTTCCAGGCACAGTGGAATACTTCCAATTTAGTAGATCGCCATTTCCGCTCTAATTTACGTGCTATTTGTTTTAAATTTCTAGTTTGGTCGGTGTACCATGGGGCGAGCTTTTTGGATCTAGCTTTTTTATATTTTAGTGGAGCTACTATATCTAGAGCTGATCTGCAGGTATTCTCTAAGTAGTCGGTTAGACTATCTAACTCTCCTGGATCGGATGGCGAGTGGGCTAAAGCAGTTAAGTCAGGGAGGGTTTCAATAAACTGTGTTGCTGTTGATGAATTTATTGAGCGCTTTATACACTGCCGAGGAGACGGGCGGGTATTTATGTTAAGGTGAAAATCGAATTTTACTAAATAATGATCGGAGATTGCTACGGTTTGCGGGAGTATGTTTATATTATCTACGTCGATACCCAGCGTTAATATTAGATCTAGGGTATGATTTCGATAATGTGTAGGTCCTACTACGTTTTGTTTAATGCCGACAGAGTTCAATATAGAAGTAAAAGCCCTTGTCAGTGGATCCTCCGCATTATCAAAGTGTATGTTAAAGTCTCCTACCATTATTATTTTGTCACTACATACTGCTAAATTTGCTGCAAAATCGGTGAAATCGTTTAAGAAATCTGAGTAAGGCCCTGGTGGTCTGTATACATTACTTAAGGAGAATGTACTTTTATTTTCAGATGGACTAATTACATTAATAGACTGCATCTCAAATGAGTTTGAGATATCTAAGTATTTCTGATGAATTTCTAAACAATCACGATAGATTATACATATTCCACCTCCTCTGCCTGACAGTCTAGGTCTATGTATATAACTATATCCCACAGGAGTGGCTTTGTTTAGAGTTAAATAATCACCAGATTGAACCCACGTTTCAGTTAGACAAAGAATATCAATTTTCTGGTCTGTTATAAGTTCATTTACAAAAACTGCTTTTGAGTTGAGCGATCGAATATTGATTAATCCAATTTTCAGATCGGTCATATAGGTTGTAATAATTTGATGTGAAGTCTGAATATTAGTTAAAAACTTCGGGCGGACTATTTTCTTATGATTTAGTTTAACCCGGGGCACAGACACAGTCTCAATCCTAAGGGAACTTGGTGACGCCTCTAAGCAGCTCGCAGACAGGTTTAACCCGTTAGTCTGCGGCCTGGTCGCGACCCTGGACAGTCAGCAGCTCCTAGTGCTACTCTGCCGACTAGCTAACAGGCTATGGGCTATGCTGCAAGATAACAGGGCAGCGCCATCCCGGGTGGGGTGGACACCGTCCCTGCCTAAAAGACCAGGCTTGCCCTCGAACTCTTCCCAATTATTAATAAAGCCCACTTGATTTTCTGAACACCACTTGGACATCCAGTGATTTAGCGACGTGAGCCTGCTGTACTGCTCATCACCGCGCCGCATTGGGATGGGGCCAGAGCAGATTACGGCATCGGACATCATCTGGGCTAATTTAACCACCTCTTTAACATTAGCCTTAGTTACCTCTGACTGCCGCAGACGTATATCGTTGGCCCCTACATGAATCACTATCCTAGAAAACCTCCTATGAGCTAACAATCTAAGGTTGCCACTAATGTCCGGCGCTCTGGCTCCCCGTAAACAGCTGACTGTAACCGCTGGTGCCCCTACAGCTACAGCTACTTTCACGTGTCGGACTATAGAGTCTCCTATGACCAGAGTCTCCTCAGTGGGTGTAACACTGAGCGGGGCAAACCTGTTGGACACGTGAACCGGGGAGTGGTGCTCTGGTGGGCTAGCGCTGGCGTTAGCGGTAGCTGCAGCCCTCGCTCTCCGACTACGCCGCCGAGACGTCACCCATTCACCCCGTTGTGAGGGCTCTATCGCCGGAGTCGCGGAGGGACTAGTTCTCCCTGGCGCGTCCACACCTACTACAGACCCTGTCCCTGTCTCTCTATCCCTCAATAATGAGTGGACGCGTCGCTCTAAGCTTTCCACTTTCGCCACAAGAGAAGTAACTAACTGGCACCTCTCACAAATACTATCACTATTACTATCAGTGGCGAAAGGGTCTAGACTAAACACGCCACACTCCGAACACGGGAACAAACCAACACCAGCCATGAATAAATCAAAACACTTACCGTGTCTAGCCGATATATAAACTTACGCTAGCTGATTTGTGAAGGCAGAAAGTTGGTCAGCGGCCGGAATAAAACCTGTAAAGTTTATCTAGGAATGCAAAAGGTAAAGATTAGCACGTAAATAGGTTATTATACTTTAGAAAACAATTTCAAAATTCGCTCCGCAACAGCGTCGGTCGGCAGGAAGCAGCGTCGGCAGGAAGCAGGAAGTTCAAGTGTACACATTAGGCCATCAAACTGACTGAAAGGATCTTATAAAAACTCGTGAAAGAATGAATTCACAAAAGCTGAAGCGTGAAGTGGGGGGATCACTAACATAATACTAGTGGTGGGCCGTTAACGGCGTTCGTTAATTTGATACTCTTATCGGGCGATATAAAAATTTTCGCCGTTAATCTGTTCTTAAAGTTGGGTTGGGAACTGGGTCAAAATGGATAAGCAAACTATGATGACTTTCAACTTGATAGTTTAGCTTGGCTGTATTCCTAACCAAATTGCACAGTAGGGGCGAGAACGAGTTTTCAAACCTGTCAATTACAAATCGTACGTGTGTTTACATGGATGCAGCCACGAAGTCGCCAGGTTTGCTTCATGGAAAATTCATTTTAGGAACGTAAAGTGTTACCGGAGCGGAGCTCGGAGTGGTCGTTTTCTGCATGGTCCTAGCGCTAGATTCGTCGCTATTTAAATATTCCTTTTTAACCATTAAAACTGCCGAGGACCAAAACCGGCTTTTGAAAAAGTCCCCCCCAAATTACGTCCATGAGGTAAAATGTACTAAATGTTGGCTTACATTTCAAATATCATGTTTAGCTGAATAAACATGTTATCAACCCCTTTTAATGTACAGTATGTAGGCTTACAAATTCATGTTTAACTGAATAAACCGTTGAACACGAGTAGTCTACATTTTATTGAGCATATTTTTTTTCTTCAAGTATCAAAGTAGAACAGCTTCCTCAAGCAGTCATTGATGCATTTTGGAAACAGGAGATGAGCCCCTGGTCTAATGCACCCCCTGTATTAAGAAACCCTATCTCAAAAACTGACTTTTAATCATTACTTGGGTAGCACGCATATGAGCAATTTTAATATAGATTAATCTAGATTAATTTCAAGATTTCAGTGAGATTAATCTAGATTTAAAAAATCTATCTATGCCCACCCCTACATAATACACAAAATAAGTATGGCCTAACCTACAATTAAGTGCAAAATAAATATTAAATTAAGATCAACATTAACAGGGTTTCCAACTCTCACGCATTGAGTGTGAGACACACGCATTTGACCGTTTTCACAAGCTCTCACACCACACTTCTGATATCTCACGCCGAAAAAAAATATCTAGTTTATTTACCTCTGATCCATATCTATGATTCAATGAGTTACTAGTTCGCTCTGGCGCCAACCACCCGCGATTGATAGATTGCGATATAACACTTAATTTGTGTCCATTTTACGCTCGCCACCCCCCCCAAGTGAGTGAGTGAATCACGTCCCTAGCAACAGTTCTCTGGGTGGCCTGCATGAATGTGAATCACAGTGACAGTACGTTCAGTGATGGAATCAGAGAGTAAACAAGAGCCCTCAGTTCAGTGAAAGATTCAGAGAATGAATGAGAGCCCTCGGTTCAGTGAACGAATCAGAGAATTAACAAGACCCCTCAGTTCGTTGAACGAATCAGAGAATTAACGAGAGCCCTCAGTTCAGTGAACAAATCACTGAGCAAGTGCAGTTCCTTCGCAATGAATCTCCGCCTCCAGAATCAGCTATTTGCACTCTTAGATGTTTCAGGCTCAAGGCATCCTCTTCTCTTGGAAAATTTGGTAGATAATTCACCTCAGCTCTACGAGCTCTTTTGTTGTTGCAGTGGGGCGACTCTCTTTCTCTCCCTCTCTCTCACTCTCTCTCTCCCCCTCTCTCTCTCCCTCTCCCTCTCTCTCTCAGGGTTACTTCGGCTCCTCTTCCCTGAATTAACAGCCACCTCATCACATCCAGATCTGCTTAATTTAGTCTGGTAGTTACCCATCTTGAATTTTAAGCTCATTTTCCAGCCATACCAGCCACAGTGACTTCCTGGCTCTGTAAGGCAAGTGTGTTTAGTAACAAGAGCTTCGGCAGCTTTAGCAATTTCTTTACCACTAGGCTATGCCTTGAAGCTGTGCATAGTTTTGGCCATATTTTCCAGGATGTCATGCTTTTGTGCTCTTGTTAATTTCAAAGTCTTTCCAGTATTCTTATGTGCTGTATTGCCAGTTTCAAGGATGTACTCAACATCATAAGCAAAGAGAGGTACTGGAAATGCATCAGACCAGGTGTGCATATGTAGCAGGACATGGGGGAGTAATTCTGTGTCTGAAGTTCCAGTTGAGATTGTATCACTCTCTGACCTGAAAACCTTCACTACAGCCTTTTGTGGGAATTGTGTAATGTTTTAAAGAACGCAGAGCTGTCCTCCAAAGTCAGGGTCTTCATATTGTAAGGTGAAGTCAAAATCAAGATGAGGTTCAAATTTCTCTCACATTATGATGATTAGCATTTGATGCAGGGCAGGTTGGAAGCAACAACTTGTGAGTCACATCTGTGGCTATGAAGACTCTTAATAACAATTTGTCAGACTCTGACATCTAACAAAAAAAAACAAATATTTTACACATTCCAGTACACATTCCAAAACATTTAATGAATTGAACATTACCTTGTTTTTGTTTTAATGATTACTCCCATAAAATAAATTAATGAATTAATTAAATGTACAGTTTTAAGTTAAAGTAAAGGAATACATATCTTGTCAATGTTTCAGTAGAAATCTCTTTGGGGTCAACAGTAACTGGCCTCCTATGCTATAAGCAGACAGAGGAAGTACATCACTCAAGTCTGATACAGTGCAAACAGTCAGTTCACCTGGAATCTAGTTTCAAAAGAGACTCAGTAAACACACCCTCCTGTTCCAGTATTCTAATGTCTTGCACCAAAGGACCTAGGACTCTATCATAACCAAACCTCTGAAGATCAGGTACTTTACATAACACTGCCAGCTTTATTACATGAAAAACAGACCAATATTTGCTTGGCAAGTCTGCAAGAACCCAGTATACCGACAAAAGTTTGTGTATTTTCCTTGAAGTCCCTAAAGGATTTACTATTTCTATCTTGTCGATATATAAAACCAATGGCATTTTTAGCTCATGTGATGCTGACAGCAACTCATTTTCTTTAAAGTACAAACCATCTCGATGACTTGTGTAGTGGTCGGGCTGAGAACTGCATGCTTCTTGAATTTTAGCAAGTACATCAGTTTGTCTGAACAGCTGCTGTATCATAGGAAGTATAAGGACATACACTGCAGTGTGTCCAGACTCTATTACATACTGAAAAGCCATGACTACTGGATAGTTTCATTCTATAAATGATTTTCTTTTCTTATTAGAGGATAATTCTCCACCCACAGTTGTTGTACTGACAAAAATATTACCGTCTAAGACAACACCAAAAACCTCATCAAGAACTGCATCGCTTATAGTAGCGCAATGTTTCTGTAACACCTCACTTATATTCTGTTTCAGAGGAGGTCTAGACAACAGACATATTTGTCTCAAATGCTGTACTATCTCCTGATTCTTGATCAGGATCAGAAACTAGATGAATAGATATAGATCAGAAACATGACGAATAGCCTGCATCTTTAAAAAAGAAGCTAAATTGTGACGAAAATGCCCAGTTAACTGGTTGGTGTCACATTGTCCATTGTCAACATCTGAATTTTTACTTTCAGGTTGACTCACACCCTCACACATGTCTACATGTCCATCAAAAGATTCAGCAGTATCTAGGTCTGAAATGTCTTGATCAGCAGGAACATCATTATAGAATTCTACACTAGCACAGGCTCCATGTATTCTGCTTTTGTGAGTGTTAAAGGATGAGTACACATTTGTACTATTATCACAGTTCTTATGTGGACATTTTATCATGGATTCTTAAATGCCCTCGTAAATGTGCAAAAAGTGTCTTCTCTGAAAAAGGTTGCTTGTACCCACTTAAACAACATTTAAACACCACCTGCACTCCTCGTCTACCTTGACTTGCCCCTCTTTTTTCAGCATCTTTGTGAAACCTTGACACATGAATTTTAAGTGCATTGAATGATCTAAATGTGCAAATGCATGTATCATAAAGACATGGCAAGGGACTGACTTTTGAAAACTGGCCATGTTGCAAACGATAATGCCCAAGTATGTAACGTTTAACTCCGCCCCTTTGTGCGAATCTTGCCTTTGTTCCCTCCCTCTGTTTTCCTTCGTTGATTTTGTTCCGATTCGACACGCCCCTTTTTGTTATCCCTGCCTAATGTTATCCTCATCAGCTGTTTTGGATTATTTGGGTTGATTGGTTTGTATATAGTCTGTTTGAGTTCATGTTTTCCTTGTGGGTCTATGTTTGTAGGTTGGTTCATGTTGTTAATATTCTTTGTCGTGGTCTCAAGCCTCCGTGTCATTCTAGGGTTTCTGTGATCAGTCTGGTATTGAGGCGTCAAGGTCTGTTGAGGTTCTGGTTAGAGTTTTGTCGTCTTTGATTCGTTTAGGTTGTTTGTTGAGTTTCCTATGTTATATGTAACTGTCCTTTTGATCTGGTTGTAATGTGTCTTGGTCTTGCTTGCACTATTTGGTTGTTCCCGCTGTGTATAGGTACTTAGTTAAGTATTGCGAGGGTTTTCGTATGTCTCGGTTGTCAGTTTGGTTAAATATTATAATTTGATCTGGTGTGAATTGTTCATTACTGTTGTGTTAGACATTGTGATTTGACCATGTGTGATTTGTTTATTATTGTTGTCCGAGTGGTAATCTCTATCTTAACATCAGTGTGTGTTTCTGTGTAGGCTGTATTTGTATGTGTGATTATTATGCTGCGCCGATCTCGTAACGTGCGTGTTGGAAAGGTCGAGGTTGTAGGAACTGGTTCCGCCTCCGATTTGAATAAATGTGGTTCTCTGCAGCAATTGTGTCCGCTTTCTGATTCTACTTCGTTACAAAGTAACTGCCCACGAGTATCAGACGGGGCATCGCACAACCTGCATTTCCAATCCATTAGTCAATTGATATGTACATGCCAAACAAAAAATTTAATTAAAATTAAATAATCAGTTATTAAGCATAGCCTTAAAAACACTGCCTAAAGTTGTCTTCAGAGGTCTAAATCAAGACTTGCGTATGCAGTGCTCTTTTAGGAACTGACCATATGTTCTGTCTGCAGTGTATCATCCTATTCATGTAAACAAATATACAAATGAATCACTTTTTGTCAATGCAAGTTTATACAATATTCAATATACAATACATATAATATACAATAATATAATGATTTGCAATTAATAATAATAAAAAAACATTTACCTATAAACTGGATTCACATATGCTCTAATCACCAATAGGTTGAGCCTGCAAGGCTGCATTGGGATGGGACCAGAGCAGATTACCACATCTAACATCGTCTGGGCCAGTTTAACCAGAGCAGCATCAGCAGCAGTCTTGATAATTTTATATATTTGACTTTATGAAAAACTTTGTTGAGTACTGTCTGGAAAATGACCTGCATGCAAAAGCATTTCATTCCTTGGTCAGAAATGTGGTGGCAGAATTGTAATTTTTAGGGTTCACACATGTAGTGTGGGAAACCAATTGTAATTGCTGGTATTTTTCTTATTCTTTTGCCCATTTATTGACATAAAACGCATCGTGCAGCCTAGACCGTAATGCCTAGAAACCCCAAACTTGGCAAAACGGTTCAGTTAACTCCAAGGACCAGATTTCCATACAGGGACCCAAATTGGCCTGATGGTGGCGCTATAGCAGACCATATTGACTTTTTATCCATATCTCCTACAGCGTAGGTCCTAGAACCACATTCCTATACATTCCTTGACTAAATTCAATAGAACAATTAATATACAACCATTAAGCTCCGCTGTTTTATAACTTTTATATAAGTTATAAAACATATAACAACAAAAACATATATAAACTGTCACGGTGACAGCTCTGGACCCCTCCCTGTGGGCGTGTCGTTATGTCGTCTGCGTGCAGTTATGTCCATGTTTGTAGTTCCGTGGGTGTGGGTCGTCTGTGAGCGTGTTCTTAGTCTCACCTGTGCCTTGTCTCGAGATCACGAGGGTATGCGTTAATGTCTTGTGCTCGTCTTTGTCTAAAGTTTCATGCCTGTGTGAGAGTGTCTGTGCTTGCCCTCCGCATGGAGCTTAACGTGGTCTTGTCTTATTAAACGTTTTATGTTGCACCGTTCGACGCTCGTCGTGCCTCCTCCTTCAAGCGTCACAGAAAGACGAGCCGCAAGATGCCAGGGTACACGTCTGCACAGAAGAAGGAGAAGAAGAAGAAGGCTAAGCGCTATCACACCTCTTCCCCTGCGCGTCACCGCGAAGTGCAGGTACCAGATGTGGAGATGCAGCAGGACCCAGCAGGTATTTGTATGTGTGATTATTATGCTGCGCCGATCTCGTAACGTGCGTGTTGGAAAGGTCGAGGACCCAGTGTGTGTGAGCCTGCTGCGTCAAGCTCAGGCGGCCGAACACGAGTCGGAGGCAGAGTGCTTCTGGCTGACCGCTGAGAGGGTATGGCATACCCCAAGGAGGAGTCCAGCGTGCCTATAGTGGTGAGTGTAGGTGCTCTCGCCATAACCCCCCCCCCCCCCCCCCCCCCCCCCCCCCCGAGTACGAGTCCGAGAGCTGAGAGTCCGGAGAGGAGGAAAGTCCTTCCCCCCTCTGTATACTCGTAAGAGGAGAGCGAGGGTGAGGCTAGCAGCTTCCCCCTGTGTCTGCTGCTCCCCAGAGGTCGGATGAGGAGGTGGTCAGCTCCCCGTCATCGTTGTACTTGACACCAACGGTGTATTACGGGGAAGGCAAGAAGGAAGCCTGCCCCACTCCATCCATCCACTCAACCCCCACCGAGCACCCCGGTGCGGAAGAGGTCAGCCCTCCCCCATCTGTGTGCTCGGACCGTACTGAGCAGTCCGAGGAGGAAGAGGAAGAAAACCACCCACCTTCCTCTGTTTACTCGGCCCCCACCGAGTATTACGGAGAGAAGGAGGAAGTCAGCTGCCTTCCGTTCATTTGCTCATCGCCCTTGGAGCTCAACAACGAGAGCTAGGAGGAGGACAGCGCCTCTGGGTGTTCGGGGGACAGTTCCTCGGTACCCCTCAGCGGGGAGCAGTATGGACTGTTCCCACTGCACGACCGCGGAGGAACTGATGTCCCTGGGTCGGAGCGTCTCGGAGGAAGAGGAGGAGATGGAGACGTCGAGGGGTGAAGCGCTGGTAACTCCGGGAGCGCGAGAGGGTCTCGGCGTAGCGAGCGGTCCGAGGTGGGGGTTCGGCGCGCCCTTGGAGACGCCGCGGATACCCGCCAGCGCGTGTCGCAGAGTTTGGACTCCGGTAGCACTCAAAAAGGCGGCCGAGGCTCCCCGAGGGAAGCCACCGGGCGCACGGTCAGCGGGAGCACCAAGCAGCGCAACGCGCGCTCAGAGTTCGGTTCCGAGGACCGGAGGGACTCTGCCGCTTGTTCCGCTTGCCTCGTCTGCGACCCCAGCTAGCGCTGTGGCAGGCAGCCAGAATGTTGTCGTGGCTGCCTGTGCCTGTCTGTCCGTCCCGATGTTTTTTCCTAATCCCCTTTTCCCTCTTGTGCCCTTTATGTTAAATGTGCCGGTGTGTGTGTTTGTGACTGTGCCTGTGTTTAATGTTTTTTCCCCTGTCTTCCCAGGGAGGGTGTTTTAGAGCTGTTCGCGGCGGTTCCCGCCATCGGGGGAGGCGGCTCTCAGGGACTCGTGAGTCTGACGGCTCCGGACCTGCCTGTTGGTGTAGGTTCGGGGCTTTCCAGCTTCGCGGGACGCTCCGGGAGTAGCCCCTGGTGGCAGGCTCTGTCATGGTGACAGCTCCGGACCCCTCCCTGTGGGCGTGTCGTTATGTCGACGGCGTGCAGTTATGTCCATGTTTGTAGTTCTGTGGGTGTGTGTCGTCTGTGAGCATGTTCGTACTCTCACCTGTGCCTTGTCTCGAAATCACGAGGGTATGCGTTAATCAGCTATATATATTGTGCGTTCGCGCAATGTCTTGTGCTCGTCTTTGTCTAAAGTTTCGTGCCTATGTGAGAGTGTCTATTTGTGCTTGCCCTCCGCACGGAGCTTAACGTGGTCTTGTCTCATTAAACGTTTTATGTTGCACGTTCGACGATCGTCGTGACTCCTCCTTCAAGCTTCACATAAACATATAACTTTTGTAACTTTTATAACCTAGCCACTAGGGCATGGGTTAAAGCAAGAAATTTTCATTTGACTGAAAATTTTTTCTTGGCAAAAGACAATGCCAGCAATTACTGAAAATGTGGTGTAGTTGGGACACGGCCTCTTTTGCCTAATTCTACACAATAAACACATTTATAAAGTATATTTATCTAAACAGCCTGTGTAAGGAGAGAAGAGAGAATGAACACCTGAGCAATAAATGTACATAAATGTGTATTTAATGGGAGTTATCTGGGGGTCCTCTTCCAGAAAATTATTTAAAGATCAAGTCAAATTTAGTGAATCCTGGTGAGAGGTATGAAGCTCTCTTGTTTTTATCAGATTCACCATCGCAAAAACATAAGCCGTAAGATTACCTGCTTTAAGTAGGTATGTTACAAAAAAATTAACACCACTGGATAGAGCTTTTAAATACAAACAGAACAACACCATCCATGTTAAGCCTGGTTTAAGCCTTTATACTTGACGCAGCACGAGTGGCGTGAGCAGCGCGAGGGTCTGCACGCCGAAAATGACGTAATCGCGGTGGCTCCACCCGTGCGCGAGAGCCTCGCAGTCGTGCACCTCTCGAATTTTGTAACTTCGCGCGCACAGCACTTCAGCGCAGTGAACCAAGTCATGTTTGCCGGGTTCATACACCTTTATAAGGTGGAATTAAAGCACTTGTACGTCACTTTCAAGGTCCATTTCAACGCGTTCTCAACGTTAAATTTAATTAAGTTAAATATTTATACATATACTCGAAATGATTCGAAATAATTATCTTTTTATCACATTATTTAATGGTGGTTTATTTTCAAAACGCCCAATCTTAACGACTTCACGTTCTCTCATGTTTCATCCTGGAATTACAAGAGGCTCGTATTTGTTAGCGTAATAACTGTTCAGTCAGACAGATATTTGTTGTGAAACGAAGTAGTTACATTTTCAAGCATTTTAAAGTACTTTAGCCTAAATACCAGCACTAATGCAACATTACAATTGGTCAGGTAAATGTTCATTCCCCTGTTTTTGAGGGGACTACACTGCAAAAAGAATGTGACGCAGCAAGTAGCCTCCGCCGTTCGCGCAGGTGTACAGAGTCGCGCGCTACGGTCATGCCAGGCAGGAGGGGGGTAAAAACTTTTCTACGTAACATGCGCAAATCTGAAGGCGGAATGAACCGCAAGTCAATCAAATGACACCGCCGTCATCCATCCAGCGCTGATGAGCGCCAGTGAGAATCATATTTTGGCCACAAAACAGATAGCACGTGCGTGTGTTGTTTATTATGATTTGACGGATTTTTTCCCCAAAAAAATCAAATGACGGAAATCCGTCGTAGTGACGGAGAACTTTAACCCATGCACTAAGGTGCACACACCAGTGTATTTTAGTGCCGGTCCCAAGCCTGGATAAATAGGGAGGGTTGCGTCAGGAAGCTAGCTGATGCGATGGAGAGGAGGAAGATGGATATACTGTGAGTACAGGAGACCAAGTGGAAGGGGAGCAATGCCAGGAGCATTGGTGGTGGTTTCAAACTCTTCTATCATGGTGTAGACAGGAAGAGAAATGGAGTAGGGGTAATCCTGAAGGATGAGTTTAGTAAGAGTGTAGTGGAGGTAAAGAGAGTAAGTGACAGGGTGATCTGTGTAAAGTTAGAGATTGACGTGGTGATGATGAATGTCATCAGTGCTTATGCTCCTCAGGTAGGTTGTGATATGGAGGAGAAAGAAGAATTCTGGAGAGAGTTAGATGAAGTTGTTTTGCTGGTTCCCAAAGAAGAGAGAATGGTTATTGGAGCAGATTTAAATGGACATGTTGGTGGAGGGAACAGTGGTGATGAGGTGGTGTTGGGTAGATATGGTGTTAATGTAAGAAATACGGAAGGCCAAATGGTGGTAGATTTTGCTAAAAGGATAAAGATGGCTGTAGTTAACACTTACTTTAAGAAAAAGGAAGAGCACAGGGTAACATAAGAGTGGGGGAAGATGCACACAGGTCCACTATATCCTCTGTAGGAGACGAAACCTGAAAGAGGTTAGTGATTTGCAAGATGTTACCCAGGGAGATTGTAGCTAAACAGCATAGGATGGTGATATGTAGGATGGTTTTGGAGGTGAAGAAGAGGAGGGGGGGGAGGAACCTAAGATCAGGTGGTGGAAGTTAAAGGATGAGGACTGTGGTGTAAAATTCAGGGATGAGGTGAGGCAGGTACTGGGTAATGGTGGTGGTGTTCTGGATACCTGAGATGAGACTTCAAATGCAGTGAGGGATGTGGCTAGGAAGGTACTTGGTGTGACCTCAGGACAGAGGAAGATAGACAAGGAGTCATGGTGGTGGAATGAGGAAGTTCAGGAAAGTTTGAGAGGAAAGCGGTTGGCTAAAAAGAATTGGGATTTTCAGCGAGATGAAGAAAGTAGACAGAGGTACAAGGAGATGTGTCGCAAGGCAAAGAGAGCAGTGGCAGAAGCTAAAGAGAAGGCATATAGCAAGCTGTATGAGAAGTTGGACACTAAGGAAGGGGAAAAGGATCTGTACAGATTGGCCAGACAGAGAAACTGTGATGGGCAGGATGTGCAGCAGGTTTGGATGATAAAGGATAAAGATAGAAATGTGTTGTCTGGTGAGGAGAGTGTCTTGGGAAGGTGAAAGGAGTATTTTGAGGAGCTGATGAATCAAGAGAATGAAAGGGAAAGAAGGTTAGAAGAGGTAGAGGTTGTGAATCAGGAAGTGCCCCAGGTGAGCAAGGAGGAAGTAAGGGCTGCAATTCAGAGAATAAAGTGTGGTAAGGCAGTTGGACCAGATGATATTCCAGTGGAGGCATGGAAATGTTTGGGAGAGACAGCAGTGGAGTTTTTGACTGGGTTATTTAACAGAATCTTGGAAGGTCAGAAGATGCCTGAGGAGTGTAGACAAAGCATAATGGTGCCGATTTTCAAGAATAAGGGCCACGTTCAGAGCTGTAGTAGTTACAGGGGAATAAAGTTGATCAGTCACTGCCTGAAAATCTGGGAAAGAATAGTGGAAGCTAGGCTTAGCAGAGAGGTAGAGATCTGTGAGCAACAGTATGGTTTCATGCCAGCTAAGTGCACCACAGATGCTATGTTTTCCTTTGAGAGTGTTAATGGAGAAGTATAGGGAAGGACAGAAGGAGTTACATTGTGTGTTTGTTGACTTAGAGAAAGCTTATGATAGAGTACCGAGACCGGAACTGTGGTATTGTATGAGGAAGTCAGGAATATTAGAAAAGTATATGAGGGTAGTGCAGGATATGTATGAGAACAGTGTGACAGCAGTGAGATGTACGGTAGGAATGACAGACGGGTTTAAAGTGGGGGTAGGACTACATCAGGGATCAGCCCTGTGTCCCTTCCTCTGAGTTCTCGCAATTGTCATGGACAGACTGACGGATGAGGTTAGACAGGAGGGAGCAGGTGGAGGTGAGCTTAGAAAGATGGAAATATGCTTTGAAGAGCAGGGGAATGAAAGTGAGCATGAGTAAAACAGAGCACGTGTGTGAATGAGAGGGCAGACGGTGGACAAGTCCAGCTACAAGGAGTTGATTTGGTGAAGGTTGACGAGTTTACCTACTTAGGGCGAGGATACAGAGTAATGGAGGAACTAAAAGAGAGGTAAAAAAGAGAGTGCAAGCAGGGTGAGGTGGATGGCATAAAGTGTCTGGGGTGATCTGTGATAGAAGGTTGTCGGCTAGAATGAAAGGAAAGAGCTATAGGACAGTAGTGAGACCTGCTATGTTGTATGGACTGGAGACAGTGGCACTGACAAAGAGACAGGTGAGGGAGATGGAGGTGTCTGAGATGAAGATGTTGAGATTCTCATTTGGAGTGACGAGGAAGGATAAGATCAGAAATGAGTTTATTAGAGGATCAGCACATGTAGCACGTTTTGGAGATAAAGTTAGAGAAGCAAGATTGAGATGGTTTGGACATGTACAGAGGAGGGAGGAGAGGTATATTGGTAGGAGGGTTTTGAGGATGGAACTTCCAGGCAAGAGGAGGAGAGGTAGACCTAAGAGGAGGTTTATGGATGCAGTGGTAGAGGATATGAGACTGGCTGGTGTGTCAGTGGAGGACACTCAGGACAGGGCCAGATGGAGTAGTTTGATCCGCTGTGGCAACCCCTAAACGGGAATAGCCGAAAGAAGAAGAAGAAGACGATGTTTTGTTTTATAACTTTTATAATTTTGTAAATTTTATGTGTTTCTCACACTACTGGCAAACTACACACATTTTAGTTAAAACGTAAAACTAGTAGCTAAACTACATTAAAGCTTTACACTAGCTACACACACACAATACATCTAGTCTTTGTCACTAGCTAGGCTACATGGCAGAAAATACAGACTTTGTGTGATATAATCTGCTCATTCACCTTTAAACATTTTAATTAAATTGACAGTTCTCATCAACAGATGATAACCTCCCAACAGTTAAAATTATATTAATAATTAACCAAATGTTTATCTTCCACATTTAAGTATGGGAAATTTGGAAATGTGACAAAACTGTTCTGTTTATATGAGTGTTATATGAAGTACAATGACTCACTTGTGAAGAGTTCATTTTCAATGCATTGCATATTGATCTGTATATGAAATCTGTGTTTTCTGGCTATGAGGTTCTGCTTTCATATAAACAGCCGCACATCGTTTTTTAATTGCTCTTGTAAACACCTCTAAAATTGACATAATTGCATAAATGTTCAAACTGAATTAATGTACATCTCATTTTGGATCATTGCAGAATTTTTCATCAATAATTAAACCGTTCTCATGGCATGTGCCTGTGTCTGCAGATGGAGATTTGGAGAATTGAGTCCGTGTGCCCCTTGTTAGCAACACTGTTTCTTGGAGTGGTAATCCTTGGCACTGGTGTAAGTACACTATACACTGCAGAGTTATCACTACATATTGTGTGTTGCTTTATATACATGACAGGGTGCTTGTAAACACTATAGATCTCTTTCTATAGGCATTAGTCTGCATTAGAACTTTGGTGCCTGGTATTTCCACTGGCTTCCCTGACAACCGTCGTCAGTCTATGAGCAGACAGCCATCCTTCACATACTCTGAATGGACTGATGCCAAACAGGAGGATATCTATGAACTGGATGCAGTTCCAGAAACACCCGTGTTTGAATGCTTTATGGATATGAAGACAGAAAGTGACCCCACAACTCTCACAGTCAAGCCAGTGGGTCTACAGGAAAGGTGATCTTTCTTTTTATCTTTTCATGATTACACTGAACAGACACACTCCTCAGTTACTCAGAGAGAAGAAGATTAAAAATTGGACAGAGGTCCTTCATCAGCTGTAAATGGGTTTGAGAGTCCTTTTACGTATGTATGTGAGAGAGAGAGAGACAGACAGACAAAAAATCACATGGAATATATTCTTGTTAATAAATGCTTATTTAAATTAATCTTCTGTGATGCATAGACACAAAACCAGCTATTTTTGAAACATCTGCTGTTAGGGCTGGCTCAGATGCAGTTTCTCCAGCTGCCACTAGAGGCTCCCAAGTCCGTCCCAGACTCAATAAGCTCAATCAGCAGTGATCCATCACAGCTGTCTCCCTAGCTATTTAAAGAAGCTTGTTGTGACGCATCACTGCTTAATCATTTTGGTCATGCCGGTACGCTTTCAGCCCTTCTCTGCATTCTCTGTCATTACGTTTCGTTACAAGTTGTCTCACCACCTTTCTCTCACTTATTCGAGTCTCTATCTCCTGCGCCGTCCCCTTGCCCATCTCAAGTTTTCATCCACCTGTTTTACTCCTTGTCACCTGTGATAACTCGATATGTTCCCTCCACTCATGTATGATCCTGGTTTACACCTGACCTATGTGTTCTAAAGACTACGGGCAGGCGTCTTGAGCAGCTATATAAGAAAACTGGTTTACCTGTTCATCACCAGACTTATATTGATCACTTGACCAAATATAAGGATGCCTTAAACTCGGCCCGTGCTATATATTACACGTCTGCAATAAATTACTCTGGTTCCGACCCTAAGCGACTGTTTAAAATTGTTAATAATCTTCTGCGTCCCCCTTCGTCTCCTCTGGCCCTCCTACATCTGATCAATGTAACACATTTCTTAGTTTTTTCACTTACAAAGTCTGTTATCTACCAGGATCTGCTGAAAGATCAATCACGTAGTTCTTCTTTCTCCACTTCCTCCCAGATGACTGTCTCGCCCTCTCTGTCATTCTCCACTTTTCTTTAGTTAACTCTGATCATATAATTAAATTCCTCGTCAGTTTTAAGTCTACTACCTGCATTCGTGATCCTATACCTACATCTCTGCTTAAACAGGGCATCTCTTCTTTATCCTCCTCTGTCATCTTGTTAATCTTTCTCTTGTTTCTGGTCACGTTCCTTTAGATTTAAAGACATCTGCCATCACTCCGGTTATCAAGAAACAGAATGTTGACAATACTGTTTTAAATAAATATCACCCAATATCTACAGTCATGGCCAAGTTTTGGGAATGACACAAATATTATATTTTCACATGATCTGCTGGGTCCTTGGGTACTTCCTATCCGTTTACTTCCTATCTGCGCTTTCGCATCCCGATCCGAATCTACTAAACTGCTTCTGGCGGACACTTTGCGCAGAAGTCCCGTTATTTTTTTGCTGGACCTCTAGCCCTCCCCCGAGCCGGGCTACGAATTATTAAAAAACGGGCCGTTTTCATGCAATATGGAGTCTGGCCACAGAGCAGCGCCAATCCAAATAAATTGGACGTGGGATCATTTTGTGATTACCAGTCCCACTTGCAATCTATCTCTACTCTGTCCCAATAGGTGTCTACTTCAATAGATTGCAAGTGGGACGTGTGTTCAAATAGATTACGAGAGGGATGTTTTGTAATTGCCAATCCCACTTGCCATCTATATGGCCCAGTGTCACACACTGTAAACAAAAAAAATCTTAGTGACCCGTTGCACCTAATTTTTTTAGTTGGTCTAATTTAAGCTCTGCAAATTGCAAATTTTAAGTTCTGCTGACAACTACAGAATTCAGTCTAATTAAAGAAAATAAGTTGAGCCAACAAAATGTTATATATTAACCAAATACACCTAGTGAGTCCAACAAAATGTTTTATGTTGTTCCAGCTACAATTGTTTAGTTCAGGTAATTAATCATTAGTATCCAAGTTGCCTGAACTATACATTTTATGCTTTATGAAGTAAATTCAAAATATACAGAATATAATTAAGTAATTGTGCATTTTATTTGTATGTCAAAAAGTAAACATAAATTATTACCAAACAGGCATATGAGAGCTGCTTTATAAATGTAATAAAAATTGAAACGTCGTCGAGTCAGGAGGACAAGAATGAGCCATGACACCAAGGTTAGCTCAATGCTATTTTATTAGCAATACGCTAACGGCAAAAACACACTGGTTCTAAGGGAGGGGGGACACTAACACGCATACAACACACATCCAGGGAAACGGGGGAACTGACCGCAGAGCTGTATGTGGTTGGAAAAAGTATCTAAAAAAGTACTTAATTAGAAATTGATTGGGCTTCAGCAAATGCTTAATTACTACGCAGATCTAGCTAGCTAGGTAGTTAACGTAAGTCCGCATGCTAACAGTTTGCCGACGTGAGGTAGTTAAATTCCAAACGGACAGTTAACGTGTAACGGTTAATTAACTGTTAATCGGTAGCTTATCCTTGCCAACCACAACAGTATTAACACTAACATTACTAAACTCATAGCAAAGTTAAACACTGAAAAACAACTTGTTGGCTTAGCGCTAGTTTTGATAACTATACGTTTGGAAAATATGTTGAAATACGACCTAGTTCAAAATTCAAACTCAACAAACACCACCAAGTTAGTTGTGTTAGCTTAGTAAAGATCCACATTAACTTCACTCAGTGAACGTTTGAAGTCCTCTAGATAAATGGTGAAACGCTGGGTCTTCATTTTAGTTTTGGTGCAGAAGGCGCCAAGAAAATCTTCTCTCGAGCATGCGCATTAGTTTCACCACTACCACTATTGCTCGCCCAACACAGTTTTTTACTTTGGACTTGACATGTTGACTGGGAACCATAATGCTCATCAATCAATCAATCAATCAAAGTTTATTTGTATAGCGCTTTTCACAACACATGTTGTCACAAAGCGCCTTACAGGATTTAAAAGGTTAACAATACTACGGGTCCAAAACCCTAATTAGCAAGCCAAGGGCGACAGTGGCGAGGAAAAACTCCCTAAGATAGTGGGGAATAGGAAGAAACCTCGGGAGAACCAAGACTCAAAAGGGAACCCATCCTCCATTGGGCGGCCCGTTAACACACAGATTACACAAAATACAGACAAATACACAAGTCACACACAAATCACACAATCAGACTAAGTAAAGGTAAAAATGAAAGTTATGGGTTATGATATTGTCACTGTAAATGTCTGTTGATGAACGCCAGGCTTTCATTCCGTGTCGGAGCAGCGATGCTGGTATTGTAGGCTCCGACTGCAATGTTACTCTCCAGGTGAACCTCGGTGAAAAGATACGAGATGTAGTAAATATGTAACAGATTAATCAAAGGCCAAACTAAACAGATGAGTCTTTAATCGAGTTTTAAACATTGAGACTGTGTCTGAGTCCCGAATAGAGGCAGGAAGATTATTCCACAATTGTGGAGCTTTAAAAGAAAAGGCTCTTCCACCTGCTGTGATCTTTTTGATCCTAGGAACAGTTAATAACCCTGCGTCCTGCGAGCGAAGTGAACGCGCTGGGTTATATTGTTCAATAAGTTCACTAAGATAGTCTGGAGCTAAGCCATGCAGCGTTTTATATGTTAATAAAAGTATTTTATAGTCAATACGGAATCTAATTGGCAGCCAGTGTAATGACGATAGTACGGGACTAATGTGATCAAACTTTTTAGTTTTTGTTAAAACTCGTGCTGCTGCGTTCTGAACCAGCTGGAGTTTGTTTATCGATTTACCAGAACATCCAGCTAGGAGACTGTTGCAATAATCTAAACGAGAGGATATGAATGCATGGATTAGTTTTTCTGCATCACTAATATTTAATGTTTCTAATTTTGGCAATGTTGCGCAAGTGAAAGAACGCTACCCTAGTTATATTATTAATATGTGTATCGAACGAGAGATCTGGGTCTATTGTGACGCCCAAGTTCTTTACCTCTGCGCTGGGGGTTATAGTAAAAGAATGTAGATTCAATGCTGCATTATGTATCTTGTCTCTCGCAGTCCTAGACCCAACTATTATCAATTCTGTTTTATCGGCATTTAGTGCTAGAAAGTTACACGCCATCCAATGTTTTATCTCTTCTACACATTTCTCAATCTTACTGTTTGCGCCTAAATCATCGGGTTTTGCCGATAAATATAGCTGAGTGTCGTCTGCGTAGGAATGGAAACTGATGTCATGCTTATGCATAATTTCGCCTAAGGGTAACATGTACAGTGTGAATAGAAGTGGTCCTAGGACTGTCCCTTGTGGGACACCATATTTAACCTGCACAGATTTAGAGGTTTTATTATTAACACTTACACATTGGAAGCGGTCAGTTAAATATGATCTAAACCAGGAGAGTGCGACTCCTTTAATACCTACTGTGTTTTCTAGTCTATCCAGCAAAATGTTGTGGTCTACAGTATCAAAAGCTGCACTAAGATCCAACAGTATAAGGAACGAGACGAGCCCATTATCGGCTGATATTAGTAGATCATTCACTACCCTGAGTAAAGCTGTTTCAGTGCTGTGGTTTGGTCTAAATCCTGATTGGAATTTTTCATGGATACTATTTGATTGGAGATAGTGGTTTAACTGATTAGAAACTGCTTTTTCTAAAATTTTAGAGATAAATGGGAGATTAGAAATGGGTCTATAGTTGGCTAAAATCTGCGGATCGAGATTCTGTTTTTTAATCAAGGGTCTAATTACGGTGCATTTTAATTGTTTGGGCATGTAACCTAGGTTAAGGGAGGAGTTAATCATATTAAGTAAGGGCCCTGCAATGGCTGGGAGTAGGTCTTTAAATAGACGGGTTGGAACTGGGTCAAATATACATGATGTAGACTTAGACGAATTAATCAGTGTTGTGAGCTCTTTTTGCGATATAGGATTGAAGATATTTAGCTCAGTAATATTTTTGGATGCATAGTTACTAATAGCTGAACTACTGGGGTTGGATTGGAGGTTAGGCTGCGATGTATTATGACTCTGTAGTCGGATATTATCTATTTTATTATTGAAAAAGTTTAAAAATTCATCGCTAGTGTGTGTAAGTGCTGTGTTAGAACTAGTGTCGTTGATATTTCTTGTTAGTTTAGATACCGTCGCGAAGAGAAATCTAGGGTCATTCACTGAACACAAAATATTAAGTTGAATGGTAAAAATGCAGCAGCTGATGGCACAACTCGTTTTTTGTTTTTGGAGTAACTATTTTTGTTTCATGTTTTGCCCACATAAATTTTTATATTCACAGAACATAAGCAAACAAAGATTTTTTACAGTGCAGTGGGTTCAAATAGATTGCCAAGGGCACGTTTTGGGATTACTAATCCCAGTTGCAATCTATTTCAACTATGTCCCAATTGGAGTCTACTTTAATAGATTGCAAGTGGGACGTGTGTTCAAATAGATTGAAAATGGGATGTTTTGTGATTACCAATCCCTCTTCCAATCTATTTGACCCAGTGTCACAGTGGGTTCAAATAGATTGCTAGTGGGATGTTTTGTAATTACCAATCCCACTTCCAATCTATTTGACCCAATGTCCCACTTCCAATCTATTGCAATCTGTCAAACAGATAGCAAGTAGGATGCTTTTTACCTTCCATCCAACTTGCAATCTATTATTGTTAATGGGATGATGTTGAAAAGCAGAGTCCTGACAATACATTGGTTGCGAGAGCTGCCATACGCCATACGTTGTTAGAAATTCTGCCTTCAGGAATCAGATTCAGGAGACTGGACCAATTTAGACCAATTAACACTAGAGCCCCTGAGATTTCAGGATTCTCAGGACATCACCCCTCCTTCTTCTCCTTCTTGCCAGCAATTAGCAAAGCCAAACATCACCCTTTATTATGTTAATTCACAGAGCAAGTCTCTGCACCCAGAAAGTCAAACAAGCAGATCACAAACAAGCAGAAACACAAATGCTTCTATCAAATGCTTCTAACACAATTATAAATAGATAGATAGATAGATAGATAGATAGATAGATAGAGAGGTAGTATAAGAAATGTACAAAGAGCAAGATTCAAGCCTGCTGTTTAGATCACAAACAAGCAAAAACACAAATGCTTCTATCAAATGCTTCTAACACAAATATAGATAGATAGATAGAGAGCACATGAATTTGTTTTCCTGTCTTTTCCTCTCCTTTTCCAGCCTGCTGTTTAGATCACAACATTTATCAGTGATGCAGTGATGCAACGCGACCATGCTAATTTCCGCTAGCAATGATATGGGATTTCCTATATAACATTAGCATCAAGCTAATTGCGCCATATAATTTCTTAGCTTTTCAAACGCGAATTACAGAAAGTGTTCGATTACAACAAATATTATATAGTATAGTATATGAAATATACAAAGAGCAAGATTCAAACAATTTTATTTATTTTTATTGTTTGACGGGACTCATTAGAGAAACTGTCGTCTCTACGTGCGCTTGAATTGTATCTTTTGAAACACGAGTCTACAAATTTTCCGCTGTTTGTAAACAATTTCTAATCTCCCATTTATCTCTAAAATTCTAGAAAAAGCAGTTTACAATCAGTTAAACCATTATCTCCAATCAAATGGTATCCATGAACAGTTCCAATCAGGATTTAGACCGAACCACAGCACTGAAACAGCTTTACTCAGGGTAGTGAATGATTTACTAATATCGTCCTATAATGGGTTCATCTCGTTCCTTATACTGTTAGATCTTAGCGCAGCTTTTGATACTGTAGAACACAACATTTTGCTGGATTGACTAGAAAACATGGTAGGTATTAAAGGAGTTGCACTCTCCTGGTTTAGATCATATCTGACCAACAGCTTCCAATGTGTAAATGTTAATAATAAAATAAAACATCTAAATCTGTGCAGGTTAAATATGGTGTCCCACAAGGGACAGTCCTAGGACCACTTCTATTTACACTTTACATGTTACCCTTAGGCGAGATTATGCATAAGCAAGACATCAGTTTCCACTCCTACGCAGATGACACCCAACTATATTTATCACCTAAACCCGATGATTTAGGTGTAAACAGTAAAATCGAGAAGTGTGTAGAAGAGATAAAACATTGGATGGCGTGTAACTTTCTAGCACTAAATCCAGATAAAACAGAGCTAATAATAGTTGGGTCTAGGGCAGTGAGAGACAAGTTACGTAATGTAGCATTGAATCTACATTCCTTTACTATAACCCCCAGCACAGATGTAAAGAACTTAGGCGTCACAATAGACCCAGATCTCTCGTTCGATTCACACATTAATAATATAATTAGGGTAGCTTTCTTTCACTTGCGCAACATTGCTAAAATTAGAAACATATTAAATACTAGTGATGCAGAAAAACTAATCCATGCATTCATATCATCTCGTCTAGATTATTGCAATAGTCTTCTAGCTGGATGTTCTGGTAAATTGATAAACAAACTCCAGCTGGTTCAGAATGCAGCAGCGCGAGTTTTAACGAATTTGATCACATTAGTCCCGTACTATCGTCATTACACTGGCTGCCAATTAGATTTTGTATTGACTATAAAATACTTTTATTAACATATAAAACACTGCATGGCTTAGCTCCAGAGTATCTTAGTGAACTTATTGATCATTACAACCCAGCATGTTCACTTCGTTCTCAAGACGCAGGGTTATTAACTGTTCGTAGGATCAAAAAGATCACAGCAGGTGGAAGAGCCTTTTCTTTTAAAGCTCCACAACTGTGGAATAATCTTCCTGCCTTTATTCGGGACTCAGACACAGTCTCAATGTTTAAAACTCGACTAAAGGCTTATCTGTTTAGTTTGGCCTTTGAATAATCTGTTACATATTTACCACATCACATATCTTTCTTCTCCAAGGTTCACCTGGGGAGTAACACTGCAGTCTGAGCCTACAATACCAGTATCATCACTCCGACACGGAATGAAAACCTGGCATTCATCACAAGACATTTACATTGACAATATCAACACCCAGAACTTTCATTCTAGTTACCTTATACTTAGCCTGATTGTGTGATTTGTTTGTGATTTGTGTATTCATCTGTATAATTTGTTTTTGTGTAATTTGTGTGTTAACGGGCCGCCCAATGGAGGATGGGTTCCCCTTTGAGTCTTGGTCCTCCCGAGGTTTCTTCCTAATCCCCACCATCTAGGGAGTTTTTCCTTGCCACTGTTGCCTTTGGCTTGCTCATTAGGGATTAGGACCCATAGTATTGTTAACCTTGTAAATCCTGTAAAGCGCTTGTGTTGTGAAAAGCGCTATATAAATATATTTGATTTGATTTGACGGCTTCAGTGTTCACAAGTTTATTGACACACAGAGCATGTAACATAAGGTGGATCATGACCAGTTCTACTGTAGTCTATTTTGGGAGGACCTTATCTACATTGTGGAATGTGGGAGGAGGAAGGAGGAGGAAGACGAGGAGTTTAAGGGGGGTAAGTGGGGGATGAAGGTGAGGAGGAAGAGGAGCTTAAGGAGGTGTCACTGTGGGATGAAGGTGAGGGCACTTGTGCAATCAACATTGGGTAGGGTAGTTGATGGTTGTCACCTTAGGGTTAAGACTTCAAAGGATATACAAACAAAGGACAGAGGTGCTGGGCATGCAAATGTGGGCAACCATCACACTTCTCAGGGATTCTGATAATTGATTGCCCCTGCTCTAGTGCGACAGCACACCCCATTGGCCAGAAATCTAAGTAGAGTTCTGGAGGTGCCTCCCGAACTCATTGTTGGTGTCAGATATGGGGTAACCCCAAACATCAGGTCAAGGTTCGGGCCAAAAAAGAACATTTATTTTCCTACAACTCACTTCCAATCTGTTGCAATCAGTCAAATAGTTTGTGAGTGGGATGCCAGTCAAACAGATTGAAAGTGGGATGTTTTGTACTTACCAATCCCACTTGCAATTTGTTGTCTATCTTCATAAATTGGGAGTGGGACATGATTCAAACAAGTGGGATGCTTTGTGCTTACCATCCAACTTGCAATCTATTGGGTGTTTGACCTTGAGGCCTACAAGGCAATAGGTTGATGGCTGCCATACACCAACACTTTGAGTGTTTGACCTCAAACTTGGGATCCTGTATCAGACTAAGACCAAGAAGAGCTCCACCGATTTTGGGGCACCTACACACGTGGACAAAATTGTTGGTACCCCTTGGTTAATGACAGAAAAACCCACAATGGTAACAGAAATAACTTTAATCTGATAAAAGTAATAATAAATAAAAGTTCTATGAAAATGTACAAATGAAAGTCAGACATTGCTTTCAACCATGCTTTAACAGAATTATTTTAAAAAATAAACTCATGAAACAGGCCTGGACAGAAATGATGGTACCCTTGAAAATAATGTGACCAAATGGACATGTTAAATCAAGGTGTGTTCACTAATTAGTATCACAGGTGTCTACAATATTGTAATCAGTCAGTGGGCCTATATATAGGGCTACAGGTAGTCACTGTGCTGTTTGGTGACAAGGTGTGTACCACACTCAACATGAACCAGAGGAAGCAAAGAAAAGAGCTGTCTCAGGACATTAGAAAGAAAATAATAGACAAGCATGTTAAAGGTAAAGGTTGTAAGACCATCTCCAAGCAGCTTGATGTTCCTGTGACTACAGTTGCACATGTGATTCAGAAATTTAAGATCCATGGGACTGTAGCCAACCTCCCTGGACGTGGACGCAGGAGGAAAATTGATGACAAATCAAAGAGATGGATAACACGAATGGTAACAAAAGAATCAAGAAAAACATCTAAAGAGATTCAAGGTGAACTTCAAGCTCAAGGAACATCAGTCTCAGATCAAACTATCCGTCAATGTTTGAGCCAAAGTGGCCTTCATGGGAGACGACCAAGGAGGACACCATTGTTGACAACAAAACATAAACAAGCCAGACTGGAATTTGCCAAACTTCATGTTGACAAGCCACAAAGGTTCTGGGAGAATGTCCTATGGACAGATGAGACAAAAATGGAACTTTTTGGCAAGGCACATCAGCTCTATGTTCACAGACGGAAAAATGAAGCATATGAAGAAAAGAACACTGTCCCTACTGTGAAACATGGAGGAGGCTCTGTTATGTTCTGGGGCTGCTTTGCTGCATCTGGCACAGGGTGTCTTGAATCTGTGCAGGGTATAATGAAATCTCAAGACTATCAAGGGATTCTAGAGAGAAATGTGCTGCCCAGTGTCAGAAAGCTTGGTCTCAGTCGTAGGTCGTGGGTCTTACAACAGGATAATGACCCAAAACACACATCTAAACACTCAAGAATGGCTAAGAGGAAAACACTGGACTATTCTGAAGTGGCCTTCTATGAGCCCTGACCTAAATCCTATTGAGCATCTTTGGAAGGAGCTGAAACATGCCGTCTGGAAAAGGCACCCTTCAAACCTGAGACAGCTGGAGCAATTTGCACATGAGTGGGCCAAAATACCTGCTGAGAGGTGCAGAAGTCTCACTGACAGATACAGGAATCGTTTGATTGCAGTGATTGCCTCAAAAGGTTGTGCAACAAAATATTAAGTTAAGGGTACCATCATTTCTGTCCAGGCCTGTTTCATGAGTTTATTTTTTAAAATAATTCTGTTAAAGCATGGTTGAAAAGCAATGTCTGACTTTCATTTGTACATTTTCATAGAATTTTTATTTATTATTACTTTTATCAGATTAAAGTTATTTCTGTTACCATTGTGGGTTTTTCTGTCATTAACCAAGGGGTACCAACAATTTTGTCCACGTGTGTACGTTATTCAGGTGGTGTTCAGGCCAGGCACATGGGTGTTTGACCTTTAGGCCTAAACAGCAATAGGTTGACTGCAGCCATACGCCAACCGGCCCCATATGTATGCTTGTGACCTTTATATGTGTTAGAAGGCCTGAGGCCTAAAATGGCAAATTCAAAAGTTAGCCACTACTGTTCATCTCCTCTCTTATCTCCATCTACTGCTCATGTCAACATCAACAAATGGTGAGAAACACTTGAGGTCCATATTTAATATCACCATCCACCATAAAACACTTCTGGAACTACAGTACTTAACACCAGTTTTCCTGAATATCTTTAATTCATTGGTCTCCTGCTTTTTTTATTGTCAAATGACTACGTGGTATCCATGTGAGTGAGCTTGACGGCCACATTGCAGGGAAGTTCATGCTGTTCACTGCTCCATTCTCTTATGATTTATGTTGACCACCATCATTCCAATTCCTCCCAAATTATAGGACTAAATGACTACAGAGCTGTGGTTGTTGTTTGGTTGAAGCTTACATTGTTGAGTAATTTTTTGTGTGGTGGATTATACTTGCTATGCTTTTACAAATATCTTGGTATTTGTTTTGGCCTGTCTGTCAGTATGGCTGCCTTACTTGCTCAGTCATGAAATTTATTGTGACGGGCAGGGAGTGTGAAATAAAAGGGAAGTGATCATGCCAAGTCTCAGGGAAAAAGGATGGTTTAATGGAGAAAGTGCGCAAACCAACAACCCGTGACATGCTACGAATTAAAGATACAATGACCAGCGGTCAACTGGTACAAAGACATATATAGACAAACAGAGGTGTCAATTCCAGATTCAGAAAGTAAAAGTCCTCACCAGGATTTTGCTTAGGCTTCCTGGATTGTGTTGATTCCACAAATTTTACCTGGATTGCACTAATTAAAAAATCTAGCAAGATTGAGCAAAATCCAGGTGAGGACTTTTACTTTCTGAACCTGGTATTGACACCTCTACAAACAAACGACCCTCAGGTGAGACGGATCGCGGGCCCTGCCCACCTGAGGGACGAACACAACAGCAGGACAAATCCCGCTGTACACGGAAGCAACCAGTAGGGGGCTCGCCGTACTGTGACATTTATACTATAGTTTGTTGATTTTTCTCATTACAGAATACAACTGTAATTTTACATAAACCTAATATTCATCTTGTAACTCTTGTGAATTTCAGTTGTAAATCTGATCAACCTGTGACACACCATTTTGTATGTGACTATACTAAAGCCATAGAGCAGGAGTGGCCAACCCGTCAGACACAAAGAGCCACTTTTTTGACTGTGTTATGGCAAAGAGCCACATCATACAGGGACATGTAAATTGTTGACCGGAAGAGGCGAGTGTAAATTAAATTGTTGACCGGGGGGGGTGGCTGGCGAGCGTAGATTGTAGATTGTTGATTGTGGGGGGGGGGGGGGGGGGGGGGGGGTGTAATGAACAAAAAATAAGTATTATATCGCAATCGATCACCAGTAGTTGGCGAATTAGTAACTCGTGTGAGCGTGTGAAGACAGTCAAATGCGTGTTTTCCACTACGCCAGTTTTAAAAGTATTAGCGGCTCGCTAGGCTTGTAAACAAACCACACACCATGAAGATGTAGCAGTGTATCGCCCTCAGAGCTGATGAGGTAACCGGGCCACGGCACAGACCGTTCACAGTGCAGGTGAGCACGCGGACCGGCTGGGGAGCCGCATGAAACCAGGCAAAGAGTTTAGGTTGGCCACTCCTGCCATAGAGTAATTAACGTAATTAATTTAGAGAGAAACTGTTGTAATTCTTTCTCCTCCACACATTTTCTGTCTGGTTTCTGCTGCTCTATCTAGTAATGATTCAGTGGTATCTCTAGTTGTATTATTATTGTACAGTCACCATGCGCACACCTTGCAAAGGCTGCCCAAAGCTACTTTATTAGGTACTCCATGTACAAAGTGCTTCTCTTGAAAACAATGTTCAAAAGTAAACAAATAATATAGCACTGGCTGAAGGACTTTTGCCTGATATTGGAAATATCCTTTTTCTTTATTCTTGAGTTTGTATCTTGTAAATGTCTGAAATGCATGAAATGCTGCTCAATTAAGGCTGTGGTTTGGATTTTGTGTTGCTGCAGGAGGGGCTCCAATGTTTCTCTGACTTTGGACATGTGCACACCAGGCACCACAGAACCATACGGAGCCCTGCTGTCTCCTCGAGAGCAGAGCACACAGGAGTACCTGGAGAAGGCATCTAACGTTCTCACACCTGCACAGCTGCATACACGGGCCCTTGATGATGCTGCACTACAAGCAGAGTTCTATGTGAGATTTTTATGTATTTTAACCAACCATGCACATACTTTTACACACTCACACATGCAATGAATACAGAATGGAGTAAAAGGTCTGTACTGCCTTGCTATCTAAAAGTTTTCAGATCAAGACTAATTTGAGTACTTACATTCAAGTAGAGTATCATCATAAACATATCATAAACATAAACATGTAAACATACGAGTCAAAATCAGTATAATGTGGCTGAGGTGTCCTCAGCATAGTTGTAGAAAAAATTAATTTGTTTTTACTTTTAATAATGTATATAACATTTACTCTGATGTGGAGATGGTCGTTTTGACCAAATTCTGCTTGCTTGACCATTTTATATATATGTATATATATATATATATAATATTAGTGGTGGGAATTTAATGCGTTAATTTCGATTAATTAATTAAAGGAAAATGAACAAAAAAAAAAATTAACGCATTTTAACGCATTTAACGCATGAGACACTTTTGCATCGTGGAATGATTCTCAGTGCACGAGTTCCAGGCAGACAGATTATATGGACGCACAATAAGATTAGCATGATGGAGGTGGCTGAAGAGGCTACGCTGGTGGATGGGAAATTTAAATAAAGAAACTTCCAGATGGAAGTACAAACACAAATAGTGTTATTTGCACTTTATGGAGGAAGGAGTTCGCTTATCACCAGAGCACTTCCACCCTTCGTTACCACCTCAACGCAAAACATGTTGGGGCTAACGCGCAGGTCAGTAATGATAACTTAGCTGCTAAATGTATTCCTAGTACGATAGGGTGACCAAACGTCTGTATTTCCCAGGACATGTCCGTATTTCACATCCTGTCCCGGGCATCCCGGGTTTTTTTTAAGTGAGGAAATGTCCTGATTTTTAAATTACCTTCATTGGACCATTAAGACTGGATTAAACTTTTGCGAGTGACCGAAGCGCGCGACTCCGCACACCTCGCGCGAGCGGCGGAGGCATTTAAACTTGACGCGTCACATTATTTGCAGTTGTTCGCTATCTGTGATCGAAGATAGAGGCTTACAAGGAGCGCTGCAAATTGCGTCAACTGATGCAAGTTACGAACTGCCGTCCAGAAAGACAATGTCGAAGAAAATCCAGCAGCTGTATGATGAGGAAAGGGAAGTAAAACAGGTTATTGTGAAGAGCCAAATGTGGCTTTGACTGGGGATCACTGGACCTCTGTTAGCAACAAGAATTATCTTGGTGTGACAGCTCATATTATAGATGATGAATGGAAGATCCAGTCATTTGCTTTGAGCATGCAGTAGACCACTTCTAGGCACTATGGAGATGCCTATGGAGATGATAAAGAAAAAGTATACCATCTAAAATGGTATTAAAAAACATCATCTGATTTACTTCAATTCTTCTTATTCTTCCAATATCCTGAACAAAACTTCCAAAATAAAACATTTTTGGTCAGAATTTCCAGTGTTCTGAAAACAATTTGCTCCATTTTCTGCACTCATCTATTGGTCTGTGTAGTAGACTGGTGGAAAAATGTTTAAGTTTATGCTTATATTCATTGATTTCATTCATCATTCAAACATAAATTAATATTTATCATGTTAAATACTGAAATGTGATTAAAATGTGATTAATTTCAAATAATTAATTTCAAAGCTTCTGAATAAATTGATTAATTTTTTTGATCACGTCCCACCCCTAATATATATATATATATATATATATATATATATATATATATATATATATATATATATATATATATATATATATATTATATATATATATATATATATATATTTATATATATTTCCCATTCAGTTGCTAAGGGCGGTTGCTAAGCTATACTGAAGAACCAGGTATCCAAGCTGACCCAGAAGCCATGCTGAATGCAGACTTCCATTTGACCCTCTCCCTAATAAGTATGAGATTATAGGCACTACATAGTTTGGTGAAGTACACCATAATGTCCATGGTGACATAGAACACTGTACTTCTTAATGAAGAAAACATTGGCCAAGGGAGGATAGGTGGAGGGGCAGATGTAGTCTTGGGCTACGGCCAGTGTTGGGGAGTAACGAATTACATGTAACGACGTTACGTAATTTAATTACAAAAGTGTAACTGTAATTCGTTACAGTTACAATGAGAAAATATGTAATTCAGTTACTTCTGGAAAAATTAAGAATTATAATTTTAGTTACATTTTTAAAATATAAACAAAAACCTTTGCAAAATATTTAATGATATTTTTATTGCTTTGCGCAATGTCATACGCAAACGTAAATTGTTGACGGGGGGCGAACGTAAAATGGACACAGCGAGAAAAAAGACGGATTTAAAGTGTGCAGAAACAGTCTAAATAGTCGTTTGAACTAACTTAGTGAAAACCCGGACATTAAATGATTTTTTTTTTGCCGGGACCGAATATTAAAAAGAAGGACAAACCAGGACAGCCCGGGAAAACCGGGACAGGTGGCAACCCTAGAAGGCAACCAGTATTGAGGTTGTAAGCGAGCTAACAGCAGGGTATGCTGACCGTCAAACACTGTGGTTTCCACAGTTAGCTACCTGCTGGGCTAGCTACTACCATTCACTTGAATGTGTTTGTCCTTTAGCATGCTAGCTTGATTTACAGGCTAACCAAATTAGCTGTTTAAAGTCCTAAACAGGTATTCGTTGGAATCATACATGACTATTATAGACAATGACAGACGGTATCAAATGAGTATTTATGACTGTTTGGTGTTGGAAAAACGTTTGTCGATGTCTATGACACGACCTAGCCTACCCAATTGGTATCATTTGACCTATCTTAGACCTACCATTCGACAAGCAATACATTTAAATTAAATTTGTATGAAGTAATGAAATGCAGTTTGGTATCTAATCAAGTGCAACACATGCAGATTGTATAGAATGCAGAGATAAAATGCAGTTATTTACAGCTAGTGTAAGTAAAGATGGTTAATAGATACAGTATATACAGAGTAGATAAATTACCTAGGGAAATGCATGTGTGTGTAATGTAGTTATGGCAGTACAATGCACAGGGCAAAGAAAAATATATGACATAAATAAATGTGATAAATACAGATGGAATCATACAGATAATATACAGATTATCCTATACCACTGTAGATAGGGCTATACAGATGTGAATTGAAGAGTAACACTGTACAGATGTTGTGTGGATGGTAAGGTATGGATAGAGGGGAAGGAAAGAATGGTCTTTGGGAAGAGTTCAATAAGATGACCACTGTGGGAAAGAAGTGGTTTCTGAACCTGCTTGTGTTAGTCTGCAAACTGTGAAAATGGTGGAGCCTGGGGGAGGAGCAGAAAAGAGTATGGCCCGATGACAGGAGTCTGATCTTACATGCCTGGTGCAGGCATCTCTTCTTGTGGACCTCCTGTGATTGCCTGTCAGCAATTCCCTCTCAGCTTAGTACTCTTAAGTTTCACACTGTCAGTTTCCAAAAATTAAATGTTGATCAGGGGTCAATACTCATTTAAACCTTAAAGTAATCAAAAAGTAATCCAAAAGTAATTAGTTACATTACTTTTCAAAAGTAATCAGAAAAGTTACACTACAATTACATTTTAAACAAGGTAACTTGTAACTGTAACGAATTACTTTTTTAAAGTAACTTACCCAACACTGGCTACGGCCTCCTTATATTATTGTTCCATGACAATGAAGGAATGACAAGTACTTATGTAGGAAGCTAGGCTGTAAATCTAGCAAAGGAGTGTGGTGTGTGGCCTTTCCTCACAGGACCCCCCTCCAGAGCCCACCTTGATGGGGTGAGCCAGTGTTTGTGCCTCCTCTCCAAGCTCTGTGGCCACCATGGGGTCTGAGTCTACCAGGGCTGGGACAAGGAGAGGGACTCTTGTGTTCACCTTCAACACAAATGATTGTCATGGTGCAGGAGTGCTACTCACCTATGAGGAGTGTTTTCTGTGCTCATCAGTAGTGAGGCTGTGGAGAAGGCAGGATGACCGAACATGGTCATTCCTCCCAGAATACCTGCACAGCCAATACAAGACCCACACGTCCTTCTCTGCTGGGCACTGCCCGCAATACTGTTAATGTTGATCAAATTGAATTTGATCACCTAATCAAGGGGGACTACAAAACAAACAAAAACATTAAACCATTTCTCTCACAACCAACCACATCAAAATGTTAAAGCACTAAGCTTTGGGGAATTTATTCCAACATCTTACACACATAATAAAAAATAAAAATAAAAGAAATTAGAAGCAAAACTCACTGCCACACAAGCAGAAGCAGGTTTTCCTTATAAATTGTAAACATGTTGAAGTAGCACATAACAGCTTTACAAAAATCCAAAGAAAAAACAGCAAGACTTGAAAAGACTCCAGAAATGTCACGGAACATGTAGGCCTGACCCAGGTGGAATATTAAAGCACACAAAAGCATCTGTAGACACCAATCAGGACCAGCTGTTGCATCTCCTCTTTCTACTGAACAGTGTTGATTTGACCCCTTTTGATTTTGATATAATTTAATGAAACTGTAGGCTGCGGTATGGTTCGTCCTTCTTCTTCTTCTTCTTCTGGCAATTCCCGTTTAGGGGTCGCCACAGCAGATCAAACTTCTCCATCTGGCCCTGTCCACTCTCATATCCTCTACCACTACATCCATAAACCTCCTCTTAGGTCTACCTCTCCTCTTGCCTGGAAGTTCCATCCTCAAGACCCTCCTAGCAATATACCTCTCCTCCCTCCTCTGTACATGTCCAAACCATCTCAATCTCTCCTCTCTAACTTTATCAACAAAACATGCTACGTGCTGATCCTTTAATAAACTAATTTCTGATCCTATCCTTCCTCGTCACTCCAAATTAGAATCTCAACATCTTCATCTCAGACATCTCCATCTCCCTCACCTGTCTCTTTGTCAGTGCCACTGTCTCCAGTCCATACAACATAGCAGGTCTCACTACCAGTGTTGCGAATAAGGTAACGTCATCATTTTGTCAGTAACGGGATAATATAATTAGTTACTTTTCCTTTCGTTACAATGCTGTTGATGTTACTGGTCATTAAAAGCGGTGCGTTACTATATATTGATATACTAATGCGAGCGGACCGCTGCCCAGGCTAGTGAGGAGTAACAGATCCCGATAGGTCACAGTTCTCGGTGTAACACCTGTTTAACTTAACAAGTCAGTAAGCATTTGGCTAAGGCAGCGTTATGGTAGCCAATCAGAGCCAGTGTTTTTACACGCGCTCCGAAGCACGCGAGTGACACGACACAAACTGAGAAGAGGCCGAAATGTCGTCAGGTGCAAGCCGAAGAAAACTAGAACTTTCAAGGCGATATAAACATTATTTAAGAAAATACTTGAAGTTCCTGAATGTCTACCAGACTGGGTATTTGATTTATTTAATTAAGAATAGAGGTTTTATTGTTAAGTTTACTTCTGTTGTAAACAAACCAGTTGTCTCAGGTTGAGATAATTTAATTTAATTTCATAGATGTAAATGCACTTTATATAGTGTAACTGTTTACTTTTGCTTTTTTTCCCAAAGATTTTGGGATTTTAAAGGATTTTATCCTGCACTGGTCTGTGGATGTGCAATAAATATCAAAAGTTAAACAGTTTTCTGATCTACTCATTTCAACTGACTGTGAAAACTGCTTTAAAAAAAACTAATTAATTAATTGGCATATAACCTTTTTTTAACTGTAACGCAAATAGTTACTTTCCCTGGTAACGAGTTACTTTTATTATAGAGTAATTCAGTTACTAACTCAGTTACTTTTTTGAACAAGTAGTGAGTAACTATAACTAATTACTTTTTAAAGTAACGTTCCCAACACTGCTCACTACTGTCCTATAGATCTTTCATTTCATTCTAGCCAACAACCTTCTATCACAGATCACCCCAGACACTTTATGCCATCCACCCCACCCTGCCTGCACTCTCTTCTTTACCTCTCTTTCAGTTCCTCCATTACTCTGTATCCTCGACCCTAAGTAGGTAAACTTGTCAACCTTCACCAAATCAACTCCATGTAACTGGACCTGTCCACTGTCTGCCCTCTCATTCACACACATGTACTCTGTTTTACTTCTGCTCACTTTCATTCCCCTGCTCTCCAAAGCATATCTCCAACTTTCCAAGCTCACCTCCACCTGCTCCCTACTCTCACTACAGATCACAATGTCATCAGCAAACATCATAGTCCAAGGGGACTCCTGCCTAACCTCGTCCATCAGTCTGTCCATGAAAATTGTGAACAGGAAGGGACTCAGGGCTGATCCCTGATGTAGTCCTACCCAACTTTAAACCCATCTGTCATTCCTACCGCACATCTCACTGCTGTCACACTGTTCTCATACATATCCTGCACTACCCTCACATACTTTTCTGCTATTCCTGACTTCCTCATACAATACCACAGCTCCTTTCTCTGTACTCTATCATAAGCTTTCTCTAAGTCAACAAACACACAATGTAACTCCTTCTGTCCTTCCCTATACTTCTCCATTAACACTCTCAAAGCAAACATAGCATCTGTGGTGCACTTAGCTGGCATGAAACCATACTGCTGCTCACAGATCTCTACCTCTCCTCTAAGCCTAGCTTCCACTACTCTTTCCCAGATTTTCAGGCTGTGACTGATCAACTTTATTCCCCTGTAATTACTACAGCTCTGAACCTCACCCTTATTCTTGAAAATCGGCATCATTATACTTCGTCTCCACTCCTCAGGCATCTTCTGACCTTCCAAGATTCTGTTAAATAACCCAGTCAAAAACTCCAGTACTGTCTCTCCCAAACATTTCCATGCCTCCACTGGAATATCATCTGGTCCAACTGCCTTACCACACTTCATTCTCTGAATTGCAGCCCTTACTTCCTCCTTGTTCACCTGAGGCACTTCCTGATTCACAACCTCTACCTCATTCTCTTGATTCATCAGTTCCTCAAAATACTCCTTCCACCTTCCCAAGACACTCTCCTCACCAGACAACACATTTCTATCTTTATCCTTTATCATCCTAACCTGCTGCACATCCTGCCCATCACGGTTTCTCTGTCTGGCCAATTTGTACAGATCCTTTTCCCCTTCCTTAGTGTCCAACTTCTCATACAGCTTGCTATATGCCTTCTCTTTAGCTTCTGCCACTGCTCTCTTTGCCTTGCGACACATCTCCTTGTACCTCTGTCTACTTTCTTCATCTCGCTGAAAATCCCAATTCTTTTTAGCCAACCGCTTTCCTCTCAAACTTTCCTGAACTTCCTCATTCCACCACCACGACTCCTTGTCTATCTTCCTCTGTCCTGAGGTCACACCAAGTACCTTCCTAGCCACATCCCTCACTGCATTTGAAGTCTCATCTCAGGTATCCAGAACACCACCACCATTACCCAGTACCTGCCTCACCTCATCCCTGAATTTTACACCACAGTCCTCATCCTTTAACTTCCACCACCTGATCTTAGGTTCCGCTCTCTTCCTTCCTCTTCTTCACCTCCAAAACCATCCTACATATCACCATCCTATGCTGTTTAGCTACGCTCTCCCCGGGTAACACCTTGCAAATCACTAACCTCTTTCAGGTTTTGTCTCCTACAGAGGATGTAGTGCAGCGTTTCTCAACCGGGGTGCCGCGGCACCCTGGGGTGCCGTCTGTCTTCATCGGGGGTGCCGTCAAAATATTCTGATGTGAAATAAAAAACTATAGTTTTTGCATATGACCTGCATATGACCTGCATATGACCAAGGTCAGCACGTGATTACGCAGGTTTCCCACTGACTGTAAGTCACATTTATCTGCTCTCTGTCTTAATAATCACTTTTTTTGTGTTATGTTGGCTGGGAGATGGTAGCAGAGAGTATGTTTTCAGGGTTGCCAACGCTCACGCATTGAGCATGAGACACACGCTTTGATCGTATTCACACGCTCTCACGGCACACTTCCGATATCTCACATCCGAAAAAAAATCTTGTTTATTTATCTGATCCATATCTATGATTCAATGAGTTACTAGTTCGCTCTGGCGCCAACCACCCGCGATCGATAGATTGTGATATAATACTTAATTTGTGTCCATTTTACGTTCACACCCCCCCACCCCCGTCAACAAGTTACTTATGAAATGATTCTTATTCAGTTCCATTAAATATTATATATCATATATACGTAAACATTTATTACCAAGTTATGGAATATTATTCCACACTTTTTAAAAAATTTTAAATTATTTTAAACATAAATAATTTATTTTTTAAATTATTCCTTACCACACTTGATCCAGCCTGGTGGCTAATCTTCATTAATTGCACATTGCACCAGTAAGAGCAGAGTGTGAAGGTTCAATTAGCAGAGTAAGAGCACAGTAGGGCACCATCATCTGTCCTCAAATTACAAAGCTATATGTCTACTCTTGAATTCCATTGTTTTTATTGGACTGGAATGAGTTGGTGACTTTGAATGACAGCTTTTCTCACCTCTGCCAGGCAAGGTGAAAGAGGGAGTGGTAGTGGACCAACCAAGAAGCCTAGACAGCGACACGCTGACGCCTTTGAAGTTATTTAAAGCTGTTCTAAACAATAATTCACTCGAAGCTGAAAATATTAACAGCTCACTTGCCATGATTTGTGAATGTGGGTTGTAAACATGCTAACCTAAGGTAGGCTAAGTTACCAGAACACATGCAATTGACTGTGTGGCGAAACTGAAGCAGTCGTGGATTATTTTGTTAGTTGATATTTTGATAGCATATACTTTTGGACAACATAGAAAAGAAAAGGCTTAATTTGGCTGGAGTTTATGTCGAGGTGTTTGGGTATAGCTTTACACCGGAAGTTAGCATGAACAACAGCTACAAAGATCTACGAAGGAATCATTTGTGTTTGTGAGTACAAATAAATAATTGTGCATATGAGAATTCATTGTAAATATCACCTAAATATTAGATGATAAACAGTATTAGAACATTTAAGTACTGTAGTAGTCCCCAGTATCGTTTAGGGTCTTAGCTAGCATGGTTAGCTTAGCTAGCCTCTTGGACTCTTGGACCTATCTCTTGGCCTATTATTAACATAACATTCATTTTATGTTATATTATCACTTCATTTGGAATTTTCTAATCTTTCTGTCCAACGTTGTTTTAGCAAAAAAAAATTGTTGCATGCTCTTGATGATGGGCCAGTGTCTTGGATCAGGGTGTGTCACATTTGGACAAGGCTGTGGTACTATGTGTTCAATATTTTTTATTTTATTGGGTCAGACAAAAAGTAATCAAAAAGCCCCTATAGAATTTAGAAATAACAGGACCCAGATACCCTTGCTCGAATCTGGGTTGCCAGGGCCTCACCCTGGAGCTAGACCTGGGGGAGGGGGTCCTTGGCGAGTGCCTTGTGGCCATGTTTCTACCTATGGGGCACAGCCCGAAGGAGACACGTGGGTTCACTCATAGTACTAGGGGTTCAGTGCTTTGTGGATTGGGCAGTGATCGAAAGCAAGGGCCATGTCGTACCAATCCTCGGGTACTGAAGCTGCCTCTTGGGACATGGAATGTAACCTCTCTGGTTGAGAAGGAGCCTGAGCTGTTGTGTGAGGCTGAGAGAGATCAACTAGATATAGTTGGGCTCACCTCAACACACAGTTTGGGTTCTGGAACCATTTCTCTCTCGAGAGAGGCTGGACTTTATTCTTTTCTGGAGTTGCCCAGGGTGAAAGACAGATGGCTGGAGTGGGCTTACTTATAACTCCCTGGCTCGCTTCCTGTGTGTTGGGGTTTTCCCTGGTAAACAAGAGGGTTACATCCCTGTGCCTTTGGGTTGGGGAACGGGCTCTGACTGTTGGTTGTGCTTATGCACCAAATGGCAGTTCAGAGACAGGCAGATCGTTGTTGCAGCTGCAGTATTGCTGACGCTTTACCGGTGGTGAAGAGGGAGCTGAGCCAAAAGGCAAAGCTCTTGCTTTACTGGTCAATCTACTTTCCGACTCTTACTTATGGTCACAAGCTCTGGGTAGTGACCGAAAGAATAAGATCACAAATACAAGTGGCTGAAATTAATTTTCTCTGCAGGGTGTCTGGGCTCTGCCTTAGAGATAAGGTACGGAGCATGGTCATCCGAGCATGGTCATCCTCATGGAGTAGAGTCGCTGGTCCTCCAGAGGAGCAAGTTGAGGTGGTACGGGCATTTGGTGCAGATGCCACTTGGGCGCATCCCAAGGGAGGTGCTCCAGGCATGTTCAACTGGGAGGAGGCCTGGGGAAGACCCAGGACATGCTGGAGAGATTATATCTCTCGGCTGTTCTAGGAATGCCTCTGTGTCCCCCCAGAAGAGCTAGAAGAGGTGACTGTGCAGAGGGAAACCTGGGCTTCTTTGCTGAGGCTACTGCCCCCGCAACCCATACCGGGTAAGCGGATAAGAAAGTATACTAGTACAAGAGGCTCAAAAATGTCTCAAAATGGACTGAAAATGGCTTCTGCACAAACGTGTGGTCTTCTAAGGTTTAGATGGTTTAAATGACTTGTGGCGCCTCTCCATATATGCTTTTTGTTTGTTGATGAGTGTTGATGAATTTCATAGTTTTTATCCTTATATGTAGTTTTTATTTAGTTACCGTAATTTTTATCATGAAGAAAAAATTGTTGATGAAAACTATGACAAAAATAGGTCATTGACGATATTAACATGCTGGATGGAAGAAACATGTCCAGAAGTAATCTAAATGGAAGGTCCATTCAGGGACTTTGCCTTCTCACAGCATGCCAGCTCAACTTGAAGGTCACTCTCAGTCCCTCCATTGCTTGCCAACTGCCACTATTTCCAATTGCCATCAGCGCACAGGAGCTCTATTTGATTCTAATAGAGCTTGTCTGCTGTCCGGTAATCACTTCCCCACCAGTCCACTGGCAACTGATCGTGCACACTTGCAAGCTAAGTGCCTCTGGTGAACATAGCTCACTCGCTGTACTACATTCATTCGCATTCCATGACATTTTGGGTGTGCAGGTCAGAGAACAAGGTGCAAGTGCCAGGAACTACAAGGTATATTAATAAACCACTGGAAGCAAATTTTGCCACTTTAGGCAAAACATGGTCCCTCTAAAAATGGTAGCAAGCAACAAACAAAGGTCTCTTTTGTAACATGTAAATGGGGACAATGTCTTTGGCCTGAATAAAGCATTTGTTGTTTGCTTCAACATTTTATGAAATTTATTGGTAAATCTCTCATCTAAATGACTTTGTTTTTATTCTTGTTTGAATAGGAAACACCAATGAACTTTGTTGACCCAAAGGAATACAACATACCAGGTGTGGTGAGAAAGAATCGTTACAAAACCATACTACCAAGTGAGTATTCCTAAGAGTACATGATGTAATCCTTTTAAAAAATATTTGAAACCATAAATAGCACTCTGTGTTATTGGAGTGCTACAGTGTTATAGGAACTGAATTTGAGACACTTCCCAAGGTGATCCTCTAGGTTTGCCAAACCAATGAGAAAAAACTGATTAAAATTAGACTAGGTATTCCACATATCCAGGGTGGTGAACATGTAAGCTCCATGCAGTTTCTCCAGTGCCACTGGCATCAAAGGCAGGAGGTAATGAAACGTCTCAGTAACTTCAAAGTCAAATTTATTTATGTAGCGCCCCTATCCCTTTAAACTGAAAGATTATGGGTGAAACCAGCAATGTAGATGGGGCGCTGGGTTCGACAGGTTTCATCTGTTACAGCGGCTTCCTTCTAATACTTACTTTACGATACGTTACATGTATATCCCCCCTAGAGACTGATTAAGTAGACCACTAGACCACAGTAGGGGTGCAATTTATACTCGTTATGACAGGTTAAATTTACTCAATTGGCTCACGTTTATAGATCACACCTCAGTAGGGTTGCCACCTAGGTCAGACAAAAAACAAGGACACTGTCATACTGACACAGGGTGGCGAGTGTAATCTGTTGTCACATATTCACATCTGTGGACACAGCGAGAAAAAAAACAGATTTAAAGTGTGCAGAAACAGTCTGAATCATGGTTTGAACTAACTAGTTTTTTTGCCGGGACCGGGACAAACCGGGACAGCCCGGGAAAAACCGGGACAGTCCCGGGAAAACCGGGACAGGTGGCAACACTACACCTCAGATTGTGATTAATTCAACAATTGATCAAATTCACAGTGAACACTTAGAACACACTCATTAATTGCTAATCTATTACCACTATAAACAGATCCCTTTTCCACTCATGGTGCAGACCTGTTCGGTGCTCTGGAGTGGCATGGTCACAAACCAATAATTAACACTGGCCACTTCACCTCGGGAGGGCAAAATAAAATTTTAAGTAAAAGGGTCTAACAATGAAGGGTGGGTTTCCTTTTGAGTCTTGGTCCTTCCAAGGTTTCTCCCTAATCCCCACCATCATAGGGAGTTTTTCCCTGCCACTGCTACCTCTGGCTTGCTCATTAGGGATCTGGACACATACAATTGTAAAGCTGCTTTGTGACTATATAAATACATTTGACTTGACTATTTCTGCATATACACTGATGTATCTTACTTATATTTGTAAACAGCTGACTCACTACCTTCCACCATTTTTTCTCTTCTCCGAAAGCCTCCATTTGAATTAAGGGATAGGACAGTGTGCTGCAATCGCATATTTCAAAATGGCGCCCGATTCAGTAAGCCATCCGGTTAACACTAAACAAGGTGTACATATAGCAAAATGATCATTCAGGACTCAAACTGAAGTAGACAGTTGGGCCAACATACTGATTCACCTCAAAGCTTATATTTCCATAATTATTATATTTATTATAGATTAAATAATCTAATTTGACAGCCTCTAATACAGAAGAAAATGTCAAAAATCCAGTTTTGACTTTGGGGATGTACAGTGTTTATATGTAGAAGTGGAACTTATCATCTCTGATAATAATCTCTGATAATCGAGCACTTTTAATGCAAGTATTAGAGTTACACAACACTGTGCATTAAATGTCTCAAGGAATGTCCATAGTACCACACCCTTTGCCCCCTGATCCGGGTAAGGGTAGCTAGGTCCTCTTATTTCTGAATTCCATAGGGGTTTTTGGATTACTCTTTGTCTGGCCCATCACCTAGGACCAATTTGCCTTGGGAGACCCTACCAGGAGCATTGACCCAGACAACCTAGCTCCTATGATCATGTAGGCACGCAAAGTCCTCTACCACGATAAGGTGACAAAAGCCTTTTCTTTTCTATGATGTCCAAAAGTATATGCAATCAAAACATCAATGCTTCAGGTTCGCCAAACAGAGTCAATTGCGTGTGTTCTGGAAAGCTTAGCTTATCTTAGCTTAGCCTACCTTAGGTTAGCATGTTTACAACCCAGATGGCTTGTTGTTTTGCGCATGTCCTTGTCAAAGACAAACATTCACGAATCATGGCAAGTGAGGTGTTAACCTTTTCATTTTTGAGTGAACTGTTGTGTAGAACATCTTTCAGTCATTTTGAAGGTATTAGGTTGTCGCAGTTAAGGCTTCTTGGTTGGCCCACTACCCCTCTCACTTTCAAACCTCACCAGGCAGAGGTGGGAAAAGCTGTCATTCAAAGTCACCAGCTCACTCTGGTCCAATGAAAATGACTGGATTCCAGAGTAGACATGTGTAGCTTTGCAATTCGTGGACAGATAACGTAACACAATGCTGTGATGTTGCTGATAGGTTGAGAATTGTTTGTTGTTCTCAGCAATGAAGTAAGCAAGCAATTAAAGGTATTCACCAACATTTTCTCTACTGTTTTAGAGTGTGATATTGAAGCTTTGTTAGTAAATGAATTTTAGGTGACAAAACATTGTCATCTTGCATCATAAACTTGCCTTTCAAATGATAATTTAAAGAGACCCACATGGTCTATGTGTTTTCAACAACAAATTCAAAGCTGGATTTCTCACGATTGGCTGTATGTAGACAGCTACAGTAGTACAGTACACTCTGTAGACAGAGTTGCAAAGAAATTACTTACTCAAAAATTTTGGATATAAGACCAGGTTTTTTAATTAGCGGGCTTGATGACTGCAAGTTTAAATGAACTGGAAATGTAGCCCAGGCTCAGAGAATTGTTAATTATAGTAAGCAAAGGTTCTACATTGCTGTGCAGTAATTATTTCAGTAGATGGGTGGGTACGGCATCTAGTATGCATGTGGAGGGCTTGGCAGATTTTACCAATGAAATAAGCTCCTCACGACCAGGGAAAAGGACTCCAAAAGAGTCAAATTTTATCAATCTTATCATTAAAGAACTTCATAAAATTGTTACTGCTGCACTCTACTGGGATTAGTGATTTGATTTGTTCATAACTCCTCGTTAGGCTAGAAACTTTTAAATAGAAGTCTTGAATTGTAATGTTTTTCTATTAAAGCCAATAATATTTTGCTGTATGGATAATCAATAACTTAGAATTTCGCCATTTACGTTCAGGATTTGCGTGGCTCATTTGAGACTTCCCGTATGCTTGTTGTACCAAGGCTCTAATGTGGTCATGTGAGCACCACAGTAATCACTAGTGTGTATGTGTGTTCCAACTGCACAGATAGGTAAATGTGGAGGACAAATTTTGATTGGTGAATCAGTGAATCTGAAGTTACATATAGTTCGTTAAAAACTAATGTCCGAAGCAAACAATATGTAAAATGCACGTAGAATTATAGATAGCAATCTACAAAACGGCATAAATCTACATCGAGCAGGCAAAGCTGCATTTTCAACTTTTTTTGGATATGTTTTACAAATTTTGGATAGGTTTTACAGTTGCCGCATACACCTAGGATCATTAAGTAGCAAGTTGACTAATTTACCTTAACAAGCTAGAAAATGTTATAGGTATGGCACTCCACTTTATCAAAATGAAATTATGCTGATATGTCAGAGTAGTACAGCGGCTAGGTAACAAGGTAGATATAGATTTGTGCAGTAGATTTATGCAGTGTTTTGGAATGCTGATTCTGATTCAGATGCATAAGGGGCATATTGAAACCAGAGTGACAAAGAGACTATGAATGTTGTTCAAGTCTGATACAGAAAATTAAAAACCAAAAAATGAATAACTGAGAATTTGAAATAAACCATTTTCATGTGATTCACGTGTATTGATGTTGATTTTTTTTTGTGAAATTTTTGACAAAATTGTGAAAAAATTTAAGTGGCTGGAGTCTTTCTTCCACCAGTCACAGTGCAGGATTTTCATCACGTTTTGCACCTCTAAAGCTCTGATCCTGGAATCAGCCCTGATTCAGAACATGGATCTAAAGCACAGGTCACGAATAGGTGGACCCTATTGATGTCTCAAAATGATTGTCTCATGCGGACCCGAAACTGATACCAAAACAGAAACGACATTGTAAAATCTGTAGTAGGCTGTAGTAGCATGTAGTAGGCTGTTTCAGTACTCTTCCTTCCAGCCTCTTCATTTTTTTTCTCCCAACTATATCGAATTCGAAATTCATGGGAGACGTACCATGGCGTGAACTGAACAGTAAAGTTTGTGTACTGTTACACTCCTAATTAGATCTTCCCTATATGGGAGAATATATATCTGCATATGTTCTTAAAAAAGACAAGTTCTGTTCTTAACAATGCTCATCAATGTTTGTTTCAGACACACACAGTAGAGTTTGCCTTCAAACAACAGATGATGACGACTTTCTCAGCACCTACATCAATGCTAACTATTTGAAGGTAAGTAGATTGGAAATTAATGTCAGATTTTGTTGTGGATTGTAACGTGTGAGGGGTTGAGGACGCCGATATGAGTGTTCATCATGCAAACATGGTTTATTTATGACAATAACGAGCCGTGCTCAATAGCGTGGCAGAAGCACATATAACATAATTGAGACTCACAAAGACAAGTACAGGACAAAACTAACATTCACAATATATACATAACACCTAACAAGTACCGTGTGCAGCACATTATATTAATGAGAAGCATCACACACAACCAAACCCACAGACAGTACATATTTAGACAAGTACTACACCTACACACGCCCAAAGGGAGAGGTCCGGGGCTGTAACGTGACAAGGATATTCAGAGTTCAGATTTCTAGTTTAAAAAGCTTCCTATGTTATGATACTACATCAAAATATTAATTTCAGATGGCACAAACAAAATTCTTTCATTCCAGTAAATTCATCTTTGTTCAAGCTGAAACCCAATCAAAAATTTTGCTGATGGCTTACATCTGTGACCAGACACGTACATTTAATTGTACAAAACAAGATTGTTTGTTAATAAAAAAAAATACAACTTAATGTTTCAGTTGTATTTGCATTTGTGAGCCACTATATTTAATATTTTTCAAAGGAGTAAAACTTCTGATAGCTTTACACAAATTCTGCAAGTTTTGCTAAATTGAAGTCTGCAGTTTAAGCAAACGTTGTTACTACAAATATTTGTATAAAATATCAAAATTTTGCAATGGATAACATTTAAAATAGTGTTGTGTCATTCGCGAATGATTTGTTCAAATAAACAAATCACTTCCTCAGCTGATTCGTTCCTTTTTCAGTTCAGTAGTTGAGCTCAGCAGCGACCATGTAGGCCGGCAGACGAACTGCTGTGTGGTCTGTGAATCACCGAATCACCCGCAAATCTGGAGGCGGAGAAATTCATTGGGGAACTGAGCTTGCTCAGTGATTCGTTCACTGTACTGAAAGCTCTCGTTCATTCTCTGATTCGTTCACTGAACTGAGGGCTCTCGTTCACTCTCTGATTCTTTCATGAACTGAGGGCTCTCGTTCATTCTATGATTTGTTCACTGAACATACTGTCACCCAGAGAAATGTTGCTAAGGATGTGATTCATGTTTGTGCTGCCACTCATTCACATTTTCTTTTTGATTGTACATTTAAGTTGATATTTTCTTCTGAATGTACAGTTTTTATATTAATGTTGCTCTTAATTTCAGGTGTAGGGTAGTTCATACTGGTTTTTGTATTGTGTTACAGTGATCTCGCACCACTTTACGCTTCAGCATGGGTTTTTATAAGATATTGGGCAAAAGTAATTTGTGGGTCTTCGCTTTTTTGCCGGTTGTTTTTTTAACACTAGAAGCGCCAAGCACCGGTCATTTGACCGGCCAATAGTCATTTAGTTCCACTGGATGCTTCTTCTTGGGGACAGGAACCACACAAGAAGTTTTCTACCTGACCGGAACCCTTCCTTGACTGCAGCTCAGTAGGGGTGTCACAATTTCCATATTTAATCGAAATTGATCGAAATTATGTCACAATCTCGAGCCTCGAAGTCAAAAAGAGGATTGACGATCACTCCCTCTAAGCTACGCAAGCACCCACACTGCGCAAAGTAAAGTCTAGTTTATACTGGATGCGTCGAGTGCAGCACGAGGGTCCGTGCGCCGAAAACGACATAATCGCGGTGGCTCCGCCCTTGCGCGAGGGTCTTGCGCGCTGGCGATTCGCAAGGTCGTGCACCTCTCAAATTTTGTAACTTCGCTCATGCTGTGCTTCCGCGCAATGAACCAAGTCATGTTTGCTGGGTTCATACACATTTACAAGGTGAAATTAAAGCACTTGTACGCCACTTTCAAGGTCCATTTCCCAGCACATTATTTAATTGTTGTTTATTTTCAAAACGCCCAATCTTAACGTCTTAACGTAATACAAGAGAACAGTTCAGTCAGCTATTTGTTGTGAAACAAAGTAGTTACAATTTCAAGCATTAGTACTTTAGCCTAAATTCCAGCACTTTTCAAACCTGGAACACAATACAACATTAAAATTCATCAGATAAATGTTCCTTCCCCTGTTTTTGAGAGGTATTTATTTATAATACCACATATCGTTTCGGAGACCAAAGAATGTGACGAGCCAAGTATACACGCCTCAGCTGTTCGCTCAGGTTCGGTGTGCAGAGTCGTGCGCTACGGTCACTCACGAAAGTATAAGGTCGCATCTTACAACTAAAGTGTTGCCCTCCATGTATGAAGACACTAAAGAAATAGTTTTTAAAGAAATTTTGTAGGATAAAGTTTAGTTTGTTAAAGCTCTATTTGTTCTATTATATTGTACATGACTGTTCCTGTTTTTTTTTTATATACGAATCGTGACCCTATTGGAAATCTAATCGAATCTAGGATTTAGAGAATCGTGACACCCCTTCAGCTCAGATTGAAGATGTGCTGAAGTATTCCACACAGCTGCTCAGCACACAGATTCAGCAGCTTAGGCTGAATTCCGTCCGGCCCTGCAGCGTTGCACTGTTTTAGTTTCTTCAGCTCCTTCTTCACCTGGTCAGCAGTGAAAGTTGGTACACTGCTACTCAACTCGTCCTGAGCGGGAGTAGTGGAAGGAGCATTACTGTCAGAGAAGGTGTAAATGTTTGGTATGGAGGAGATGAGAGCTGTTAATGGTGGTAGCTGTTCTGGTGAGGTTATAACAGGGGTGGGCAATTAATTTTTACAAGGGGCCACATGAGAAACCTGAATTGTGTCAGAGGGCCACACACACAATAATGACGTCATCACAGTGGCTCCGCCCACCTCTTCCGCGAACGGAGGAGGCGTTTATACTTGCCGCGTCACATTCTGTGCAGTGTTCTCCGAAACGATGTGTGTTGGTATAAAGAAACACCCCTCAAAAACAGGGGAAGGAACATTTACCTGACCAATTTTAATGTTGCTTTTTGTTTCAGATTTGAAAAGTGCTGGAATTTAGGCTAAATACTTGAAAATGTTTGAAATTGTAACTACTTCGTTTCACAACAAATAGCCATCTGAATGAACAGTTTTCTTGTATTACGTTAACACATACGAGCCTCTTGTAATTCCAGGACGAAACATGAGAGAACGTGAAGACGTTAAGATTGGGCGTTTTGAAAATAAATGTGATAAAAAAGCGAATTATTTCGGATCATTTCGAATATATGTATAAATATTTAACTTAATTAAGTGCTGGGAAATATTGAAATGGACATTGAAAGTGACGTATAAATGCTTTAATTCCACCTTGTAGGTGTATGAACCCTGCAAACATGACTTTGTTCATTGCACTGAAGCGTGGCGCGCGCGCGAAGTTACAAAATTCGAGAGGTGCACGACCTTGTGAATCAACAGCGCGTGAGGCCCTCGCCACCGCGATTACATAATTTTCGCCGCGCAGACCCTCGCGCCGCGTCAAGTATAAACCTGGCTTAAACCTAGCTTTAAAGCACTTCTACGGCACTTTCAAGGTCAATTTCAATATTTCCCAGTTGACTCAGGTTCTCTCTAAGCTCTGTTTCTGGAACGGAAAACCCTGAGCTTTCGTTAACTCTGAGTTTACTTACCCGCTTTCTGGAATACCCCCCTGTTCAGTCAGCTATTTGTTGTGAATCGAAATACAGTTACAATTTCAAGCATTTTCAAGTACTTTAGCCTAAATTCCAGCACTTTTCAAACCTGGAACACAATGCAACATTAAAATTCGTCACGTAAATTTTCCGCCGTTTGCGGAGGTTCGCGCGAGGTGCAACTCCCAAAAGTATAAATTCAGCCTTAACTTGTCGCTGATCACAGAGACCGTATTTCTCGCACAGCTCACACACACACACACGTACGTCCACACAGAATTAACACAAACGGAACGCTTTCAAAATAAAAGCGTCACAGTTGTATTGCACGCACGACATAGATATTTGTTTCATTTATGATTGGCCTCTCACGGGCCGGGTGTGGCCGCACAACGGGCCGGGTGTGGCCCACGGGCCGAAGTTTGCCCAGGTCTGGGTTATAAGGTTCAAAACAACTGGAGACCCAGCAGAGGACAATGGGGTAGTGGGGGAGACATGGTCAAACCTTAGAAAGAACTGGTTCAACTCATTCGCCCTTTCATAACTGCCATCGGTTATTGCTCCAGAGCTGCTAAGGTTGAAATCAGTAATGTCTTTCAGACCTCTCCATACATCACAAGAGTTGTTATTTTTCAGTTTGGTCTCCAGCCTAGTCCTGTACTCCTCTTTGGCCTTTTTAACACTAGAAGCGCCAATGCTCCGGTCATTTGACCGCTGTGACGTCTACTAGAAGCGCCGCCTCTGGTCGACCTAATTATACCTAGAAGCGCCGAGCACCGGTCACTTGACCGCAGCAGCACAAAAAATAATAATATCTTTGCACTGGATCCAATTTCAGAACCCTCCTTTCATGACTTTTCCCAGAATTGTCCTTTTAATAAACTAGTATTTTTGCATTGTTAAAAGAAACCCTGCACATGCTAGTTTCAATCGATTTCGCTCGTATCTCTGTAATATTGTCGTCGTCGCCTACACTTCAAGACTGTGATTCTCTTTTCTGCCAGCGGGTGTCGCAAAGATTCGTATGTCATTTAATATTTAGTATAACTAAATAAAGATCAATAGTTTTCAAAACTAAATTATTCAAAGTTCAAACTGATTATTGTGTAAAGACAAAACGGAATTCGTCCGTTGAACGAAAGTGAAAGTGTTTCACTTTCCAAAGTCTTAAAATATATACTTTATTTATTAATATTATTTAATATATACTATATATAAGTTTACATCAATGGTTTTCAAACCGTGAGAGCGTCTTGCTTTGCCTAATAAATGCTTTAGTAGTTTGCAGGAATTCTGCGAATGGTAATTAGCCTACTTATCAAGTCAATATCTCAAAGAAATGATCTCTCGGGTATAATCCCTCTTCGCCAGGGCTAGCTGTTAGATACATACATTATGTATGGCTGCTTTTGACACACTGGCATTACAAAAGAATTAAGCAGAATGCAAGTTACGTATGTAAATGCATACCTTTGCGAGCGAAACTGAGATGATGGCATGGGCGGTGCTGTTATGAACACTTTATTCACAATAGCATTCATGAGGCAACGTGAGCTATAAATTCGTCGGGACGCGGCTACACAGTTTGAGTGAAAACTCTGCTTGGGCGATCGAACAGCAACACAGTTTGCTTGAAAGCTCGGTTTTGGCGTTTGAACAGCAACATAGTTTGCGTGACTCCTCGGTTTGGGCGTTTGAACAGCAACACAGTTTGCTTGAAAGCTCGGTTTGTGTGATCGAACAGCAACACAGTTTGCGTGACTCCTCGGTTTGGGCGTTCTCGGAGATATTTGATAAATTTGTGAAAAATTTGTGAAAAACAGTATTGCTTCTTACACGCCCGGTGAGAACATAACTGTTGATGAGCAACTGTTCCCAACTAAGTTCCCAAGTTCACAATTCACTACATAAATGGAACTTAATTTGAGGTGGGGAACGAAACTTATGCAATATACGCTAAAGAGAGACGGGATGCACCCGTTGTTGGCCTGTAGCTGTGTTCTACAACCTCCAAAACCTGGCTGTAATTAATAAATATTGTTCAAACAGTGCATGAACATTAACCACAGCGGTGGAGGTTTATTCTCAAGTTCACAATTCACTACATAAATGGAACTTAATTTGAGGTGGGGAACGAAACTTATGCAATATACGCTAAAGAGAGACGGGATGCACCCGTTGTTGGCCTGTAGCTGTGTTCTACAACCTCCAAAACCTGGCTGTAATTAATAAATATTGTTCAAACCGTGCATGAACATTAACCACAGCGGTGGAGGTTTATTCTCAAGTTCACAATTCACTACATAAATGGAACTTAATTTGAGGTGGTGAATGAAACTTATGCAATATACGCTACATGTAAATCACCGAATGGTGATAACGCTCGGTGATAACACGGTCGTTAGGACGTGGGATCACACATCGGCTATTCACCGATCAAACACCTCATTTGAAACGGCAACACAATACGGCAAGATAAAAAAGTGAACATTAGAGAGGACAGAGGCAACTATATTCGTGAAGCCATCCGTATCATTTTAATAATTTTGCGTTTTGTTACGCAAAGGTACATAGCCTACCTTTTATAATGATATTTTTGTAATTATTTTGCCTATTTATGCTTTTTGTTCTTTGTCTAACACAAAACATTATAGACATTTATTTGTAGATTTGTTATGTTCACCATAGCCTACAATTCACTAACATACACAACTTTTAGACATTAAAACTTGAAATGGCGTAACATTGAGTATACAAACAAACTTGCTTTAGCTCGGTCTACGGGCTTCACTTTGCTACTCTGAGTATCGAACAAGCTTTTTGTGGATGTGGGGGTGGAAGGCTGCAGCGCAGTCTGTTTCATTAGCAAGACAAAAGACGTGAACGCTTCACAGTGGGGGTGCGGGCCAGTGGGTTAGTGGTGTGGCGAACGTACATGATAATATAGTGACATATATGCCAACAGAATAACACACAGACAAATAAGCAAACTATTACACTAACCAAGCAAACTATTACACTAAACAAGAAACAAAACTGAAACTATATTTTGCATTTACGTTTTCGCACAAACCAGGAAATGCAATATGAAACTAAACAAAACTGACAATGGGAAAGCTACTGAGAACAAGGTCACAAGGCACTGATTCTAAAAGGTTTAGTCAAATTAATTTGTTAACATATTGACGTTACGTGCAAATGTCACCATTACGAATATTTTGTTTGGGCGGCTCATTCTTCCTTTTGTGCAAAACGCCATCTAGCGTTAATTATGTGTCAGTACCAGCTCCCCTGTGTAAAGACTCAGCGGTCTTTTGACCGCCCGAGGCGCGCTTTAAGTAGGTGAAAACAACACGGCGCTAGTAGGAGGTGGTGAAATCGGTCAGATGACCGGCCCTCCGCGCTTCTAGGTATAAGTATGTAAATGAGGCGCGGCGCTTCTAGTGTTAATCCTTATTTTAAGCTCTCTTTGCACCCTTCTTATCCCTTGTCTTGAAGGCTCTCTTCTTCTGGTTCAGGATATATTTTAGGTTACTTGTAACCCATGGCTTGTTGTTTGCAAAACAACTGATAGTTTTAGAGGGTACAACAGAGTCCACACAAAAGTTGATGTAGTCTGTGACACATGATGTAACTTCATCAATGTCCTGATTGTGTGGGTCACAGAGAACATCCCACTGTGTGGCCTCAAAACAGCAGTGATTCCACATATTCAGGTGACCACTTCCTCACTGTCCTGGTGGTTGCTGCATGTCTTTGGACCAGGGGCTTGTACTGTGGAGTAAGGACCACAAGGTTGTGTTCAGATCATCCAAGGGGAGGAAGAGCTTTTGAGTTTAGGCTGCTTTGACATTATCAAATCAAATCAAATTTTATTTATATAGCGCTTTTTACAACAGTTGTTGTCACAAAGCAGCTTTACAATTGTCTGAGTCCAAGCCCCCAGTGAGCAAGCCAAGGGCGACAGTGGCAAGGAAAAACTCCCTAAGGGCATGAGGAAGAAACCTTGAGAGGAAACAATACTCGCTCTTTAAATTGTTGTTGTTGTCATGCCAGTCACCATGACAACAACAACAATTTAAAGAGAGACAGAAAAAAGGAAAAGATGTGAGGGATAAAGTCCATCTTGGTGTGGATTTATAAACATGAGTTCTTTATGTAATTCCTGTACAGTCCCAAACGTCTTGATGGTTGGTAATGTTATACATGAGTCCTTTATGTAATTTCTGTTTAGTCCTATCCATCATCCTTTATCCATCATCCACACTGGTTAGTCAGGGCAGTGGGTTGATCCTCCATCATATCTGGTTAGGCAGGAGGTGGCCGGCCCAGGATGGATCTCTGGAAAGGCTCATCTCTCCTCATCTCAGTGTTCCTCGAGTAGGCGGGCAGCCATGTGGAGAAGATAAAACAGGGAGAATTAGCTCTATATAAGGACATATACAGGACAGATGATATTATAAACATGTCTGGAGTATGGCAGCAACTCCGGCATTAAGTTAAATTATTACAGCCTAGCTAAAAAGGTAGCATAGACTTGGGAGCATTCTGAGACAGTGACCACATGCAATGACAAGATGACAGCACCAGTGCCTCAGTCTACCATAAAACCAGGACGGAACCCATATTATTCCTCTTGTAACTGAGATTCGACTATCGACCTGACTCTCTTCTCCAGAACCCCTGCATAGACCTTACAGGGGAGACTGAGGTGCGTGATCCCCCGATAGTTGGAGCACAATCTCTGGTCCCCTCTCTTAAAAAGGGGAACCACTACCCACTACTACTAGCCAGTCCAGAGTCACTGCCACCAATGTACACACGATGTTGCAAAGACGTGTCAGCCAGGACAGTCCCACAACATCCAGATCCTTAAGGAGCTCAGGGTGGATCTCAACTACCCCCGGAGCCTTGCCGCCAAAGATTTCTTTAAATCTTTTTTATCTTTGGACATGTACCTAAGATGAACATTTCAGACCCTTCCATGATTTATAAGTGGGAGAACTTGCAAAGTCACAGGGTGTTCAAATACTTGTTTTCCTCACTGTATATGGGAAGAAAAAAAGCAGTTATTTATGTATAATGCAAAACGATTGAAAAGAATGATGTGTTCCACATAAAATAAAATGAATGATAAACATTGTATTCTTTGCTAACATTACTTTAATCCATTCTGCAATTACAATGTGTGTGTTTTAGGGCTATGGTGGACAAGAAAAGGTATATATTGCCACACAGGGTCCAACTGTAAACACTGTGGGAGATTTCTGGAGGATGGTGTGGCAGCAACACTGCCCAATCATTGTCATGATCACCAACATTGAGGAAAAGAATGAGGTAAGCAAGACGCATATTACTACATAATATTGTTATAATCAAGTTTGCATTCCATCTGTTTTTAGTAGTGTTAATAGGAGTATTAACTAATATTAGTACTTAGTGACTTAGTTTGCATCTTAAACTACAAATATAGGGCCATATGAGTTTGCATATATGAATACAAAAGCATGTCAGAGCTGATTTAAAGCCTAGAGGCTTTTTAGTGTGTGCAGATGATGTTTGTGTGTGCATATTGTACCACCTCTTTCATGAGTATTCAGATAATAAATATGCATTTTAAGCGGTGGTTCCTGAAATTGCAAAATAAGGGGAGATGTTTTTAAAATTGACAACCTGAATCATGAACAGAGCAGATAAGTCGTGTGCTTTTTGATACCAAGAAGAAGGTGGCACAATTACTTGGTATTCAACATCAATGCAGAGAGAATATTTCACCACAGAATTACTAATGGTAGTAAAATTCTGTTGACTATCAAGTTAATGAAAAGAACCACAAGCATGGTGGAGCAAAGGCATCAGTTTTCCACATCAAGAGACTTCCTTGCGAAACAGCTCAAGCTCAGTGAGGTTTGATGGAGACCGTTTGTGAACAGCAGTTTTCAGCTCTTTCCATAGATTATCGATTGGATTCAGGTCTGTACTTTGACTTGGCCATTCTAACACCTGGATACGTTTATTTGTGAACCATTCCATTTTTGCTTTATGTTTTGGATGATTGTCTTGTTGGAAGATAAATCTCAGTCCTAGTCTCAGGTCTTTTGCAGGTCTTGATGGTGTTTTCAGGGTGATGAGCTGTGTTGCTTTTATGCAAAACATATTAATTTGCATTGTGGCCAAAAAGTTAAATTTTGGTTTAATCTGACCAGAGCACCTTCTTCCACATGATTGGTGTGTCTCCCAGGTGGCTTGTGGCAAACTTTAAAAGAGACTTTTTATGGATATCTTTGAGAAATGGTTTTCTTCTTGCCACTCTTCCATGAAGGCCAGATTTGTGCAGTGTACGACTGTACGATTGTTGTCCTATGGACAGACTCCCACCTCAGCTGTAGATCTCTGCAGTTCATCCAGAGAGATCATGGACCTCTTGGGTTTATCTCTGATCAGTCTTCTCCTTGTTCGAGATGAAAGTTTAGAGTGACGGGTCTTGGTAGATTTGCAGTGGTCTGATACTCCCATTTCAATATGATCAATTGCACAGTGCTCATTTTGATGTTTAAAGCTTGGAAAATCTTTTGCATCCAAATCTGTCTTTAAACTTCTCCACAACAGTATATCGGACCTGCTTGGTGTGTTTCTTGGTCTTCATGATCAGACTATCACAGAGCGGTGCATTTATATGGAGACTTGAATACACACATGTGGATTCTATTTGTCATCATCATTTAGGACAACATTGGATCATTCAGAGATCCTCACTGGAGTGAGTTTGCTGCCCTGAAAGTAAAGGGGCCGAATAATATTGCACACCCCACTTTTCAGTTTTTTTATTTGTTAAAAATGTTTAAAATATCCAATAAATTTCGATAAACTTCATTGGTCCACCCTTTGCAGCTAGAACAGCTTGAACTCTGGGAAGGCAGTCCATCAGTCCCATTTGTGAGGTCACTTGTGAGTTGTTCTACCGGGTTGAGGTCAGGACTCTGTGCAGGCCAGTCAAGTTTATCCACACCAGACTCTGCCATTCATGTCTTTATGGACCTTGCTTTGTGCATTGATGTACAGTCATGTTGGAAGAGGAAGGGGCCAGCTCCAAGCTGTTCCCACAAAGTTGGGAGTATGGAATTGTCCAAAATGTCTTGGTATGCTGAAGCATTCATTGTTCCTTTCATTGGAACTAAGGGGCCAAGCCCAGCTCCTGAAAAACAACCCTACACCATAATCCCTCTCCACCAAACTTTACACTTGGCACAATGCAGTCAGACAAGTACCAATCTCCTGGCAACCGTCAAACCCAGACTCATCCATCAGATTGCCAGATGGAGAAGTGTGATTCATCACTCCAGAGAAAGCGCCTCCACTGATCTAGAGTCCAGTGGCATCCGATGCTTTGCATTGCACTTGCTGATGTATGGCTTGGATGCAGCTGCTCGACCATGGACACCCATTCCATGAAGCTCTCTGCGCACTGTTCTTGAGCTAATCTGAAGGCCACATGAAGTTTGGATGTCTGTAGTGATTGACTCTGCAGAAAGTTGGCGACATCTTCGCACTTCAGCATCTGCAGCCTACTACTTTGTGGCTGATTTGCTGTCATTACCAAACTTCCATTTTCTTATAATACAACTGACAGTTGACTGTGGAATATTTAGGAGTGAGGAAATTTCAAGACTGGATTTGTTGCACAGGTGGCATCCTATCAGTTCCATGCTGGAATTCACTGAGGTCCTGAGAGCGACCCATTCTTTCACAAATGTTTGTAAAAAGCATGGCTGCATGCCTAGGTGCTTCATTTTATACACCTGTGGCCTTGAAAGTGATTGGAACACCTAATTCCGATAATTTGGATGGGTGAGTGAATAATTTTGGCAATATAGTGTATACTAATAGTTGTGTAATAGCTTTTCAGGAACATTTTCTTTTAACACTAGAAGCGCCAAAGCTCCGGTCATTTGACTACTGTGACGTCTACTAGAAGCGTCTACTCTGGTCAACCTAATTATACCTAGAAGCGCAGAGCACCGGTCACTTGACCGCAGCAGCACAAAAAAAAAAAAATCTTTGCACTGAATCCAATTTCAGAACTCTCCTTTCATGACTTTTCCCAGAATTGTCCTTTTAATAAACTAGTATTTTTACATTGTTAAAAGAAACCCTGCACAGGCTAGTTTCAATCGATTTCGCTCGTATCTCTGTAATATTGTCTTCGTCGCCTACACTTCGAGACTGTGATTCTCTTTTCTGCCAGCAGGTGTCGCAAAGATTCGTATGTCATTTAATATTTAGTATAACTAAATAAAGATCAATAGTTTTCAAAACTAAATTATTCACAAAGTTCAAACTGATTATTGTGTAAAGACAAAACGGAATTCGTCCGTTGAACGAAAGTAAAAGTGTTTCACTTTCCAAAGTCTTAAAATATATACTTTATTTATTAATATTATTTATTATATACTATATATAAGTTTACATCAATGGTTTTCAAACCGTGAGAGAGTCTTGCTTTGCCTAATAAATGCTTTAATTCTGCGAATGGTAATTAGCCTACTTTTCAAGTCAATATCTTAAATGCATACCTTTGCGAGCGAAACTGAGATGATGGCATGGGCGGTGCGGTTATGAACACTTTATTCACAATAGCATTCATGAGGCAACGCGAGCTATAAATTCGTCGGGACACGGCTACACAGTTTGCTTGAAAGCTCGGTTTTGGCGTTTGAACAGCAACATAGTTTGCGTGACTCCTCGGTTTGGGCGTTTGAACAGCAACACAGTTTGCTTGAAAGCTCGGTTTGGGTGATCGAACAGCAACACAGTTTGCTTGAAAGCTCGGTTTGGGTGATCGAACAGCAACACAGTTTGCTTGAAAGCTTGGTTTGGGTGATCGAACAGCAACACAGTTTGCTTGAAAGCTCGGTTTGGGTGATCGAACAGCAACACAGTTTGCTTGAAAGCTCGGTTTGGGTGATCGAACAGCAACACAGTTTGCTTGAAAGCTTGGTTTGGGTGATCGAACAGCAACACAGTTTGCTTGAAAGCTCAGTTTGGGTGATCGAACAGCAACACAGTTTGCTTGAAAGCTCGGTTTGGGTGATCGAACAGCAACACAGTTTGCTTGAAAGCTCGGTTTGGGTGATCGAACAGCAACACAGTTTGCGTGACTCCTTGGTTTGAGCGTTTGAACGGTTGCATAGTGCATTTTAAAAATGGCACAGAGAATCATGTACACCCCAAAGTAAGTGCTGGACATGCTGTGCAATATTGATGAGATGGAATCGGAGGGCGAACAATGTGAGGTGTCGGATGGAGAGGGCGAAAGTGAAATGGATCTGAATCTTGAATCTGATTCAGAATTGGACTCTGAAACTGAGTGTGGTGGTGACTCATTTCAGGCCAAAGACGTACGGTGTGGTTTGAACAAACTGCTGGCAAACCTCGGGGTAGAGCACAAGAGTGCAATATTGTGAGAGAAACCCCAGGGCCTACGTGTTATGCCAAGGACAAAATTAAAAGTCCACTGACCAGCTTACAGTGTTTGATTGACACAGAAATGTGGGGCGCAATTCTGAAATACACAGAGGCAGAGGCTGAACGAAATAATGCTCAGTTCAAACTAACAGCTGACGAACTGAAAGCATTTGTGGGTCTCGTTTATTTGAGAGGTATAACAGCCGGTAAAAGCATGAAACTTGATGAATACTGGTCTGCTGACTTAGGAAATCCCATTTTCAAAGAGACAATGTCTAGACAGACATTCAGAGATATCATGCGCTATCTGCGCTTTGATGTCAAGAGCACAAGGGCTGCCCGCCTTGCGGCTGATAAATTTGCCATGATCTCGGAGATATTTGATAAATTTGTGAAAAACAGTATTGCTTCTTACACGCCTGGTGAGAACATAACTGTTGATGAGCAACTATTCCCAACTAAAGCTCGCTGTCGTTTCACTCAGTACATGGCCAATAAACCCGATAAATTTGGGATTAAGTTCTGGGTGGCCGCTGATGTTGAAACAAAATATATGTTGAACGCCATTCCCTATCTAGGGAAAGATGAAAGCAGGCCGGCTGGTCAACGGTTGTCTGAAAATATTGTGTTGCGTTTGATGGAGCCTTTTACGGGTAAAGGAAGAAATGTAACGACTGACAATTTCTTCACTTCATTGGCACTTGCAAACACCCTTTTGGCGAACAAAACCACTATTTTTGGTACGATGAATAAAATCAGACGTGAGATGCCCCCATGTACACAGGCACAGTCTGAAAGATTTTCCACCAAGGTGTTGCGGGCTGGAAAAATAACGATTTACCAGGCAAAACCTAAAAAAAAATGTATGCATCCTGAGCTCAATGCATCAGACAGTTTCAATTGATAATGGCACAAAGAAACTGCCTGAAACTGTTTCATATTACAACACGACTAAATGTGGCATTGATGTTATGGATCAAATGGCACGACTGTATTCGGTGAAGGGAGGCACCCGTCGTTGGCCTGTCGCGGTTTTCTACAACCTTCTAGACCTGGCTGCAATAAATGCACATATATTGTTCAAACAGTGCATGAACGTTAACCTGAGCAGACGAAGGTTTATTCTCGAGTTGGTAAAGGAGCTGTGTGCACAGCAGAAAATGGCGAAAGCGGCTAGAGCAGTGGCACAAAAGCGAATCTTACCTGAAGCTCCTTGCCCGCCCTCAAAAAGAAAACAATGTCAAGTCGGCAGATGTTCAGGGAACAAAACGTATGACATCTGCCAGACATGCAAGCGACTGGTCTGTGGCAAATGTGCAAAGACTGCACCTAAGCTGTGTTTTCAATGTTGAGTTGTGTGAAGCTGACACAAATCAAAACAAAGGGAACTTAATTTGAGGTGGGGAACGAAACTTATTCAATATACGCTAAAGAGAGACGGGATGCACCCGTTGTTGGCCTGTAGCTGTGTTCTACAACCTCCAAAACCTGGCTGTAATTAACAAATATTGTTCAAACAGTGCATGAACATTAACCACAGCGGTGGAGGTTTATTCTCAAGTTCACAATTCACTACATAACTGGAACTTAATTTGAGGTGAGGAACGGAACTTATGCAATATACGCTAAAGAGAGACGGGATGCACCCGTTGTTGGCCTGTAGCTGTGTTCTACAACCTCCAAAACCTGGCTGTAATTAACAAATATTGTTCAAACAGTGCATGAACATTAACCACAGCGGTGGAGGTTTATTCTCAAGTTCACAATTTACTACATAAATGGAACTTAATTTGAGGTGGGGAACGAAACTTATTCAAGTGGCTAAAGAGAGACGGGATGCACCCGTTGTTGGCTTGTAGCTGTGTTCTACAACATCCAAAACCTGGCTGTAATTAATAAATATTGTTCAAACAGTGCATGAACATTAACCACAGTGGTGGAGGTTTATTCTCAAGTTCACAATTCACTACATAACTGGAACTTAATTTGAGGTGAGGAACGAAACTTATGCAATATACGCTAAAGAGAGACGGGATGCACCCGTTGTTGGCTTGTAGCTGTGTTCTACAACATCCAAAACCTGGCTGTAATTAATAAATATTGTTCAAACAGTGCATGAACATTAACCACAGTGGTGGAGGTTTATTCTCAAGTTCACAATTCACTACATAAATGGAACTTAATTTGAGGTGGGGAACGAAACTTATGCAATATAAGCTACATGTAAATCAGCGAATGGTGATAATGCTCGGTGATAACACGGTCGTTAGGACATGGGATCACACATCGGCTATTCACCGATCAAACACCTCATTTGAAACGGCAACACAATACGGCGAGATAAAAGTGAACATTAGAGAGGAGAGAGGCAACTATATTCGTGAAGCCATCAAAAGTATCATTTTAATAATTTTGCATTTTGTTACGCAAAGGTACATAGCCTACCTTTTATAATGATATTTTTGTAATTAATTTTGCCTATTTATGCTTTTTGTTCTTTGTCTAACACAAAACATTATAGACATTTATTTGTAGATTTGTTATGTTCACCATAGCCTACAATTCACTAACATGCACAACTTTTAGACATTAAAACTTGAAATGGCGTAACATTGAGTATACAAACAAACTTGCTTTAGCTCGGTCTGCGGGCTTCACTTTGCTACTCTGAGTATCGAACAAGCTTTCTGTGGATGTGGGGGTGGAAGGCTGCAGCACAGTCTGTAGCATTAGCAAGACAAAAGACGTGAACGCTTCACAGTGGGGGTGCGGGCCAGTGGTAATATAGTGACATATATGCCAACAGAATAACACACAGACAAATAAGCAAACTATTACACTAACCAAGCAAACTATTACACTAACCAAGCAAACTATTACACTAACCAAGCAAACTATTACACTAACCAAGAAACAAAACTGAAACTATATTTTGCATTTACGTTTTCGCACAAACCAGGAAATGCAATATTAAACTAAACAAAACTGGCAATGGGGAAGCTACTGAGAACAAGGTCACAAGGCACTGATTCTAAAAGGTTTAGTCACATTAATTTGTTAACATATTGACGTTATGTGCAAATGTCACCATTACGAATATTTTGTTTGGGCGGCTCATTCTTCCTTTTGTGCAAAACGCCATCTAGCGTTAATTATGTGTCAGTACCAGCTCCCCTGTGTAAAGACTCAGCAGTCTTTTGACCGCCCGAGGCACGCTTTAAGTAGGTGAAAACAACACGGCGCTAGTAGGAGGTGACCGGCCCTCCGCGCTTCTAGGTATAAGTATGTAAATGAGGTGCGGCGCTTCTAGTGTTAAGGGTATAAGCGGAGATGGTACTGTCAATGTCATGTTACCTATTACAGTTTTTCTCAGTCGATTTGGTACGTTTCTCACATCATGATTTATATTGGCGTCACAAGTGCATTTCTCAAAACAGTTATCCCAAACAGCAAAACTCAATGAAACACCTGCAAGAACACACATCAATTACACATGAATTTATGTGTGAGACTGACAGCAAGAAATTGGGCTGGAATCAAATGTTTACAGAAATATTTTTCACTGTATTGTTTGCACTACAATTTGTTGACAAAAAAAAATCCCAATTCATAAAAGACAGACAACTGTTTGGGGGAAGACACGAAAATTAGAAACTTAATATAAACATTCACAACAACTTGAAACATAAGAAATCATAAGAAATTATAGTAACTTTTTTCTGCACATCCTGATACTCCTCTCTGGGCCACATGTTTTCATCCATGTCACACTAGATATCTTCCTGGAAGATCTTTGAAATGGAACTTTATACAGTTTGTTAAATGGTTTTTTCATGCTATCATGAAAGTTTTCATGAGGTTTTCCTACTTCCTGCTTTCCTCCTGTACAGACGCTTTTCTGTCAGCTCTGCCTGTCCTTTCATTTATTTGAGTTATATCTACAAGTTAAAGTTATTTTTACGAGTTAAAAGGATCCATTACTCATTACTTCACTTGGTAAGCATTTTTTACATTCCAACAGTCCGACACTGCGAGTGAGCCTTTTTTTGCGCCTCAACCTTGTGAGTAGTTTTTGTGCACTGTTTTTTCAGCAGCTGATATTGTTTTCAGCTGTGAAATACCTGCCAGAACTTCTTGGGTACTAATTTTGCACTTTGGATTTTTAACTTGGATATTTGAGCCTCGTGTGCCCGGTGCTTTTGCGATTATGGCTCATGCTTCCACATCATCTATTTGCTCTGAGTGTATCAAACTATCTCAGAGGGAAAGAATCCATACCTTACATTCTATAAGGGAAGAGGAAGAATATCTGGACTCGATTCTTGCCACACAAACCGCTGACAAAACCGTCCCTGTGACTGGCAAAGAAAGAGACGTTTCTCTCCATTGTCGCTGGGATGTGCTGGGGGCAAAGCCTAAGCTCATCTTGGCCTCAACTCCTAATCCCGTTAACAACAACAATGATAAGGGCTGGACTCTTGTTCGGGGGAAGGAACGTAGCAGAAACCAGCACAGCAGCGGCAGCAAGCAGCAATCTTCAGAAAAGAACATTCTTCTCGATAACAGATATGAAGATCTTGCCACAACAGAAGTAGCAGAAACTGAGCAGTCTCATCACAACATACTGCCTCCCTCTCCAGGACATCAAGGACATCAAGCACACCCCAATCAGCATCAGAGATCCGACTCCAGTCGGGCTGCTAAGCATGCAAATAACTCTGGCCATCTGCGGACCAACCACCAGGCTGCAAACTGTGTTAGCCAGTTGCATGCTAACAAGCATGCTAAGAGTCGTCCCAACCACCAGCTTGCAATTCGTGCCAATCGACAGCTATCTAATAAGCATGCTAATAGGGTTAGCCATCGGGATGCTAACCATGTTGGCCATCGGGGTGGTAACCATGCTAGCCATCGGGATGCTAACCATGTTAGCCATCGGGATGCTAACCATGTTAGCCGCCGAGGCATTAACGGTGAAACGAGACGAGGAACACCGCCACAGCCCAAAACGCTGCTAATTGGGGACTGTTAACAGTATTAAGGCCTTTTGCTTTCCTCGTGTTACTGTCTGTGAAGTGATACCCATGATTCCACACATATTGCATGACAATCCAGCTACGGAAAGACTGATTGTACATGTCGGCTCTAGCGATGTTTACAAACAACAGTCTGAGATTCTGAAACAGGATTTTAACCATCTGCTCGACATTCTGGAGTTTTCCCGGTGTGAAGTCTTCATTTCTGGACTGATACCAACTGCACGTCGAGGCAGTGGTCACTTTACCAGACTGCTGGCTCTAAACAGCTGGCTCACTACAGCCTGTGCACATCGGAAGGTAAACTTCATTGACAATTTCAACATCTTTTGGAGGCGTCCTGAGCTTTTTAAACCTGATCAGCTTCACCCTAACAGGGCTGGGACTCAAATGCTTGTGGATAATCTAATGTATGGAATCACTCACATGCGGAATCTGCTCCCAACCGCCAGCAGTAACGTCAGTAATGTCAGTCACAGGAGCTCACCGTCTCCTGTCAGAGAATCTGTCCACAGTCTCAGAGGTAAACTCCAGGAGATTGAAGAGGTTCCGCAACACTACAGTCTGCAGTCTTGTAGGAACTCACCTACTTCTCCTGCACACTCAGTAATTTCTCAGGTCTGACACACTGGAACCCATGCTCCTAGTCAGTGCTACATTCCAGTTATTTTAAATAGCCGGTGGCATGGCTCTCAGAATCGAAATAAAAATGTAGTCAGAAGAAAACATAAGGGCACAAAACATTGTGCAACAAACAAACAAAATTTGATCCCAGTGAAATGCACAAGTGATGTAGGCGATGCTGATCAAACACACCAAGTCTTCAAAGTCTCCTTACTAAGGGCGTACTCACACTAGGCACGGTTTGCTCGTTCCGTGCTGGGGCCCGGTTATCCCCCCTCCCCACTCCCCCTCTGGCCTGCACTCACACTCGCTTCAGCAACCCGGCCCGAGCACGCTTACGTCATCACAACGCCGCTTTATTTGGAAAAAAAGCGCGCTCGCACAACACTATGCAGTTCACGATTCTCTTTTTATTGTATTTTTGGAGTCGTTTTGGGAGTGCAGAAACACGGTGCAAGCACAGATTTATCGATAATTTAACACAAAGATTGTCTGCTAATCGCTTTGCCACTATGACTGTTTAACGTGAGCGTCGCATCACTAACGTCATGTTTGAGTTCCAGCGAAATGAACCAATCAGACGAGGCACCAAGCGGGCCCGGGCACGGATAGCGCTCACACTAGAAGCGAACCGTGCCCGAGTCCACATGAATCGTGCCCTGGCCCACCTCTTCAAGCGGGCCCGAGCACGGTTAACTGATCCGGGCCCGGGCACGGTTGGAGCGCTCACACTAGCCAAACGAACCGTGCTTCGGCAGGCAACCGTGCCCGGGCCCGGATCACAGAGCCTAGTGTGAGTACGCCCTAAATGTCCGCTCACTCACAAACAAGTCTTTTGTAATAGCTAAATTAATTGAAGATTACTGTCTGGACTTTCTTTTTGTAACAGAGACTTGGCTTGATAGCAATGGAGCAATAGTGCTAAATGAGGCTTCGCCTCCCGACTTTTAACTATTTTAATGTCTCCAGAGTAAATAAGAGAGGTGGTGGTGTTGCATGTTTTTACCATAAAGCATTCCGCTGTAAGCAGATCTCATTAGGGGAACATCCTACGTTTGAATATCTGGCAGTACAACTCAACAGTACTTATTCAGTTCTTTTGATTGTTATCTATCATCCTCCCAGACTACATGCAGATTTTCTTGAAATTTTGAAGAAATGCTTTTCTTGATTGTTTTAATTGCTGGGGAGTTTAATATTCACATGGATATATCCACAAATCCAATCACTTCAGAATTCATGAGGATGCTTAACTCTTTCGATCTCATACAGCATGTTTCAGGCCCAACTCATAAGCATGGCCACATTTTAGATTTGATCATTTCTAAACGTATAGAGGTTAATAATACTGAAATTACTGATGTTGCAATCTCTGACCATTTTGGTGTATTTTTCAATATGTCATTATCTACTAAAACACTCAGTGAAAAGCGTACAATAACCAAGCGTTATCTCAGTGCTGGCAGTGCCGTGGCCTTCACAGACATGATACAGTCCATCCCTTCCCTCTCAGAAAATGGGAATGAGCTAGTTGAAACATTCACACACAGAGTTAGGAACTGTATTGCTGCTGTGGCACCAAAGGTAACTAAAATAATCTCTGGTAAAATTAAGATGCCCTGGAGAAACACTCCATCTATTGTAAAATTTAGGCAAGATTGTAGGCAGGCTGAGAGACGTTGGCGAAAGTCAAAATTGCAAGTACATTTTGATATTTATAAAACAACAGTGAAGTGAAATCAGCAAGGAAAAACTATTTCTCTACCTTACTAAATTCATCCAATAATAACTCAGCTGTCTTGTTCAGAAGCATAGATCAGCTAGTAAACCCCACCTCCTGTAGCTTCCCCGAGACTGTCTCAGTTGAAAAATGTGAGGAGTTTGCTATATTTTTTAGGGACAAGATTACTAGTATAAGGCAGAACATAGCAACAAGCACTAATAGACCATCAACCCTTACATCAGTTACTCAGCCTAACTTTAATATGTCTTATTTCCAAGAAGTTGACATGGTAACACTACTTGATGTGATCTCATCACTAAAATCCTCTACTTGTGAACTGGACCCTTTACCAACAAGCTTTTTCAAGCAGGTTCTGAGCTCATTAGCAAATGAAGTTCTAACGATTGTTAATCAGTCTCTGCAATTGGGTGAATTCCCTAAAATTTTTAAAACTGCAATGGTTAAACCACTATTAAAGAACAGAACTCTTGATCCCACAATTCTTAATAATTATCGACCTATATCTAACCTTTCCTTTCTTAGCAAAATAATTGAAAAAGTAGTGTCAATCCAGTTGAATGACTATCAATCAATCAAAGTCAATCAAAGTTTATTTGTATAGCGCTTTTAACAACTCAAGTTGTCGCAAAGCAGCTTTACAGGGTTTACAAGGTTAACAATACTATGGGTCCAGAACCCTAATGAGCAAGCCAAAGGCGACAGTGTAGGCTCCGACTGCAGTGTTACTCCCCAGGTGAACCCTGGTATCAGCACATCCACCGGCAGCCAGACCATCCCCCAGGTGCCTGCAGGTGCCTGTATCCAATCGTCTTGGGTAGAGCCATGCAAGAAGATAGATAATACAGACTGAGTGGACATGAATTTAAACCACCATTGATTTAAATGTACGTAGCTCACGTGCCAGTGATCAGCATGTGGCTCCGGCAGACTAATCTATAGCAGCATAACTAAAGGGAGGGGTTCAGAGGTGACTACAGGCATGAGGGCTCACTGAAACATTGCTTTGCAGTCAAGTCATAGTCACAAATAGAGTGATGCCAAGACACAGCTGGATGACAGCATCAACATCTCAGATCACCAGAAATCTCAATGTCTGTGGGCCCCCAAGCCCCTACACCTTACAAGGGGAATTTTAGCTGAAGGCTTGACTAAACGGGTGAGTCTTAAGTCTAGATTTAAAGATTGGAACTGTGTCAGAATCTCGGATTGGAGCTGGAAGGCTATTCCATAATTGAGGGGCTTTAAAAGAGAAAGCTCTGCCTCCGGCTGTAGTTTTACTAATTTTTGGAACTAGGAGAAATCCAGCATTTTGGGAGCGCAAAGGGCGAGATGGGTTGTAGTAATCAATGAGTTCACTCAGATATTGTGGGGCAAGACCATTTAACGCCTTATAGGTTAACAGGAGAACTTTTAATTCAATGCGATATTTAATCGGCAGCCAGTGTAGTGCGGCGAGAGTGGGACTAATATGATCGAATTTCCTAGCCTTGGTTAGGACTCTAGCTGCGGCATTTTGTACAAGTTGTAGCTTCTTTATGGACTGTTTAGAGCATCCAATTAGAAGACTATTACAGTAGTCCAATCTCGATGAGACAAAAGCATGAACTAGCTTCTCTGCTTCAGCTAATGAAAGTAAGTGTCTCAGCTTGGCAATATTACGTAAATGGAAAAAGGCAGCCTTAGTGACATTGCATACATGTGTGTCAAATGAAAGATCAGAATCAATAGTGACACCTAAACTTTTTGCAGTAGATTTTGGTGTTACTGAAAAACCATCTAGGGTAAAGGGAATATCAGCCCAATTGCTTCTAACAGCTTTAGGCCCAAGAATCAGTACCTCAGTTTTGTCAGAATTTAGTTTAAGAAAATTAGACGCCATCCAGTTTTTAATATCCTGGACGCAGTTCTCAATCTTGAGAGTTGTGGTGGTATCATCTGGATTAGAAGATATATACAACTGAGTATCATCTGCGTAGCAATGGAAGCTAATACCATGCCTACGAATGATAGTGCCCAGTGGTAGCATATATAATGAGAATAATATGGGGCCCAGTACAGATCCTTGTGGGACACCATACTTTACTTTAGAATGCTCAGAGCATTCGTTATTTACTAGCACAAATTGGTAACGATCTGTCAGGTAGGACATGAACCAGGAGAGTGCTTGACCTCTTATGCCAATGAGTGTCTCCAGTCTATTAAGTAGAATATTATGATCAATGGTGTCAAAAGCAGCACTGAGGTCTAGCAGTATGAGAAACGAAATGTGTCCTTTATCAGAGGATATTAAGAGATCATTCAGTACTTTAGTTAGTGCTGTTTCAGTGCTGTGATGAGCTCTAAATCCAGACTGAAATAACTCTAAGACATGTTCTGTCTGTAAGAAGGAAGAGAGTTGTGAAGAAACTACTTTCTCTAAAATTTTGGATATGAATGACAGATTAGAAATTGGCCTATAGTTGGACAGTTCTTGGGGGTTAAGACCAGGTTTTTTAATTAGCGGCTTGATGACTGCAAGTTTAAATGAACTGGGAACGTAGCCCAGGCTCAGAGAATAATTTATTATAGTAAGCAACGGTTCTACATTGCTGTGCAGTAATTCTTTAAGTAGATGTGTTGGTACAGCATCTAGTATGCATGTGGAGGGTTTAGCAGATTTCACCAGTGAAATAAGCTCCTCACGACCAATTGGGGAGAAGGACTCTTAACAGGGCATCAGAGCTGACCAGACAGCTGTCAAGGTGCATTGGCATGTTCACAGGCTCTGAGATAGCACTACTAATGTTTTCCCTAATTTTATCAATCTTATCATTAAAGAATTTCATAAAATTGTTACTGCTACACTCTAGTGGAATAAGAGAATTGTTTTGTTCATGACTCCTCGTAAGGCTGGAAACAGTTTTAAAAAGGAGTCCTGAATTGTTTTTATGTTTTTCTATTAAGGCCGATAAGTATAAGGACTTTGCCGTATGGAGGGCATGCTTATATTCAATAAGGCTGCTTTTCCATGATAGTCTATACACTTCTAACTTCATATTTCGCCATTTACGTTCCAGGATCCGCGCGGCTCGTTTGAGGCTACGCGTGTGCTCATTGTACCATGGCGCTATTCTTCTCTCCGTGGCTCTCTTATATCGTAGTGGTGCAACTTTGTCTAAAGCTGTACGAAGGGAAGTCTCAACGTGCTCGGTGAAACGCTCTAGTCCTTCCGGAGCTACAAGTGGATCAGTGTTTGTCAGACCCGGTAAAATATCAGTGAGCGCGGCTATGGTGCTGGGTGTTATAGCTCGTTTAATTTGATAGCGGGGTGGCCGATGAACACAGACTATCAATCAATCAATCAAAGTTTATTTGTATAGCGCTTTTAACAACTCAAGTTGTCGCAAAGCAGCTTTACAGGGTTTACAAGGTTAACAATACTATGGGTCCAGAACCCTAATGAGCAAGCCAAAGGCGACAGTGGCGAGGAAAAACTCCCTATGATGGTGGGAAATAGGAAGAAACCTCAGGAGAACCAAGACTCAAAAGGGAACCCATCCTCCATTGGGCGGCCCGTTAACACACAAATACACAAGTCACACACAATTCACACAATCAGACTAGGTAAAAGGTAGAATTGAAAGTTCTGGGTTTTGATATTGTCACTGTAAATGTCTGTTGATGAATGCCAGGCTTTCATTCCGTGTCGGAGCAGTGATGCTGGTCTATGTCAAAGTAAATCAAATAAATGACACTTTTCAATCTGGTTTCAGAGCTCTCCACAGCACTGAAACAGCCCTAGTTAAGGTAGTAAATGACTTGAGATTGAATAAGGATACAGGCAAACTGTCCTTTTTCTGCTAGATTTAAGCGCCGCTTTTGACACCATTGATCATGAAATACTTCTTGATCGACTACAGAGCTGGGTAGGCCTTAGTGGCTTAGTCTTAGACTGGTTTAGATCATACCTAACTGGGCGTGATTACTATGTAGCATTAGGTACCTCTTCCTCCACCCGTCAAAAAATAACTTGTGGCGTCCCCCAAGGATCAATTCTTGGGCCGTTACTATTCAACCTATATATGCTTCCGTTACCACACATCATTAATAAACATGGTATTAGTTATTATCAATATGCAGATGACACTCAACTGTATATCTCGCTAGAACCTAAAGCCCTAAAATCAATTTGCTCACTGTTTGACTGTATAGATGATATACAGACATGGATTTCTGACAATTTTCTACAGTTAAATAAACAGAAGACAGAGGTTCTTGTTCTTGGCAGTGATTCACAGAGGAATGATGTCCAGACTTATTTAAATCAAATGAATCTGAATGCCAGACAATGTGTTAAGAACCTGGGCGTCACCTTTGATAATGAGCTCAACTTCAAATCACACATCATGACTACATGCAAGACAGCTTATTTTCACCTTCGAAACATCGCTAAGGTACGAGATATGCTCTCTCCTGCTGACAGTGAAAAACTTGTCCATGTATTTATCACATCAAGGCTAGATTATTGTAACACTGTTCTATCTGCTCTTCCAAAGAGCTCTATTTAGCACCTACAGCGAGTTCAGAATGTGGCTGCAAGGGTTCTGACCCACAGGAGAAAGAGAGATCATATTACACCTGCACTCCACTCACTGCACACTGGCACACTATGGGCCCATTAATACCAACTGAGCATTGTGTCAACGCCACAGCCTACCTGAGTATTGTTGCTGACCATGTCCATCTCTTTATGACCACAGTGTACCCATCTTCTGATGGCTACTTCTAGCAGGATATTGTACCATGTCATAAAGCGTGAATCATGTCAGACTGGTTTTTTGAACATGACAATGAGTTCACTGTAATCAAATGGCCTCCACAGTCACCAGATCTCAATCCAATAGAGCACCTTTGGGATGTGGTGGAACAGGAGATTCACATCATGGATGTGCAGCCGACAAATCTGCAGCAACTGTGTGATGCTGTCATGTCAATATGGACCAGACTCTCTGAGGAATGTTTGCAGTTGTTGAATCTATGCCACGAAGGACTGCAGCAGTTCTAAAGGCAAAAGGGGGACCAACCTGGTATTTGCAAGGTGTACCTAATAAAGTGGCTGTAACGTTTGGAAGAGAGAGAGAGGGATCCTTATGCAAAAGCACAGTGCTCTTTATTTGGCAGATAGATACAACCAGAGAATGCGAGATGTTAATGCATAAACGGAGTTGATCTACTGTCGTTTGTTGAGAGTGGTCTATCCGGTCCGGGGTCGTAACGGGAAGGCAGAGTCCGTACGGTACCTGAGGGCTAGGCAGGAGACGGGGTCGAGGGAACCGGCAGAGTATGATAACGCTCGGTATGCAACATGGTTGGCAATACTTCGCGACAAGGTGTTGTGATGACAGTGTATATGAATGCCTGGAATGTGGGTGTGGTGATGAGGAACAGCTGAGTCCTTAATGGCTATCAGGTGACATTCCTGACAGTGGCCGGTGAGTGTATAGCCATTAGTATATAGAGAAAAACCTTTTACTGTGCTGCTGTTAAGAGATTTCCATACACGCAATACAGTCCAACTCTATACACCAGTCAAGGTAATGAAAACTCTCCTAGTAGTTTATCTGCAGGATAAGTTCTAATTAGACATTGATCAGGACTACTTTTTGACTGGGTGCCTAAAGCACAAGGTAGCATGTGCATATGTAAAATACAATGCTTGTCTGTTTAAATTAAAACACATGAGCTGAATTATTGTTAAAACCATACATAAAATGAGCAAACAAGTAAAAATAAATACATAAAAAACATAAAAATGACAAAAGCTTGAAATATTAACTGATAAGGTGAATTGTGGTAAATATTTAGTAAAGGTGTTCTTATCCAAACACCATTTGTATATCAAGAGTTGTTGTTACGAAGTGACCAAACAGAGAGTGATCCAATTGGGGGAAAAGTGCCACTTTTATTAGCACAGAGATTGTTCACAATATCCAAGTAAGAATTGGCACGTATACGAACACAGAGCAATAAGGTGTTGTCGGGTAAGTCAGGCCGGTCCAAGGTCATATTGGGGGGGCAGAATCCATGAGGTACAGGAGGGCTAGACTGTAAGCGAGGTCTGGGGAGGAAGCAGAGGTCAGAACATGGGAAATCAAACAGACTAGTGAAACGCACGGTATGCGACATGAGTCTGCAATACTTCGCAACCAGGAAGTGGAGAAGGGAGTGTATAAAAAGTAGGCAGGAGGGAGTGGCAACTGGAGACAGGTGTGGCTGGTTAATGAGACGGAGTGATCAGGTGCTATTACTGACCGCTGTACTGTATTGATAATTTTTGGAAAAGAAAATGGGAAAACAAATAAAAAAACTCAGAAGATGAAGACACTAAGGGTCAGTTTACTATGTGTGTTGCATGTGCTGATTGATTTTTGCATGCACAAGTGGAATTAATACTGATTCATCAAATTTGCACAGAAGCCTTTTTGCAAGTGAAGACAATGAGCACAATTGTGACGCGCTCGAAGGAGGAGACACAACGAGCGTCATACGGTGAACATGAAACGATTTATTAACAAATAGACACAAACTCCGTGTGGAGGATGAGCACAGCTCTCCGACACTCACACAGACACGATCTTTAGACAAAGACGAGCACAAGACATTGCACGAACGCACATTAAATAGGTGATTAACACAGACCCTCGTGATCTCGAGACAAGGCACAGGTGATACTACGAACACGCTCACGGACAACCCACACCCACGGAAGTACTAATATGGACATAACAGCATGCAGACAACATAGAGGCACGCCCACAGGGAAGGGACCGGGACTGTCACCGTAACAGAACCCCCCGCCAGGGGCTCGCTACTCCCGGAGCGTCCCGCGCAGCTGGAAAGCCCCGACCCTACACCGACGGGCAGGTCCGGAGCCGCCGGGATCACGAGCCTCCGAGAGCCATCTCCCCCGATGGAGGGAACCGCCACGAACAGTCCTAGTACACCCTCCCTGGGAAGACAGGGGAAAATACATTAAACAATGGCACAGTCACAAACACGCACATGGGAACATTCAACACGAAGGGCACAAAAGGGAACAGGGGGTTCTGGAGAAACATAGGGACTGACACACAGACAGGGACAGGCAGCCACAACAACGTTTGGGCTGCCTGCCAGAGCGCTAACGGTGGTGCTATCCCTACTGGGACTGCACGCGGAGCGGGTGCTTCTGGCGGAACAGGCGGCGGAGTTCCTCCAGTCCCCGGCGCCGCGCACCCAGCGCGCGTTGCGCTTTTCGGTGCGCCCCTGGACCTTGCGCCCGGTGGCCTCCCTCGGGGTGCGTCAACCGCCTTCTTGGGCGCCACCGGAGCCGAGACTCGGCGTCGTGTGCTGGCGGGTATCCGCGGCGTCTCCAGAGGCGCGCAGAACCCCCACCTCGGACCGCTAGCTGCGCCGACTCCCTCTCGCGCTCCTGAGGTCCTCGCCGCCTCACCCCCTGACGTGTCCATCAGCTCCTCCTCCTCCGAGACGCTCCGATCCACGGACATTGGCTCCCCCGTGGTCGAGTCGCGGGAACGGCACATGCTGCTCACCACTGAGAGGGACCAAGGGACCTCCTTCCCAAGCTTGACGGTGTTCCCCGAACAACCAGAGGCGCTGTCCTCCCCCTCGCTCTCATCGTCGTACTCCGAGGATGGTGCACAAACGGACTGAGGGTGGCTAGCATCCTCCTCCTCCCCGCAACACTCGGTAAGGACCGAGCGGATGGAAGGGGTAGGGCTGACGTCTTCCTCCGTACCGCGGCGCTCGGTGAAGTCCGAGTGAACGGATGGAGGTGGACTGGCCTCTTCGTCCGCACCGTAGGGCTCGGTGGAGTCGGAGTGAAGGGATGGAGGTGGACTAGCATCTTCTTCCGTACCCTCTCCGTAGTATACTGTTGGTGCTGAGTATAACGAGGGCGTGGGGCTGACCCCCTCCTCATCCGACGTCCGGGGAGCCGCACACACGGAGGGGTAGCCGCTAGCCCCACCCTCGCTTTCTTCCTCTGAGTGTACGGAGGAGGGGGGACTTCCCTCCTCATCGGACTCACTGCTCCCGAACTCATTCTCGGGGGAGGACATGACGAGAGCGCCTACGCTTACATATACAGGCGCACCTGACTCTTCTTCTGGGTCTGCCAGTGTGGAAGCGCAGCGCCTCACGCTCCACAGCTTCTCGGCGGCCAGTCGGAAGCACTCCGCCTCTAGCCCGTCTTCGGCCGCCTGGGCTTGACGTAGCAGGCGCGCACATGCTGGATCCTGCAGCATCTCCTCTTCAGGTGCTGGTACTTCACCGCGACGCACAGGGGAAGAGGCGTGACGGCGCTTAGCCTTCTTCTTCCCCTTCTTGTGTGCGGCTGTATACCCTGGCATCTCTTTTTGGGCTCGTATTTCTGTGACACGCTCGAAGGAGGAGACACGACGAGCGTCGTACGGTGAACATGAAACGATTTATTAACAAATAGACACAAACTCCGTGTGGAGGACAAGCACAGCTTTCCGACACTCACACAGACACAAAGCTTTAGACAAAGACTAGCACAAGACATTGCGCGAACGCACATTAAATAGGTGATTAACACAGACCCTCATGATCTCGAGACAAGGCACAGGTGATACTACGAACACGCTCACGGACAACCCACACCCACGGAAGTACTAATATGGACATAACAGCACGCAGACAACATAGAGGCACGCCCACAGGGAAGGGTCCGGGACTGTCACCGTAACAACAATGTCAACAGTGAACTGCACATTGAGCAGCTCTCACTTCATGGATGTGCATTTTAAGGAGACAAACAAAAAATTGAATCACAAAATTAGGGGAATCTTTAATGCAAATTAACAATCTGCTGCAATTTACTAATGACAATTGTCAAAAAAAGGTTTTATGTTGGAAAACAAGCCCAGTTACTTTTGTCTAGACTAGTTAATAGTCATAAAAAATCATGGGGGGTGGGGAGGGTGCTGCTGTTGGTTTTCATGGGACTAGGGGTGAGGGGGGAAGTGCCGTTGTGTGCCATGTCTACTGAGATCTTCTGGTGAAATATAAAATAGCGGGTATTTTATTTATAAACTAGCAGGCGCTGGCCGGATGCATATGTCATGGAAATGTTAACCTTAGGTCTGCGGTGTCTGTAACTACATATATATGTGTGTGTGTGTTTGAAAATTTGAAGTAGATAATAATAATAAAACGTTTTTCAGGTGTACAGTCCTATCTAGATGATTGCAACAAACCATGTCACTTTATGGATGTGTGTGTTTGTGTGTGTGTGCATGCGTGTGCGCACGAGCGTGTGTGTGTGTGTGTGTGCATGCATTTGCATGCATGTATGCGTGTGTGTGCGTGTGTGTGTTAGAAATGCACAGAGTACTGGCCAGAAGATAGTGTAAGCTGCGAAGGCATTGAGATTACTGTCAAACAGTTAATCCAGGCAGATGACTACAGTCTAAGGATCTTCACTGTGAAGGTCAGTAACAGTAAAGGTCAATGTTTGGGTAATGTATATAATTAAGATAACTAAGATATTATTAGACATATAAATGTATATAATACATATGTGATATGTATGACCTCGCATCCTTAAAGTTTTTAAAAGCTGGAGTGTGTGTGTTGCTGTGGGTGTGTGTGTGTGTTGCTGTGAGTGTGTAGTATGAGGAGGAGGTGCGCTGTCTCAGGCACTATTGGTACACGTCATGGCCTGATCAGAAAACTCCAGACAAAGCTCCTCCTCTTCTACAACTGGTCCAAGAAGTAGAAGCAGCCCGGAAACAGGCCATGTCCTACAGTGGTCCAGTCATTGTCCACTGCAGGTACATTACCAATTACATTTAATATTTCACACATCCTCACTGCAAGTCCATGAAGATAAAAACAGGATAATTTCTATCTTGCCTATACAGTGTTATCTTTCACCATTTTGTCCATGTGTTTGTGTTAAGTTTATGACTCTTCTCAGTGCAGGAATCGGACGCACCGGGTGTTTCATTGCCACTGCTATCCTGTGTGAACAGCTGAGATGTGAAGGAGTTGTGGACATCTTGAGAACCACTAGCCAGCTGCGTTTGGACCGGTATCAATATTGCACATTGCATGGCGTAGTGTGAGTGTGTTATTAATTTCATATTTGCTTGAACAGTAATAAATAATCTTCTTTTGTATATAGGGGAGGCATGATTCAGACAGCGGAGCAGTACCAGTTTGTGCATCATGTGCTCAGCCTTTATGAGAGGCAGTTGAATCAGAGATCAGAAGAGTAGCACCTCCTGCATACCCTAACCATCAGTCTATCAGCACCTCACATCTGCCTGCACCAGACCTGAGCCAGTCATGCATACTTTCTCTTCCTGCTAGGCTGTATTAAACAAGGATCTTTCATGTATGAGGTTACGTGTGCACCTGCAAGACTTCAACTCAGGACTTCAACTCCCACAGAACCCTTATCTGCCTTTTGAATCAGTAAGACTTCACAGGGCATCATAGAGGACTACTGTTTTTCTCCCCTAGTTTGATTGCCAGTGTCAATTCCAACCTGCTGTCTAGGCCTTCCCTTACATGACACCTCCCAGCATGAGAAGATGAGGGCTAACGCCTGCTTCCTCCACAGCAATGTTCATGAGAAGATGAGGGCTAACGCCTGCTTCCTCCACAGCAGTGTTCATGCTGCTGCAGTGTTATCAACTCTGAGGAGAGTACCAACTGCCCAATTCATCAACATGGCCTGACCTATTAACTATTTGGAAATAATCTAAATATTTTTATAATGCCACACCAATACAACCACAGGCCTAACACATTAATTAAATGTCAAACTGCAATGGCCAAACTACAAGAAATGGTAGTAAGCAATGTTATACTTATTCTCACAGTATCTCTAAAACAGCTGTGAAGTGCCTTGGTAAAGCCCCAAACGTTTTTTCATCTGCTGTTAGATTTAAAATTTGGAAGAAATAATCTTACTCCACTACTCAACTGCAAAGAAACATCTAGCACATGTTTCTGAAAAACATCAACAAAAAACAGAAAACTTAGAAACACAAAAATTCAAATAATTATCTACAGTATACACCTTCATAACTGGATGCCTAAATCAATTAAAGTGTTCTCAAAAAGAGTTTGGACAGTCAAAGTAAATACATATATATTTTTATATACTACAGGTTTTAATAATAATTTTTTTTTCCTCAATCATTTTTTCCTCTCTTTAATCTACACAAAGCCTATTAAAACTCCAAAATGGAGAACTTGAATCAAGAATGGACCAAATGAATCAAGAATGGCTTTGTTGTTCTCAACAATATCATCAAAAAACATTATTAATGCCAGATTAAATATTTAATTTTACAAAAATACATTTACACATAATCAATTTGCATGCGTGTGTCTTAGCTTGTATTAGACTACTCAGAACCGTTCTCTCAGCTCTGAGAGGAACAACAATGTGTGTGTATCTTTGTCTGCTCAGAAATGAGAGAGTGATTAAGTACAAATTGAGTTTGGCTTAAACCTTTGCAGTTGCAAAGGTTTGCAGTTGGTTGGCACAGGTCCATGTAGGTCTCTACTTCAACCCACTGCAACATAATTTTCGGTCTTCTCTAGATATACTTTGAGGTTCTTCTCTATTTTGGGGGGTTTCTGGCATCTCTTTTTCAAGGAAATTTGTGGGAAGTGGGCTTAGAAACTTTACAGATGGTTGTATAACTTCCCACTTTACTCTGAAGATTTCCTTTTACACCACCTTTTACTTAATGGTTTATAAATGTAAATGTGCCATATTTGTCAATTGTGATTTTCACCCCAATCGAAATTTGTCCTCCACATTTACCCATCTGTGTAGTTAGAACACACACACACACACACACACACACACACTAGTGATTACAAGGGGTCTGAGGTGCCCGGAGCTGTGGGCAGCCCTAGCCCGGCGCCCGGGGAGCAGTTGGGGTTAGGTGCCTTGTTCAAGGGCACCTCAGTCATGGCCTCAGGCCTGGGAATTGAACCCCAACCATCCGGTCACAAAACCAGTTCCCTACCACAAGACCATGACTGCCCCATAAATACATACATATAAATAAATAAATAGTGACTTTCATGAGTCAGATTCAAAATGACATTAAAATAACTTTGCCATAGTAAAAGAAATAGAACAGAGAAACAAATCTGGGGTCCTTCTAATAGAGCAGTCAGACAATTATTATTCCATATTATTTCATATTACAATATTTCTAAATACTTTTGTAGCATCATCTGTTGAGACTGATTTATATTTATTTGTTTATTTAGCCATTTTCTATTTGTTATTTATCATCTGGAGACTAAGAAGTGACAAAAATCAGTTTTTAATAATTTTTCAAGTGAAACAATTTACCTTTATTGGAATATAGAATGTAAACATTTAAATCACGTAAATTAAATACTTTTCCAGTAGTCATAGTAGCAGCAGCAGCCAGTTTGTACTAGTGCAAGAAGTTCAATTGAGTGCCTATTGATGGGCTTAACATTCACTGGGTGGGAGCTGCAAATGTAACTTTATATTTATATAACTATATATTATAAATTTAAATACTCATAAAACTGGAATTCTTAAGGTCATGTAATTCCTAAAGTTGTTTGTAAATTACCAAGAGTAATCTTTATTGGGAAATGCATGATTATATATTACATATTATTATTATTATTATTATTATTATTATTATTATAAAAGGTTTTTCTATCCCTAACATTCTAGATGTATTTTAGATGGCCAAATGATGATTTCCAAATCATAAAGCAATTTTCTGATACTTTCTAAGACAGTAACACATTTTTAGCACATTAAAACTACTCCATTATTACATCAACACCAAGAAATGCATGAAGGAGAAAAGGGTCCAGCACAGTATTTCTTATATTTCTTATTATTCCCTTTTTTCATCACAATATAAATCCTGATATTACATGCATACTGAGGTTTTAGAATGTATTTGCACTGCTCATAGCTTCCTTTCTGGCACTATACTTGTCTTATTTCAGATATGATGCATAAAATTAACTGATTATAGTGTATCACAGTATTATAATTATGTTGCATATTTGTGACCTTCAGTCTATAATACCACACACTCCATATTGAAGAGATGTAACCAGTAACAAGAGGTTAGCACAGGGTTTTTATAGCACACTAAGCTCACAAAGGGTGCAATCCTGCCCATTGCACATTGAACAGCAGCACTGGTTGAGAACAATGTTGCAAAAATAAAAATTGACCACTGAGGGTCTTTGAGCTTACAATAAAAATGTTTTAGCATGCAATACACATTTCTTGCCATACTTTTCTTTTAATATTGTGCAGTACAAGGAAAGGGTGGGGAGAGTGGCCAGTGACTGTATTTAAAGAATAAAGCCTGTGGCCCTATTATGGCTCACTGCATAAAGAAATACAACATTTTCTGACAGGGTGATGTCAGGTGAGGTCAGACAAAACATCAACTTGAATTACGTACTGGCAGCTCACCAATTTTAAAACAAATGCGAAACGTATAATAGGTTCAAACTAGATGCCATGTAGGTATAATAAACAGTGAGGAAAATAAGTATTTGAACATCCTGCGAGTTTGCGAGTCTCCCACTTAGAAATCATGAGGGGTCTGAAATTTTCATTTTAGGTGCATGCCCACTTTGAGATACATAATCTAAAAAAAAAAAAATCCAATCAGCAAAAATTGTGTTATACCAATCAGCAAAAAGTCTGGCCTTCAAAGATCTGTTTGTCCGCACCTAAAAAGTCCACCTCCACTCCACTTATTGTTACTAAATTAGAAGCATATGTTTGAGGTTGTTAGCTGCATAAAGACACCTGTCCACCCCACACAATCAGAAAGACTCCAACTACTAACATGGCTAAGACCAAAGAGCTGTCCAAAGACACCAGAGACAAAATTGTAGACCTCTACAAGACTGGAAAGGGCTATAGGGCAGTTGCCAAGCAGCTGGGTGAAAAAAACATCAACTGTTGGAGCAATTATTAGAAAATGGAAGAGGCTAAACATGACTGTCAGTCTCCCTCGGACTGGAGCTCCATGAAAGATATCACCTCGTGGTGTAGCAGTGATCCTAAGAAAGGAATTAGCCCATAACTACTCGGGAGGAGCTGGTCAATGACCTGAAGAGAGCTGGCACCACTGTTTCCAAGGTTACATGGAAAGGCGGGTAATACTCTAAGACGTCATAGTTTAAAGTCATGTATGGCACGGAAGGTCCCCCTACTTAAATCAGCACACGTCCAGGCCCGTCTTAGGTTCACCCATGACCATTTGGATGATTCAGATGAGTCATGAGAGAAAGTTCTGTGGTCAGGTGAGACCTAAATAGAACTTTTTGGTCTGAATTCCACTCGCCGTGTTTGGAGGACAAAGAATGATTAGTACCATCCCAAAAACACCATCCCTCATGTGAAGGATCATGCTTTGCCGGTGTTTTCTGCACATGGTACAGGACGACCACTGTATTAAGGGATGATTGGGACTATGTATTGTGAGAGTTTGGGGAACAACCTCCTTCTTTCAGATAGAGCATTGAAGATGGGTTGTGGCTGGGTCTTTCAACTTGACAATGACCCAAAGCACACAGTCAGAATAACCAAGGAGTGGCTCCGTAAGAAGCATATCAAGGATCTAGAGTGGCCTAGCCAGTCTCTAGACCTAAACCCTATAGAAAATCTGTTTCTCAGTGACAGCCCAGAAACATGGCTGATCTGGAGAAGATCTGCGTGAAGGAATGAGCCAAAATCCCTGCTGCAGTGTGTGCACACCTGGTGAAAATCTACAGGAAACATTTGACCTCTGTAATTGCAAACAAAGGATATTGTACCAAATATTAACATTGATTTTCATAGGTGATCAAATACTTATGTACTGCAATGACATACAAATTATTAAAAAATCATACATTGTGATTTCTGGATTTTGCTTTTATATTATGTCTCACAGTGGACATGCACCTAAGGTAAAAATTGTAGACCCTTCCATGATTTCTAAATGGGAGAACTTGCAAAGTTGCAGGGTGTTCAAATGCTTATTTTCCTCACTGTACAACACCTAGCAGAATTGATAACACAACATAGTCAGATTGTTTTTCTACATTTTCTTTTTCACCCACAGCCTAGTCCAACACAGGCTAAAACTTCCAATTAATGAAATAAATGTCACAAACTATTTCACAGACTACATTTAACACAGATATAAACACATTTTCCTGTTTTCATGACATATGCCCCACTTTGTTTAATCATCCAGCAGTAATATTAATCATTTGAAAGCGAACAAAATGAAGGAATTAATTATAAAATGGCACTGCTGGATATATTTACAAATAGAGATTTTTCATCTCAAGTGTCACGGTACAGACCTTGACCCCTCCCTTCGGGCATGTGTATGTGTAGCCTTCGTCCATTTATGTATTTCCTTTGGGTGTGGTTCTGGGTGTGTGTGTGTGTTCATCCGTCACACCTGTTTTCATTATGTGTTGCATTGTTTGTTTATTTTAAGGATTTAATGTGTGTGAGTGTTGTACTTGTCACTCATCTTTATCAGAGTCTTTTCTGGTTAGTTTGTGTTCGTATATGTGCCCTTTGGCTTTTGCTAGCGCTGCATGTGCTACAACAACCTTGAATAAAAGGTTGTTTTTATTTAGTGTTAAAGTCAGCATAACAACAAAGTCTGGAAGTCCTATCAACTTGATACCTGTGTACAATCTTTGAATTCAGTGCTGACAAAGTCGGCAGAATTTGTGGAAAAATATATTGTACTCTGTAATTGTTACAACTGGGTGAGGGAGACTGAATGATCTTGCAAGAGATCTTGATATGCTTAATAGTAAATCATTATAAGTATACACAAAGACACTACAACCAGAGAAACCAAACACTACTGAAAGTAATAACATGACATATCTAACAGAACACACTAACACATTAAGTAACAGAGACATAAACTTGGGCACAAGATAGCAGCTGAAGCACAAACAAGCATTACCACACAAATTACACACAATGTACTTACAATGACCAACAACACAACTGGCAAAACACAGGACTTAAATACACAGACAAACCAATAACCCAATGAGACACACCTAAAAACTATGACGAGGAGGCCGAGTACAAGGGAGGGACATGAAACTACACACAATAAGGAATTAAAAAATAAAAGCACAAAGAGGAAACCAGAGGGGTATTCCAGAAAGCGGGTTAATTGAAGAAACCGGGTAAGTAAACTCAGAGTTAACAAATACTCAGGGTTTTCCGTTCCAGAAACCAAGCTTAGGGAGAACCTGAGTCAGTTACTATAGCAACTTACGCTCTGAAGCTAACCTGCTTGCTGGCAGGTTAACTTGAACCTAAACCCGAGGTTACAAACATGTCATCATGACGTGTCCTTTCCTCAAGGATCATGTGGATATTGAAGCTCAGTTTATTTGCCGAGCTCATCGGGAATGCCTTATAAAACTCTGAATAGACATTTTTTTTAATGAACGTTATCGTTTTTCAGCACAATCCATGACTTACATTAGTAACATTATTAAGCGTCACATTTCAAATATTATACATCGCAGATCAGCCCTCAGTTCTCTCCAGATTTTTTTTTTTGCTCGTTGGAGTTTTCTTTATAGTGTAGGAGATGCGGAATCTGTCAGCAAAGCTACTGTATGTCGGTCTATCCGAAAAGTATGTCTGGCATTAAAACGACTAGTGCCCAGTTTTGTCTCCTGGGCATAAGCCAGTTATGGACATCAAAGAGGAATTCCACAATATTGTAGGTTTGTCTTTAATTAACACAGACAATAAAGAAATTAAGCAAAGGAGAAGCAATATATAACAAACTTTATTTACTTCATTTAATTTTTAAGGATTTCCTAGAGTCATTGGCTGCATTGATGGAACCCACATATGCTACCTATTATAGCACCATTAAAACAAGGCGATTACATAAACAGAAAATCCATCCATAGCATTAATGTACAGGTACTAACCTTTATAACCCTTAATGAATAATGTACTTATCTTTAATGGTAACAAAAATAACGTAGCTATTGTAACTGACCATTCTCCTCCCCATCAAGATCATATGTGATGTTTCCCACCTCATCACAAATGTTGAAGCCAGATAGCCAGGATCCATGCATGATTCCACACTGTACAACAAATTTGAACAGGGTAGGCCTGTGGTAGTTTTGTTCACATGCAGTGTAAATCATTGCAAACCCTAGTGCGAATATAGGACACTATGACTGCCTCCTTCATAGAGACAGAGGGTATCCCTGCCTGTTCTATACCTCATGACTCACTATTCAGATCCTGCACCTGGACCACAGTCCCGCTCCAATCAGGCCCACAGCAAAACCAGGGCAAGAATTGAAATGACCCTAGGAATCCTCAAGGCCAGGTTCCAGTGCCTGAAGGGGCTCAGAGTAACCCCTGATAGGGCGTGCCACATAATAATGGCATATGTGGTATTAAACAACATTGCAACCATCCAGGGAGATCGACAGCCTACCATCTCTGACATGCCCACAGACGAGGAACCTTACATACATGTGGGTGACAACAGAGATGGTGGAGTTGTCAGAGACTCCATCTGCAATCACTGCTTTCCACATTAAATCATGCACCACCACCACCCACCCCACCATCCACCCTGTAACCTTTTAATATACATTACAGTCAAATTCACTGTTATGTTAAATTTTTTCATTTTTCCTGTAAATAAATACATTTAGGAATATATATTAAGGATAAGATACAGTTATGTACAGCCATACCACTGTACTATATTCTTATACTTCATTTTTATCTGATGCCATGTCACGCTACAGCCCCGGACCCCTCCACTTGGGGGTGTGTTTACTTAGTCCGCATCCATGTATGTACATGTGGGGGTGTGGTTGTGTGTGTGTGTGTTCACCCATGTCATTAGTCTAACGTGTTTCAGACGGTGCTCCTTAGTTGAAATGTATAAAGTGTGTATGTGTAACGTCTTGTGCTCAACTTGGTTAGAGTCATACATGTTTCAATGTGTGAATGTGCTACGTGCGCTGTCTGCGCATCACGTCGAATAAACGTTTAAAGTGTACTATTCGTTCTGTGCCACCTCGTTTTGTTGACGTGCACTCAGCATCACAAAAAGACGAGCCGACCAAAAAAGATGCCAGGCTACACGTCACGTGCAAAGAAGGGGAAGAGAGCAAGTAGGCACCATCATGCCTCTTCCCCTGTACGTCACCGCGAAGCCCCCGCGACCGAGATAATGCAGGATCCCGTATGCGTGAGCCTGCTGCGTCAGGCTCAGGAGGCCAAGACGGAGTCAAGTGCGAACCATTTCAGGCAAGCCGCACAGAGGGTGTGGAGAAAGATATATCGCTCTCTGACCAGAGACTCCTCTCCCCTGATAGCGGGATCATTCGAGGTTTTCATCGCTGAGATGACGCCTAAACTACCTGAGAGTGAGTTCGAGGAGGAGGAGTCTAGAGAGGAGGAAAGCTACCCTCCATCAGTGTACTTGGCACCCACCGAGTACTTCAGGGAGGGTGAGGAAGTGGTCAGCACTCCCTGGATGGAGGAGGTCCCCACCGAGTACTACGGCGAAGAGGGCGAAGACGTCAGCCCTCCTCCATCCGTGTGTTCAATCCCTACCGAGTACTCCAGCGAGGATGAAGAGGAAGTCAGCCCTCCCCCATCACAGTGCTCGGAGCTGACTGTGAGGTCGAGGAAGGGGTGGAGGGAATGGAAGGAGGGAATGGAACTGGAGGAACCAGGAGGCGGGACCAGTCCCATGGAGCAACCGCCAAGGGGTGGTGAGGTTCCTCTGGTAGCTCCCCGGAGAGAGGAGAGCAAGCGCCGGCAAGCGTACCCTGAGGCACGGCCCCCCCAGAGAGACTGCCTGCCTGCCCACCGAAGGCACTGCGGGGGCATCAGCAAGCAGTGCACCAAGTAGTGCCACACGCAGCGGAGAGTATGCGGCAAGGGCAGAAGGAAGACCGCCCACTGCAGCACCTGCAGCCCATGGAGGGTTTTCTCCCCTGGCAGCCCTGCTGCAAGTGCAAAGCCTGTTTTCGTTTCAATGTGTACCTGTACCAGTGTTTGTGTCTATCCTGGTGTTTCTCCCTAATCCCCTTTTCCCTTTCGTTCCCATGTTAATAAATGTGCCCGTCTGCGTTTTTGTAAATGTACCGTTATAATGTCTTTTTCCCTGTCTTCCTAGGGAGGGTGTTCTAGGCTGTTCGTGGCAGACTCTCCACCGGGGACACATCCCTCCCGGACGAGTCACCGGCGGCTCCGGACCAGTCTAACGGTGTGGGTCCGGGGCGTTATAACTGTGCTGGCACCCCGGGACGGGTAATGGCCTTGGTGGGGCGTTCTGTCACGCTACAGCCCCGGACCCCTCCCCTTACATAGTCCGCATCCGTGTATGTATGTGTGGGGGTGTGGTTGTGTTTGTGTGTTCACACGTGTCATTAGTCTAATGTGTTTCACGCGGTGCTCGTTAGTTGAAATGTACAAAGTGTGTGTGTGTGTAACGTCTTGTGCTCGTCTTGGTTAGAGTCATATGTTTCAATGTGTGAATGTGCTACGTCTGCGCATCACGTCGAATAAACGTTTAAAGTGTACTATTCGTTCTGTGCCACCTCGTTTTGTTGACATGCACTCTGTCACACACACCACTTGGATGTGAATTAGTAAGTGTTCAGTTAAAAATAATTTTAAAAACTCAATACAGTATTATAAATGAAGGCGAATATATGGCCTTCTGCTAAGTATAAAAATGTAATTTTCACTCACCCATTAACAATTTTTTGACATGCTGACTGCTTTTGACAGCTGATCTAGCAGCTGACGCAGTATTACATTTACGCTTAATAATATCTAAATATTCTGCATACGCAGTCATTAATACTTCAACCTACAGTGGTGTGAAATACGATGCTCGGCTGATTTATCATTTAAGTCGATGATAAATTTTTTATCAGCGTTCCATTAAGAATGCCTTTTATAGTTAACGCGTGAACGTGCTTCTGTCTGGGTCTACCTACTCAGAGTTGAGCGACCCTGATTACTTTAACTCCGATCAGCCGTTTTGGAACTGAAAACTCTGAGTATGTCAGATTGGGGTAAGACAACTCAGAGTTCAGGGTTAAGTTTAGAGTTTGTTAAACCCACTTTCTGGAATAACCCCCATGAAACAAACCAAACCAAAACAACAGGGGTTGCTGAGAAGACCTTGATAGTAATAGACTGAACTCCAGGAAAAGTTACACATTTGCATACATTTTGGAACTAAACAGCACCTTTCCACTGACCTCTACTGGTTAACAAATGTCCAAAGGCTGCATAAATACTTTAAATATAAATATTTTACCTGCTATCTAATCTATGGATGCATTCTACCCTTTTATTAGACGGAAAAAGGCAAATTAAGGGTACACATGATGTAGCACTGACTGACCTCTCAATATATAAACTAGATGTTGAATGGAAAGAGAACTCAAGGTAGATTCTTGTGCTGGATTGACTATTTGGTCTTTCATCCTCACAGTTAAATGTCATGACCTCATGTACAGTCTAGTACTGAGGAAACTCTGCATTGTTCTTCTTCATGGACAATCACATCTATGGCTAATATCACCCTCTATATTGTGTGATATGAAATAATGAACAAGCATTAACCAAACCAGGACTAAACTGAGGAAATGCAGATTGCTCAATGTGAGAAAATAAACAGCTTCAATAACTAAACTAAGGATGCCAAAGGAAGTGGCTGGCTCTCTGACCGTAAAGACAGAAAACAAAAACTACATCCCAAAACAACTGATAAATTAATAGAGAAAAAAAGCAAAGGAAAACTTGAGAATGGCCAGAGAAGGTGCAGGAGTGAAAACACTCTAGCGAGCAGGGAAAGGAGAAAGTCTCCAAACAGAGAAACTCTGATGCAAGAGACGAGACACCAAAGGCAACATGATATTGACTCAAGATTGAGAGAGAGGACGTTGACAGAGAAAAGCACAATATCATAGGATTTATAATTAGGGGTTTCCTTCCTGCTGAATCCATTTTATGAGAAAGTCTTACACAGTAATTAACCAGAGGGAAGGCATTCAGCAATGTACCAAAACAACACCCAACAAACATCAGAAGACCTAAGTGTCAATGTAACAAATTAGGAGCACATTTCCAAGTAATGTCCATAATTTTGGTCAGTGCTACTTTACCCATTGGTATACTAGAAGCTAACAAATGGCTTGCTGCACTGGGTTTACCCAACTTTGTGCAACTTGGTGCAAGTATGAAGCATTGTTGTGTGCCACTTGACAATTAAATCAGTCATCATGATATATTTCAAATCCATTCAAGTTTGCAAGCACACTGGATAATTCTTTAAGATGATCATTATCTTTCATCTGTACAATATACTCTTTGCTATTTATCTTATTTATATTAGCATTTTTGTGTCATGTTATTGTAAGAATTTGTCATATTGTCATCAAAGGACGTAGGGTCTATTCTTTACATTCAGCATTTAACTAAAATCACAATGCACATGAAAAAAACACTAAACACAATCCAACAAACCCCAAAACCCCAAAAGCATAATCAATCTCAGCAGTCCAGAACAGCTTTGTCCTTAGTGAACTGTTTCTCTATACATTGTGTGCATGTCTGTGTACATGTGTGTGTCTGTGTCTGAGCAAGCCAGATGCTGAAATGTTTGAAGTGTTCAAACCTGTCTTGGCATGTTTAGTGCAAGGAAAATATCCTATTGGTCTTCTATGAGTCTTTGAATATTTGAGTCTTTGTGACAACAGCTGTTGCAAAAAAGTGCTATACAAATATATTTCACTTGGGCTTTGGTATCTTAATTAACAATCTGTGCTATGGCTATATTTTTACCAAATGCTGGACAGATCTACTGGTGCAATCTACTTCCAGTTAGTTTTGTTTTAACTGCTATTCCATACATGTTAGCGACTGCTAGATGTAGGCTAACTCTACAGTCTGTTCTGTGCAACTAGAGGCCAATGATTGGCATGAATACTGCCAAAAATATAATTTTTCTTCATGTAAATGATTTTTACATTTGATTTGTTTTTTATAATAGATAGATATAATAGACTGTTCTCCTCCCCAATCAATTTGTGATACTTCCCACCTCATCACAAATGTTGAAACCGGATGGATGGATGGATAGATACTCACTCACCGGCCACTTTATTAGGTACACCTGTCCAACTGCTCATTAACATAAATGCAGCCAATCACAAGGCAGCAACTCAGTGCATTTAGGCATGTAGACATGGCCAAGATGATCTGCTACAGTTCAAACTGAGCATCAGAATTGGAAAGAAAGGTGATTTTATGTGACTTTGAACATGGCATGGTTGTTGGTGCCAGATGGGCTGGTCTGCGTATTTCAGAAACTGATGATCTACTGGGATTTTCATGCACAACCATCTCTACGGTTTACAGAGAATGGTCAGAAAAAGAGAAAATATTCAGTGAGCGGCAGTTCTGTGGGCACAAATGCCTTGTTGATGCCAGTGGTCAGAGGAGAATGGCCAGACTGGTTCAAGCTAATAGAACGGCAACAGTAACTCAAATAACCAGTCGAACTTTGAGGCGGATGAGCTACAACAGCAGAAAACCACACCGGGTGCCTGTCAGCTAAACAGGCTACACTTCGCAGAGGCTCACCAAAATTGTACAATAGAAGATTGGGAAAAAGTTGTTTGATCTGAGAAGTCTCGGTTTCTGCTGCAACATTCGAATGGGAGGGTCAGAATGTTTCGTCAACAACATGAAAGCATGGATCCATCCTGCCTTGTATCAACGGTTCAGGATTGTTGTGGTGGGATATTTTCCTGGCACACTTTAGGCCCATTAATACCAACTGAGCATTGTGTTGCTGACCATCCCTTTATGACCACAGTGTACCCATCTTCTGATGGCTACTTCTAGCAGGATATCGTACCATGTCATAAAGCGTGAATCATGTCAGACTGGTTTTTTGAACACATTAACTGTACTGAAGTGGCCTGTACCTCCACAGTCACTAGATCTCAATCCAATAGAGCACCTTTGGGATGTGGTGGAACGGGAGATTCACATCATGGATGTGCAGCTGACAAATCTGCAGTAACTGCATGATCCCATCATGTCAATATGGACCAGACTCTCTGAGGAATGTTTCCATTCAACCTAATAAAGTTGCCGGTGAGTGTATAATAATTAATTAACTCATGATGAAAATATGTCTTTACATTTTATTTCTCAATTTGCCAAACTTGATTTTGAGGAACAGAGATAAAATAATTTCCTGACTATTCAGCAGTATATGTAGTTCCTAATATCAACACTAGTGGCAAGCTGCACACATGTATCAAAATGAAACAACATGGCCAAAGTCCAAATTATTGTGTAGCTAACACTCAAAACACATTGTAGTGAGAGAGAAGTAGAAGAAGGACACAAATGCTGCAGAGAAACAGATTTATTGAAAGGAGCAGGAGTAGCCTCCTGTCTCCTAACCATACCAACTTGGATCGCTCGTGAACTGTGAGGCATTGTCTTTACATAAACACACACAGAGTTTCAAGGCAACTAGACACTGCAAATGCAACCGACAAAGACATTGTGAAACATAGTACAACAGGCTAACCAAATAACACCTTCCAGACGTGACAAAAAATACACAAAGTAAGCAAACAAAAACACATTCAACACGAAAACGCAATTAACCAGACTAACGCAAAACATAGACCTGGCGAAAGTAACCGAATTTACAAAAGTACGATCAGGGAACAATAAAGAGCAGACCCAATAACTAACACAGAGAACCAAATATACAATTATCAAGGAGACAACTAGGAACAGACCCAATAGATAACACAAAGAACAGAACATACAATGATCAAGGAGAAGACTAAGAGCAAACCCCATAAAGAACACAGAGAACAGAATATACAAACTCCCGCAACAGTAAATGAACAAAACTGACTTACAAGGAAGAACTGGACACACGGGAATATAAACAAAACACATCATGAAGTTAAACCTAAAACAGCTGATCAGGACTAATAATGGGTGGAGGAAACAAGGGGTGTGACAGGGGAACACTGTGGACATATCAAGCATATCAAGAAAGATCAGACAAAAACCCCATTATTATGTGTGTTTGTAATTAGAATATGTTAATATTTTTAATTAAAATATTTTTGGTCAAAATCAAACTCAATTGTGAATGTAACTAGACCTATGGTACTGTCACTGGAACATTATGAGGAAGCAGCACATACCAAATGTTACCAAATGTCAGAACATTACTTTAGAAATTCTTTTTTTGCATTAAATATCACAGTGCAATAACATGAATGCCTCACACATACTCAGAGCATATCCTCTCATGTATGTTTGTTTCTGTGATCACACAGAGTGCATCCATTCTGAGTAAAGGCTGAAGTGTTAAATGGCTTTTTGAGTTTGAACAGAATGTATTAGAACCTGATTCATCTACTTTCAACTAAGTGACTGAGTTACTTTGAATTGAACGCATTTGACAACCACTGACACTCAGCTCAATCAGGACCCACGCAGCAGCCATCATGATTGGCTTTGTTGGTCAGCGCATGTGATTTAGCAGGAACAAACATAGTGGCATTATTTATTCCACTTAACTTTAAAAAAATATATATATTGTTTGTCCCATAAAATGTGTGTAGTGTGATTAGGCAACTACTGAGAAACCACGGATTACCTTATACTATATATACTTATATATAAGTACCTACTGATGTTTCCAGACTGACATTCTTCTCTGTAAGTGACTAACTATAACTTTCATAATACTGTGACTGTGACTAGGTAATACCTGAATTCACACTTGTAATTGTATCCTGTGACAAACCATTAGATTCATATATGACACAATAGTTACTAAAGAAATACTAACTAAACAAAGTCTGGAGGTAGAGGTTAACATACGATGTGGAATGGAGATAAATTTCAAGAGTTTACATTGGTAGTCTTCAAATTTATAATAAAGCTTCTATAGGTGCTGTAGAAACTTCTATAGAAGTGCAATGGATCTGTTTCATATTTAGAGCTTATTTGTCATGTTAAATTAATCAACGCTAAATACAAAGATGCCATAATCAGTGCTCATTCATCATATCAAATCCAAAATGGAGCAAAAAACCAAAATATCAGAAAGTATAACTGTTCAAATACTTTGGGAGCTCCGCTCAGAAATGAACAGAATGCATTTTCTTTTCCTGTCTTGAAGAAAACATGAAAATAAAAACACCGTTCATAGCTGAACAGCAGCTCTGGGACATTAATAAATACCTCCATGTCATATGAAAACTTGATATGGGTTTCTCAGTTAATTAAGTAATTATTTGACATTTTTCAGGAGGTTTCATCCTTGGGTATTATTCACCATATCCAACCACTGAATTAACCTTCTGAGGTCTAATGTTATACGTGTGACAGTACTATAGTAATTGAAATTGAATGTATTATTAATACAGACAAATATGTATAAATAGAGTTGAATAACTATGGACTATTGCGATACATTTACATATGAACATACAAAGATTAAGAGCATGTGTATTAATTTCACAGAGAGCATAAACAAATGTTTTGTTTGTTTTTTTCAAAGCCCACATTTGCAGTTTAATGAGACAAAAACTGCCTTCATATGTTTTGACATAACCACTTAGATGGAAGAATATTGTCATAATGAGCAAAATATTTTAGTAAAACATTCAAAGAATCTGACATACAATTTTTTTATTTATCTCTAAGGCAGGATCATAGACTCCAGTTATTTATCTGCGTGATAACTAAATAAATCTGAATGAATTTGTGAGTATTCATGCTATGTTGTTTAATGTGAACATTTAGAGAATTTTTGTATTGTGTATACATTATTTTTATTATTATTGCGTATCTTGTGCATTTCTTTGTGAAGGTTTGACTTATTTTTGAACTCATAGTGTGAAGTGTGTGCATGGTAACCCTGAACAAGTTAAACCAGCACGTGCATTTCAAGCTAAATAATTTGTGATTATGTGCAAACATTACACATGAAGACCTAAGGGTAAAGTGAGAGACCCTGAATAATAGTTTGACATCAGATCGACAGGAACTTCGAGTGGTTCTTCTAAACATACCTTTTCCTTTGTCTAGTTGTCTTACTTGTTCTTATCATTAAAAACTATTTCAGTCAATAAAAAAGCACTGATTCTGCACCTTAAGGTTTTATGTATGAAAATACCGAAACACTGTATCCACACTAATATTAACTATGTAAATAACAGCTGGTTTATACAAGAATGTGGAGTATAAGTAAGCTTTTTTATGATACTGAATCACCAAGTGAATGTGACCTTCCATTGAATTTATTTTTATTTCAACAGGCTGTTGTATCTATGTGGCTCTTCTATTTAATTGATTGATGTATATTTAATATGTTATAGAATTTTCAGCTTGTACTGCTTTGCATGAGCAAATGAATGCCAATTTTAATGCTTTCAAACATGGTAGATTGTGAAATCATGACAAGCTTGTCAATTATGTAACACCATGTTACCTATGACCAATATGCCCTTATCAACTGTCACTCAACTATCAACATGAAATATCCAGTATCATCATGTAGCAATCAAGGTTTTTTCATAATGAACCGTTTTTGTTACTGTATTGGTATAATGGTTATACCAGTGATGTCTGTTTAGCTATTCAGTTTTTTGTATTAACTGTGGTTGTGTTACAATTACACTTTAGAGTAGAGAGAACAGATCTGGATCTTAATTACAAGATTAAATGGAGATTCATCCCTTAAAATGAAAATGTGAATACATTTTAATTGCTTAACCATTATAGTAGAGAACTTCTTTTAGTGTCACTCTTTGTGAACAAGTTGAACAAGGAATCCTTTTATTATTGCACAATGAGACATTTACATTGTTACAGCAGCAAGAAGGTGGGCATGAGTGACCGTAACAGTGACTGCCCAGTGATCATCCTTACTTACAGTCCAAAAGGTCCTCTCAGCACTGGGGTCTTGGGTTCAAGTCCCTATCTGAGTGGAGTTTCCATGTTCTCCCCGTGTCTGTGTGGGTTTCCTCCGGGGTCTCCGGTTTCCTCCCACAGTCCAAAAACATGGAGATTAGGTAAATTGGCATTCCCTGATTCCCTGACAAAATTCTCCCTGACTGTGTGTCTGTCTCTTCATGTCCATTAAAAAGCAGTTGTCTAAGTGTGTGTGCATGAATGTGTGTGTGCTTGTGTGCCCAGTGGTGGATGGTGCTCTGCCACTAGGGTCTGTCCTCTCTCCCCTTCCTGCACCCCAGTCAGTCCCCCAGGGGGCTGTGGATCCCGGTTGAGAGTACGCTGTGCGCAATTGGCTGCCGCTTCTCGCCGGTGTGTGATTGGGTGTGTAAGAGTTGTATCTGTATAAAAAAATAAAATAAAATAAAATAAAAATTGTAAAGCGACCTTGGGTTCTAGAAAGGCGCTATACAAGTTGAACAATTCATTCATTCATTCATTGACCGGTTCAGCACCACATCTCATTCAAACAACACATACAACAAACATATATCACACAGACAAAAACACTTACCATGAGACATGACAACAAACAAAGAGAAAAGACAAAGGAGACTGGCGGCCTCTGAAAGTTGTCTGGTTGTTTTGTGACAGGCAAGGGAAGTGCAGAAAATGAGGAAGTGATCACGCCAGCAGCCCCGTCGACAGGGGGGACAACCGGGTCTGTTGTCCCGGGCCCCAGGGCCAGGGGGGGCCATCAAAGAGCCCAGCAATTTATTTTTATTTAAAGTCTATAATTTTAAATAATCTTGAAATCTTTCATTAATATAAAATTCTGTACTCAAAATAAGCTCAATGGCTAAAATATATGTTTTTTTTTTTTACCTATGTGCATATTTTCCATTAAGTGCATACACCCCCGCCTCCCACTGACAAATGGTTTGATCCAGCACTGACCGTAGCCGGCTGGTACCCGCCCAACAGCGGGAAATACAGTGGTAGATAGTTAAAGTAAACAGAAATCTGGAGCACAGAAAAGAAAGGAAAAACATTTACCTGACGATTTTTAATGTTGCATTGTGTTCCAGGTTTGAAAAGTGCTGGAATTTAGGCTAAAGTACTTGAAAATGCTTGAAATTGTAACTACTTCGTTTCACAACAAATAGCTGTCTGACTGAACAGTTCACTTGTATTACGTTAACTTGTAATTCCAGGACGAAACAGGAGAGAACGTGAAGACATTAAGATTGGGCGTTTTGAAAATAAACAACCATTAAATAATGTGATAAAAAGCTAATTATTTTGAATCATTTCAAGTATATGTATATTTAACTTAATTAAGTTTAACGTGCTGGGAAATATTGAAATGGACCTTTTAAAGTGATGTACAAGTGCTTGAATTCCACCTTGTTTAGGTGTATGAATCCTGCAAACATGACTTTGTTCATTGCGCTGAAGCGCGGCGCGCGCGAAGTTAAGTTTCTTTTTTAATAAAGAAAGAATAAAGAATACAAAATTCGAGAGGTGCGTGACCTCGCGAATCGACAGCGCGTGAGGCACGTGTCGCACACGGGTGGTGTAAGCTGTCAGAAACAGCTTTGATGTGTGGCTATATTATATACTATATTGTCTGCTACAGAGGAAATTCAAATGACGTAACCCGGGGGGGAGGGGGGTTCTTGTCCCGGGCACCAGCAAGACTGTCAACGGGCCTGCACGCCAGTATCAAGGAATATGGAGAATTTAGTAGATGAAGAGAACCAATGCAAAAACCTGTGACATAACCCAAATGAATGATGAAATAACTAGCAGTCAACTGGTACATAAACAAGACAACATATGTTACTGCCGCTGCTGATTGGGGCAGCCAGCAGGGGGCCTCCATACCAGTCAGCAGGGGACATTTGACAGTCTTTTTTGTGTCTGAAAAATTCATGCCAGCGTAGGTTTCCAGACACCTTACAGTTCTGAAATTCTTGATTATTAACTAAATCTGAAAGAAAAAACAACCTGGCATTACTGAAACCTGCTCTGTCTGAATGTGTATCTATAATGTGTATCTATATTAATTCAGAATTAACCTTGTAATCACACAATGTCACTTTTTTCTAACTTTAGTTTGTCTCCCACAATTCAACACCCTAATTGAGTAACTGTATAACCATCCATCTGAGTAACAGCTAACACTGGTGTTCTCCGTGATGTGTAGCCAATCAACTTACCACTGGAGATATCAAAGGACAGTTGAACCTATCAGAAGACTGCAGAGTTGTGTGTATTTAGCTTAACAGTCAGCTGGGATTGGTTACCTTTTTGTATATAGAGATAAAAAATCCACTGTCCAAGCCAGTGTTCTAATTGTATAAAATGTAAGAACAAATCACATAAAATATATTAACCAAATACTGTTAAGTACTGACATCACCAGCCTCTTCATTTTAACTGCTTTACCTTTTTAACCTTGTTTGTTTTGAAGGAATTCTAACTGCAGTATCATTTTCATGAAATTAAACGCATGCTTGAATACACGTACATTTTTAGCCTGCATTTTCCAAAGCTTTTTCATTCATGAATATCCTTTTGAGTGTTTTGTCTTCTTCCATAGACATTCTGTTTTTATACAACAATGTTTTTGTCACTCTAACATGGCCACATTACAGTAAATTACATGATTAGTAGAGATAAGTCACCACCACAGTCAAGCACTACACACTCCATTACACTACATCTGTATGTCTTAATATTTATGAAAAGGTTTTTCTGGTTTTGAGATTTATATTTTTGATATTCTAACCCTTTTATTCTGTAAAATGTTGACTGTTCCTGAGCTCTGGAAGCTGTGGCTTATTTCTTCAAAGCCTTGATAACTTTTTTGGTGTTTTCCCATGTAATTGCTTGTAACTCATAGCTTTTCAAGATTTGTCATGATTGTATGCCAAGCTTCTTTGGTCAAGCTCTAATTTGAAATATGTTCTCTCACAGCCAGTTTGTAATTGAATCCTTATGTGTTTGTTTAAATGGACTTCATAATTCTTTGTTAGCCTAAGTCTGGCATTGACGTAACACGAGGGTGAAACAAAAAGCAGAGACGGCAAGCAGTAAAACGAAAACTAAACTAGTTTATTCAGCATTTAAAGCATTAGCACCAGTAAAAACATGAAACACTTGAGCAATCAACAGATCAACAGAACAAGAACTGTAACATACTCGAGGAGGCAGGTTGACGCAAATGCAGGAGATTGTGGTGTCTTCTATGATTTATTAACAAAACCCACAAGGAAGACTAAAACTAAGAAGACATCAACACATATAAACTAAACAAGACTAAAGACATCAACCAAGTAACACTAATTACAATTACAGGCAGAATTAATGAGCAAAGACATAGTATATATGAAGCTACATAGACAACCAGAGGCACACACTACAGAGACAAGGCAAACACCAATGAACAATAAGACCAGAAATCAGAGACATAACTAAACACCAGTACACAAGACATGAGCTAACAAACAACCAGAGGAACTAGAGAATAATTAACAGTGTTGGGTAAGTTACTTTAAAATTTAATTTGTTACAGTTACAAGTTACCTTGTTTAAAATGTAATTGTAGTGTAACTTTTCGATTACTTTTAAAAAGTAACTAATTATTTTTTGATTACTTTTTGATTACTTTAAGGTTTAAATGAGTATTGACCCATGTTCAACATTTAATTTTTGAGAACTGACAGTGTGAACCTTAAAAGAGTACTAAGCTGAGAGGGAATTGCTGACAGGCAATCACAGGAGGTCCACAAGAAGAGATGCCTGCACTAGGCATGTAAGATTCTAAGACTTGTGTTAGAAATTCTGAAACCCTTAAATGGTGAGCACAATAAAAGTCAGAAGCAGTTGGGTTAAATAATAAAGTACAATGATTTATTTTAACAAAGCATGGATTAACCCCTGAGATCTCCGTTACAAACACGCCAGGTGTCTGTCACAGAGAGAGCTAATTCCCCATTCTGAACTCTCATCTTTTATACGTTTAATCATCAATACACACGGTGCCCACGAGGTGAACATGAGGTGATCAACCAAATGTGATTGGACAATACATGAAATAATTAACACTGATTTGACAGATGCATATGACGCATGTCCCCTCCACGCTCAGCATCCTCGTGATGTCATGACAGACTGAGTGTTGCCGTAGTCCCTTCCAAGTAGAGATTAGGCGTCTCCAGTGAGGTCAGTTTAGGAACACCAGAGGAACATCAGATTAGGCCTCAGCCGAGGCCAGAGAACACACACACACACACACACACATCTGAGGCCTACTGAAGTCACAAGAATGGCTTCAGTGCCCTGATCAACACACGTATATGTAAAAGATCTCTAACACCTATCTCTAATGTGTTTAATGTATACTAAGAAAGCCTGACATAAATGGAAATCACCAAATTTCCACCACATTTCCCTCCTTTTTGTCCTTTATGGACAAATTACATCAACTACAGATCATTCCAATACAGGCTTTCGATCGTAGCGTCACTTACAGGAAGTACATGGATGATCAAACAAATTACACCTGATTACAAACAGAATACAACATCGGTCATTGAAGTAATTAAACTGAAATAATCATCATCATCAGTAAATGAATCAACATCAGGTGGTAGATTTGTGGCCTTGACATCTGTCCTCATCGTGAGGTCCTTAGGCTTTAGCGCCGTGTCTGCAGCCTGCAAGACACAACTCCTCAGAAGTGACAGCAAACAAGGCACACAGAAAACCATCAACAACAATAGCCATTGTGCTCCATCCCTGCATGAGCAAGAGCACAGGGTTCATGGTGGGTGATCGTTGACCATTCTTGACAGCCGTTGTGCTTGGAGTGCGGGCACGCCCTATCTGCACTTCCACCCACTCGACTGAGGCGCCCGAACACCCTCCTTTCACCCTACAGAAGCTGGGATGCTTCAGGACCGCTCTTCGTCTGCTCAGGTACTGGAACCTTCTTGCAATGGCTGGCGTGAATCCACGTTCCAGGTTGTGCTGTGGACCTTAGGTAACGCCTCTTTCACCGCCCTGCGAACTTGTGACAAGACAGAGGACAGGTTTGCACAATAATTCAACATGGCATCATTGCATCATTACTGTATTTAGCGGCCTGCCAAATAAGATCTCAAACGGACTCAGGCCTGTTCTCCCCCGGAGATCTCAGGGTTAATCCATGCCCCGTTAAAACAAATCACTGCACTCCCTTCTAGGATGTTCACACAGTATCTCACTGACCTCACCATCAGTACGGCTACTATTACATGCACCCATTTTGCTGCTTCTGCGGAGAGAGACAACTACTCACCCACGCTCTCTCATACCACAAACACTCACACAGAGCGCGACCTTCACTCTCACTGGTTTTATGCGAACTGTGTGCTCGTCAACCCACAGTTACGTACGGCCACCTGGTGCTCGACTCCCAGTTGAGGGTGAAACTCCCAATCACTCAGTTACCCTGTCCGGTAACCACCAATGGTGCCACCTGTATACCCCTCCCCGTGGAGTTCGACCGCCAAACCTCTCGACTCTTGTCGAGTTAGATCCCCTGATCCTGACAGTTCCCTATGAACTGCGTCTGGCGTCGCCTGTGTATACACGCACCAGGAGAGAAGTCACAAACTCTGCAATAAGTTTACACACACAATGCCATTCGCTCGCAGAGGTTTAAATGACGCTGATGGCGTGTAGAAACATTCACTGATAACCATGCATCTATAATAATAAACCCTTTAAATTTAGTGCTGTCATTAACCTTCGACCACTGTAGATTCACTTACCCTCCTATAATCTTAATTCGACGTTATCGCTAAACAGTATTCTGAACTAGTAATATAGGGCTGTCTAGCTGGATGTCGGCTAGTATTTCACTCAACATAATTTTTAAACAAAAGTTATGAACCATCTTCATTTCAACAAATGGCGATTCGGAGCTCGTTGGGATGATTTTAAGTGAGTGGCCGATACGCAGTGTCACCCAAGAGTCTTTAGATGTCTGTCAGCAGAGACAGGCGGCGTTTCTGGACAACGGAGACCACAGTCACGCAGCACTGGCCACACTAAGTGCCACGTTTATGTGGCAGATGCCACAAGGTGCCATTTCTGGGTGGCACAGTGGTCACTTTCGTGCTGCTTACATGCTACTTACACGCCAAACAGGGACCGCACTCTTACAGGAAATTTAGCAGATAGACGCGCCTCCCAATGACCTCTGATATGTTTTGTGATTGGCCAGATGCAGTTCGATTAGCTCTGAGTTTGTTTGCTCATCCTACGTATCCCAGATGAACCGCATTTCAACCTGAACCTGAATTTCGACCCGAACCTGAATTTCGACCTGAACCTGAATTAGGACCCAAACCTGAATTGCTAATTACCTGAATTGGTAATTAGAAATTCCAAGATTTCATGGGTTTTTTTTTCTAATTCTCACATGTGTAGGGGCAGTAAATTTTTTATGTGCATGAAATGTGTATAAATAGGAATGCTGATCCTTTAAGATCCAGCAATAACCATAATCTAATGGTTGCACAAAATCATCCCTTTAGGCCAAACACATATTTGACACAAATTCCTGTTGAGATCCAAATATGAACTGTCATACTCTGCATTGTCTGCTTTTATTTTCCTTCATTACTATATAAAACCTTCGCCCGGAGATGCTGGGATTGGCTCCAGCCCCCCCGTGACCCCGGCTAGCGGGATTCAGCGGTTTGGATAATGGATGGACTATATAAAACCATCATGTTAGTGTGACGTTGAAGAATCAGAAAAAGGCAGAGTTGGAGCTGAGATGTTTTTAATGAGACACAGGTGAGACGGATAATCACAAGACATAACCGCACTCACAGGGATCCACAGACGCAGACGAGTAGACGCAGATGACGTAAACACACGCCCAAAAGGAAGGGTCGGGGACCTCAACGTGACAGATGGGTAGTGCCCCCACAGGGTACCCGCGGGTCCTTAAAAAGTCTTAAAATGTCTTAAATTTAGTTTTCCGCCGCAAACCGCTTAGAACACCCTCCCTGGGAAGACGGGGGAAAACACGTTAGACAGACACACTGGGACATTCATGAACACACAAACAGGTACATGTACACACAGAGGCACGAAAGGGAAAAGGGGATTTGGCAGACACACGGGAATAAACACGAACACTGGGACAGACAAACACGAAATTGGCGTCAGGCTTCGCGCCAGGAGGAGAGCGGCCAGGGGAGAGAAACCGGGAGCTGCTGGTGCTGCGGTCCTCATCCTGCCCTCGCTGCAAACCCTCCACCGGGCTGGTCTCTCCCCTCGGTGGACCATATGGAAGTCCCGCTTCGCCTCACGATCGCCCTCCGGACCCGGCAGGGGGAGCGTCTTCCTCGACCTCCATCTCCTCACTGCCCAGGCTCCAGCTCATGGGCTGCTCCGGGCTGCCACCCAGGGAGTAGTCCATGTCGCTACCCTGGGAGTGGTCAGGGAATAAGCCCACCTCAGGACTCCTCCTCCCCTTCACCATCCCGGCGAGAGCTCCGAAGGGGGTGGACTCTCTTCCTCTTCCTCATTCGTGTAGGCCCCATCGTCCACACACTCGGAGCCACCCGAGCACACGGATGGAGGGTAGTCCTCTTCCTCCTCCTCCTCCCCACTGTAGTCCACGGTGGGAGCAGAGCACATGGAGGGCGGACGGTCTTCCTCCTCCTCCTCCCCACCGTAGTCCACGGTGGGAGCGGAGCACACGGAGGGCGGACAGTTTTCCTCTTCCTCCTCGCTCGGAGAGTCCTCCTCCCCAAACTCGCTCTCAGGGGTCTTCTCCATTGAGCAAAGTTCAAAGGCACCCACCCTCAGATGCGAGAGGTCACGGGAAGGAGAGGGGTGTCGCTCCCTCCATATACGTAGTGCCTCCTCGCAGAAGTAGTCCGCTATCTCGGGATGGAGAATTCCCGAACCATACGCAGCATGTAAGCACAAAGCGTGTCCTGCTCCATCTGCTCGGGGTTGGCGGTGGCCTTGCGGTGCTGGGCAGGGGAAGAGGCATGGTGATGCCTGCTGGGCCTCTTCCCCTTCTTGGCCCTGGTGGCATAGCCTGGCATCTTCGGCTCGTCGTTCTGTGACGGTGCGCGCAGGGCGAAGGACGAGGCACAAGTCCAGCGAATACGCACAAACGTTATCTTTAATGTGAACACAAATAGGGCTGAAGCGCACGTTGACCACGAAACACTTAAACACACGTACGACTCTGACAACGACGAGCACAGGACACTGCGCGAACGCACATTAAATAGACAAACCACATAAACCCCACGTGATGACGAGACGAGCCATAGGTGAGACAGATAATCACAAGACATAACCGCACCCATGGGGATCCACAGACGAAGATGAGTAGACGCAAACGACGTAAACACACGCCCAAAGGAGGGGTCGGGGACCCCTTTCACAGCTCTCAACAAGGAAAACGAAAGAAAGGCATTCTAGGTGCTGCAATAATGTCTGGGTGTAAATGGTGCAAAATAGTCACACTTGGCATGCACAGAGTATTCTGCCATTCAGACTGTGAGCTGGCTCAGTCCATCACTCTCTCATGGCTCAAGGGAAACACAGCACTGAACAGCGGGACCTGCAGGGCTTTAAACAAGTGAATAAGTGCAAATAGGTGCAAGTGGTTAACTGATTAAGGGTATGCTAATATGCTGGTGATTGAGAACATGAGAATGTGGGCGTGGTTGGAATGATGTGTGGTGGGTGTCTCCTCTGAGCCATGGGACCGGCCTACCATGACAGTTAGTCGTCTTATTCTTTCAGCAATTTCTGTTTAGGCGTCACCACAGCGGATCAAACTCCTCCATCTGGCCCTGTCCTGAGTGTCCTCCACTGACACACCAGCCACTCTCATATCCTCTACCACTGCATCCATAAACCTCCTCATAGGTCTACCTCTCCTCCTCTTGCCTGGAAGTTCCATCCTCAAGACCCTCCTAGCAATATACCTCTCCTCCCTCCTCTGTACATGTCCAAACCATCTCAATCTCGCTTCTCTAACTTTATCTCCAAAACATGTTACATGTGCTGATCCTCTAATAAACTCATTTCTGATACTATCCTTCCTCGTCACTCCAAATTAGAATCTCAACATCTTCATCTCAGACATCTCCATCTCCCTCACCTGTCTCTTTGTCAGTGGCACTGTCTCCAGTCCATACAACAAAGCAGGTCTCACTACTGTCCTATAGATCTTTCCTTTCATTCTAGCCGATACCCTTCTATCACAGATCACCTCAGACACTTTATGCCATCCACACCACCCTGCCTACACTCTCTTCTTTACATCTCTTTCACTTCCATTACTCTATACCCTCGACCCTAAGTAGGTAAACTCGTCAACCTTCACCAAATCAACTCCTTGTAACTGGACCTGTCCACCGTCTGCCCTCTCATTCACACACGTACTCCGTTTAACTCCTGCTCACTTTCATTCCCCTACTCTCCAAAGCATATCCCCATCTTTCCAAGCTCACCTCCACCTTCTCCCTACTCTCACTACAGATCACAATGTCATCAGCAAACATCATAGTCCAAGGGGACTCCTGCCTAACCTCGTCCGTCAGTCTGTCCATGACAATTGCGAACAGGAAGGGACTCAGGGCTGATGCCTGATGTAGTCCTACCCCAACTTTAAACCCATCTGTCATTCCTACCGCACATCTCACTGCTGTCACACTGTTCTCATACATATCCTGCACTACCCTCACATACTTTTCTGCTACTCCTGACTTCCTCATACAATACCACAGCTCCTGTCTCGGTACTCTATCATAAGCTTTCTCTAAGTCAACAAACACACAATGTAACTCCTTCTGTCCTTCCCTATACTTCTCCATTAACACTCTCAAAGCCAACATAGCATCTGTGCAGAGGTGGGGACTCGAGTCACATGACTTGGACTCGAGTCAGACTCGAGTCATTAATATTAAGACTTTTGACTTGACTTGAAAAAATATTCAGAGACTTAGACTTGACTTGGACTTTTACACCAATAACTTGGGACTTGAATTGGACTTGAACCTGTTTACTTGCAAAGACTTGATTTTTTTTACCCCAAATCTAAATTTTAAAACGCATATTAATATTTATAAAGTGCGCCCCATTAATTTCATTTCCGTCCTTCTGACGCAGACCGGTCCTCTGCTTTTCCACACTCTGTACGTGTGTGTGTGCATGAGCTGCAGCACAACCAATCAAATGGGGGGGTCAGCGAACGTAAATTTTTACCGGACGGGGTGTAAAATGGACACAAATTAAGTATTATATTGCGATCGATCGATCTCCAGTGGTTGGTGCCAGAGCGAACTAGTAACTCATTGAATCATAGATGTGGATCAGAGGTAAATAAACTAGATTTTTTTCCGGCGTGAGAAATCGGATGTGTGGCGTGAGAGCGTGTGAAGACGGTCAAATGCGTGTGTCTCACGCTCAATGCGTGAGAGTTGGCAACCCTGGGTTCTGTATCTGAACTCGGGGAAGAGAGCCTCTCTCTGTCACCATCATATCCAGTTCTATCTCAGCATGGATTGTGTATTTGAAGACATCTACGTCGAGAAAAAAATATATTGACAAAAGTGGAGCGAGTTTTCAGCTATGGGGACATCATTCATCGTGCACAAATGACATACAGACTTTTGGCCAGCAAATGCAATGCAGAATAGTTTACTGAAATGTCTAAAGTTGCAGATTCCTGTAAATTGTTCAGTTCTTATATTTGTTTGTCTTGTGTCACTCACACATGTTCTCCAAGAAACCAGATAAGAGAAGAGAGGGAAAATGCTGTTATGGTTCTTTGTATTGTACTGTGAAAATATCAGCACTTTTTATTTGAACATGGAGTTCTACTTATGACTTTTTCACAGAATATTTATTTCTGGAAAATTGTAGTTTAAAGTATGAATATTTTTGCAGCTAAGTTTAACAAATTGAACTGTGCAATAAAGAGGTGTAATTTAAATTTTTTTTATACTTCGTGTTTTCAGTTGCACATGTTTTATCAAGATTTGAGGAGAATACAGATTTAAAAAAGAACGCATGTCTATTATTTACATTTAAAATATACCTGCAACATTGGTAAAAAAAAAAAAAAAGACTCAAAAGGACTTGAAATTCCAAGTTTCAGACTTGGGACTTGACTTGACTGTTGCCTGTCTTGACTCGAGACTTGGCTTGACTTGAGTGTCTTTGCTTGAGACTTGACTCGGGACTTGAGGTATAAAGACTTGGACTTACTTGAGACTTGCAAAACACTGACTTGGTCCCACCTCTGCATCTGTGGTGCACTCAGCTGGCATGAAACCATACTGCTGCTCACAGATCTTTACCTCACCTCTAAGCCTAGCTTCCACTACTCTTTTATTCTCCTATAATTACTACAGATCTGAACGTCACCCTTATTCTTGAAAATCGGCACCATTATGCTTCGTCTCCACTCCTCAGGCATCTTCTGACCTTCACAGTTAGTAAATACATAATTCAGTGACCGTGACAGTTAGTAAATACATAATTCAGAAGGGAGTTTCATTTGGATTCTTAGCTGTCCCAAAACAGATGAGAGTAAAGTTTATATAATGTGGGCTTTAACGAACATAAAAGAGATTAATGTAATCATGGAAAAAGACATTTGCATGCGTGTGAGATGTGCATGCGTATGAAATCGTACGCAAAACTATGCACTGAAATGCGTACTCATGTGTACGCAGCTCGCTGCGTACAAATGTTACGCCGCTATCAAATACATGTAAATACTCGCCGATTCCCGACCAAAATGATCCCTAGGCTATAGTAGGTGTCCAAAATGATCGTAGTATCTACTCTGTACAGTATATTAAAGCATACGCTAAAAAATATTAGACATTTGACGTTTTGCGAGTTGAAAGAGAGAGAGAGAGAGAGAGAGAGAGAGAGAGAGAGAGAGAGAGAGAGAGAGAGAGACACACTTCTTGAGCGTAATGCCCAGTGGGATTAGGTCAGAATTCTTCACTAAAAAGACCAAAATAATCGCTTTATTAATTTTTTTTATGTATTTAAAATTTTTCTTATTTTCTATTAGTGCTTTTTATGTTTAGGTTTGTTCTTAAACTGCTGCAAACAATTGTTAAAATTGGCCGTGCCAATAAAGCAATCTTCGAGAGAAAGAGAGAGATCTTTCATAGTTTAAGGATTGTCTTTGTCTACTGTCTCTGTGTAGAGACAAACGTAATTTTCACCTAAACATATTCATTCTTTTATTCTCTGTTTCTGGTTCTTCTCGGGTTCTGATACGCCTAAATGAACTGATTAGTATCCAAGCTTAAATAATGATGGATTAAAAAAAGATTAGACATTTGACATTTTGCGAGACCATGTATGGAAACATCCCAACGTATGTATTTATGTGCTCAGACAAATACTCTTACTGTGAAGTTCTGCTCACTTTGGTAAGGTTGCTATCCAATTTGAGCGCGATTGCGACCATCGATATCAAGGGTTTGAAGCAAAGATTGTTTAAGGGCACTACATTTCATAGTGCCTGAAGTGAAAGTGAGCGACTCCCAGCTGTCGGACTGTGTGCACTTCCGCCCGAGCCACTGGACACAGAATCACCGCCCGCTTTCCCTCCACACGGTGAATGTCTAAGCAGTCCGGTGCTTAAACTTGCTTAGTAAACTAGCTTAGATTAGCTAGCATGCCTTTAATCAACTTGAGATTTGATTAGTATCACAATTTCTATAAAGTTATGTTGCCCTCAAAATAAGTGCACCATGTAGAAGTTTAATTTTGACATGCTAAGAATGCGTGTCGGTGTTTAACAGGTGAAAATGTTCTTTGCTAGCTTGCGTTAGAGCTGGCCTAATTATGTGCCTCTAATTAATAATACACAGGTCTAGACTAACATTACTCAAACTGTATGTCTATTATTGAATGATATAGAAATGACATTTCAGCTAGAGCTGATTGATATGTGAATTGTGAAAACATGAGTTAAGATTTTTTTCATGATACATGGCAGTATTAATAAATATGTTAAAATATTATCAGAGTATAAAAGCACAATGATATTTTTTAACATTTCACACACTGTGCACTACCAAATCTAGTTGGAGTGACCTAATTGTACTCTCTTTTTAAGCAAATGTGAAAGACATCTGTTTTATTACTAACAGTATCTGCAATATGCTCAGAAAAGTTATATGTAAACATTAAATATTTTGACATCTTTTTTTTTCTTTTCACAGACCTTTCAGATCCCCCCTCACATCCATCTATCTCACTATCCTTTATAGCAACGGCACTTTTAAGAGCCACTCGTCTGTCTGTCTATCCATCCATCCATCCATCCATCCATCCATCCATCATCTATCTGTCTGCCTGTCTTGTTGTTTATTTGTCTGTTTGTCTTCAGTGTCTGTGTGTATCTGTTGTCTCTCTGTATATTTATCCCCACATGAGGGAATCGGCGAGTATTTACATGTATTTGATAGCGGCGTAACATTTGTACGCAGCGAGCTGCGTACACATGAGTACGCATTTCAGTGCATAGTTTTGCGTACGATTTCATACGCATGAGGAATGAGACCGGGATGGTTATCTTTATTACAAACATATAAATTTATCAAATAGTTCCGGTCACAGTGCATTAATATTTTAGCTGCACAAGTTTAGGTGCCAATTTTACTGGAAGGACAATCTGAGGGGAAATTTGAAGAAGGAGCAACTGCTGTCCAGGTAAGCTGTATTTTTAAATTATGATTATTAAGGATTGTGATTTTTTTAAAAGAAACAACACATAATTTGTGTAGCTATCTGCACCTTTTTAGATAGCTATCTAGGTTAAATGTCCGAGCTAAAAGTTGGTGTCAGTGTTAGGTAGCTTAGCAGTAGCAAATAACAGCAGGCAAGGGAAAACCACAGGCACACAAACACTTATTTAGCTGAGTACTGTGTGTTTTATTGTTTATTTAAATTATGTATTATTAATAATAATAATAATAATAATAATAATAATACATTTTATTTACTGATGGCGCCTTTCATGGCACTCAAGGACACCTTACAACAGTTAATAAATTAAAATCAGACAAACAGATCTACATATATTCAAATACTTTCAGCCAGATAAAATATAGGACATACAGGGAGAAGTGAAAATGAGGAGTCAGAGGTGCTAAAGTGAATAGGTGGGTTTTAAGCCGAGATTTGAAGGTAGATAGACAGTCAATATTGCGGATTTGAGTAGGAAGGGTATTCCAGAGAAACGGGGCAGAGTAGCTAAAAGCTCTAGCTCCCACAGTAGACAATCGGACAGGAGGGAGAGTGAGCTGGCCAGCTGACGAGGATGGGAGGGTACGAGCAGGACGGTATGTTTTAAGGAGATCAGAGATATAAGAGGGAGCAAGTCCATGTAGAGCTTTGAATGTAGTTAGTAGGATTTTATACTGGATCCGGTAGTTAACAGGGGTGATATGTTCAGAGATAGGAGACCTGGAGATAATCCTAGCTGCTGAATTTTGAACTAACTGGAGTTTATGTAGATATTTCTGAGGTAGGCCAAAAAGAATAGAATTACAATAGTCTAGTCTCGATGTTACTAAAGCATGGACCAGAGTTTATCCAACTTAAAAAATTCATCATTCTTCCACTTGATTAAATTTATTGATTTGAGTATTCGTTTGATTCAGTTCATTCGACCCCAGGTGAAATAACGTGTAGTTCATATCTGAGAGAGAAGTGAGTTGTATATAATCACAGAAAAAAAGTGCGCCGTGCTCCGTTCCACCTTAAATAGTGCATAGTTTAGATGCCTGTAACCTTGCGTGCACACCACAAGCGATACAATTGCTCTCCGTCGCCAAACGAACTGGAGGCAAGTCTCTTTTTTTATCTACTTGCTCTCTCTCCGCCGTCATATCAAAGTTTTAGAAAAGTGACTGCAAACCACTATATGTTTATTTTGTAGTTTAATCATGTATTTAAAAAATAAAAATAAAGACAAAGAACATGTCAGTATATTTTAGGTTTTTGGCTGACAAACTGCAAACAGGAATGGAAATGTAAACGGTAATTCACGAGTTATAAAAATCTCTATAGCCTGCTTTAACAAACAAGAAAACATAGCACTTTATTTAAAATAGCTAATTGAAGTTGACTGGTGTAGAATTAGATGGTTCTGAACACATTCTATGAGTGTGTGGGTTGTTTCTTTCCATTTACTGAACACTACACGTTTTAAATAAATAAAAACTAGGAGCTTGGTAAAAATTTATAAATGTGATCAAATTTGTGTCTCATTTTTTCTCATCTTAAATGATGACTCATTTGATTAGCCAAGAGTCTACTGGTTTTAAAATAACTTTTTGGAATTTTCATTGACATAAATATGTTACGGTGGGTCAGCCCAGACGCCGCCAGAGGGCGCGTTTAGACACTCCTTCCTCCACACACACGCCCACTACAGCGCTGCGCACGCTAGGGTTGCCACCTAGGTCTGACAAAAAACAAGGACACTCGTCATACGCGAACGTAAACTGTTACCGGGTGCGTGTGTAAAATGGACACAGCGAGAAAAAAAGACGGATTTTAAGTGTGCAGAAACAGTCTAAATAGTCATTTGAACTAACCTAAACCGGGACTTCAAATGAATTTTTTTTTGCCGGGACCGAATATTAAAAAGGAGGAAAACCGGGACAGTCCCGGGAAAACCGGGACAGGTGGCAACCCTAGCGCACGCCCTCTCACGCCCAGTCACTCCCTCACTCTCAATCGCCCAAGTACTGACACCTGCTACTAATCAGCCTCGGGCTCTTTATATTCCTCCAGGTCGTGCCATCCAGTGCTGCGCATACTACCTGCACCCCTCGCCTCGCTACGTGGGAGAAGTCTGCTACGCTGGTCCAGCTCTACTACAAGCAGTCTCACCAGGATTTCGCGGGCCTTTTTTGTGATTGTTGCGGGCTAAAATGTTTGATGTTGCGGGTGTTTTTCAAAAAAATTGCGATGGAAGTTGCGGTGTGTTTTTGCTTTTTTGTGAGTACATTGCAATAGGGAGTAAATGTTGTATGGTTTCCTCTATTTAGTAGTCCATTTTAATTATCTATTTACCTATTTATTCAGGGTTGCCAACTACGGGGGGCCTACGTAAGTTGTTACCGGGCGGCCTGTAAAATGGACACAAATTAAGTATTATATCGAGATCGATCGCCAGTGGTTGGCGCCAGAGCGAAATGGATCAGAGATAAATAAACTTTATCTCTGACTTTAAACTTTATCTCAGTTTAAAGTTTAAACTTATAAACTTAATCTCAGACCCTCGCCGCTTGTGTGCGCTGCAGTGACTTCGCGGGCTACCGTTGCATTGTGGGGAATGTAGTGTTTGTGCGTGCAAAACACCATCTGGCGGCTGTGCCCTGCGGGCCGGTTCTAATAGTAATTTAATATCATCCAGGGGGCCATAGATAATGAATTCGCGGGTCGGATCTGGCCCACGGGCGTTAACTTTGACATGTGCTCTATGAAATAGTTTGGGCAGGAATGATCCCTCTCAAGATTTTGTATGCCCCGCCCCTTGAAACACATGTTTTGGGACAGAGAATGCACAATGATCCCTCTAACTTTCTTGAAATGATCACTCGAAGTGCAACAGCTCGGTGACTGAAATTGAGTTTCCATCTCTTAAAAGACTATGAAAAATCACTTGGAGTGGATGGGCTGGTGCTAGAAATGTTAAACTTGTTGGAAATACATGTATGAACCCATCATTGTGAAACAATAAAACACTGAAAACAAAAAAAAACAGTTTATCCCCGCTTTCATGTAGTGTACCGGGATACTGCTTTTCCAGATCTTTTTGCTGTTATTTTCATCGCTCATGCTGCTTTCAGTCTGCTCCTCTTGAACGTATATACGGAAGTAAGGCGGGAGTTTGTCGACGTCACATCAAGATGACATCAGTGATTGGTCAAATTTGCGGGAAAGTTGCGGTGATTGGCTGAAGTTGCAACACCGCCTTGAATTCGCGGGGTTTGCTTCAAGTTGCGTTGATTGGCTGAAGTTGCAACACCGCCTTGAATTCGCGGGGTTTGCTTCAAGTTGCGTTGAAGTTGCAAATCGCAACATCGCAACTTTCTGGAGGGTCTGTACAAGCCTTACTTCCTTACCTTCGTTTCACTTTACGTTGTCTGCTGTTTTTCTTCTGCCAAGTGGACTGAGTTTTTGAGTTTGTTGTCATGGACAGTAAAGCTTTTGGCTCTCAGCCTCTGCCTCCTGCTGCCTCCATCCCCACGTCACAAAATATTCACGCTAATTTCCATGACAACGCTGGGCAGGGCCATCTTGGTTGACTGTGTTAGAACTTTCGGTGCTACGGATACGCTGATACCGATTACAAGCAAAACGACAACAAACACAAAATGACTAGCATAAAATGTTCAGTTAGAGGGTGTCACAATAATAGGAAGAAGAGGAAAACTTGGCTTGACCAACAGTGTTACGAACACAGCTCAAAAAGATCTGAGTGTTGTGGGGCACCTTATAACTTATATCCACCGCCTTCCAAAGAAGAGGACCTGCATCTAAGGCTGAAGGCGCTAAATTTAAAACATCCACCCAAATGTCCATACATCTGCTCTTATCATTTTGTGGAGGGGAAACCAACACCAGATCATCCGTATCCCGAGAAATGGCTCGGTTATGAATCTCCGATGAAGCAAACGCGTCAGGTGCTTGTGAGGCTATCAGATAAGTATTTTATAATTTTATATTTATAATCAGTGGCCACATCTTTTCCTTGCATTCATTTTGTAATTTTAAGAAGTAAAGAAATAAATAGACAAGAATGCCTATTTTATGAAAAAAAATCATTAAAATGTAGTAGTGTACACTAATGCAAAAATAGTATAATATTAACTTATATAATAAACGTATTTTACTTAATGATTACTTACTTTCACAGATGCTTCAAACAGCAGTGTAGTGGGAGAGACTGGAAAATGTTCAGACGCCTGAGACACAACGTGATGCATCAACACAGTGGGAAGATCCAACTATATCAGACCACAGTTGCCAGTGCATCTCACCAGCCCCTTCTATGTGATCAGGCAACGCAGTACACTGAACTAGCTCAAATATATGCTGATCTACTAAGAAGTGACCATCTTTCCCTCCTTTACACTGGAATGCCTCTAGATGCATTTAATACATTCAATTGTGAGTAAGGTGATTTCATGCTGGTTGAACCCCATGGAGGAAAAGATGAGGTGTTACATCCCATGGCTGCCCAGGGAAACAATCCAAGCAACAATGCCACAGTGCTTCAGAGAACATTATCCCAAAACTACATGTGTAATTGACTGTTCAGATACCCCCCTTCAGAAACCACACAACCTTGACTCAAGAGGTGAGTCTTACAGTCATTACTATGGCCAAAATACCATCAAGTACCTTGTCATGATAGCACCCTGTGGCCTAATAATGTTTATTTCACCAGCATATGGAGGAAGATGCAGTGATATATTTATCACTGCAAATTCTGGGTTTCTGGAATACCTTTGTCCAGGTGACGAGGTAATGGCCATCAGAGGGTTTATTATACAAGATCTCCTGTATGAAAGGAAAGTTAAACTCATCCTGCCAGCATTTACAAAGAGAGGCATGCAATTTTCGGAAAAAGACACCACCCACACAAGACGCTGTTGGGGCTTTAACTTCTATCAACCACTTTAGCCCAGCGTGTTCGTTTGATGGGAAAGAGATAGTAGGAACAATATACCAAAATTATAGCAATACCAAAAAGGCCTTTATTAAAACAGAGATATCTCTGGAGATCTCACACACACCAAACATGTACACCAGAGAGATCTGAAAGTTACTAGTAACATGTAAGTTATATATGGTATGGCTCCACCCCCTCAGTGCTCTTGCATGGTCATAGTTAGAGTTCTCAACCTACATGCATGACTCTGCATTATTTCATGTCCACTGTGTCCCAACCTAATAGGGTGTCCTTACAGGCAGTGGGTGCAAGTGACCTTCTGTGGAGCTTATCAGTATAGAACATATTCTACAGACACTTCACTCCCTATAGACCAAACTGTTCTCTGATGCAACAATATGCTATATGGCCCCCTGTGAGGCCCTTCTTAAGATTACGTATAAACTAATAGTTTAAGGCAGCAATTATTTATCTAATTAATAATTATATATCTAATTTTAATATCCATTTAATTGATGAGCAAAATATACTTTTGCTAATGTTATTGCTAAGCAAAAACTTATTTTCTCAACAAACCCCCTTTTATTCTCTGATAAGAGATTACAATCATATTTTCCACTGTTATCCTCTCATCTGACTCCCCGTGATACAACAGTGACATCATACCTGCTTGTTCCCTGAGGATCCCTCTGTTCAATCATAGTGCTGATAAGGCGTTCTGCTAAACTTCTTATACATGGAGTACAACAACGTTCACAAGTAATTATTTTAGCCAAAAATACTGCAACTGAAGTGAGAGCCGACATGATCAGAGCTTTATATTTTCCAAAGTGTTTGTCCAGCCATCCTGTAATTGGGTTTTCTGTTCCCGAGGCCTAAAGTTCCTTCCCTTAGATTGAAAGGGTAAATGTAGTAGTTACCCTTTGTATTCCCCTTAGACTAATCATACAACCATAGACTATGAGATCTTCCTCTGGAAATATTGAAGCCGGTAATACCATCAGTTTCGGTCAGGCCATTGCACATGCTACGCAGTTCTCCATACCTGTCTCAACTGCCTGACCCGCGATCCACTTTATCCCACGTTATCGCCTGAAAAGCTTGTACTTAATTCTAAAATTTGCTAGGGAGACCATTTAGTATAATCCGATCCGCAGATGCCTTGTAAGCCAGGTTCTGTTATGTTTATTATAAGTGGTAATAAACAACTGCTTAATATTGTTGCCATGATGAACAACAAGGGATGTCAGCTGTCCCACCTTCAAAGCAGCGGTTATCATTAATAGGATCCCAACACAGATACATATCCGATCCCCTATACGTAGCGTCCTCCCCCTGACATTTAATAACGCTGCAGACATCAAATGTCCACGCAGTGGTCTCTCCCAGAACATATTCTAATTCTATACCCCCATAGTCTTTAATACAACCATCTGTTACGCTTTTTTTTTACCCTCGTGCTGTTGTGGTTTTGTGGTCTATGTGTTAACAGCAGCAGTAGTATCACACCTCCTACTGATACCACAGCCGCACAATATCTTAGCCATTTAGGTCCCCACCATACGTCAGTCCTAACCCCCGGCTGTCCGAACAGTCTCAGTGGACTCATTATCCTATTTCTAATTTGTGGGTGACCAATAGTTTTTCTTGACACCTTCGTGCTTGAAGGGCGGGTATACCCAATCAGCCCTTCGCCCAACCCAGTGAACTATTTTGGTCACCCCCTTTTTATTTACTCTAAGTGTAAAGTTCCCGGTGGGTATCGTCTATTGTTATCACAAGCGAATTTGATTCTAACCCCGAAACCCCTTATACTCGGTTCTCCGTCCGGCGCTAAGGCAAAACAAAAACCCAAGACCCAATCCAATCTAAATTACTGCTTTGTTACTACATTACTTTGATACTTAGTTTTAAATCTTTATTTAACTTCCTGCCTAATGTTGTACTGCGATTGCAACACTATAGGATGCTGGAACCTCTTATCTTTTAAGTGAAAAGAGAGGGTGTCTGTATCATGTATGCTCTCAACCTCATACTCCTACACTCCTTTTAACCTCACGACAAGCACAGTTTAATACAATAGAAATAAAGAATAATAAAAGCAAGGCATCTATACAGTGGGCAGTCCCCTGTTGAACAATTTAACTTTGTTTTTTTTTTTTTTTTTTTTTTAACAATGCCAAAGGCCAAACAAAATATAAATGTTGGTCACACTCCGCACAACACCTGTACCGGTATTAAGAAAAGAAGAGCACCCAACTCAAGACCTCTTTTATTAAAATGTAAGTGGCCCACGAAGTATGTTCTGTTTTTTTTTTTTTCTTCGCCGACCCCAACTTCCGTTCCTTTTCCCTCGTTGGGGGCAAGGTGGACTTTACCTTGAAGAGCCCCTGGTGCTTCACTTAAGGTGGTATTGTGATCCTATTGTGAGCTCCGTATCTCTGCGCGCTCCAGCGGTGGTTCTGACGCTCGGCACTGGCTGAGATGGTACCACGTCTCTCCTCTGCCTCTCAGTCGGACGGCGTGTGATGTCCTCTCAACGACTTTGAATGGACTGGTCCACCTGGGTTCCGACCACTTCCTTTTGATGACCTTCAGCAGGACCCACTTGGTGACGGGTAGATCTGCTCGTGGCTTCGGTTCTGACTCCTCGTGTGGGTCTGGTTGTGGGACTGGTGCTGGCTCCTCTCCTCGTACCTGAACAGAATAAGCTTCACAGATTGCGTATTAGTGCATTATACCGTTGTTGTACAACCTTGTAGTTTTCCTGTCGGACGTCGCAAGCGCATTGGGGCCCCCATAAAAGTTCTTCCTGTCTTGAGCTCCAACGGAGTGAATTCTGTAACAAAATTCACTGAAGATCTTCTGGCCAACAATACAAACACATACATTTGTGCACATACCTTTACCTTTATCCTTTGTTTCCATTTATAATTCCAATTTAGCCTGAGATTGAGAATAATAAGCCAACCTGTATTTGCGTCTCAAACCCAAATTTTGTTTGAAACCCTTGCTAATGAAATGCTTCCCATAATCTAAGCGCCCTAATTTAGTAAAACTATGATGCAGTATCCAGTAATTTATCAACCTTTTGCAGACCGACTTGGAGTCCTCTGGCTTGGTGGGAAATACTTCTACCCAACATAAGAATTTGCCCACGACCACTTACAAATACCTTAGTCCCCGTATGGTATTAACATGTCAGTGTAGTCAGTCTGGATCTCCTCTCCTGGCTCCTATTGCCCAGGAAATTTGCTTAGACCTGGTCTTAAAATACAAGTTATGTGCATAACAGATATTCACATTTTCAGTCCAGTCTGCTATTAAGTCAGTTAAGTATGGGTGCGACCAGTAACACATTTTCCTTCATTTTTGCTGTCCCGTGTGCTTCAGATAACACTGATTAAATCAATTGACTTGGTAAAAACGGTCTCCCATTAGGTCCTTTCCAAACCTCCTTACCTCATTTACCACCTTTGTTTAACCACAACATTTTTCCTGTAGTTTACGTAGCTCTGAATCCTATGGCAGAGGAGACCACTGTCCTCTGCCCTGCAAACCATCTGATAGGCTCCTGTAATATATCCTGCCTCTTTTTAGCGGCCACGTCCACAGCTGCATTAACTCTGTATTAAACTGCCCCCTTTTGATAACTTGAACATATAATGATAGCAACTCTTACCAATAGTGACACCTTTTACATCTTAATATTTAATGGGTTTTCCTCCTGAAGTGGTATAACCTACTCTCTTCATACCGAGTTCTACATGAACCACTCCTACCACGTACGCAGTGTGTACAGATGTTAACTTTCTTGCCTTCCACCCCCCTTAGTGCTACAATGACAGCCAAAGACTCAGCCCTCTGTGCTGATTGTACTACCCAGTTTTACCTGAATGTGCTACCAAGAACTCGTCTCCCTGAGCTTCCATTACCACCACAAATCCTGATTCAACACCACCATCTCAACTCCTGAACCCGCGCCTGTCTGTCTACATGTTCGCTACCCCAGGAATTGGTTCAATTTAGCTGCATATGCCACCTCAGTTACACACTCATGTGCCGGACCCTTCAACATACCATATTAATTCCTTCAAGTGAAAACATTAAGTTTGGGACCATCAAAACCTTCTGTATGTGTTAACATTTGTAAATTTACATAAGCCACAACGCTGTGACTTGTTAGAATATATAATGAATGTCTTGTGATTACGTGTGCCGTTTTATTTATCTATTTATTTAAACAAGTTTTGCTGTCTAACAGCCCCCCCCCCCCCTTTTCTGAAACAAAAGGGTGTTTCAGAAACATCTAAGGTAATCTGCCTGTGTCTCAAACGTAGCTGGTGGCTGTGAGATAAGGCCAACGTCATGAGGTCCCTCTGACCACAGAGAAGCTGGTATCTGATCTAAAATTAAGTTAGGGTCAAGATGATCACAGCATTCTCTCTCATGGAATCTGCTCAACATATCACATTAGAGTAACTTTGACAAATGACATTGTTTTAATAAACCAAGTATTACCAGACTTAGCATAGCTCACACATATAATGTTCGTTATTACCCAATTCTTAGCTATAGTGGCTCTCCTAATCATACCAGTGTTGCTAAGCAGGTGTCAGCCTCACAGGGACCACCACACCCTCAGGTGTCACCAATATGCTCCTGGTTGCAATCTCCCATAGCTGATACTGTAGCTATCCCTCAAATTCCTCCCCATAAACTAGATCCCATATTGGGTCATAGAACAAAGGAACATGCAGTGGGTCGGGTGGCAGGACGCAGGGACCAATAAGAGTAACCCACAGCTTCCAGGCCATGAACACAGAGTGGACGCCCCTCGCAGTGCAGGAGTCTGGCTCCAGAAGATGTGAAGTGTGGGAGGCCCTTCCGTGGAGATCACCAGTCCTAGAGGGCTAGCTTCTAGTTCAAAAAATGTCTCTTCCGCAGAGGTTATCAGGTGCAGTCTCTGATATGAGGAACTGGCGACATTGGGACAGTTTTATGCAGACTTTGATATTCTGTATAACAGTCACAGAATCAGCATCAGGTAAAACGCAGTTGATTGCTGAATGAGTTGCTCCTTTGTGTCAACCAGAAATGACAACCTTTTAGTACAGACAGTGAGGGACAGCATGGGGTCTGTCACAGCTTTGCTGTCAGAGTTCTCATCTGGGCCCCGTCATGCCCACTGGTTAACTCCACACTCTCCAAGGGGAACAACCCTGAGGCCACCGAAGGGTTTGGTGCTGGTACATACGGACTTCTGGACCTCCCTTGTCCAATGGCGTTCTGAGGACACTCCCTCGACCAGTGACACTCCTGCCCACAAAGAAACATCCACGCAACATGCCACGACCATAGTTGCCAGGACAACCCTGACCACCCCTGCCCCTTGCCCGACCCCTCCCTCTTAAACTAGAGTTAAATCTCATTGGTGGGTACTCCCACCCCTGTTGCAGTTAGGGAACATATTGAGGAGTCTGGGGCGGGCCCCTGTACACGTACACTGCCTGCGTACACCCTTTTCTAAACCAGTTAAGGTGTGAGCGTTGGGACCCTGGGTGTATACCAGTTTGGGACACCCAGATGTATGCTGCTTGGCTCAGATAACTTGTGGGAGTTGACTTATCCAACCATGTGACTAGAAATGACGGATGCTGCACGTATTGGCCATTTTACAGAGGGCATCACCTAATGCTCCATTATGTCTAGTGAGGGGTACTTCATGTAACAGATGGGTTGTGCCTGCTGCATACTAAAAAACACTTAACTTAAACAGTAACTTCACTTTAACACTACGAATATAAAAGACCACTGTGACTATGCAAGGAAGAGAAATTTATGTAAGGGAATGTTCACATACACAAAGCATAGGGAAAACACCATAGGAACTAAAGCAAACTAACGATACAGAAACAAAACATAACTTTAGTAACAAATCCAGACTGCTAAAAACATGTATACGGAAGGGAACATATCAATAACCTAAACCAAAGAGAAAACTTCTAGACAGGCGGATGCAAAACTAATAATGCATGAACATCTATCATACTTTCAGTATTAACCAGACATCAAAACAAACTAAGAACAGGGGGCTATTTAAACCAGTAAAACTCCAATACCGGCAAAGCTTCTAAACATTTACCTAAACAAACTTATGACCTAAATGACAAAAATAACTGGGGAAAATACTCAAGATCACAAGCACAATAACCCACGATCAGAACATAGAAAACCAAGAACTAAATTACTAAACCTAATGAGATATAACCTAGAAACAGCTGAGACTGCAAATGAAGGCAGGTGTGACAGACAGGAGGGTGCAGAGCCAAGCGTGACAGTGCAACAACATACTACCAGACCTCTAAAGTCTCCCAAGGCCAAGATCTTTCCTCGGACTCATCTACCTCACTTAGCTTACCCCGGTGTGTGCACTATCTATAACTAACTCCACCCAAGTCCCTTCTAACATGCAGTTAACACTTTACCCCACAGCCTGAGCTCCCTTTTTCTAGCCTTAAATATTAATATCTACTATTAATAGGTATGATGACAAAATCAAACAGCCCCAAGCTTTACAAGAATCACATATCTAGACAGAGCTGAAATATACCTTTAAAATGATACCTGGATTTTGAAAATTGGTTGAGAATTGATAGTTATGATATTTATAATATCATGTATCACATTAAAATATAATACATTAATTACAATAGAAGTCGTGTGACTGAAATTCACAATCTAATTTTAATTAATCATAATTAATAATTAATCATAATCATAATCTAATTCGAAGTGATGTTAACTATATTACCATTTAACAACAAGTTATATCAGAAAACAATGAGATTAAACTACACACCACTGGTATCAGTACCAATTTCAAGAAAACACTGTGGGAACGAGTTAAACCGAGACGCCGCTTTTAGCCTAAAGTTGCGCTACCGTGACGTTCGATACACCAATGTCAATCATGACTACTTATTTTCCGCGGTCTAGTAAAATACTTTCGCCTGCACGGATTTCGATTACATTTGGTCAGTATTGAGATAAAAGCTGTATTTTTAGGTCCACATATATTTCGATGGTGTCCGGAGCGTTGATGAAGAAAACAGACCGCTTGAAAACAACAAAGTATCTTATCGCTGGTCTCCCGACCTGAAATCGCCTCAGAGTTCACTATTAGCAGTGCCTGATGATTGGCTGGGTTGTGCTTAACGAAGTCACAGTATTATTCAGGAAAAAACACACACCTGCTAGGCGGTGAGGAGTGATGTTTTATGACACCCTTACAAAAGTACAACGTAGTTTGGAACACATTACTGAGCCAGAATTTTTCGCATCGAACGTTGGTTCGTCAGCATACCTACTATTAAGGGCGCGTCATCGGTTTTATTTATTTGTACGGTTCCTACTTTTACATTAATTACTGGATAAATCCCTTTTTACCTCTTGCTGCACGTTAATGGGTGTTAACGAGTTTGGCTCATACAGTGGTGTATTTTCCTGACTATCTGCTGTGTGCACCCCTGGTTGTGGACAACCCCCAGCAAACAGTGTTTGTACATGTGTCACAGAGCTAAATCTTTTCAGCGTTTGATGATTTTGCGTGTTAAACGTGCACACTTTTAGCCAGTCCGTTCTATTTTGCAGCGATGTAACGATTCTCGGTTAGGGGCGGAGGCAAATACACTAGCGAATGAAATTTAACTTTTAGAGCGGCAGGAATGCTTGTCTAGGCACACAACAGGTGCACGCGCTACGAGGCATTTCTCATGAGTACCAACTAAAATTTACTAAACACAGAGGAAGGACAAAACCAAGGCATAACGTACACGAAAACCAAACTACAAAATACAATCAGTCCTAATTTCAAACAAATGACGTAACCTAGCATTAAGACATAAGAATGAAGACACATAGGGAAATTAGAAGTAAATCACCCACTTCTAAACAAAACTACCAACACCTCAGACAACGAACAGACTATGCTATTTGTTAAACAACGAAGGAAGAAATCGAACAGATGACTCAGACAATATACCAATGAGATACAGAGAAACAACCAACAACATCAACAGGACAAACTTGACAATAAAATAAAAAATAAAAATGAACCAACAACCAAACATGAAAAAGAGCCTCGGCGTGGCGAACCCAACTAATCAACACAATAAACGATACACGAACTTATTAACAACTTATTAACTATATATGGTATGGCTCCACCCCCTCAGTGCTCTTGCATGGTCATAGTTAGAGTTCTCAACCTACATGCATGACTCTGCATTATTTCATGTCCACTGTGTCCCAACCTAATAGGGTGTCCTTACAGGCAGTTGGTGCAAGTGACCTTCTGTGGAGCTTATCAGTATAGAACAGGGGAAGGAACAGATCGCGAAGGAAGTGTCGGTCAATCGCGAAGGAATGTGCGTAGATCGCGTCACATAAAATAGTAGTAGATGAATCGCACATCTGCACTGACGGTTGTATTTAGATCTTTCTGACTGGGTCATCTTATAAGTAGCTCGCAAGCTGAAAACTGTGGGCACCCCTGGTATAGAACATATTCTACAGACACTTCACTCCCTATAGACCAAACTGTTCTCTGATGCAACAATATGCTATATGGCCCCCTGTGAGGCCCTTCTTAAGATTACGTATAAACTAATAGTTTAAGGCAGCAATTATTTATCTAATTAATAATTATATATCTAATTTTAATATCCATTTCATTGATGAGCAAAATATACTTTTGCTAATGTTATTGCTAAGCAAAAACTTATTTTCTCAACAACGCATTGCCAATGTACGTGTCCATGTTGAACGGGTCATACGAAGAGTGAATAACTTCAGAATCATTTCTTAAACAGTCCCAATTAGCCTTACACCAAAATTTGATAAGATCCTGAGAGTTTGTGCAGCCCTGTGTAACCTTCGTGGCAACATCATTCAAGACTCAGAAGATGAACAGTAAAGCCCTGTTTGTAAGCATAGTCTGCTTCCATTGACTTACCTCTCCTGTAAGTTTTTTTTTCTATTGACTTTTACAAAATCTACAGAAGTACAATTTCAAAATTCTGATGGAAAAAAGTTTACAATGTTTAGAAAAAAATACATCTCAACCTGTTCACCAATAAATGATTCTTATCTATTTAATATAACTATCCGGCTGTTGTGCGAGTTCTTTGTGTTATTACAAATAACATTATTAAGCTAACAGTTTCTGTACAAAAAACCCAACAATATTCTATTAAATTCTATTCTACTAAAATCCATTAATTTTAGTAATTCATTAACTAAAATTCATAAATTTCATTAAAAAAAGAAAAACTAACCCTAACCCTACTATATTCTTAAAAATAAAGGTGGTACAAAAAAGGGTATTTGAGTGATGCCACAGAAGGTGAACCACCAAAGGTGGTTCCTCTATGGCATCACTTAAATACCCTTTTTTGTACCACCTTTATGTTTAAAGAGTGCATCTACTTTCTCCCAACAAAGACAGGTGACAACTAATTTACTTACACAGCTGATTGTATCTAGCACAAAGCAACAGGCGGCCTGCTTGATACTCATCTGACACATAAGGGAGCATATACTTAAAATAAAAGGTTCTAAGTCTAGTCACTGTCTTTGCACAGAAAGCCTCATCATATGGGACATGGAGTAGAACTTGCTGTGATGGAGTCCATAGGAGCAGCTTACATGTCTTCAGACCTGTACACAACATGCAAAGCTGAACCTGCATGTAGAAGCCACGTGGACCATTTTGCTGTAGCTGTTGGGTCCCCTCCACCATCTTCACATCAAACCTCTGGCTTCCCATTAGGTCTTCCAGAGACTCGTTGCTCTTTAGCAGAGGACACTTGATCTCTAAAAGCTCTCCTGTGTGTAATACACCATCAGGGCTTGCTGACAACCAGGGCTCATGTGTGCACAAAACTGTGCCTCTGCGAGTGACAGTGTATCCGCAGCTTTCTAGCCACTGTAAAACTAATGCCTCACTCGTTATACCATGCTGAGTTGCTGCATTGCCATGGAACTTAGGGTAGATGTGCTCCTGCAGAAAATGTTGAGGGCTGCCTCTGATGGGAATCTTCTTTGCAGAGCTGGCTGTAATTCTCACCTTGCGAGAGTCATGCCACAGATGGGATGCACTCTGCTCCAGTGTTATCTTCTCCAAAGTCAGGCATTTGTCTGGGGTGATGGCCACAAAGGTTTCATAAAATGACATGCATCTTTGGCAGATGCTGGTGCCATCATGGACAGCATGGTGTAAAGCAGCAGAGTGTTGTGAATGTTCTGTTGCAGCATTCACACATTTGTACAGAAGGCTTGAGACAGGCAGCTTCAGATGTTTCAGACCTTCTTTCAGTTCATCCTGGGTTTGAAAAATAGGGGTGGGAGGCAGAGGTAAATGGTTAGGCCTTATTTCAGGTGTCTGGAAGGGATTGGTGGCTTTGTGATGGGAAAAAGTGATATCAGCCAACAGCTTTGGAGCAAGGTTCCTTTGGGTGCCGATGTTCCAAAGGCGCTGTTCATCAGTGCAGCCAATTCCTGTCAGTCCATTTGATACTGCATTTTCAACCTGTTACAAGACATGGTTTTTTATCAATTTCACACATGGAACTGGTGACATTCACTCCAACATGACGTTTAAGCCCCTTTAAAAGCATCTTAATTGTAGCCTTACCTTTGTTCCAAGCAAGCAAAGTGATTAGATGTTATTAATTAGATTATTGTGATATTAAACGTTATATGATTGCCAAGCTTCATGCATTTGGTTCGAGATTAACGCTTAGGTTTTACTCACACCAAATAATGTACTTACTTACCTTTCTTCATGGAACCATTAAGAGATTTATTCTACTTACAAATTGACATCAACTCAGCAGCTGTGTATGTCCAAAAAAAGAAAAAATATATATTATATAGACACAATGCAAATACTTGAAAAAAAAATCGGATATTGGTAAACTAAACTGAAAGAACGTTTTTTAAAACAGATCATGACTTGTTTACGTCTGCAGAGTACACGGAAGTAGAAAAGTGTAAGGGTTGCTAGATAGTCATGTGCTCTTGACAGCCAACTACAAATCTACTGGCTGTAATTCTCTACTGGCTGTAAAAAACTACTAATGGCTTTAAATCTGCCTAATTTAATATCAACCAATCTGCATGATTGATTAAATCATAGGCTGTTTTGGTGTGTTTATTTCTCCATTTTTGTGAATAGGAGTTTCAGTTGTCTTTCCAAGGTAACTGTAGGAGTCACTTATGCAATATGTTGTTTTCAGGAGACTCTTGGCAACTTCATTTGAGATGTAAATGATTTTTCTGTGGCACAACAAGAGAGACAAGAGGAAAGTACACAAGGCAGATCAATTAAGTTCATGGAATCAGCTTCAGAGATTTTAGCCAGAATTTGCATCATGAGTACCATAGTTTTGTCAAAATTAAAAATTTAAACCTGTGGGGTGGAAGTTTTTTTAGAACAAATATTTTTTACCAAATTATTTACCAAAAACTAAATTTTGGCTTGTTTACGCACCCTAAAATGTTTTCTGAACTATACAGTTCACATTTTACAAAATGGCACCAACTGTCATCTTAAGTAATTACCCCATCTGAGTATTCTATGAAAATATTTTATATTTTACAAGCTCATGTAAAATCTAGATTCAAGGTCATTTGTCAAAAATGTAAAATCCCATAATGGCTACAGTGGATGTGATAGTATAGTATAGTAAGACCAGACAGATGAGTGGAGGCAGATAATCTCAGTGATCATGAGTGAGAGGTGATATTAAGTGATATTGGATCGCGGCGTGTGAGGGTGAAAGGGTGATATTAGATCTTAGTGCAGCTTTTGATACTGTAGACCACAACATTTTGCTGGATCTACCAGAAAACACGGTAGGTATTAAAGGAGTTGCACTCTCCTGGTTTAGATCATATTTGACTGACCACTTCCAATGTGTAAGTGTTAATAATAAAACATCAATATCTGTGCAGGTTAAATATGGTGTCCCACAAGGGACAGTCCTAGGACTTCTATTTACACTTTACATGTTACCCTTAGGCGAGATTATGCATAAGCACAACATCAGTTTCCACTCCTACACAGACGACACCCAACTATATTTATCGGCTAAACCCGATGATTTAGGTGTAAACAGTAAAATCGAGAAGTGTGTAGAAGAGATAAAACGTTGGATGGCTTGTAACTTTCTAGCACTAAATCCAGATAAAACAGAGCTAATAATAGTTGGGTCTAGGGCAGCGAGAGACAAGATACGTAATGTAGCACTGAATCTACATTCTTTTACTATAACCCCCAGCGCAGTGGTAAAGAACTTAGATGTCACAATAGACCCAGATCTCTCGTTTGATTCACACATTAATAATATAACTAGGGTAGCGTTCTTTCACTTACGCAACATTGCTAAAATTAGAAACATATTAAATACTAGTGATACGGAAAAACTAATCCATGCATTCATATCCTCTCACCTAGATTATTGCAGTAGTCTTCTAGCTGGATATTCTGGTAAATCGATAAACAAACTCCAGCTGGTTCAGAACGCAGCAGCGTGAGTTTTAACGAAAACTAAAAAATTTGATCACATTAGTCCTGTACTATCGTCATTACATTGGCTGCCAGTTAGATTCCGTATTGACTATGAAATACTTTTATTAACGTATAAAACACTGCATGGCTTAGCTCCAGAGTATCTTAGTGAACTTATTGATCATTAAAACCCAGCACGTTCACTTCGTTCTCAGGACGCAGGGTTATTAACTGTTCCTAGGATCAAAAAGATCACAGCAGGTGGAAGAGCCTTTTCTTTTAAAGCTCCACAACTGTGGAATAATCTTCCTGCCTTTATTCAGGACTTGGACACAGTCTCAATGTTTAAAACTAGACTAAAGACCTATCTATTTAGTTTGGCCTTTGAATAATCTGTTACATATTTACCACATCACATATCTTTCTTCTCCGAGGTTCACTTGGAGAGTAACACTGCAGTTGGAGCCTACAATACCAGTATCATCGCTCCGACACGGAATGAAAACCTGGCGTTCATCATAAGACATTTACATTGACAATATCAACACCCAGAACTTTCATTCTAGTTACCTTATACTTGGCTTGATTGTGTGATTTGTTTGAAACTTGTGTGTATTCGTCTGTATAATTTGTTTTTGTGTAATTTGTGTGTTAACAGGCCGCCCAATGGAGGATGGGTTCCCTTTTGAGTCTTGGTCCTCCCAAGGTTTCTTCCTATTCCCCACCATCTAGGGTGTTTTTCCTTGCCACTGTCACCTTTGGCTTGCTCATTAGGGATTTGGACCCATAGTATTGTTAACCTTGTAAATCCTGTAAAACACTTTGTGACAACATGTGTTGTGAAAAGCGCTATACAAATATATTTGATTTGATTTTGATGTGATAAGTGTTCACAAACTGGTTTGTTTGTAAACAGGTGTATGGCGTTTCCCTTAACTAAATGTCAACTGAGGACAGATGAATCCTTTTCTTTAAAACTTGATGAAGACCACCACCATGAAGGTCCTCTTCCCTTTCAAGGACTAGCTATTGGTTTGGTGTCCCAGTTTCCATTAGACTATATGCCTTTAGTATGCTTGGGTGTTGTCAGACGCATGGTGAACATTTGGCTCAAAGGCCCACTAAACACTCGGCTGCCATCTAATATTGTCAAAAAAAATTCTGAAAATTGTGGCAATGCGTCCTTATATTCCTGAGGAATTTGCACGGAAACCTAGACCACTTTGTGAAGTCGACAGATGGAAAGCAACTGAGTTTCGCCAGTTTCCTTTGTATACTGGTCCTGTGGTTTTGGCAGGAGTTTTAGACACTGCAATGTATGGAAACTTTATGTTACTTTTCAGTGCAATTGCGATCTTGGTTAGTCCTCAGCTTTCAGCCACCCAAGGATGACTGCAACACAAGAGCTAAACAAAATCTGGTATGTTTGTTTTCAAGAACAGTAAAATAAGCTAAAAGTAATTGACAGTTACTAAAAAATGTAACCAAATAAAACTTTCGTCTTTCCCCCTTTTTTTACAGAAAGCCCTTACAGCAAAATTATCATGTTTACCTGTTAATATAACATTTTTTTAGGTTTATTTTTTTATTTATTAATAGCTAGAGGGTTTGTTTTACTGGATATTTTACAAAATACAGAAGATTACGCAAAGTAAACGCACATTAATTAAAGTCTAAACTATTGAAAACCAGAAATGTTTGTATAAATCTGTACTGGTGTATTCTAATTTATTTTATCTTATGGCACCTGCTTTAATGCTTTTTAATATTTGCATAATTTAGATGCATCAAGTAAACAAGACTATTGCTTTAATAAAAGTTAGAGATAAATATTTAGAATAATCATCCAAATAATCACTAATAAAAAAATAAAAATTTTATTAAATATTTAAGGAATGCATTGACTAAAAATAGACAATTTTTTCTAGTTTTCCTTGACAAACTAATAATGACTTAAACTATTATAAATTTTAGTCTAAAGACTTAATTTTGACAGGTGATTTTGATTGTCTTTACATGGAATATTTTAGCCTTTTTGTTTGCAGAAAATGTGGCAAAAATGATCAACTGGAAAGGAGTGAATGGGAAGATGTCTTTTGCATCAATGGCCACCAAGGCCAAAATGGCCAAGATATCAATTTATAAAAACGCAACAGTTTTAAAATCATGATGTGACTTCGGTAACACTTTATTTTAAGGTCTGCTTCTGTAACGAATCAAGGGGCGGGTGTGACGCAAATGCAAGCAATAGAATAATTAATTAAATAAAACAGGCAAGCCGACCCGCCCTCTCTCTCTCTCAGGGGAACCACACTCTTCCTCTCTGGACCCGACAGTAGGAGTGACCTCCATCTCCTCTCCTTCCTCACTGCCCAGGCTCCAGCTCATGGGCTCCTCTGGGCTGCCACCCCTGGAGTAGTCCATGGCGCTTCCCTCGAAGTGCTCGGGGGACACGCCCTCCTCGGGCTTCCTCCTCCCCCTCACTGTCTTGGATGAGCACCCCAAGTAGAACGAGCTCCCCTCATCCTCTTCCTCCATCAGTAGCTCGCTGTCCGTGTACTCGGTGAAACCTGAGCACACGGAAGGTGGATGGCCTTCTTCCTCTTCACCCTCACCGTAATACTCGGTGGGGGCGGAGCATACAGAGGGGGGATAGTCCTCCTCTTCTCCCCCTTCACCCTCACTGTAGCCTACGGTGGGGGCGGAACAAACCAAGGGAGCCTGGTCTTCCTCCTCCTCCTCACCCTCACCGTGATCTACGGTAGGGGCGGAGCCCACGGAGGGGGAATAGTCCTCGCCCTCTTCCTCCTATTCATCCTCAGATTCCTCATCCCCAAACTCGCTCTCTGGGGTCTTGGCGGTAGAGCAGAGCTCAAGGATGTCTAACCGTATCGGGGAGAGGTCTCGGGAAGGAGAGGGGTGTCATGTAAAACGTGTAGCAACACAAACACATGTATGACTCAAACAACGACGAGCACAGGACACTGTGCGAATGCACATTAAATAGACAAACCACAAACCCCACGTGATGACGAGATGAGCCACAGGTGAGACGGATTAACACAAGATGCACCCGTACCCACGGAGATCCACAGACGCAGACCGCAGAGCGCGGCAATGGCTCCTCCACGGGCCTAGTTAAACCACCGGCGGACGGCGGCCTGACGGCCCACTAACCAATTGGCCCACCGGGGAAATCCCCGGTAGTAATGTATGCCATGCCACACACAACATGTAAGCATGGCGGGACGAACAATAAATGACCCAGCTCTTCTCTATACACAAACAACAAACATCACACAAACACTTACCAAGAGACATGACCACGAAGGAAGGAGAAAAAAAAAGAGACTGGCAGCTTCTGAAGGGTGGCTTGGTCATTCTGTGATGAGAAGGGAGTGCGAAATAAAATAGAAGCAATCACGCCAAGTGCGCAAACCAAAAGACACGTGACGAAAAATACATTGTTCCACAAAGTAAAATTTTATGATTTTACCTACCGTCCAATGGTAATCAGCCAGTAGTGTAGCTATCTGAGTATAACCTTCAAATTGTGACATTTGTTTCTCTCAAATTCCAAATGAAGTTATAACATAAAATTAAATGTTATGTTAATAATAGGATAAAAATGTTCAAGAGTCCAAGAGGCTAGCTAAGCTAACCATGCTAGCTAAGACCCTACATGATGCTGAGGAAATACTACAGTACTTAAATGCTCCAAAACAGTTTATTAGGTGATGTATAGTATGAATTATTGTATGCACAATTGTTTATTTGTACTCACAAACACACGAGTCCTGCGTAGAACTTCGTAGCTGTTGTTCATACAAACTTCCTGTTCAACGCTGTACCCAAACAACTCAACATAAACTCCAGCAAAAGTAAGCTTTTTCTTTTCTAAGTCCAAAAGTATACGCAATCAAAATATCAACAAAATAATCCACGACTGCTTCAGTTTCGCCAAACAGTCAATTCAATTCTGGAGAGCTTAGCTTAGCCTATTTTATGCAAGCATGTGTACATTACAACCCAACTAGCTTGTTGTTTCGCGTATGTCTTTGTCAAATACAAACATTCACTAATTATGGCAAATGAGGTGTTAATCTTTTCAGCTTCAAGTGAACTATTGGTTAGAACAGCTTTCAATCACTCTGAAGGTATCAGCTTGTCGCTGTCGAGGCTTCTTGGTTGGCCCACTAAGTAGGGAATTTTAGGTGACAAAACATGATGTATGTTGAATGTCGAATGAAGCTGCATGTAGACGGCAAAAAATCTGTATGCCTGTAATGGCATACGAAATTTTCAATTTATCTGGTTTGATTGAAAAGTTTGTTTAAGATGTGATTTAACATCAAATTCTGTGCTTCTGCAGAAAGGGGTATGCTAAACAGCTACATCAAATTTGGCCATAGTTCCATCTTTGTAATTTAAACAGATATCTTCTTATGAGTTTGCGACAAAAATTTACTGCAGAGGGCACACTCTCATTTTGATTTCTGCAGTGCATTCAATACTATCTAGTCACCTATGGATATACTGCATACTAAAGAACCAGGGAACTGTGTTCTCTCTCCTTTTCACCCTGCAAAACAATTGTTTCCAGTACAGGTCAGGTTCCTGCCACCTTCAGCAATTTTCTGGTTAAGTAATGTGAAAGGCACCATCTGCTCCTCATTATCCAACACCAAGGAAATGGTGGTGGGTACTGCAACAAGGCCAACTGCCATCAGGGTCAGCATGTTGAGAATGTAGACATACACAAACATGTGTGTCCTTCTTGACAACTGGACAGGAACCCCAATACAGAGGCCTGCAAGGGCAGTCTTATAAAGATTGTTGTTACTGCAGTCTGCCATCAGTCTGTTGTTATTGAGGTGTCCTACCAGTCTGTTGTTGTAATTGGATTTTCCACCAGACTACTGTTGTTATTGAGGTGTCCCACCAGTCTGTTGTTGTTACTGTGGTGTTCTACCAGCCTGTTTTTGTTGCAATGTTCTACCAGTTTGTGATTAATTTGGTGTCCTACCAGTCTGTTGTTGTTTTTGAAGTGTCCTACCAGTCTGTTGTTGTTATTGAGGTGTCCTACCAGTCCTTTGATGTTATTGAGGTGTTCTACCAGTCTGTTGTTGTCTTTGAAGTGGTCTACCAGTCTGTGGTTAATTTGGTGTCCTACCAGTCTGTTGTTGTTTTTGAAGTGTCCTACCAGCCTGTTGTTGTTTTTGAAGTGTCCTACCAGCCTGTTGTTGTTTTTGAAGTGTCCTACCAGCCTGTTGTTGTTATTGAGGTGTCCTACCAGTCTGTTGTTGTTTTTGAGGTGTCCTACCAGCCTGTTGTTGTTATTGAGGTGTCCTACCAGCCTGTTGTTGTTATTGAGGTGTCCTACCAGTCTGTTGTTGTTATTGAGGTGTTCTACCAGCCTGTTGTTGTTTTTGAGGTGTCCTACCAGTCTGTTGTTGTTTTTGAAGTGTCCTACCAGCCTGTTGTTGTTTTTGAAGTGTCCTACCAGCCTGTTGTTGTTTTTGAAGTGTCCTACCAGTCTGTTGTTGTTTTTGAAGTGTCCTACCAGTCTGTTGTTGTTATTGATGTGTCCTACCAGTCTGTTGTTGTTATTGAGGTGTCCTACCAGTCTGTTGTTGTTTTTGAAGTGTCCTACCAGTCTGTGGTTAATTTGGTGTCCTACCAGCCTGTTGTTGTATTTGAAGTGTCCTACCAGCCTGTTGTTGTTATTGAGGTGTCCTACCAGTCTGTTGTTGTTATTGAGGTGTCCTACCAGTCTGTTGTTGTTATTGAGGTGTCCTACCAGTCTGTTGTTGTTATTGAGGTGTCCTACCAGTCTGTTGTTGTTATTGAAGTGTCCTACCAGTCTGTTGTTGTTTTTGAAGTGTCCTACCAGTCTGTGGTTAATTTGGTGTCCTACCAGCCTGTTGTTGTATTTGAAGTGTCCTACCAGCCTGTTGTTGTTATTGAGGTGTCCTACCAGTCTGTTGTTGTTATTGAGGTGTCCTACCAGCCTGTTGTTGTTATTGAGGTGTCCTACCAGTCTGTTGTTGTTATTGAGGTGTCCTACCAGTCTGTTGTTGTTATTGAGGTGTCCTACCAGCCTGTTGTTGTTATTGAAGTGTCCTACCAGCCTGTTGTTGTTTTTGAAGTGTCCTACCAGTCTGTTGTTGTTTTTGAAGTGTCCTACCAGCCTGTTGTTGTTATTGAGGTGTCCTACCAGTCTGTTGTTGTTTTTGAGGTGTCCTACCAGTCTGTTGTTGTTTTTGAGGTGTCCTACCAGTCTGTTGTTGTTTTTGAAGTGTCCTACCAGCCTGTTGTTGTTTTTGAAGTGTCCTACCAGTCTGTTGTTGTTTTTGAAGTGTCCTACCAGTCTGTTGTTGTTTTTGAGGTGTCCTATCAGTCTGTTGTTGTTATTGAGGTGTCCTACCAGTCTGTTGTTGTTTTTGAAGTGTCCTACCAGTCTGTGGTTAATTTGGTGTCCTACCAGCCTGTTGTTGTATTTGAAGTGTCCTACCAGCCTGTTGTTGTTATTGAGGTGTCCTACCAGCCTGTTGTTGTTTTTGAAGTGTCCTACCAGTCTGTTGTTGTTATTGAGGTGTCCTACCAGTCTGTTGTTGTTTTTGAAGTGTCCTACTAGCCTGTTGTTGTTATTGAGGTGTCCTACCAGTCTGTTGTTGTTATTGAGGTGTTCTATCAGCCTGTTGTTACTTTTGGAAGACATTAACTAAAAATATATTACCCAATGTAAGTAATGAGCCCTATTAATAAATAAATAGTTATTTTTCATGTCTAAAATGAGTAGCTAAACTATTCCTTGGCATACAAAAACATCATACAGATGCCCCATGGTAAAATTTAGCTATAAATACAAATGTAAACAGTAGAGCCCCGGATCTCGACTGCCTCAGTACTCGACATATTCAGAAAGGACCTTTTACTTTACCTTTTTACTCTGGGTGTGTTGCCTGTTTCCATTGTTTTTCATTCAGAGTTTGACGCAAAATTTCGAGAAAATTTTGTCTTGAAGCTCGAACAAAACTTACAGTTCTTAAACAAAAGAAGTTACAGTTCATGCTTTGGTCACATGCCGCTAGTTGGTGTTACTTGGCATTGTTGTTCAATGGGGTTTAAACCAATTTGAGGCTGTGCTCCAAGTTTTTGCTGTATTTTTCGTTTTTTGTACTGTTTCAGACAAAAAATATGGGTCCCAAGAAAGACACAGCAGAAAAGCAGAAGAGGAAAATGGTAAGAACAACAATAGAGTTGAAAAAGGCGATCATAGGGAAGTATGAAAAAGGCATTCGTGCGACGGTCTTAGCATTGGAATTAACTTGATGGTTGAGAACAGATTAATCTGTAGCGTTGAGTTCTGGGGTTCTACTGTATAACAAGTGTTCATTGTATTGTTGATGTACAGTAGATTGTGCATCAACAAATCTCTCATTTATTTTCACCAAGTTATTGACACCGTTTAATTCATTGGTTATTTTTCACAACAAAATTTATTAGAAGAATAGTGGTTTTGAAAAGAAAGTTCTAGCATCCAGTGAGTACTAAGTTGCACATAGTTACATCTGAAATGCTATGCAGAAATGGTTTCTAATTGGATATAACATAATTGATAAAATTCACACATGCACAAAAATATTTTAAGGGTGAGATGTCACATATTAGGAAACAACTTATTATTCATTAGCCCAGGTTTTAAATCAATTAAAATTTCAAACAGGTAAAGAGTGCAGTCAAACCAACATAATTATTGTTATGCATGTATCCAAAACTGCTGACATCAATCATGGCCTAGAGCAAAGTCCAAATTACAGTACAAAAAACAAACAAAAAAGCCCATACAATAAATCCTTACATTATACGTTTTTATATTTGTAAACAAATATCGAAATGAGGTCCATTATGGTTATGTCTGTCTTCAGTGGATTGTAGTGACTGAGTAACCAGAGTCAGAAGGTTTGTAGCCATTCACTAAAGACCACTATTTGATCTGGATTTTGAGGTATACTGGACACAAAGACAACCCTAAAAATACAACAAATAACCCTGGCATACCTGTATGTTATGAACTTGTAGGGTCCATCTCATGTAAGTATTTCATTTCTATACATAAAAAAGAAAATCATGCCTGCAATTTCTGTTTAATTCCAAGTCCCATGCATTAAAAAACTCCTCCCTTCCCCACCTCAATAATTGCAAACCACAATACTAGGAATGTATTAGAATGTATTAAGTTCTGCAGAGTATCAAGATAAAACATATGTATTACATTTAAATAAAATATTACACTTTCATATTATGGTGCACATACGTTAGTCATCCTTTTCATGGAGCACGAGGGAACCACAGCCAGTCCCAACCAAGGCCTATGAAGCTTAGAGCAAGAGGCTCTGGCACTCCAATGCCTACTTTCTCAACAAACATAAAATACTTCAATGCTGATTCACATAATTAATCTAGCAACATTTTCACAAAACCAGCATACTCTAAGCCAACAACACAATAGAAAAATTAACTAATAAAGCGACAAACGTTGACCAAGAAGATAACTTTATTTTTTGAAATTCAAAACTCTAAAAAAAATGTTTTAAAACATATGTATGTTTCTGGCTATTTTATGAACTGAAATACTTACATAATCAGAGAATTATTACAGCTGGTATACAGCGAAGAATTTGAACTGCACTCTCACTATTATGGGGTGTGTTTAAGAGGAGTGCTGAAGACTTTTAACACCACTATTACAAAGTGATGTACTGTTGTATTGTCACAAGGCAAATGAGGCACAGTGTGTAGAGATGAGTTTACACACAACTGAATGCTGAGCCTATTAGACACCTTCTACTTCAAACTAAAATCTTCAGCTGACAATCTGTAAGTATATTGGCTGAGTACGTTTTTGACATTTAAAATTTAAATAATACAAAAGTTAACCTGCTTTTATTCATTCAACAGCCTTATCAAATTAAGAAATCAAGTTTGTTAAATTTTGTTAAATTTTGCTAAATAAATAAAAAGATTTTAGTAATATTGAAAACTAGGCTGCATTTGTAAAGTACCTGAATAAATTTAACCAATGTGTTATTTGTCCCTGAGGGGTTGGTGGCTGTGGCTAAATTGTAGGATAGCTCGATAGATTAAAGATAAACAGAAATATGGATAAGGACATTCTTTCAAATATGGGTGGGAAAACAACACTTGTCTCTTCAGAAATCTGAACATGTTTAAGACATGCAAACGTTCTTTAAAAATAATATATATATATATAAATAAACAATACATACAAACACACATACTGACAAAAATACACCCACAACCAACCAGACCAAACCAATTTTAGCATATCACACCTTGGGTGCATTTCCATACTTAGGTTTAGGACATTTGTCCAATGGCCATCAAATGTTTTAAAATGATTGTAACCATCAGACCTATATATTCCAGGTTTTTACTCCATATTTACTTACATAGCATGCACAAATAACTGCAATAAAGTATTAAAGAAAATAAATTAACTGAGTTATGCGGGGAGGGGTGGAGTTTGATCAGAACAGATGGGGGTGTGTGTATAATGGAAATATTTTACACACAGGCAGATGAGAGGTATATATAGTAAGCAGGGAACGGATGTATATACTGTATACATCTAAACCGTAATTTTGTTCCACTTTGAACCTTTACAGCATTGTGTACAGCAGTCAACTGTGAGCACTGGCAGTATTCCTGGATAAGAGGTTATCATTTTCATGTTTGAAGTCATACACTAACTTACTGTATGAAAAAAATTTAACCACTATAACAACTTACATAAATGAGCCAGAAAATGGATAGAGCTGAAAAGGAAATGCCACTATATACTGCACTAAAAATTTTGTTCCCTGAATTAAAAGAGAAAGAGGTGTGTCCCTTCCTTTAAGATAAAATACAGAACTCACTATACATATTATCTAATGCAATGTGATGGGCATTCACTGCTTAAGCAATTAAGGGAACACTTAAATCACTAAAATGTAAATTGTGTACTTCCTTACAACATCATGATATAAAATGGTCTTTAGAATCCAAAATCAACCCACTGAATGTTGCATTCAGAATCCCACTGAAAATTAAGTCAAAAACTGAAATCATAAATTGGTTCAAATTATATGAATTTCTTTACTACATGTCAATGTGCCTCAGTATTTTGTATGACCCCCAAGTGGCTGTATGTCCCAACAATGTCTGGGCATACTCTGGATGACCTGGCAGACTGACCTCGGAGATGACAGTCTGTGAATTAGTGGGGACAGAAGTAGTAATACTTCCTAGAGGTTCGTAGAGTCAGGAGCCAGTGAATGACATCAATTCCTTCATCCAGGAACTGGCTACACATACTGTTTGCATGAGGCCAAACATTGTCCTGCACCAGGAGAAACCCAGGTTCCACTATCATCCTGTGTCATGACTGTGTTATCCTGGTACCCAACTGCAGTCAGGTTACCACTGACTATCATGTGGAGGTCTATGTGACTCCAAGGATATGCTTCCCAAAACAATCACTGACCTAATGTTAAATGGTCATGCTGGATTATTTTGCAGTCAGTGTAATGTTCACCATGATGACTCAAGACTTTCACATGTGCTCAGCATGTATGGAAATACCATCCTGGAGGAGCTGGACTACCTGTGTAACCTGAAAGGGCTGCTGGTACTGTCTCAGTACCAAGACAAGTATATGGAAAGTAATTGTCTCTGGCTGGCACCTGCAAAACTGTTCCATTTTGGGGGTTGCCTTGCTGTTGTCTCTCCAGTGTACTTGCATTTGCACCAAAGCAGATTCACCGTTTGCTTATGCTTCTTAACTGGACAGATTGATAGTGCTGAAGTTTAACTAACTGTGTAATGCAGTTAAGTGTTCCCTTAGTCTTTCTGAGCAGTGTAATTACACACACACACACACACACACACACACACACACACACACACACACACACACACACACACACACACACACACACACACACACACAATAAATAAACCTTAAAAAAATTAATTATATCAGAGATGTTTCTTTTCTCCATTCTGTTGAGGTAAAATGATAAATTATATATAAATTATATATTATATTAGAGACAGATAATCACTAATTTCTACTGATTTAACAAAGATAAGTTTTACACCCATTATTCACAAAGCAAAGCTTGCAAATACAATCTTAAGACCCAAGTGCTTACCCAATGTATGATTACCACTGTACCACTATAATAATCTAGCAGTGAACATAATACCAATAGCAAGAAAAATTAGCAGTGAACATAATACCAAATGCAAGAATGGCCTAAAAGAAATTCCATGAGAAAATATGAAAAAGAGGAACCCTCCATCATGTGCTACATGGGCTATTAAATAATTCAAAATGAGGAGAAAGATATGGTCAGCGCTCAGATAACGAGGACATGAATGGTTTTCTACCTACATGTGGAGGTTGTCAAGATTTACAAGGATTTATTTTCTGAGGTATTTTATGTTGTAACTTTTTTTTCATTAGATCATAACGCACCATCACATACCGCACAAACACGGAGAAAACAAATAAAATGCCCTTCTAGTCTTCCTGGCCTATGGGGGACCAAACGATTATGTTTGGTTTGAGGTGTCCCCCTTTTGTTTCCCCAGCTGGCCGATACTTTATTTTACAATCCTTGCTGTTTATAAAGCACTGAAATAAGGGTATTTGGCTGATTTTTTTTACAGTTTATTTACAAAAGGCTATTGTATCTGGAAATCTTACTAAGTTCAGTTGTCTGGCTGTTGGGGGGACAGCTGGTGTCTTTGGCCAGTAACAACAAAGCTCAGTTTTACTGGAAACAGAACAGTGGTGGTGTTTAAGTAGGAGTTTTCTGAGACAACATATCTGCCAAAACTGATGGCACAACTTGATAAATATTGCAATATAATTCGCTATTTATCTACAATAATTTCAACAATTTCAATAGGGGTGGGGGGCAAAAATAAAGTGATAGATCTGACAATGGGTGATGCATCATCTTTCACTGAATGAAAATCATGCTAAAATGTGAAAGGCATGAAATCAAGATAAAAAGCTTTAAATAAAAAACTGAAATATAAAACAAAAGAAAGGTTAATATCCTTTACCAGATCCAATTATTGTGAAATGCTCACTTATTTTCTTAAACACAATTATCACATAACTTTAAATACCAAGAATGCTGTGTGTTTAGGCTTTGAAATATTTACAAGCAAACATTTGTCTTGAGCAGCAATCCTTTTTGCAACAATCTCCTTTTGCCTTAGAAAGTGTTTAACACAGCAACAGAAAAGAATACACTATTCATTTAAACTAAGAATTTAGCCGAAATGTCTAGAAATATTTATTTCAAGCCCGATTCAGTTGGTCAAAATAATCAGGACTTCAAATTTTTACAAAGTGTAAATATACAGCTTGCTTTAACAATTAGGATAATGAGTGTTTTAGCTATGGAGATAATCTGGGAATCACAAGGGCGATAAGGACATAGTCATGCAACTAGGATGGATTGCACATGAACATTCCATACAGCAGAAATGATTTAGCTACTCGTCTTGCAGCAGATAAAAGCATCACAAACATGGTTCTAATAATGGGCCAGTCTTCTCTGTTTGAAATGCTACAGTTTAGAGACAAGTAATGGCATTTCGCAAAGCTTGCATCCTGACAGTCCTTTCATAACCTAAACCATCGACTCTTAAAACAACTGGCAGGCTGAGGTAGCAAAAATAATAATAAAAATCTTACAGTCCACTGGACCGCAAGGCTGGAACAGTCACCAGTGCAGTACACAGTAAAATACAAATCTGATGTCAAAGATCTAAGGCAAACAAGGACCAAAAGTATTTCTTATGTATCATCAAAGCAAAACGTGGAAGCAGATAAAAACCAAACAAAATTCATTACTTCCCTCAATACTAGTTTACATGTGATGTACAGAAAGTCAAAAATGTCAGTGTCATCAACTGTGTATATGAACCCCCAAAATAAAGTAAAATTTGTGGTAGGAATCAAACAAATAATTCCTACGTTAAAATGTTATTTGCATGTAAACAGTAATAACCAAGAAAAAACAAAAAAAAAAAAATCACACACGTTTGCTGGATTGAAATAGTGTTGTAGGAAAGGTACACCTTTTTCTGCACATTTATAATCAGACACTCTCACAGACCTCTATTTGATCAGACATTTTCTCCTATTTCTGTTATTCTACTGCTATCCAGCTGTCCTCTTTTATTGTAAACTCAAGTTTGTTTAATTGTATTTAGGTAGCACAAATCTTTTTCTTATGTTCTCAGTGGTGTAAAAGTCAGTTTCCCTACTGAATGCACTAAGACAGTTCTAATTCAAATAATTCGAGTGGTTTTTGCCATAGAGTACCCTTTTGATTCAAATTCCAATGTACAAGAGTATTTAGGCAGGGAACCTACATCAGAGAAGCCTTTTGCCAGCACAGCTTATGAAGGAGCTGTCTAATGCTTTATTTGGAAACCCTGTGCATAAATGTTTGTCTAGCTCTCTCTAGTTTCATCAAAAAAAAAACTGCATTATGTGGCACTCTTAACATTTAGTACATAAGTGAGACACCAGGAAAAACAATCACTACATTTCTTGTGTCACCATTCAACAAATGTCTGATTACATTTAAAAAGCAGCTTAAAAGGTGTGCCTATCCTTTTTTAGAGATGCAATTTATGTTTTTTCTAAAAAAAAAAAACAACAACAAAAAAAAAAAAAAACAAGCAAAGCTAAAAAAAAAATAAAAGCAAATTCAAAGGACATTTACAATGACAATCTGACAGGGGCCCTGAATTCACTCTTTTCCCCCTCAATCCCAAACATCAGGGGTAAAAAATGAAGTCAAATTTTTCCATTGTTCCATTGTTAAATTGTTCTAAAAGTGGTTCTTCTGTAAGACATCCACCATATCCAAACATTATCATTACAATTAAACAATCTGCCCAGAGGTACTATACATACCTGTTTGTTTAGATTTATGCTCGTGTGTGTATATATTTATGCACCAGTCTTTCCTTAACTATAGCTGTGTGCAAATCTTCAGTCTGTGTGCACTAATGTCAGTACAGCAATGCTGCATTCATAAAAGACCTGGGTTATGTTTAACAAGTAATTACAAGCAGCTTTCATCTTTTCTTTACTAGAAGAAAGGGCTAAATAATTAAAAAACTGCTTCCATAAATTGTATCCAAGTTCCCAGAAACACAAATAACAGGAAAAAAGCCCTGATTGGTAAAACTAGTACAATCAGCTGCTCTGGAAAGGTCTGACCTGAGGTAATGCTGTTAACTGGATATTCAGCCCAGAGCAAAAAGAAAAATGGCAATCTGATAAGTCTTCTGTGAAAATGAATGGATGAATAGTACATGATGTATTTCTTCCAGTGTGCTATAAAGAAAAAAAAGGGTTCAGTGATTCACCTTGAAGATTATATAAATTAAAACATTTTTAAATACTAGAAAGCAGAAGGTTAACATTTCTATTTTAACATTTCCTGTTTCCTTGCTTTTCCTCGTTACTCCTGTCATGGATCAGAGGCCAGAAATGTAGAGATCATGGTTAAGGGTTTATGCTTCTGTAAAGTGAGAGGCAGGGGAAAATATGTCTCATAGTGCATAGTGTGATGCCTTGTCTACAGCCTTCCATGCAGGGAAAACAATAATTTTAATTTGACTTATTGGCACAGACTGGAATCCCCAAACAAGCACATGTCACATTAAAAATAAACAAACAAAACAAAATGAAAACAAACAAAAAACAAATTCCCTGACTGAATAGGGTGCATGTATTGGTCAGTCAGACACGTGACAGATTTGCTGCTGTCTTCCCTCACGAGGTATGAGAGCAAAAGAGCAAGTGTGAGGGAGAGCCAGAGCGAGCATTTCATACAACAGTGAATGCTTTGTGTCAGGTATTCCTGAAAATGAGGCATGAGGCACACAAAGGAATATATGTTTCCAAGGCTGAGGTATAGCAGTTGGACAAAGACAGCCACATATGTCTATATGGACATATCTATGTTTACAAATTCTTAATAAAAGGTAGTTAAGTCCATGTCATTTTCTGACTGACAAATATTGCTACCCCATCAGTTAAATCTATCCTGAGATACATAATGTTGAAGGCGATAAGTTTGTGGAGCAAAGGTAAATAAAAGCAGAATCAAATAAACAACTAGTCAATTAATTGTTTGTTTTTTACAATCCACATATATGTATGTGTGAAATTCAGATGGGCCTTCTACATTCAAATATGCGTAAAGATCTCTTGAAATTCACTCAGATAAAAGGGGGATTGGTTTTGGATAGGGAATGTTAGCCCAGTGAAGACCAAAGACTGAAAAAATGGCATGCACCACATGCAGACCTAATGGCTGAGAACTGGAATGTCAGCTCTGTATTTAATCATTATGTAGACTTAACAATATTTACTCAAACACTTTAAACATTAAATATTAGTAGGGAATAAAAATGGCGGAGCAAACTTCCAATAATGCCTTTCACTTCTATGTTCAAAACTTGTATACCCTACTCTGTGTAGAGCTGTTGAAAGATGATGCAAGAAAGTTGGATTTTGACAGTCTATCCATACTAGTTGCTAACCAGTATTATTGCAACATTATTTTACAGAATACAGATGAGCAAACTCCAATTAGACACTTTAAATGCTCAGCATTAACAAAGTGTTAGTGCATTTAATGACTTCTTTCTGCAAGAGCATTAAGTTTGCAGCAGATATAGTTACAATTACTGACAACTTTTACGGATTTTAACTTGGCTGATGTTTGTGGAATGAAGATAAAATGCTGATGGAGGTTGGAAGAAGGAACACTACAAATTGAATCTATGTATCTATGATTGTTTTACATAATCAATGTTGACGGTACTTGCCAAAAAGGATAAGCTGCAGTCTTAGGTCAGACTTAAGTGCCTAATTATATTATGTTATATTTAAATATATATTTATCTCTCTGCTTCGACATACCAGAGCAGCTTATGGGTGCATGCCATTTATCTCCTAAATAAAATGAAATAAATAAATAATACATCAAAATAAATTATGCCAGATATTTAAAGGAGTGACTTTCATCTAGTTTTGAAAGCAAGTAGTAGCCGTGTCTTTGATGTACAGTCCTGACAAAATCCTCACAGACTGGGTGCGCACCAGGCAGTGAGAAAGCAAATAACTGCTTTACAAAGAATGCGACCTTCTGATAACAAAAGTACAATGTTAAAAATTAAAGAATGTGTTCTTTTTTGCTGTACAGAAATAAAGATTACACAACATATCAGCGAATAACCAATTCAACAGTATGATGAAAACAAATATTGACAAATATATTAGAAAAAAATGACAAAATTCAAGCAGTCAACCAGGGTATTTTGAAGAGGTAATTGAAAGAAAAGAGTATGTTTGGGTGTGAGCTGCAGCATTCGGGGGGATGATCCTAACCTCCCACCCCCACCTTACATCACCCATCTGCATTCCATCTGCTACGGCAATAGCTACTATACACTCAGAATTCCAAACATTTTCTTTTTACAACAAAGTGCTATTCTCAGAGGTATCCTGCTGAACTTTCAAAAAAGTGGATATTTCAATGTATATTTTCTTCAACTACTGATGTTTAATGTATCCTGGTTCAGCTCGACCTCACAGTCACCTGCATATATTCCTGTATCCAGAAGAGTGGCTAAGTGTATTTTCATCTAACACAAATGATCGCTATATTCATCTCAGTTGCCCTGAGTTATAAATGAGAAAATGAAATTATTATCTTAAGACAAGAATTGGTTTTGCGTTGGGATTGGCCTTCTATTAGTATAATTTACTTCACCCTTCTTACATTTTACCCCAACCCCCACAAACAAAAAGTCTTAAGTTTGCAAATGTCAATAACTGACTTTAAAGCAGTGTTAAGAAAAGAAGAACAAAGAGAAAAAAAGCCACATTTTCAATGTATAACAAACAAGTTTAAAACAAAAATCATATTTAGTGTGATGAGTCAGTATTCATGTTGAAAAATTTTGAGAAAACAGCAGCAACAACAAAAAAAGACTATAGTATCAAAGATACACAGAATATTAAGTGCGCAATGCAGACAATGTCGAGGTAATTAGGTGTAATCGCCAGAATTATGGTCTGGAAAATGCCAGACTGAAAGTATAGTGCAAAAGAAAGCGCAAAATTAAAAGAAAATTATAGTTTCATTTTTTTTAAATCCTCACAATCAAGCATCCCTGAATTACTATTCATATGCAACATGTTCTAAAAAGACATAACTAAATCGATTTCAGTGTTGCAGAATATAAAGGGTTGAAACTAACAACAGCAAATATGATTTTAACTGGCAAAAGAACAGATGAACTAGCACTGAATCCCCTGTGGGAATCCGGACTTTGAAATACTCTTAAGCTTTACCAAATTCTATTACAAACTCATTAGTGTAGGACAGAGTGAGAGAGAGATGTGGGGGTGAGAGAAAAGGGGGCAGATTTTTGAGGTGCTCACTTCAACCCTTCACATCATCTTTTGCACCCCATATGTTTGTCATATTTAGACACTGACCCCAAATGCCTTTTTAAAAATCAGTAATGGCATTTAAAAGTTCAGTTGAAAGGTGCAAGTAGGGGTTTTCAGCCTACTTTTCAAAATAATATATGGGGTTCACTTATGGCTTTAATAAGCATTTGTTGATCTATGAGATAAAAACCATAACAGATGCTTGCAGTGATAAAGTGACCCCTGTAATGTCAGCCAATAATTTTCATCCCCAATTATTGGATCCCTGTGGTTGTGCTCACCCAGATACTGCAAAGTAAATTGGCACAATTAAAGCCATGTTCTTTTTTCCCCAATTAGTATTAGTAGTATTTGTCCCAGCTTTGAGTAATTACTCATCTTTTGTGTCTCCCACTCCTTGCAATACATCCACTTGCACTGTGCTGGGGGTGGTAACTGGTGTTGAGGATTCAGTTTCAGGTGTGACCCCAGAGTCTTGTCCTTCCATCCTCATCATTAGTTTAAGCTTCTTCTTTGGTGGGTTCTTCAGCGTGCCCATCCTCTCTTTCACCTTGTACTCAAGTGTACTGTGAGGAATACCATAGATGTTCTGTGCCTTTGAAACACTCATTTTCCCACTCATCACCACAGCAATAGCCTCTTCTAAGATCTCACTGTTATATTGGCGGTACCGGCCTCTCTTCTTGCGTGGCTGCTTGGAACCTGTTGGGTCTGCTTCTGGATCTGAGGTTGGATATTGTGGTCCAGAGGTTGACTGGTCAGGATCTGTGCTCCAATACTCACCTATGGTACTTCCTTCAAGGAGGCCTCCCAAAACAGCTCTGCGACTCTGTTTGGGTAAGATGGCCCTAAGCTTCCTGCTTAGAGAACTCTCTGAGTGCGCACTGCCTATATTCATCGAGGTATAACTATAGAGATCAGAAGAGTTACCATGGGAGTTCCAGGAAAGATCCATGCCCCTGACTTGAGGGATCTTCAAGTCAACTGGAGGAGAGTTCCCTGCATCCTTCTTCACTGTGATGGCAGAGACATCTAGAGACTTGCTATGAGAGGCATTTGTGCCCTTGTTGAACGTGCCTTGGTTCTCCAAAACAACTGGCACATCCTTTAATTCACTGAAGTTGCTGTTAGCCTGTTTGAACTTCAATAAGCTATCTAACTGAGGTTTGCCCCAAGAACCATCATGAGATGAGAGAGGATTTGTCTGACTGTGGTTAAGAAGACCGACCGTCTCCAAGGTGGCCAATGAAAGAGGGGAAGGTTGTCCAAGAAAGCGTTGTTTCTGGCTTAGCAGCTCCTCCTTAATGAGTAGTGAGCGAGCAAGTGGTGTCTTGATAGAGGCAGGGCCAGTATGATTCTCCCGAATAGCATCTTTCAAGCCTTTTGTTGGCAGGTCATCTTCGTCAACATCTCTGTATTTTTGATCGACTATCAAGGAATGCCTAATTGAGACAAAAATATGTGAATGGAAGACATATATCCTACCATGAAACACTATTTATGGACTTACATATATTATGAACTTGACTATTATAATATAATAATCATAATGTATTAAAAGGCCAATTCTGTGGAAAATAAAAGGGGTCAATGACTGGTGCTCAGCATTTCTAGGTATGAGTAGATCAAACATGCACAAAGCTTCTAGTAAAACATCACAATGTACAACTGACAGGCACTTGGTGCTTCTAGTATTTAGGAAACAAAACAGTACTGAGGGATTAGGTGAGATCATCTATCCGTGTCCTTGTCCAACAGGGCTTTTAGCATATTATTATAATGGATGTAAAATTCGAAACGAAATAATTCATTTGTTATCCATAGGCATTAGAGAAAAGACCAGACACTGAGTGAGAGAAAAAAAAAATGAAAACAGCAGCATAAAATGGTTGGAATTACCCTTTCACTAGGGGCATGACAGAAAATCCTTGAGTTGTTTTGAAAGAGAAGCTGCTACGATTCTGTTTTTTCTTTGTTGAGAGATCAAGAACTCCATCTGTGAATACAAATGTAATATCCCCATAAGACAAGGCCGCACAACCTTACAGATGGAAGCCATCATTTTTACACCACATGCATAATTCTAAGACAGGTCACAGGCCAAATTAGTCCAACTAATACAAAAGTACAGTTCAACAGAATAGTGTTCGTCATATCACTGGGACACTGTTGGGGTATTGGGAGTTTGATCCCGTATGATGCATCAGCCATCTGTGGCTAGGAGCCTGAGAGAACAAATTGGTTGTAGTCTCAGGGAAGGAGGAGTATTATGCTTACACTTGTTAATTACAGTGACACTGGCTATCCTGGTTGGCAGCTATGGTGTGACAGGGGAGACTTACCTGACAGGTGGGAAGGGGGGGATGACTAGTGAGAAATTAGTTATCTAAAGTAATAATTCTAAAGTAATAATTCTAAAGTAATAATTGAATATTTAAAATAATAAAAGTATGAATGTATGAATGAACAGCCCCCTCCGCCATGACTCCTCTCCCTTATGTGTCTGTTTGTCATGTGAGAATTTGCCATGCCCTTTTGTCATGTTCGGTTAGTCTTTGTCTTGTGTGTGTGTGTTGTCCATCAAATCTTTCTCAGCATGACAGCAAAATCTGTGTACACCTTTGTAGAATTTCACAGCACATTCAAATCATTGTTTAAATACATGGAAAATAATTATATAACTGTCATAATTAAGAAATTGTTAGTCGATCGTATGATAGTCAGTCAAATTTATATAGTGCTTTTTACAACACACGTCATATGGCAAAGAAAACTCACTAGGCAGGGATTAGGAAGAAACCTTGGGAGGACCAAAGACTCAAAAGAGAACCCATCCGCCATTGGGTGGCCCAGCTAGTATTTATGGTATTTATAGTTTATGGTTTTTAATCTAAAATATAATGAATTGTTTACATGATTATCCACTTTGTTCAACATGATATGGCCTCAACTGGAGTAGTATTTTCCAATTGATGAGTATACCTGGATGTTTTCAATATGATCAAGCTTATTTACTGATATTAGCTACATATAAATATACATAGCAACCCTTTGCAAATATTGTGGCATCTTAAAAATAAACTCTTCATGGAACACTGTACTAGGGATTAGAGGTCTGCACTCCCGCGGTAATCCCGCGGGACCCGACAGAATATCTTGCGGCGCGGGACAGAATTTAATTGTTATTGGCGGGAGCGGGAGTTGAATTAGTCCAGGCGATGCGGGAGCGGGACCACATATACATGTAGAAAAATCCCGCAAATTAATAGTCTAGAAAATTATAATAATAACAACGCAATGATTTCCATGCATAAGGAACAGGATGAAACCAACTAATCATTCAGTAAGTAAGCAATAAACTAATTCAAAATATTGGCTAAGCAACTGATCACATGAACATGAAGTGTGCGTCATTTTGTCATTTTGATACAGAAATGGCAGAGACTGTAGACCAGGGGTTGGCAACCTTTGAGACATGGAGTGCCAACTTTAACATGTCCAGTCAATGAGTGTGCCACTATGGCGGCGAGTTTAAATTGTTGACCGAGGAGGGGGGGAGGTGTAAATTGACACAAAAAGTATTATATCGCGGTCGATCGCCAAGTTTAAACGCCTCCGCCGTTCGCGCGAGGTGTGCGTGCGGAGTCGCGCGCTACGGTCACTCGCGAAAGTATAATCCATTAATATAATTTATATTAAAATATATATTTTTGCTGATGCTGGTCCAGCGTGTCGCGTGCCAGTGACTATGCCTCGGTGTGCCAATGGTGGCACGCATGCCATAGGTGGCCGACCCCTGCTGTAGACGGTCAACCAGTTTCAGCTGTGGAAAATTCTATTAAAACAGGCGAATACACCACAATTAAGCCAACTACAGGAAAGTCTGATGTATGGAAGTCATATTCCATTGTAATTAATGGAGATGGAAATCGGCTTGTTGTGATACATGTCAGAAAGTGTTGGTGTACGTCACCTAACGGGATGTGTTTGGACTGTGATAAGAAATGGGACAGCGCGATCAATCGCTATATTGCTATTTTAATAAATACATAAGAAAATTTCAAGTACTAAATCTAATTAATTCAATTCATATTAGGATTGCGGGTGGGGGCGACAGAAATGTGTATGTGGTGGGCGGGTGCGGGATTAAAACAAGCAAATTTTTGGCCGGTGCGGGCGGGAGCGGGATTAAAACAAGCAGGTGTGGGCGGAAGCGGGATTAAAACAAGCGATTTTTTGGTGGGAGCGGGTCTAAAACAAGCGGGAGCGGGATTAAAAAAGCAGTCCCGCGCAGACCTCTACTAGGGATTTCAACTATTAATACAAGACATATACGTTTAACCTGTTTCTTGCTAATAATTTAAAGACCAATGCCTGTTGTATTCTTTGGTGTAACTCTGGTCCTCTGCTCTCCACAGTGAGTAAACCTGAAATGTAATGTTTTGTGGCTAACTTAAATAACTTTAGACCAAATACACTTTTAAACTTTGTTTAAAAAATTTGAAAACCGTTTGCCAATCGTCAATTTTGTCAATTTTTAAACTTAGTCATGCTTAAGCATAATTTAATTTAGTGAAAAATCCACTCAATCCACTTATTTTAATCTGTCCTTTGTAATGATTAGTCAGTTTTCAGCACTATGGAAAAAGCAGTATGCTTTCCATTTAATTGATCATCTAAAATAACGGCGTTAGGTAACATCGTCATTTTGTCAGTAACGGGATAATATAATTAGTTACTTTTCCTGTCGTTACAACGCCGTTGACGTTCTCGGTGTAACACCTGTTTAACTTAACAAGTCAGTAAGCGATTGGCTAAGGCAGCGTTATGATAGCCAATCAGAGCCAGTGTTTTTACACGCGCGCCGAAGCACGCGAGTGACATGACACAAACGGAGAAGAGGCCGAAATGGCGTCAGGTGCAAGCCGAAGAAAACTAGAACTTTCAAGGCGATATAAACATTATTTAAGAAAATACTTGAAGTTCCTGAATGTCTACCAGACTGGGTATTTGAATTATTTAATTAAGAACAGAGGTTTTATTGTTAAGTTTACTTCTGTTGTAAACAAACCAGTTGTCTCAGGTTGAGAGAATTTAATTTAATTTCATAGATGTAAATGCACTTTATAGTGTAACTGTTTACTTTTGCTTTTTTTTTTCCCAAAGATTTTGAATTTTATCCTGCACTGGTCTGTGGATGTGCAATAAATATCAAAAGTTAAACAATTTTCTGATCTACTCATTTCAACTGACTGTGACCACTGCTTTAAAAAAAACTTAATTAATTGGCATATAACCTTTTTTAACTGTAACGCAAATAGTTACTTTCCCTGGTAATGAGTTACTAACTCAGTTACTTTTTTGAACAAGTAGTGAGTAACTATAACTAATTACTTTTTTAAAGTAATGTTCCCAACACTGCTTATTAATCTCAAGGCATACTTACAAATTAGTTGGTGGACAATGTTTCTCTTATGAAAAGTATTCCAGAAGGAATTAGGCCTGGGTGTTTTTCAACTCAGAAGAAACACTTATGATTCCTACATAATATTTAGTTTGTTTGCTTCTTTTATACAAGGTAATTTTATTTATAATTAAGGTAATTTTACTTTGTTTCTTTTCATTGTAAAGCACAGAGATTAGATTCAAAATGTGCTATACAAGATTCATACCTACTGAGCCAAATGACAAAGCACAGACATCACATTTTTACCCAGAATTTGTTTTATTCCTTCATTATCCCTTAGCACTCTCATCTATTTTCATATTTGAAATTCCAAACTACAGCCATAAGACATGGTTGAATATTTAAATGCTCACCCAACACATACAGCTGCACTTCATACTCAGGCCAATCATGTTTTCTAAGCTTCTATCCATTCTCATAACAAATGGTGCAGCCATTCTCTATCTGAAACTAAGATCTGAAAGGACATCCCCTTCATTGTTTGGCCATCCCTTGTGCCCTTGCAAAAGTATGAGTGAATGAATGAATGTTCGATTTATATAGCGCCTTTCCAGATTCCCAAGGCGCTTTACAATTTAACACAGTTACAAGTCACAGACAATCAATCACACACACACCGGCGAGAAGCGGCAGCCAATTGCGCACAGCGTACTCTCTACCGGAAGCCACAGCCCCCTGGGGGACTGAATGGGGTGCAGGAAGGGGAGAGAGGACAGACTCTAGTGGCAGAGCACCATCCACCACTGGGCATACAAGCACACACACGCACACAGACACTACTTTTTATTGAACATAGAGACACAGACACACACTCAGGGAGAATTTTTTGTTGACTGCCAATTTACCTAACCTCCATGTTTTTGGACTGTGGGAGGAAACCGGAGATCCCGGAGGAAACCCACGCAAACACAGGGAGAACATGGAAACTCCACTCAGATAGGGACTTGAACCCAAGACCCCAGTGCTGAGAGGCAAACGTGCTAACCACCAAGCCACCGTGTTGCCCATGAGTATACTATTTAAAGGCCACTATGGCTGTTTAGTACAGGGACACTTATGCAAGAGCACAATGGACATCATTTGGTCTTCACAAGTTCCGTAATGCATCACGTCATAAAATCCATTAGGTGCTGAGATTGTTCTGCAGGTTGCAGTTTATTGCTTATTGCAGTTGCTACAAATTAGATGGAAGTACAAACATGCTCTGATCAGCCTGTTCAATGTTGTCCCAGAGACGCTCTATAGAATTAAGATTGTGATGGTCAGGTTCCCAAAAAGAATCCATAACTATATGACCCTTTTTGAACATGGCAGATTGACTGAAAACAGAGTAAGGTAGAGTTTATAGTAAACAGCTGACATGAAGATATGAATTTCACAATGCTTAGGTTAGGCCTGTAGCAGATATTAAAAAAAATGCAAAAATATGCATTTACCATCATTATCAAATTAATGAATAAATCTTCAAATTTATTGAATGGTTAATATCACAATTGAAGCATTACTGGGAATAACAGAGTGGGTTGGCTCAGAGAGGTAGCTTAATCTACATGTAAATTTACTCATCTAAATCAAAAGAAAATAATAAACAACTGTTGACTACTTGGAGAATGAGAGGAGCACATGCCCATGGGCGGTCAACTGTCAACATTTTGAAGATGTACTTGAATCTACGCGCATGCTTGTAGTGCGGATCTTGGCCTTGCAGTTGGCACTTGTACGACCCGGGTCACCTCCTCGAGATTAGTTATCAGACATTCAGTATCAGTATCAGCCTCTTCCAGGCTGCTCCCAAATTCCTTGGGCAATGAAGTCTTTCTTCACTAGTGGTGGATCGCAGGTGTTCAGTCAGACTTCCATTTGCAATTGTTTTCTTGCCGAAGACTAACTTAAAGCTAACTTAAAATCAATGACTGTCGGCTGAACAGGATTAACTTAAATTTAATTTAACATTGTTTAAAAATGGAGATAAACACATCTTCACAAACTATAGACCTGTCTCTCTGCTCCCGCAATTTTCCAAAATTTTAGAGAAACTGTACAATAATAGATTGGAGAAATTTATAAATAAACATAATATAATTAATGAAGGTCAGTATGGGTTCAGAGCAGCAAGGTCAGCATCAATGGCCATAATGGATGCAGTGGAAGAGATCACAATCAGCTTAGATAAGAATTATGCAGTGGGATTATTTGTTGATTTAAAAAAAGCTTTTGATACTATTGATCATAGCATATTACTCAAAAAACTGGAAAGATATGGCATTAAGGGGGTGGCCTTGCGCTGGATCCAAAGCTATTTAACAGAGAGACAACAGTACGTGAAGATGGGGGAGTCACAATCAGGGTATTTGGGTATTACTTGTGGTGTCCCACAAGGATCTATACTGGGTCCGAAATTGTTCAATATATATATCAATGACATATATAATGTATCCAAGGTGTTAAAATTAATCTTGTTTGCGGATGACACAAATATATTTTATTCGAATGAGAATTGTAGTGATTTAATATATAATATAAATACTGAACTACATAAATTAAAATTATGGATGGATAAAAACAAACTATCTTTAAATCTGGCTAAAACAAAAGCAATATTATTTGGAAAGTGCAAAGAAAATAAAGATTCAATAATAAAAATAAATGGTATTAAAATAGAGATCGTGTCAGATATTAAATTCTTAGGAATAGTAATTGATAGTAAGCTAAGCTGGAAACCACATATTAGACACACACAAAGTAAAGTCTCAAAAAGTGTCTCGATTATCAACAAGATCAAACACTTCTTAGATTATAATGCACTACATTTATTGTATTGTTCATTAATTTCACCTTATTTATGTTATGGTATAGAAATTTGGGGCAACAACTATAAAAGTTCACTACAACCCCTCCTTATACTCCAGAAACGTGCAATGAGAGTGATACACAAAGTTGGATTTTTTTGAACACACAAATACTCTATTTTTGCAGTCTAAATTGTTAAAATTCTTTGATTTAGTAGATTTTTATTCTGCACAACTTCTTTATAAAGCAAGTAAAAATGAACTGCCTTATAATATTCAGAAACTCTTTACGCAAAGAGAAGGAGGTTATAATCTGAGGGGTTGTAGTAACTTTAAGGTCCAAGCAGGGAGAACTACAAGGAGAATGTGGTGTGTGTCTGTGTCTGGTGTAAAGCTTTGGAACCGATTGAGTCTACAACTCAAGCAATGCCCAAATATCCATCTATTTAACCCTGATGAGATCCGGGCGTGGTCTACCTTCTTGGGGTCCAGCTGGGCGTGGGGGACCCATTGCATTTTTTGTTAAAATAATCAGCAGATTTAGCCCAATTGCAAGTAAAATAAACAATACATATGTTAAATTAGTTTGCTCTCATTTATTTATTAGTTACTTTTTTATTAAAATGTAACACAATAAGGAAATGAATCATAAATCATGCTGGCTGACAGGCTGGTCCTATGGCTAGCTGCTGACGGGCTGGTGCTAACGGAGCTGGCTGCTGCTCATCCTCCTTTTCATTATCACTATCAGACTCTGATATTTCAGAAATGTGATCCTGAAATTTCTTCTTCTGAATCACCATCAAAATCCTCTGTCTCTTCCAATAGCAGCTGTAAGGCAGTCTGAACTGAGAATCGCTTTGCCATCTTTTATAGCATTTTTAGCATTTTTAGCATTTATAGCATCATGTCCCCATGATTGGATGAAACACACACTCACACACACATAGACACACACACACACACACACACACACACACACACACACACACACACACACACACACACACACAGGTCCAGAGAGGAGGGAGGGATAATGAGGGCTGAAAGAAAAGATGCTTCTTTCAGATCTCACCCCTTTGTCTCTATAGAGATTCTTCGTCCGCTGTCTGACAATATGCAATCAACCCCTGATGTGACAACCATCAAAAGTGTTGATGGTTGCTCACCTTTGCATGCCAAACTCCTCTGTCCTTTGTTTGTATATCCTTTAAAGTCATACAGACGACTATCAACTACCCAACCCAATGTTGATTGCCCACTTTGACTAGCCCAGGGCCCAGTGGACCCTGGACCCTGTATGTAATACAAATGTGAAGGGGGGGGTACGGGGGGGTGGTCATTGAAAATATTTTCTGATTTATGTTGCTCACAGAAAATGAGCCAAGGACCAATGAATCTCAGTTTGAAAAAAAAAAAATTGTAGAATTTTTTTAAGCTGATTTTTAAAAAATGGGTCCCACAGACCCTTGGACCATATAAGGGTTAATTAGTGGATAGTGTGTATTAGCTAGTACAAACTGAACTTTTATTCTTTTTTTCCAATTGAATTTATTTAATGTTATATTGTATGTACTATTGTTTTTGACTTGAAATAAAAATTAAATCAATCAATCAATCAAACTGAGTGAAAATGAAATAAAACTGACTTAAAATACTAGCTGAAAGCAAATTGACGACGACGACGACAACAAACAAAAGGTTAAGTCCTTAACTTTTCTTGAGAAATAAAACTGATTTTTCTTGGAGGCTGAGATTTAGTTCGAACTTAGTAGCAATCTTTTGGCATCAATCAAACTCATCGATTCCTTCATGAGAAATGCTATTTAATGTTTTTAGGGGCGTGATCATAGTACAACTATTGGTTAGTTAAATTGCTGACTATTGGAACTTACTTAATGAAAATTCATTACCTCCATCATAAAAATGTTTTTTTTTTTCTTAAGAGAAAGAGAGAGGAATTGGGGGGGGGGGGGGGGGGTGTCTCCCCAGGTCCAGTTAACAGATAACGACAACATGACTAGACAGAAACAGTAATACATTTCTCACTGAGACAAAGAGAATCCCCTACTTCTAATTTGACTCACTTAGTCTAAGTATTAGTTTGGTTCCTTGTCATTCTAAACACTAAGCAATCCATCATTCATATTTTAAGATGATAAACGACACATAATGCATAGACAGGTTTGAATATGAGGTAGCACACAAGAATACATAGATATGCATACATCTAATATAACACATTGCACATTGATACTGGTTATGCATGAATCTAGAATAATACCACACAAGGATACAAGGGTATATATGTATATATGTCTAAAATAGTGCTTCACAGGAATACATGGGTATGCATGTTATGATAATACAACCCAAGAATACATGGAAATACATATCTAAAATAGTGGAACACACAAAAATACACAGATATGTATCCATGTGGTGTGATTATATAATAAAAGGTATTAGGGTGGAATCTATTAACATCCAACACATAAGGGATCCCAAGTCATGTGTTTACATTAAAACATAGATCACTTAATGTTTAAATGTTATAGGCACAGGATTCAGCTTGTGCATCGATCTTCAGTCCAGAGTCCCTAATGAGCTGGTAAAAATGGTTTTGAGGGTAATGACCCTTCCCTTGGTTGGAGGATTGCAGAGTTTGGTGTCTTTAGACTGCTTTCACAGAGTTACTTCCTCTGGACTAGATTTGATCCAGTATCTGTCTTTGATGTAACGTTATAAGGACCTCTGAAACATTTGCATTGTAAGTTTAATAAGGAATTTCCAAGAGATGGCAAATTGGGGCCAAAACTTAAGGGAAGTCTGATAAGGCTGGATTCTAGAATTGAGTGAGTGAAGGGCCTTCCTGGGTCCGCAAGCACACTTTCCTCAGAAGGGGGATCCTGACCAGAGGATTTTGCATATTTTATTGCCTCTTCTTAGCACTTTAGGGCACCAGATAAGGTTAGGATTCTTATGAGGGGAGATCATTGTTGTGGTTGTGATTTATGAGTTCTTCTGAGCGGAGGTGATGGGTAGAAAACCATCTTGCATTCCTTGATACCTTTGCCAAGCACTTTAAGGGACTAGATAAGGTCAGGTTCTTACACTTTGCGAGGGAAGGTCATCTCTGTGTTGTGATCAGTGAAGTAGTAGAAAAGTCTTTGGTGTCTCCACTACAGGCCCCATTGTCCACAGGTATCAGAAGACCCAGGGTGTGCCAACAAAACATTCTCTACACAATTATTCCATCCAGGGCATCTGCACATTTTTTTTTATCTCAAATTCAATGACTTTTAAGACCTTTTTAATACCTCTCACAAGAAATAATAATACCAGGGTTGCCAACTTTTCAAGATTGCTTGAAGTGAGATTTGAACCTGGAGGGGGTGGTGAGTGTAAATTGTTGAGGCAACCTCAAGTTGTTGACGGGTTGGGGGGGAGGGGGGGTTGCACGACCTCGCGAAGCAACAGCACACGGGGACCTCGCGCAGGGGCGGAGCCACCGTGATTACATCATTGTCGGCATGCGGAACCTCGCGACGGTCCCGACGCGTTAAGTATAAACCAAGGTTGACGCGGCTCAGGGATTACGGCACATGCAGCGCCGTGCGCAGTGCCCTAGTGCCTGTACATTTAAGTTGTAATGGTCCAATGAAGGTAATTTAAAAACCAGGACATTTCCTCACTTTAAAAAAACCCAGGACAGGACGTGAAATACATCCCGGGAAATACGGACGATTGGTCGCCCTACACAGTAGACAAATCATTTTTGGTATTTAGCAGCGAATGACTCGATATGCATATTACTATTACGAGTGCTATCATATCGTTTGTGTTTTTCAGATTTCATATGAGAATCCAGCGCTTCTCATATGAGAATCCTAACGAACGCGTCATTAGTTGTTTGAAGATGTTTCCATCAAAGTATGGAGGTTTACAAGCAATGTTGCCACTATTTTGTGATTTACATTCTCTTTAGCTTATATTGCATACGTTTCATTCCCCAGCTCAAGTTCCCTTTAAGTATTGAATAGGGAACTCGAGAATAAACCTCCGCACTATGGAACCGTTCAAACACCCAAACCAAGGTGTCTCAAACTGTTTGCCTGTTCAATTCCCCAAACAGAGTTTTAAAGCAAACAGCGTTGCTGTTGCAAATAATGCTAGTTTATTAAATGGACAATTCTGGGAGAAGTCATGAAAGGAGGGTTCTGAAATTGGATCCAGTGCAAGGTGTTAAGGGCAACAAAATAACTCTTAGAGATGTCCATTGTCCCAGAATAATAAGAGTGTACCAACCGCTTCAACAACCTCATCAACCCCTACACAGCTTAGAGAGAAAAACGTTTAGGATAACTAACAACATTCTGGTTGTCTACATCATCAGCCCTTTCGTTTTTCCCACCCGCTGGTTCAGTCTGCCTTTAAATTGTCTGGCTGCTTCCACCAAATCACATGAGCAGATCCATTCTGTGCAAGACAGGGAAACAATGTTATACAGACCAATAAAAATTCTACCACATAACCAATCATTATTGCAACATGTCACCACGTCAACAGTACAAAGTTAATCAAACAATAATACGTTATTAACATCAAATACTAAAGCAGCATCTAATGCCCACCTGACTGCCAAATGTTCCTTTTCGACTGTGGTATACCTTGTCTCCCTCTGAAAAATTTTCCAACTAATGTAGGCCACCGGTGCTCATTCTCCTTATCGCTCCTAATCCAGTACCTGACATATCCGTCTGGACCGTGAAGGGACATCAAAGGGCTCTGTAGAATGAGCTCTCCACACAGGCTTTAAGGTTTCAGAATGTGTCCTCACAGTCCTTTGTCCATTTTAACTTCTGACTATTTTACCTTCTGCAACCTCACTGAAAGACCACTATCTGCTGTTAGCAACAACAAAAGCACTTTCTATCCTCTTTCTACACAACTTGTCATAACACAACTTGTGCCCTCATATTCTCCTCCAGCAGATGATGTTCTGGCTAGCAGCTTCTGCTGACCTAAATGGCCTGCTCATGTTACAGAATTATCAATTTTCTCCCTCATATTTACAGGCACAACAAGCCCCCATTACTACCTTGCCTATTACTGCAAACGATTACTGCAACAAAACATTGCTCTTTAAGCCTTAATACATCTTTCAGTCTTATTTGCATCTCTTTGGATCTTATTTTCACTGGAGGTGGTATCTTGAAAACACTATACTTCTTTATGCTAATCTCATACCTCAATTAATGTTTTTTTGACTTAGTTTCCTGTGAGATGCCAAACTAGATGGAGTGTCTGACTTTCCTTGGGCCATCTCCACACCAAAGCTATTCTTTCCAAAGTCTTAAAATATATATTTATTTTTTATTTAATATATACTATATACAAGTTTACATTGTGGTTGAAATTCTGTAACCCTTAACACTAGGACGGCAAACGCCACGCAAAAAGTCACGAGGAAACTCAGCCACCGAGTAGCCCACTTCCCCGCTGTGAAGAGATTAGTGCCCTTTGTCTTGCTAAAGACATGGTGCGCGTTTGAAGCGCCGACCTCCCTTCTCCTTTCCAAGGAAATCCAGCTTGGCCAGCTCATCTGTATATCACAGCTCCAAGAAGCAATTCAAAAGTTACAATCTATCTTTTTTATAGCGCGAAGGTAATTATTCCTATGCAGAATAACTGAAATAAATCCTCGCGTTGTTTTTGTAGTAGGCGTACGTGCTGTGCAATTTTCACAAGGCAAACCAGACACAGACTAGCCCATTTTATATGTTTCATTCGCATTTTATGCTTACTTCATCGCACTAAAGAATAAACTACAATAATGTGCTCGTAGTAGGCATTTGTGTTGTGCGATTTTCGGAAGGCAAACCAGACAATGACCAGCCCATTGGTCACTCTAGGAACATTAGGCACCCAGAGTGGGCCGATGATATGGTAGAGGAAAGACAGTATTCCTCTAAGGCCTACTGAGCCACACCAGACACTGAATGGCTTCAGTGCCCTTCTTACATGATTAACACATAACACATATATAGAGGTAAAAAGCTCTAGCTTATACATCTATCATGTGACTGTTGTGTTTAACATATACTAATAAAGCATAGCATCGAGTAAAAGACTAAAATTTCCACCACATTTCCCTCCTTTTTGTCCTTTAACGATTTTCAAACTTAGTGAGTCTCGCTTTGCCTAATAAATGCTTCAGTAGTTTTCAGGAATTCTGCGAATGGTAACCTAATTATCAAGTCATTATCTCAAAGGAAATATCTCACAGGTATAATCCCTCATTGCCAGGGCTAGCGGTTGGCTAACACTTATTATGTAAATGCATTACATTATGTATGACTGTGTAGGTACCATGCCTCCACAAAGGAGGGGGGGTGTGCTCTCCCTCGCGGCATGACCACATCAGGACGGATGTGGAACTACGTCATCAGACGAATCCCCTTTAAAAGGGGGGGATCCCCCTTTGTTCGGTCTCTCTACCTGGCTGCATCTACCTAGAGACGAAGAGCACGCATACCTTCGAGAACAAAGCAGTATTGGTTCTGCACTCGGGCCCGTGCAGCACGCGAGCGACGCAAGAAGTAACTAGTTCGCTACTTTTATTTCTTTTGCGGAGTTCGCTAAAACCCAATCGCTTCAGCTAGCTGACGATTAAGAACTGTTTGAACATTCGCGCGACGGCCGGACCTCCGCAAGTTCATCTTAACGTCGACAGCGATAACTTCCCCGGGACACCACGCAATGGACCACCGAGGGACCGCCGATCGAACGGCCACCGCAGCTTCCCCTGGACGGAGCAACGTGATCCAGCGGAACCTTCTCCTCAAAAGCACACGAAGGAGTCCTCCTCAAGAGGCTACCTGGCCTACTGCGCGGGCCGCGGACTGGACAACTCAAAGTAAGACTGTGCAGCTGGGCAGACTTAGAACAATATCTTGTTTTACTCTTTTCTGTGTGCTTAGATCGATATTTTGTGAATGCTTGTTTGCAGTGGTGTTTATAATCACGGTCATGTTAAACCGTACTCTGTTTAAGGCTTAAAGAGATATTCTGTTCAAAGCTTAAATAGGTATTCTGTTTAAACTTGTTCGGTTATTCACACTGATTCCTTTATTTCATAGTTAATATCCAATTCCTTGTGTAGTTGTTAAACGTGTGTCCCACTATACGCTCGTTGGGGCTGTATAGTGACTGACGAAACCGTGCCTTAGTTAGTTAGAGTAAATTTGCGTTGTGTTCGTGACTGTAGTGAGAGCTCGGTTTGGTTTTCGCGCCATTGAGTTTCTCTTTGTCTAAAGGATCTCCTCCCCTATACGCACGTCCACACGCACGTACCCACGCACGCGCATCCGCGCGCACTCGAATACACATCCACACACACGCACGCGCACACACACACACACACACACACAAACACACTAGCCTACCCTGTTGCCCCCTTTGTTTGTGATGTTTTTAACTATTATGCTTTGTGATTAATAAATGTTTTATGTTTAAATGCTGTCGTTTGAGTCGTTGTTTCTCTGTTACAACCTGAAGCCAGAACTATTATTTGAACTGTAACCTTCAGATTTATAGTTTGTTCCATTATCCATTAGGTTTAAATTTCAAAGACCAGTAACTTGATGCACCAACAGCTAATGATAGACTGAGTGAAATCATATGTTCTATTCTCAAAAGCATTAAAATAGTCTACGACTTCCGGTTTTGGTGCAGCATGGAGTAGACGTGCTTTCTGTGGTCTCCGCAAAATAGAATTTATATCTGTATCTTTAATGCACCGTTCTTGGTAAAATTCTTGCACCCGTTTTATTTTCATTAAACTATAAAAATTTGCAGGATTACAGAAGTCATTATGTCTCCAAAAGCAAACAAGTTGACGACTTCTAAACAATCGCTAATTCGGCCTGTTACACAAACGGTGTCCTCACCAACATGCGTGGTCTCACCGATGGAGGAGGAACATGCTGCTGCTGCTGCGTCTTTGGACGTGGCAGCTTTAAAATCAGAGTTGGTGGAAGCGGTCGTCAGCGAAATGCGAACCGACCTCCAAACCAAACCGAGTTCCGATATTTCGGAGTTGAAGGCTGAGATGTCGCGGGACTTTGCTGTGTTAGTCAGAATTCGGTACTATTAAAAATACCGTCGCAGATATTGAACACTCTTTATCAACGTGTATGGATGAAATGACTGCTCTACAGGCTAAAGTTGAACATTTAACTGCAAATGTTAAACAACTCGAGGATAAGTGTGAGGACTTGGAGGCCAGATCCAGACGACAAAACATTCGGATCATTGGAATTCCGCAGGGCGATTCTTTTGCACTCTCTAACGGTGCAGTTTCCACGCTTCTTAAAGAAGCTTTTAACCTGGATAAAAGTCCACAGGTGGAAAGAGCTCACCATTCTTTAGCACCGAAACCAAAACCCGGTGAATCGCCATGACCGGTTATTGCAAAGCTCCATAACTATGAAGTGCAAATATCCTCACAAAGGCCAGACGGCAACAGCGCGTTACAGTTAACAACATGTCTCTCTCATTCTATCCGGATTTGACTGCCAAAACTGTGAGAGCTCGCGCTGCCTTCAATGAAGCCCATAAACAACTTCGAACCATTGAGGGAATTAAATATGGCCTGTTTTATCCTGCACGACTTCGGATAACACGCGATGGTAAACATCATGACTTTACATCATCAGAAGAGGCCAAAAAGTTTATTAGTACATTGATTAAGTAACTGTGTTGCCCTCACGAAACTGATGGCTACAGTACTTTTTTTATTACTATTATTTCCCGGACTTTCTAATAGGTCAGTACTGTACCTGGCTTTCCTGGGTTAATACAGGTGAACTGCTGTTTTATATAATATGATAACGATGTTATGTTTCAAAATATAGTTTTGCTGCTGCTCTACTATTCTGTTTAAACGTTACAGTAGTTTGTATTATATTTGTATATTCAGTTCGAGGACATTGGGTGGGTTGTCTCTGTGGGTGGGTTTATCTGTTTGTAAGTGTGTGGGAGTTTGTGTATGTGTACCTTTCCCTTCCCCTGTCAGTCGGCTATATTATGAACAGTGATGGCTAAGTTACCTTGAGAAAGTAATCCGATTACTGATTACTCCTTTTAAAAGTAACTTAGTTACGTTACATATTACTTGATTTTAAAAGTAACTACGTTAGATTACAAGTTACTTTAGTAGTTACATTCAGCAGCAAAATAAATTTTTCCAATACTCACTTTATTGGAAGTGCATTTTTAACAGTAACAATGTATTGAAGCAGGTTCGGTAACCGAGGCAGAAACTGCTTAATCCAAAAATCCCGAGGAGGGAAACTTTATTGATAACGCAACCCTGGCGGCGCCCCCCCCAGTGTCACTTAAAGGGCAAGACTCTCCTGACATTACGTTTGTGTAGCTGCGCGGTATTATTTGTAAATTTATTTGTAAACGTAATACAAGCGAACTGGGGTGGATTTCCCGAAACGTTCGTAGCGCCAAGTACTTTTTAACCTCGTATGAAACGTACGAGGTTATAAAGTACTTAGCGCTACGAACGTTTCGGGAAACCCACCCCTGTTCAGTCAGACTGCTTGTGAAACGAAATACCATTACAATTTCAAGCATTTTAAAGTAGGCGACGTTAGTCAAAATTCCAGCACTTTTCAAACGTGGAACACAGTGCAACATAAAAATTCTTCAGGTAAATGTTCCTTCCCCTGTTTTTGAGGGGTGTTTCTTTATACTACCTACCACATATCGTTACGGGAGGACACTGCAAAAAATGACTTGTAAAACGCGCTCGCGCTCTCACAGGGTCGCGCGCAGCGTGCGGAGTCGAGCGCTACGGTCAGACGCAAAAGTAGAACTGAGCCAAGAAGAAAGCAAAAATATATATTTTTACTAGGGAAAATAAAAATAGTAACGCACAGTTATTTGGATAAGTAACTTTAATCTGATTACTGGACTGGAAATAGTAGCGCGTTATATTACTCGTTACCGAAAAAAGTGGTAAGATTAGAGTAACGCGTTACTGACATCACTGATTATGACTTACTTTATTAGTTAAATGAGCGATCATAAAGCTCATGTAAGTGCTAAAGGGACTTTCCAACTCACAAATCTGATGGATGTTAGAGGGTTAACACTCCTGTGCTTTTGGTAAACATATATGCACCCAATTTCGATGACCCTAGTTTTATGAACAAACTGTTTAGTTCTTTCCCTTCCATTAACACCAATTTTTTGATAATGGGTGGAGACTTCAACTGTATTATGAATCCTAATTTGGATCATTCTAATCCTCGTGGGCTCTCTCAGTCATTAATGTCACGCTCTATTTCAGAATTTACAACAAAAAATGGTTTTGTAGATCCCTGGAGATTCTACAATCCACAGATCCAACAATTTTCTTTTTACTCTCATCCACACCATACTTATTCACGAATTGATTATTTTTTTGTAGACAACTTTTTCATTCAGAAAGTTGACTCTACAGAATACCATTCCATTGTTATTTTGGATCATGCACCCTTGACTCTTAATTTAACATTCAAGAACCGTCCAACTTTTTCAACATCTTGGAGGTTCAATACTTTACTTCTATCAGATGAGAAATTCAATACATTTATTTCTTACTGTATTGACGAATTTATACTCATCAATAAGAAAAGTGTTCCTTCTTCTTCTCTTCCTTGGGAATCTCTCAAAGCCTATTTACGGGGACAAATAATTTCTTACACAGCTAAAAAATGATAACTTAGATAAGCTCAATGCTCTCTCCCCATCACCTGCTTTGATAAAACACCAACTTCAACTACAAACTGAATTCGATCTCATTACAACAACCGAGGCAGAGTGTCTAATACTCCATGCTCATAGCAATTATTATGAACATGGAGATAAACCATCCAGGCTTTTGGCACATCAATTGAAGAGACGAATAGCATCACGTTCAATTCCTGTAATTGTAGATCCAACAGGTACACATCACACTGATTCACTGTCAGTTAACAAAGTTTTTGAATCCTTTTACTCCAATTTATACAATTCAGAATCATCATCTGATGATGCAGAAATGACTAACTTTCTTATTGAGCTTGTGTTTCCAGTTATTGACCAGAATGTTACATAGGAGCTTGAAACTCCTTTGACTTTGATAGAAATTACAGCTGCTATTAAAGCCACGCAAACAAATAAAGCACCCGGTCCTGATGGATATCCTGCTGAGTTTTATAAGAAATTTGAAGACAAGTTGGCTCCTCTCCTTCTAGCAGTCTTTGAAGAGTCGTTACTGGTCAGGTCATTACCTGAGACCATGACTCAGGCTTCGATTTCTTTATTATTGAAAAAGGATAAGGACCCAACGTCTTGTGCCTCATACAGGCCTTTGTCTCTTCTAAATGTTGATTTTAGCTAAAGTTTTGGCTATGCGTTTAGAAAAAACCCATAAAAAACAATTTCGATGGATCAAAATGGCTTTATCAAGGGCCGGCAGCTGTTTAACATTCGTACACTTTTTAATGTTATCTTTACAAAAAGCACAACCCATGTCCCAGAAGTGGTTGTTTCTTTAGATGCAGAAAAGGCGTTTGATCATGTGGAATGGAACTATTTATTTAGTGTACTGTATAGATTTGGTTTTAAGGATAAATTTGTGTCCTGGATCAAATTGTTATATACCTCTCCTAAAGCCAGTGTTTGTACCAATGGTGTATGATCCGACATGTTTCCTTTATCTCATGGGACTAGACAAGGATGTCCTCTATCTCCGCTACTTTTTGCTCTGGTTATCGAACCTCTTTCCATAGCACTGAAATCTTTGGTTTCATTTAGGGGTATTTTTAGCTTGGGCATTAAACTTAAATTGTCCCTGTATGCTGACGATTTATTGTTATATGTTTCTGAACCTGAGGAATGTCTTCCTTCCATTTTGGCGCTATTTAGTAAATTTGGCTCATTCTCAGAATATAAATTGAATTTGCACAAGAGTGAATGTTTTCCAATGAATTCATCAGCAATGTCTCACACGGTCATCTTTTACCTTTAAATTTTCATCATCCGGATTCAAGTACTTGGGAATAAATATTACTCGTACTTTGGCCTCTCTGTTTGATAGTAATTTTTCCCCGCTGCTTTATAAGCTTAAGTTGGACTTACAGAGATGGAGATCTCTCCCACAATCACTCATTGGTAAAATCAGTATCATTAAGATGAATGTACTGCCTCGTTTTCTTTTCTTATTTCAGAATATACCCATATTTTTGTCCAAATTTTTTTTAATTACTTAATCAGCTTGTTGCTTCATTTATTTGGGACGGAGGGGCCCCCAGGGTAAGAAAATCTTTGTTACAAAATTTTGTTTCTGAAGGTGGACTTTCTCTTCCAAATTTTTTATTTTACTATTGGTCAGCAAATATCCAAAAATTACTTTATCTGCTCCAGTCATCAGGGCCAGTTTGGTGGGAGTTGGAGACTCGATCGTGTCTTCCCTCTTCCTTATTATCATTACTGACCTCCGCTTTACCAATTTAAATTGTAAAACATTGCAACAACCCTCTGGTAGTCTCTACTCTTCGAATTTGGACTCAATTTAGGCAATACTTTAAACTGATATCTCCCTCTTATAAAATGCCTATATTGAATAACCACTTATTCCCCCCTGGCTGTCATGACTCTGTTATTAAATTGTGGTTTAACAAAGGTATTGTCTCCCTTTCTGATTTGTACAAGAATGGCACATTCTCAAGCTTCACTCAAATAAGTTCAGATTTTGGACTACTCTCTTCACACTTGTTCAGGTATTTTCAAATTAGGTACTTTGTTTCATCTCTCTTCCCAACCTATAATGGTACTGTGTCTGATCAACAGTGTTGCGAATAACGCTGTTAAAAATAACGGCGTTAGGTAACGTCGTCATTTTGTCAGTAACGGGATAATATAATTAGTTACTTTTCCTGTCGTTACAACGCCGTTTACGTTACTGGTCATTAAAAGCAGTGCGTTACTATATATTGATATACTAATCCGAGCGGACCGCTGCCCAGGCTAGTGAGGAGTAACAGATACAGATAGGTCACAGTTCTCGGTGTAACACCTGTTTAAACTTAACAAGTCAGTAAGCGATTGGCTAAGGCAGCGTTATGATAGCCAATCAGAGCCAGTGTTTTTACACGTGCGCCGAAGCACGCGAGTGACACGACACAAACGGAGAAGAGGCTGAAATGGCGTCAGGTGCAAGCCAAAAAAAAACTAGAACTTTCAAGGCGATATAAACATTATTTAAGAAAATACTTGAAGTTCCTGAATGTCTACCAGACTGGGTATTTGATTTATTTAATTAAGAATAGAGGTTTTATTGTTAAGTTTACTTCTGTTGTAAACAAACCAGTTGTCTCAGGTTGAGAGAATTTAATTTAATAGATGTAAATGCACTTTATATAGTGTAACTGTTTACTTTTGCTTTTTTCCCCCCAAAGATTTGGGATTTTAAAGGATTTTATCCTGCACTGGTCTGTGGATGTGCAATAAATATCAAAAGTTAAACAATTTTCTGATCTACTCATTTCAACTGACTGTGAAAACTGCTTAAAAAACTTAATGAATTGGCATATAACCTTTTTTTAACTGTAACGCAAATAGTTACTTTCCCTGGTAATGAGTTACTTTTATTATAGAGTAATTCAGTTACTAACTCAGTTACTTTTTTGAACAAGTAGTGAGTAACTATAACTAATTACTTTTTTAAAGTAACGTTCCCAACACTGCTGATCAACCATATGATGCTTTGTTGACTTTAGAGCCCAGTTGTAAAGGTCTTGTTTCCAAACTTTATTTCAATATTTTGGCTCTGAATGCTCACTCTATTGACAACATCAAAGGAATTGGGCATTGTGCTCTCACCAATATTGGAACAAAGCTATTAGCAGAATACGTCGCTGCGCACCATGTGCAAGACTACAATTAATACAGTTTAAGGTCTTACATGGAGTTCATAGATCTAAATTCCAATTGGCAAAATTTTACCCCAATTCAATCAGTGATTGCTGTGATAAATGCCACGCCTCACCTTGTAATTTAAGTCATATGTTCTTTCTGTGTCCTTCATTGCACAAATATTGGTCTTTTTATTTTGACACTATGTCAAAAGTTGTCAAGATTCATATTGATCCTTGTCCCTCAATAGCCATATTTGTCCTGGCTATTGGTTTTCCCTCTCTATCCACACCTCATTGTGATGTTTTGTCTTTCACATCTCTATTGGCAAGACGTCGGATTCTATTGGCATGGAAGTCAACAAGGCCCCCATCTTTTTCTCTATGGCTCCAAGACGTCTTGTATTTTCTTAAATTGGAGAAAATAAGATATACAGTTAGAGGCAAAACTGCAGCATTCTATTCCAAATGGAATCCTTTTCTTTTACATTTTAATCAGCTTTTCATTTTTACGGGTTGACTGTGCCATATTTTGTCAATTGTGATTTTTACACCCCAATCGAAATTTGTCCTCTGCTTTTAACCCATCTGTGCAGTCAGAACACACACACTAGTGGTTACTAGGGGGCTGTGGATCACACGTGCCCAGAGCAGTGGGCAGCCCTAGCCCTGGCGCCCGGGGAGCAGTTGGGGTTAGGTGCCTTGCTCAAGGGCACCTCATTCATGGCCTGTCTGGGAATCGAACCCACGACCCTCCGGTCACAAGACCAGTTCCCTAACCGCCAGGCCATGACTCCATATTCTTGATGTATTCTTGCAGCATATGTGATGAATCAGTTAAGTCCGTGAACGCTTATTGTAGGAGCCAAAACATTAATATTAAGTTTGTATGTAAATATATATATATATTGCTGCTTAATGTGTTAATACGTGTACTGTCCCTTTAAGGAAAACGGGAATGTGTCGCTACATTTAGACATGTTAGCAGAGTGAGCTGCACTGGATGCTCGTGGCAACACAGTTTTCTTACCGTGTTTGCGTTAAGGTATAATGTTACTGCACATGTCTTTTCTACCATAGTTTTGAAAGTTTTACCTGTTTGTTTTTCATCATCCTGTAATAAACAGTTATTTTTGTTCACTTTTACACGGAGTCCTGTGGAAGTAACTTTTCTAATGACGCAGACAGGAGTAAAGAAGTTGCTTCGGCCACTACTCAATGTTACAGCTCACACATTTTAGTAAGAAAACTGTTGCTAATTTGGAAAGTGTCCGAGTTTTGGAAGAGAGGAATTACAGTGCAACAGTTCGGACATTGCAGCAAGTAAGCATCAAAGTGAAAGTAAGTGCAGTTTTGGCTTGTTCTGGTGGATTCTGACTGGATGTTGGAAGTTTAGAAGCTATACTGGGTATGAGTCGTCTGTTGCGAGACAACACATTGAGGATAAGCATAGTGATCACAGCACAGCCACACAGCCAGAGCAAGACAAAACAGGGCATACGCAAGCCATTGCAGAATTCCTGGTGAAACAGCAAAAGCTCTCTGCTCTACCACCACAGAATATTCCTATATTTAAAGGGGACCCTATGGAATATAGACTGTTTATCAGAGCCTTTGAGCACGGAGTAGAGGATAAGACAGACTGTTGCAGGGATCGGTTGTACTATATGGAGCAGTACACAAGTGGGCAACCCAGAGAGCTAATACGGAGTTGTCTCCACATGGAGCCAAAGCGTGGCTATTTTGAAGCAAAAAGGCTTTTGCAAGAGCACTTTGGAAATGAGTACACAATTTCAAGGGCATATATTGAAAAGGCAATGAATCTGATGACAGCGCTGCACTTTGGACTATACCTCACTAGTTATAATGCTATGATAGATGTGGCATACATGGAGGAGCTTGACAGTGTGATTACCATGCGCTCCATCATCAGCAAGCTTCCCTACAAGCTGAGGGAACGTTGGAGGACCATAGCTTGTGGTGTTCTTGACAAGCAACAGGGTAGAGTCAAGTTCAGCGACCTTGTGCATTTTGTCAACAGACAAGCCAGAGAAGCTTCACACCCAGTGTCCGGCAGTATAATAGATGGATCCAAAGGCCAAGCTAAAGTGTACGCAAGGGAAACTTCACTCAGAAAAAGTGGCTCAGGATGAGGTTTCACCACTGCTACAAAAGCAGTAAAAATCTAGTGAGGGAGAAACCAGCCAAGATGATAGTCTGTGCTTTTTCCAAGCCATGTCTTTTCTGTCAAGGAGAACAGCACACCATGCAACATTGCAAGAAAATGAAGAGATCTCTTCACAAGGAGAAGATTGACTTCCTTAAGAACAAAGGTTTGTGCTTCGGCTGCTTAATATCTGAACACATGTGCAAAGCCTATAAAGAAAGAATGAGCTGCCAAGACTGTCAAATGTCTCACCCTACAGTTCTGTACATGAAGTTTAAGGCAGGTACAGAAGACAAGCACAAATGTTTGCCATCAGATAAAAGTGATGGTCAGTCAGTAGTCAGTGGATGCATTGGTGCAAAGACAAGTAATTTCGGAGTCACTACACGTGATAATGTCAACAGCATACTGGCAATCGTTCCGATACAGGTTAAGGCTAAGAAGGGGAACAAATTGGTGAAAACATATGCCTTCCTTGACCCTGGTAGCACAGCAACGTTCTGCACAGAAAAGTTGATGGCAACACTCAATCTCCCTGGTAGGCGCACAAGTATTTTGCTGAAGACCATGGGAGGGGAGAAGATAGTTACTAGTCACTGGTTTGGAGGTCAGCAGTCTTGAGAACAATGACTTCTTTGAATTGCCAAATGTTTTCTCACAGGTATCTATACCAGCACATGAAGAGAACATCCCTAAACAAGTGGATGTTAATAAGTGGCCACATCTTAGTGAAGTACACCTTCCAAATATTCAGCAGGCATAGATCTTCTCATTGGAACCAATGTGCCCTGAGCCCTGGAACCATGGCACGTAGTTCCCAGCGTGGACAATGGACCATATGCAGTGAAAACTAAACTGGGCTGGATCATTAATGGACCTCTAAGATTAGATCAGGGTTACGACACAATAGGTGAACCTGTACAGGTGTTATCCAATCGCATCTCAGTGGCAATGGTGGATGAGCTGTGGAATCAGCAGTTTAAGAACGACTTCCCAGAGTGTCAAGACGACCAACTGGAAATGTCCAGAGATGAAATCCAGTTCATGGAAATTGTCTCAGTCTGCTAGACTAGTAGGTCATTACTGCATCAAGATGCCTAACAACTGTAGAGTAGCTGAACAGCGAGCTCTCAACATAAAACGACAGTTTGTGAAGAATTCTCAGTTTAAGGCTGATTATACTGCATTTCTTAATGATGTCATTGCCAAGGGCTATGCAGTTGAGGTTCCCAGCAAAGAGCTGAGTCGCAGTGATGGGAAGGTTTGGTATTTGCCACACCATGGGGTATACCACCCAAAGAAGCTGAAGATATGTGTGTGTTTTGATTGTGGAGCGTCTTATCAGGGTACTTCTCTGAATGGCCAGCTGCTACAGAGGCCGGATCTAACCAGCACACTGCTTGGTGTCATCCTTAGATTCAGGCAAGAAGAGGTGGTGGTCATGGCTGACATGGAAGCCATGTTCCATCAGGTCAGGGTATCCGAAGAGGATGCTGATCTTAGGTTTCTATGGTGGCCCTCTGGTGACATCAGCCAAGATTTGAAGGACTACAGAATGACTGTGCATATGTTTGGTGTGACTTCATCTCCCAGCTGTGCTAACTTTGCACTTCGAAAATGCGCTGAAGATAATAGAGGTCAGTTTGGAGCTCTAGGAATCAACACAGTGCTACACAATTGTTATGTCGATGACTGTTTGAAATCAGTCAGCTCAGAAGACGAAGCTTTGCAGTAATACCATGACTTGAAGGGTATCCTTGAAACAGGTGGCTTCCATCTCTTGAAGTGGGTAAGCAACCGCAGGGCTGTATTGTCTGCCATTCCTGCAGAAGAAAGAGCCACAGAGTTAAAAGACCTGGATATGGACTTGGACACACTTCCAGCTGAACGTGCTTTGGGAGTCCATTGTTGTATCCAGTCGGATACATTCAAGTTTAAGCTTTGCCCAAAGGACAAACCACCAACAAGAAGGAACATCCTTTCTGTTGTTAGCTCTTTGTATGACCCATTAGGCATTCTAGCTCCTGTGATTTTGCCAGCAAAGACAACTCTACAAGAACTCTGTAGATTGAAAATAGACTGGGATTAAGTAATTCCCGAGCATGTAATGCAGCAGTGGTACAACTAGATGAAAGACCTCCCCCTATTGGAAAATCTAATGGTGGCTCAGTGCTTTAAGCCTATAGGCTTATAGGCTTTGGTGAGACAACTTTCAGCCAACTGCATCATTTTGCAGATGCTAGTGAGACAGGCTATGGAACAGTGAGTTACCTGCTACAAAAGAACCAAAGCAACAGAGTTCACTGCACCCTGGTCATGGCTAAAGCCAGAGTAGCTCCGCTCAAGCCAATCACTGTCCCACGCATGGAATTGGGAGCAGCTACCATGGCAGCACGCATGGACAAAACATTGAGGTCAGAGCTTCAGCTTAAAGAATCTGTGTTTTGGTCAGACACCGTGCTCAAATACATAGGAAATAGAACCAGCAGATTCCTCACTTTTGTCGCCAATCGTGTGGAAGATATTCTAAAGTTGTCAGAGGTTAGACAGTGGAGGTATGTTGGTACTTCCCAGAACCCCGCTGACCATGTGTCAAGAGGACTCAAAGTACATGCTTTCATGCAGAATGAGATTTGGATACAGGGACCAGGCTTTCTCACCAAGAATGAGGATGCATGGCCACAAAATCCAGACCACTCTGAGGCGCTTACCACTGAAGATCCAGAAGTCAGAGATGTTGTAGTCAGTGCTACTGCAGCAGAGGAGCAGGTGGACACTGTTCAGCGTTTTTTGGAGCATTACTCTTCCTGGTTTTGCCTAAGAAAGGCAGTTGCGTGGATCCTAAAAGTGAAAAACAATCTGCTACACCTATGTCGGAAAAGAAAGGAGCTGAAGGCTTCTTTTCCTCAGTCAGAAGTTTGTAGAATGATGGAGAAGTTAAAGACTTACTTTAGAGGAAACGCACTGACGGTTGAGGACATAAAGTTGGCAGAGCTTGAGATTGTTCATTTCAGTCAGGAGCAAAAATACTCAGAAGAGATTTCAGTGCTGTGTAAAGGTCAAAGATTGAAGAAAAGTAGTAACATCTATAAGCTCAATCCTATACTGGAGGATGGCATCCTCAGAGTGGGTGGAAGACTCCACAAATCTGCTTTGCCTGAAGAAGTTAAGCACCCAGCTATCCTTCACAATAACCTGCATGTGACCAAAATTATCCTTAGAGAGATCCGTCAGAGCTTAGGTCACAGTGGTCGAAATCACACGCTGTCCAAGCTGCAGCTTAAGTTTTGGATCCCTGGTGATTAGGCAGCTATAAGAAGAGTTATTTCCAAATGCATCACATGTCAACGCATGCATGGCGTCACTGGACAACAGCAGATGGCTGACCTACCTCGTGACAGTATCATGCCGGGTGATCCCCCATTCACCAACACTAGAGTAGACTACTTTGGCCCATTCGAAGTCAAAAGAGGTAGAAGCATCGTAAAGCATCATCATTTATCAATGCCCTTTGTCGATTCTTTGCAAGAAGGGGACAAGTAAAGATTCTTCGCTCAGACAATGGGACAAATTTCATTGGAGCCGAGCGTGAGCTTAAGAAAGCCATTGAAGAGTGGAACATTTCCAAGATCGAGGATGCTACACGTCAAAAGGGAATCCAGTGGATGTTCAATCCCCCTACTGGTTCTCATCATGGCGAAGCCTGGGAGCGATTGATCAGATCAGTTAGGAAGATCCTCAATACCACTTTAAAGCTCCAGGTGTTGGATGAAGAAGGCTTCCACACTGTTTTGTGTGAGGCGGAGGCAATCATCAATAGTCGTCCGATTACCAAGGTTTCCAGTGACCCGAACGACTTGGAAGCACTTACACCTAATCACCTATTGCTTCTTAATGCCAAGCAATCTTTAACACCTGGACTCTTTGTAAAAGAAGACATGTATGCCCGCAGAAGGTGGAAATAAGTCCAATACATGGTGGACATCTTCTGGAAACGATGGACAAGTGAGTACCTACCTCAGCTACAAAAGCACCAGAAGTGGATTTGCATATCATGCAACTTTGCTGTTGGGGAAAATCCTGATATAAATGGACTAGTGCGTCAGGTCCGTATTAAAACCAAGACAAGCACATTGGACAGAACAATTACCAAGCTCTGTCTTTTGCAAGAAGCATATTGAGGCAGTGGTAAAGACTGGTCTCCCACGGTGTGCCATGTGCTTGTAACCTCTGGTACCAGGTAATGGTAAATCAAGAAACGAAGGCAAGATACTCAGCAGAAGAATATTTTGTGTATTTAGTATGGCTCGCTGTTTTAGTTGGTAATTGTCTCTAAATAAGAGGACAATTAGGGGCTGGTATGTAGGAGCCAAAACATTAATTGAGTTTGTATATAAATATTATATATATATATATATATATATATATATATATATATATATATATATATAGCTGCTTAATGTGTTAATAAGTGTACTGTCCCTTTAAGGAAAACGGGAATGTGTCGCTACATGTTTAGACATGTTAGCAGAGTGAGCTGCATCGGATGCTCGTGGCAACACAGTTTTCTTACCGTGTTTGCGTTAAGGTATATTGTTACTGCACATGTCTTTTCTACCATAGTTTTGAAAGTTTTACCTTTGTTTGTTTTTCATCATCCTGTAATAAAACAGTTATTTATTCACTTTTACATGGAGTCCTGTGGAAGTAACTTTTCTAATGACGCAGACAGGAGTATAGAAGTTGCTTCGGCCACTACTCAATGTTACAGCTCACACATGCTTATGTTTTTCACTGCAGACTGCATCGGAATTAACCCTGGCATATTATTAAATGTGTTGAAGTAGGTTGTAAGCAGGTATATTCTGGTTATGCTGCTTTGAAGTCTCACTTCTACCGCCACCACACTGGCACAGTAGCCCTCTCTCATGATACTACCGTTATGGTATTGACAGTGTTGCCAACTACTCAGTAAGGAAACTAGCTATTGTTTGTCCTAAAAGTCGTTATGTCCTAGGTAATGTCATTACCTAATTTCCATAATACATTTTTGAAGCTGTAAAGGAATAACGTTGGCAGAGAAAAAAGTGAGTAAAAAACACCCTAAATATGTTAGAACTACAAATGAACAACATCTGTTGAAATAGGCAGTCACTTCTCTAAAGAACTACATCACTTTAATGCTTTGTAGAAATCATTTTTACGTAAATTACATAAATAGTTTTTTTGCTGTGTTGTTAAATGTTAGTATAAGAGCTCAATAAACAATAATAATAATAATAAATGTTAGTATAAGAGTAGCAGTTAGCAGGAATGAATGAGGTGAAGAATGACAGACTGCCTGAGGTAAATGCAGTGATATCTTTTCGTGTCTCACTGAAGACTAAAGCATTTTTATTTACATCCCGCTCTGTAAATATGGGGTGGTGCGTCAGCGGCAGCTTTGTGCATGCGCAGTTCATTTGCAGTGTGGACGTGGAGCGGTGAGGGTCTGCTCTGAGTGAGAGACTGCACTGAGTGTTGTGGGGCGGGGCTCATGGCAGCACCCGCCGGGGCTCACGGCCCAGAGGACAGCAACTGAAGAGCGTGTGTGTTCAGAGTCTCCAAAAGTCTCCAATAACATCACAAAAAGTCGCTAGATTTGTCGCTAGTCACTTTTAACTACAAAAAGTCTCTAGTGGGTCTGAAAAGTAGCTAAATATAGTAAAAAATAGTATAAGTTGGCAACACTGGGTAAAGAAACACATAGATGAGGAACGACATGTAACTTGCCCAGTAAGAGGATGTCAAAGTATGTTCTCTGTAAAATCTACATTTACCTTCCATATGTCTAGAAAACACAAAGATTTTGAAAATGTGATTTGCAGTTCAAAAAGATACTCAGTCAGAGAGTCCAACTACAAGTGCCACCACACAGGAAGCTGCCAGTGTCTTAGATACAGAAAACCCTTGTATGTATGGGCCTAATTTCAGTGACCTGTATCTCAGAAATATATGTATGTTGTACATTAAACTACAGGGACAGCATCTTCTGCCAGCATCTACTATTCAAACAATTGTTGAAGAAATACAAAATATACATGAATTGGGACAAATGTATACACCGAGTAGACTAAGCTCACTTCTAAAGATGTTAGTTTCTGATGAGGATGTAAAAAAAAAATCTGTGACACAGTAAAACAATCTGACTCATCTCAGCTTGCCACACAGGGCCCATGAGAACTGCTTACTCAAGAGTTCAGTGCTTTAAAGATGTGTTCAAGTATGTTGAACCAAAAAAAGTATTCTTGGGTGGAGATGAGATCAGAACAGAGAGATTTACCTATTATGTTTCTGTGCTAAATACTTTGAAAAGTATGCTGGTGTGGCAGTGGTGCTTTCGTTTTGATTTCTTTAATTCTTATTTTTTTATTTTGTATGTTATTACATCTGAAATGTCCTGAAATGAACTCCCCAAAGTTTAGTGATGATTAAAATGTGCCGCTTGAGATTAGCTGGTTGTGGGAGGAAGGGCTTATGTATATATATATACATGTTTATTTTGTTTGGGGGGTTCCCCTTAATCGGTTGCACGTAGGGCGCTAATTGATGTAACACCATTCTTATCCATCGAGTGTTTTCCCGGGTTTTTGTCACTCGGATGGCGAACGTTATATGGGTAGGCACGACGATTTCTCTCTCTCTCCAGAGTTGTTCTTTGGGGACTTTAATATGAAAACCGCAGTAAAACCTTAGTTGACGAAAACATCAATAAACCATCGCAAACATTGTTAGTGGGATTTTATTTGAGTTTACTGCATACACAGTTCTTTGTGCACAATTTTTTGATCCTCGTGTTTTTCCCCTTATTTGTTAGGAGAGAAAGAACAACTAAGTGCGTGTGTGTGTCAATTGCGCCTTATGTCTTGTACAGGTATGTTTTATTTGCTGTTCAACATTAAATGTAAAATGTAAGATTAACTATATGTATCGATATTGCCGATCTGTAACGTCACTGTGCTGTTTAATGTCGTGCTTCGTTAGCTCATCTTCGCTCCCGCTTATTTTTTTCTGCTGTTTATCTTGTGGTCATTCGTTGTTCAGGATATCTGTATTGTCTTGTTTTCTGTTCACTGAGTGTTTTCCCGGGTTTTTGTCACTCGGATGGCGAACGTTATATGGGAGAGAAAGAACAACTAAGTGCGTGTGTGTGTCAATTGCGCCTTATGTCTTGTACAGGCACAAATAAACGGTGAGGCAAATTGAGATCCCCAACTTCTTGTGGCTTTCTTCCGCGATTGGGTGCCAAGCCCGTTGACATCTGCTACATAAAACTGGTGCCGTGACCCGGATTCATCTGTTCAGCCGCTGCCGGACGCCGAGGTCAAGCTGCGTGCCCGTGAGGTCAGAGGATCCATACAGCAGGTGTCACGCCAATAGCCAGCGGTCAGCTTTACATCAAATTGATCCAACTGTGTATATATATATTTTTTTTATTTAATTTTTACATTTTACTTTCTTTTTAATTTTTGCCTGATTCTTGTGTACATTTAATCTGTTCAGTTAAACCTCCCACACCATGTTTGGTAGAGGCCTAGATACTTTTAATGTATTCACCCCACTGGTTGGAAGGGGCAGGGCGTCACACAGGGTAGATGATAGCATTGTGGGTCAGCCGGGCGGTTTAAAGCTGTTTCAAGATAACCTGTCAGGTCCGGGTGGGGCTCATAGTGATGAACCAGTGATGCCCATATGTTCAACCCCCAGTGATAACAGAGATGTCACACAACAGTTGCGTGAATTGATAGGGGAACTGGGAAGTCAGATTGGTGAGAGCATTGCAAGTCGGATATTAGCTAGTCAAAGCCCAGTCGCTACTACACCTCAAGTGCCACTTAGCACAGGGAAAACCGGAAGTCCTAGCTCATCACTCGACCTTTCCAAAATGAGTGTAATTGTGAGGTCAGACATTAAAGAGCCACCCATGTTCAGAGGAGATAGTAGTGACAAATATACTGTCCAGGAGTGGATAGACGTTATGGAATTATATTTACAGAAGAGCAGCTGTCCCGACACAGAAAGAGCAAACACAATTTTCAGTCATCTCCTGGGTAGGGCTAAAAACATAGTGAAGGTGGGGCTTAAGAGTAGTTCTGACTCCAACGCTGTTATAAGTCCTGAGAAAATTTATGATATGTTGAAGCGTTATTTCAGTGATAGCCCTGTGTCATGTTTGCCACTCGCTGATTTCTATGCCACACAACCAAAAGACGAAGAAACCCCTGTTGACTACTGGGTCAGACTTAATGCTGCTGCAGAGCGTGCTGACAGCTATTTACAGCGCAATGGTGGCAGAATGGAGAGCATAAATTCCGAGATTGCCATGATGTTCATACGAAACTGCACTAGCCCTGATTTGTCCAGTGTCTTTAGGTGTAAGCCAATGACTAAATGGTCTTTCGAGGAAGTTCAGGAGGCCATAGACGAATACCAGAGGGAGAGCCAGTCACGCAAACCCCCCAGTGTACTAAGACCCCGCACATTCCAGGTCACATCGGCTATTAGTTCAGAAGAGGCCACTCCTGAAGAGCACACAATTGCCCATTTACCACAGGGTATCTCCAATAACATCCCCAAGCTCTGTGATAATGTTGCTACTGGCTCCAATGCACTAGAGCGTGTTCTCAGTATGCTGGAAAAGGTGCTAGAGCGTACTAGTCAGCCTCCCCGTGGTCCTGATACACCGCGTGCGGCACGATGGGCTCGTGACACGGCTTGCAGAGTTTGTAGTGACACATCACATTCTACTCGTTCACATTGCATGAAGGAGAAACGTTGCTTAACTTGTTTAGATGTTGGACACCAGCGACGAGACTGCCCTAATGCTCGAGCGCCTACCTCACAGATGACCGCTGCAACACGCGACCAGGGAAACTTGCACACTCACATTCGAGAGGGGACAATGTGAGTGAAAATAACCAGACCCTCAGTGTAGACAGCGATGTATCGTTATATGAAGAGTGCTGTAAGAATTCCCCTGGTAATCATGCTATCTTGTTCCAAAATGTGATGAAGCTGGAAAAGGCAGACAGCTTGTTTTATACTGACATTTTAGTAAACGGCCACGTTTCATTGAGAGCATTATTAGATAGCGGGTCCATGGCGTGCACGATGAATGAAGAAGCAGAGCAAAAGCTTAAGAGTTCAGGAATTATGATTCGACCCAGTGAGACGTGTTCAGCCATCACACTCGTAGGCTGTGGTGGTGTTCAGGTTAAGCCTAAATCCATTTATGAGATAGAAATGGAGGTGTACGGCCATGCTGTTATCGTGCCTACTCTAGTCGTCCCCGGCCAACGTGATCAAGTTATCTTGGGCACCAATGTCATCAAATACATTCTGTCCCAACTCAAGAAGACCCCCAGCTACTGGCGCATTCTCAGCCAGCCCGAGAGTTCCGGAGAGTCAGAAATCGAGCAGTTCCTGAACATGTTGTCTGGCTTGCATAGATGGAAAGGGAAAGAGATTCCTAGCACTGTCGGAACGGCTAAACTGACACAAGCCGTCACCTTACTGCCCAAACAGGAGCACCTAGTGTGGGCTAGACTGCCAGCATCTGCAGCAATCTCAGAGGGGAGCACTATCTTGGTCGAACCACCAAAATCCCCAGTACATATGAGGAGTATCATGGTTGGGAGAGTTATAGCCTCAATGAGTGCTGATAGGTGGGTTCCAGTCAAAATCCTAAACCTATGTGATAAACCAGTCACCCTGAGGAGGAACTCAAAAGTGGCTGATGTTTTTCCCTGCTTAGCCCTGGAGGATCTCAATGTCGATCCCCAGCAGTCGCCATGTGATGGATTGAGGGTGTTGAGTCAAGAGGTGAATAATTCTGCAACCGACAGTGTACCAATTAAGCCCGGCCTTCGTGAACAGTTGAATCAGCATGGGCTAGCCGACCTCGATATTGAATCATGTGAGGTGTCGACATATTGGAAGGAACAGCTAGCACAGCTAGTATGTAAGCACGAAGGGGTTTTCTCAAAAGACAAACTAGACTGTGGCAAGGCCAAAGATTTTTCTCATCGCATACACTTGTCAGATGACCGGCCATTCAGACTCCCTTATCGCAGAGTTCCCCCTGGACATTATCACAAACTCAGACAGGTGCTTTCGGATATGGAGGAACGTGAGATCATCCGCAAATCCTCCAGTGAGTGGGCCTCACCGCTAGTGCTCGTGTGGAAGAAAAGCGGTGACCTACGTATTTGCGTGGATTATCGTTGGTTGAACGCTCGCACTATTAAGGATGCTCACCCTCTACCACATCAGGCCGACTGTCTGGCTGCCTTGGGTGGAAATGCTATATTCAGCGCAATGGATCTTACCTCGGGGTTCTACAATATCGAGATGGCCGAGGAAGATAAAAAGCTCACCGCATTCACCACCCCTATGGGGCTTTATGAGTTCAACAGATTACCGCAGGGACTGTGTAACAGCCCTGCGAGCTTCATGCGACTCATGATGGGTGTGTTTGGAGACCAAAATTTCCTCACTCTACTTTGTTATTTAGATGATGTACTTGTGGTTGCGCCCGACGAACAGGAAGCCTTGAATAGACTTGAACTAGTCTTCACCAGATTAAGTGCTCATGGGTTAAAGCTGGCGCCCAAAAAATGCTATCTGTTGCGGCGTAGTGTGAGGTTTCTGGGTCATGTTATTGACGAAAAGGGGGTGGCAACCGACCCTGACAAGGTCAGAGCTATCACTGCCGTGACGGAAGCCGACCTAATGACAGACGATGGAGTCACTCCGTCACAGAGGAAGATTAAGGGATTCCTTGGCATGATAATGTACTATCAGCGATTTATACAGAACTGTTCTAGTATAGCCAAACCTCTGTTCACGCTGACTGCTGCACCAAAGGGGAGGAAAGCCAATGGGCGTGGCCCTGCTGCGTTTAGGAGGCTGAGCCCAGATGACTGGAAAGAGGAGCATAGCAAATCATTTGAACAACTGAAGTCAGCACTCTTGGAGTCTGTAGTACTTGCACACCCTGACTTTAGTCGACCGTTCGTCCTGTCCACAGATGCTTCTCTGGATGGGCTGGGTGCTGTACTATCCCAGGTCTCTGATGGTGAGACAAAAGCACGACCCATTGCTTTTGCTAGCAAAGCCCTCACTCGTGCCCAAAGCAACTACCCTGCTCATCGGTTAGAATTTTTAGCTCTAAAATGGTCCGTATGCGACAAGTTTAGTCACTGGTTGAAGGGGCATACCTTCACTGTCTGGACAGACAATAACCCGCTGACCTATATTTTAACAAAGCCCAGACTTGACGCATGCGAGCAGAGGTGGGTTGCTAAGTTGGCTCCATACAACTTCAGTATTCAGTATATCCCTGGCAGCAGGAATGTGGTGGCGGATGCCTTAAGCAGACAACCCTTCACCCAGGGTCGAGTTAGCCAAAGGTTGGTGACAGAACCGTATACAGACTTGCTGGCGGAAGCAGACCGCTTCCGAGAGGATGTTGTCCAACGTGCCTTCCATGTCAGTGCTCAGTGCCAAACTGTTGAACCTGCACCATGCCTCAAAGACCCCGCACACAGCTCACTGTCCTGCGCTGAGGTGTCTGCCATACTGGATAATCACATAGAGTGGGACACAGGCTTTGGTGAAAACGTGGGGCTGTGGCTGTCCCAGGACATACATCAGTTGTTACCATTAGGTCAGAGCGCATTACCAGTTTTGTCACTGAAAGAGCTGCAGGAAAAACAACAAAGTGATCCTGTCCTGTCTCGAGTTCTATATTACATCACACGTGGCAGGAAACCATCGAGGCGAGAGAGGACTCAGGAAACATTCAAAACTTTGAAAACCCTGAAACAGTGGGACAAGCTAAAAATGTTGGATGGCATACTGTACCGTGTGTGCAAAGACCCCTTGTCAGGAAAAAAACGCCACCAGTATGTTGTTCCTGCTCTTCTGTTGGATATGGTGTTGCAGGGTGTCCACGATGATGCTGGTCATCAAGGGCAAGGCAGAACACTCTACTTGGCAAGGCAGAGATTCTTTTGGGTTGGCATGGAACAAGACATACGACATCATGTCAGGCGCTGTAAGAGATGCGTGGTGAGTAAGACCCCTGAACCTGAGGGACGGGCTCCACTGGAAAGTGTGAAAACATCACGGCCATTAGAATTGGTCTGCATAGACTTTTGGAGTGCAGAAGATTCCCGTGGCAAGAGTGTAGATGTCCTAGTGATCACGGATCACTTCACTAAAATGTCTCATTCATTCGTCTGCAGTGGTCAATCAGCCAGACAAGTAGCCCGCCAGCTTTGGGACAGATTCTTTTGTGTATACGGGTTTCCGGAACGTATTCATTCAGACCAAGGCGCAAATTTTGAGAGCCACTTGATTAAAGAATTATTGCATATTTCTGGGGTAAGAAAGTCAAGAACCACAGCCTATCATCCAATGGGTAACGGGCATGTTGAGAGGTTTAATCGCACTCTGGGAAACATGATTAGAGCTTTGCCCCCAAGAGACAAATTAAAGTGGCCTCAGATGCTGCAGACCCTGACATTTGCATATAACTGCACAGCCCATGAGTCTACTGGTTATGCTCCCTTCTATTTGATGTTTGGTAGAGTTCCACGCCTGCCTGTAGATGTGGTATTTCACAGTGTAGAAAGGGACAATGACATCACTGATTACGATAGCTACGTCAGAAAGATGCGAGATAACCTCAAGGAAGCTCTGTCCCTTGCGCAAACCAACGCAAACGCAAGTCAGCAGCGTCAAGCTGAACTTTACAACAAAAGAATGAAGGGTTCGGACATTGAGGAAGGTGACCAAGTGCTATTGGCCAACAAGGGTGAGCGAGGGCGGCGGAAATTAGCAGATAGGTGGGAATCTGTTCCTTACACCGTAGTCTCCAAAGACCCCCAGTGCCATACCTATTGTGTAAGAAGTAATAGAACCGGTCAAGAGAAGGTGGTCCACCGTAATTTAATGTTGCAGGTCAACTTTCTACCCTTTGACACTGACAGGGAAGTAGAGTCGTCCTTTAGTGGCTCAGAATCAGATGGTAGCCAAGCAGACTTATCTCCCAGGCAGTCCTCCATGTTTGAAGGCGAACCAGACAAAGACGATCAGACGGCCAGTTGGATAGCCGCTTTGGATGGCTCTGCGGAAGGCCAGTGCACCTCAGAGAAAGGAGAGTCAGAACAGCAATCGGTGAATGTGGATTTAGAGTCCCTTGCTGGTCATTCTAACATTGCCGAAAACGACAGTTTAGCAGTGTCCGCTGATGTCGAAGTATCCGGTGGTCGAGAGGACCCAGTGAGGCCCAACACGTCAACTGAACATTGCTCACCATCACATGTCCCTGGAGTAGTGGCTCAGGTTAGGTCGCGAGTTGGTAGAATAATAAGACCTGTGGATAGGCTTATACAAAATATGACACAGAAGGCTACACATAGTTCAGTCAAGAGTTTTGTAAAAGCTTTGTCATCATAGTGCATCTTAGTAACGTGAATCAAGGTGTGACATTCCCTTTTAGGCCAGGAGAGTAGATTGTCATCCTAGTCATACGAGTAGGTGGTGTATAAGGCACCCCTGCAGCAAGACGGCATTTGTGAGCCTGATCAACTCCATTATGCCTCTTTCCCAAAGAGTCGGGTGACGTGTACGTTGCATGGTGTATCATACTGAGGGGGATGACTACCTATGTATTTCTTATCTCCTGAGGCCAAACTTTGTGAAGTTCAGAGGGGAGTATGTGGCAGTGGTGCTTTCGTTTTGATTTCTTTAATTCTTATTTTTTTATTTTGTATGTTATTACATCTGAAATGTCCTGAAATGAACTCCCCAAAGTTTAGTGATGATTAAAATGTGCCGCTTGAGATTAGCTGGTTGTGGGAGGAAGGGCTTATGTATATATATATACATGTTTATTTTGTTTGGGGGGTTCCCCTTAATCGGTTGCACGTAGGGCGCTAATTGATGTAACACCATTCTTATCCATCGAGTGTTTTCCCGGGTTTTTGTCACTCGGATGGCGAACGTTATATGGGTAGGCACGACGATTTCTCTCTCTCTCCAGAGTTGTTCTTTGGGGACTTTAATATGAAAACCGCAGTAAAACCTTAGTTGACGAAAACATCAATAAACCATCGCAAACATTGTTAGTGGGATTTTATTTGAGTTTACTGCATACACAGTTCTTTGTGCACAATTTTTTGATCCTCGTGTTTTTCCCCTTATTTGTTAGGAGAGAAAGAACAACTAAGTGCGTGTGTGTGTCAATTGCGCCTTATGTCTTGTACAGGTATGTTTTATTTGCTGTTCAACATTAAATGTAAAATGTAAGATTAACTATATGTATCGATATTGCCGATCTGTAACGTCACTGTGCTGTTTAATGTCGTGCTTCGTTAGCTCATCTTCGCTCCCGCTTATTTTTTTCTGCTGTTTATCTTGTGGTCATTCGTTGTTCAGGATATCTGTATTGTCTTGTTTTCTGTTCACTGAGTGTTTTCCCGGGTTTTTGTCACTCGGATGGCGAACGTTATATGGGAGAGAAAGAACAACTAAGTGCGTGTGTGTGTCAATTGCGCCTTATGTCTTGTACAGGCACAAATAAACGGTGAGGCAAATTGAGATCCCCAACTTCTTGTGGCTTTCTTCCGCGATTGGGTGCCAAGCCCGTTGACATCTGCTACACTGGCAAGGTCTCATATCAGTGGATCCAGTTGTTTCAAGATCATGTTCTCTTGATGTTCTCAGTGTCTATTGCAGGGGTGGCCAACCCGCCACAGACCTAGAGCCATTTTTTGTACTGTGTAACGGCAAAGAGCCACATCATGCATTGGCGAGTGTAAGTTGTTGCGCGGGGGAGGGGGGTTGTCGAGTGTAAGTTGTCTAGCGGGGGGGGGGGTGGCGAGTGTAAGTTGACGAGCGGGGGGGGGGGGGGGGGTGGGGGGGGGGGTGTTATTAGCTGTGAAGACAGTCAAATGCGTGTTTTCCACTACGGCGATTTTAAAAGTATTAGCGGCTCGCTAGGCTTGTAAACAAACCGCGCACCATGAAAATGTAGCAGTGTGTCGCCCCGTTAGTGCAGGTGAGCCCGCGGACCGGCTGGGGAGCCGCACGAAACCAGGCAAAGAGCCGCGGGTTGGCCACCCCTGGTCTATTGTGACGGTAACGTGTATGTGTCACACATTTTTAAAGGAAAATCCAAATTGTCTCAAGTTTGCAAATTAATTACTTCATCAAGCCATTTTTTTTTTGTATTTACTATCAATATTGGCAGGATCCATCGTCCAGTTTGTTTCAAGTATGTGTTTATTGACACTGAAGCCCTTGTTATTAAACGTTTGAATTATTGTTTTTATTATTCTCAGGTTCCTCTTGCTTCGCTGCTGAGAGATTCATGTTGAGCATAGACAAGAAGATTGTCAACAACCACTTCACAACCTTCACCTCCGCCATCTGCCTGATGTTTGGCAGTTACTACTTGTTAGGTAGGGAGCAAAGTTATATACTGTCCTCATGTTTGGCCATTTGAGGCCACTGTAGTCCCACTATGCCTTGGGATGGTTTTCCCTGTTTTCTGGCAAGTTCAATCTGCAGTAAACATACCGTTACCTCACTCTTATCTGTCTCCTCATTATCGAGCTAACTAAGTAAATACACAACACTACTGCTATAACATACACTACCCTGTGGAACTACGATCAACACTAGAGTTCCTCCAACTGTAAAATTTCAGTTTTTATGCATTCTTTTTTTTTGTAGCCTACTCATCAGTTTGATATTCCAGCTCAAGTAGTAATTCTCTGTCGCACTTTTCTTTCTTCATAAAGGTGTTTCTTTTCCATAATCCTGAGAAAGGCACCAAGGTTGAATCCAAGAAGAAAAAGGTGTTCTCAGTCAATCCCAGAGTCCTCACTTTCATCTCACATTGCTGACCATGAGTGGATCTAGTCCTACTCCTTTGGACAATACGATAAAGGTGTGTTACATATTCCACAGATGTTTTTGTTGTTGAAACAATTGTTATATTTCTGAATGTCAGTAAAAAGTTTTTAAAAATTTGAAGTTTTACTAAATAGGATTTGTTAAAGTACCTGTTAATATTTTTTTGCCTCACTGTTAGTTTCAGGAGTTTCTTAGATTACATTTTCCCACAGTATCTGTGCATTCTAATGATGGTAAATGGAATGCTGCATAACTATTACTAGCTAGAATTCTGTCAATCAAAATTTCAGTAAAGTTTGCAAAATAAGTGTCAAGTTCTTGTGAAGTGTAAAGTTGTTGGGGTTTTTTTGTTTAATTACATGATACAGTTTGAAGACTTTACCGCATGTGTAAAATAAGATGTAAACTTAAAAAAAAAATTGTGTGTAAAATAAGATGTAAACTTGTTTCTTGAATTTAGATTTTATTGAAATCTAAAAATTGTTTATTTTTCTATAACTGCATATTCAGTATTTTAAATAAGGAACATTTTACATGTTACATTTTTGTAGTTATGATATAGGCATGATAAAGGTATTTGTGAATTGTTTGACATCGTTGTAAAGTAAAATATAATGTATGATAAACATACAACACTGGTTTTGCGCAATTTGGAGTGAACTTGTAAGCATTTCTTTTGTGATTCCTTACTTTGGCTTTCACTGAGACAATCTTTTGTGATTTAAGTAAACATATTGAGTGAAAATATTTGATGTTCATTAGAGGTGTCTTCAACTAAGGATTTTCATAGTTGAATCTGATTGATCAGATTTTCCCTTTAGTCGACTAATAGTGAAATCGGGGTTTTTTTTATCTAGAGCATAACTAAATATTTATTTATTTACTTACTTATTTTTTTAATGAAACGTTAGAGAACATTAACAAAAAAAAAAGTCACCATCAGTGCGCATATCGAACTGTCAGACAGGCACTGTATTTATTATTATGTATTTATTATTATGTAGGGAGGAGTCATGATCTGGTGGTTAGGGAACTGGTCTTGTGACCTGAGGCCATGACTGAAGTGCCCTTGAGCAAGGCATCTAACCCCAACTGCTCCCCGGGCGTCGGGCTAGGGCTGCCCACCGCTCTGGGCACGTGTGCACCACAGCCCCCTAGTAATCACTAGTGTGTGTGTGTTCAGATGGGTAAAAAGCGAAGGACAAATTTTGATTGCTGTGAAAAATCACAGTTGACAAAATATGGCACATTAACACTGTGCAAAATGTCAAAAATATTTTAAAGAAAATATGCCTGCCTGAAAATATAAAAAAATTGCCACACAACTCCAAAAAAATTATAAGCAAAGGTTTAAGTAACGGGGTTTAAAAATCAAAGAACAACAAAAAATGTTTACAGGCCTACTTTATAGGCACAGGGAGAACATGCAAACTCCACACAGAGCGGACCGGACCGAGAATCGAACCCAGACCATCTTACTGTGCGGGCGACAGCACTAACCACCGCACCACCCCAGTTGGGGTGGTATGCTGATACATGATATTCTGAAAGTGTAACAGCCTTCTCCTCCGCAAATCCTCTTTCGCATGTCTATTTAGTGTTCCTCTTGATTGTGTGTGCATGTGGATATTTGTCTGGTTAGTGTTGTATGTTGGATGGCATGACTTCATAGAACTTATAATTAATGTATGTGTAATAAAAGTTCTTAATAAATAATACATATAGGTTCTTAAAAAAACATTTTTGTTCCCTTTTTCCCCCATTTATTACTGCTAGTTATTACATTATTAGGTATTACATTGTCACAGATGACTTTAAATAAGTTTACTCTAAATATGTAATCATTTAAATTACAGAACAATTGTGAAAGCCAAAGCCTTTTTGGCAGAGTAAAGATGATTTTATTTGTAAAGTAAAAGAAAGCAAAACTCATTTAAATCATACCTTGGCTGCTGGGCTCCACATCTGGCTTTTTAACAGTTAGGTCTAGTGGAGAATCCTGGTCAGCCATGAGAAGCTTGCTGAGGACAGGGTTCTGTGCTGAAGCCACAGCGCTGGTCCCAGGGCCGGTACCACCAAAGAGGGTAGTGGGCGGAGTCAGGGCCAAGTCCAGCAAGGGCGCTTTTGGCAGGCTTTGGTCCTTGGTGCCGTTGAGCTGGGACTGAGTATAGGGTATATCCTGAGTTGAGCTGGTTTTTGAGGTATATTCTGCGGCGAACTGTCTAATCATTCGCTGCATTATTTCCCGTGCCACTAAAGGAATGTGGGGATCTGTGAAGCTTGGGAGGTCTGCAAAAAATTTAACCCAGAGAGCAAATGCACAAGTGAATACACATGTTCACAAATATTTTGATCATCAGAAACATCACTAGTCCAAGGCGTTTAGTTTTCAGTTTCAGTTTACTAGCTGCCATGTCATATTTGGCAAAATCAACTGCACTTCACACATACAAAAGCAATGTGACGACATGCTTGAAGGAAATAATTTAAAAAGCAGTGATAAGTGATAAGTAAAATTTAAATGTCCCCTTTGCTATTAGCACAAGTTCAACTTAAATTCCTCTAGATGTCCATAAGAATACAACTAAAACCATAAACAATAAAAATACAAACAAAAACTGGAAAGAGTCTGTAAAGAAAAAAGACAGACATGTATATAGGCACACAGGCAGTGAAAAATAATTGTTGTTGCCTGTATGAAAATTGATACACACAAAAAATGCAGTTGATCAGATACATAGACAATAGTGTTCGTTGAATGGTACTGTAACGAGTCAAGGGGACAGGCGTGACGCAAACGCAAGTTTTTAAGTAATTTATTAAAGGAAACAAGCAATGGATTAAACTGACGGAAACTACAAAGCACACGAGAATATACGTAAAAGCAAACATCCAAATGACAAGACGGCACTAAGAACCACTAAGAGACAGAACTAATCTTGACTTACTATGAAGACAACACACAAACATACGACAGAACTAGAATCCACAGAGGACTAAATGAACATAAGGGGTATAAACGCTCAGGGTTATAAATACCTGAGCGTTTTTATAAAATGTTCATTGCTCACCACTCAGGTATTACATCTGTGTACTTTAATAAAGCTAGCTTTTAGCCGATTCCAAGAAGGGGAGCTATGCAGGCATTTGTCTTCTATAATTTGTGAAATCTATCATTTTTGAGAAACTAGTTTCAGCCATCTAATGACAATGGAAATGTACCATATTTTCCGGACTATAAGCCGCTACCTTTTCCCCCACGATTTGAACGATGCAGCTTATACTGAGGTGTGGCTTTTCTGTAGATTTTTCTTCACCCATCAGGGGGCAGAGCAGAAAGTAATTCAGGTGGTAGGTCAAAGTTGTAAATCAAAGAAGAAAGTGCTCAATTTCATTTATCACATGCAAGCAGCAGGCACTACAGATGATAGTAGGGAGTTACAGTGACTATAACTTAGTTCATTGAGCACTCTAATTTTGTCCTAACTAGATATTTAGACATAATACTGCTGTAATACTGCGAAGTCATGGACAGAGGTGAACTTCAGTATAGCCAGTGTGTATTTCATTTAAAATAATTAACACCCATGAGCCAGTGTGGCTTTGGACATAGATAATGCAGTGCCGTTTGTGATGGATAATTAATTAAAGTCTAGCTCTTAATTATGCATAGAAACATAAATCGACAATATAATCTGTAGCGTCTTTATGTGCGGATAAACGAGGGGAGTCGGAATTCGACAAAACACCAGCTGAAAGCCAAAACGCACATGAAATGCTACAGGCACCATTCAGAAACTGATCAGTTCAGTTAAATGTACGGCGAGTCCCCATTTATCGAAGGGGTTAGAGACTGAAAAGTCCATCGTAAAGCAGTTTTTGTCATTAAGCATGACCCTAGATTTAGATACGCTTTGATCGTAAATACAGTATAGAAAAAACAATGTTCTCGTGCGTGCGTACAGGGTGAGAAAGAGCGATCGCGTTGCTGAGAGGGGCTGCAGTGGAGGCTGTGCTGCCTCAGCTTATCGTACACAACACTCCACTGTGCTGCCACTGCTCCACCGTACACTGTGCGAAATTTTTTTTTAAGTCGGTTGTAACTCCGGTCCGTCGTTAACCAGACCCATCGTTAAGCGGGGACTCACATACATATATATATGTATATATACGGTGCAGTTTATACAACATTTTCCATAAAAAATTTTTTTAAAGTTGGTAGGTGCGGCTTATATTGAGATGCGCTCTATAGTCCAGAAAATATGGTAATTACTAACAATTTCCTCAAACGGATGTGTGTACTTCATATATGTTTCTTCCAACTGCAATTACCAGCTTATGTATTCATTAAGTAGCTAATGTATAGAGAAAGTGAATCCAACTTACCCCTTCTACAGAAGACAGCATTGAGAAAATCTTCTGCTTGCCTCTCAAGTTTGTTGATACTGGATTTCTCCTGGCTATATCTGCCCACTTCTGATAAGACTTGGTTGCTCAAACCAACCAAGTTCTCCTAAAGGTGATAAAAAGTTTAAATGAACAAATTAATTACAATGATCTGGGTAGTGTTTAACTGGGCTCTCTCAATTGTGAAGAGTTTGAATAAATCAATTACACACACACACACACACACACACACACACACACACACACACACACACACACACACACACACACAGAGTAATATATATATATATATATATATATATATATATATATATATATATATATATATATATAAGTTTTTAAGCGGGAGCGAGGAACCGACAACAAACCTAAGTTGAATGACCTAAGACAACATGTGGCTACATGTGGCTTAAGTAACTCGGATAGATACAGTGGAGCCTGGTCATGCAGCGCTCTGTAAGTAAGAGTGAGAATTTTTAAATGTATACGTTGTTTGACCAGAAGCCAGTGCAGGGATGATAATAGTGGAGTAATATGGGATTGTTTATTTGATCGAGTAAGCAGTCTAGCGGGCAGCATTTTGTATTGCCTGCAAGCGATTCAAAGCAGACACACTAAGTGAAGTAAATGGGGAATTGCAGTAATCAATGCGAGATGAAATAAAAGCATGAATATGCATCTCGAGCTCTGAATTTGAGACTACAGATCTAGGTTTGCCAATGTTTCTCAAATGGAAGAAAAGATTTTGTCAGCTGTTTAACATGTCTATCGAACAACAATGACTGATCAAATATAACACCGAGGTTACACAGCGTCGTCTGGGTGACTGGGGAAAGAAAACCAAGCGATTGTTTGATCACCGGAGTCACCTTACTAGGAGCAACAATCAAAACTTCTGTCTTTTTTGCATTTAGCTTTAGGACATTATTTGACAACCAGTTCCTAATGGCTTCCAAACAGTCAAGTAGCCTATGTAGACTCTGAATTTCGTTCGGTTTAAAGGAGAAGTAAAGCTGAATATCGTCAGCAAACAGATGATAAGTAATGTTAAAACCATCGATTATCTGGCCTAAGGGAAGCATGTAGAGAGAAAATAACAGTGGGCCCAGGACCGAACCCTGCGGAACACCACAGGACAAAAGAACAGAGTCAGAGACAATTTTCCATATTAACAGCAAAGCGTCTTTCAGTTAAATAAGATTTAAACCATTTCAATAAACCTACACAATCTCTCAGTCTCCTAATTAAGATCTGATGGTCTACAGCAGGGGTACCCAAATAGAAATGATGACGGGCCACATTTTATTTTTACAATCACTGACGGGGCCGGTTACGGAATGGGTGGGTGGGGTTGAACGCATTTGGGCGTCTGCTACGTGTGTTGTTCCCATAAAGGCAATCCCCGGCATCGTCTTGAGATCGCGGTGCGCGATTTCAAAATAAGAGCGGATAGCGCGATTGAAAAAAAAGATTCCTAAAAAAAAAAAACCACTTTTCAAAACAGCTCGCGGGCCAGAAATAGATAGCGGCCGCTATTTGAGTATGGGGGGTCTACAGTATCGAATGCAGAACAAGCAATACTAAAACTGAACAATCACCTACTATAATTTTTATGCTCTGCAGGATCAAGGTTCGTTTTTTTTAATCACTGGCTGGACAGATGCATGTTTAAAATAAGTAGGAACACAACCTGTCAACAAGGAAGAATTTATAAGAGTTAAGGCTGCAGAGCCTATATCTGGAAAAACTTTTTAAAAATGGTGAAGGTGGAATTATATCCAAGGAACTAAATGAAGCTTTAGTTTTTGCGATAATGTCCATCAGATCTCCTAAGCTAATGGTTTGAAATGACTCCATAATTAATGTGCTAGTACAAGAAGCCAGATCGACCTATTTTGCTAATTTAATTTTATCCTCTAAGAGAAATCCTAGGATTTAATTTGATACTTTAAATCGAATAGTTGCCCCTCCAAACAAGACCTTACCATGCTTCTCAGTCGAAGATTGTAATAGGTTTTTATCTTTCTTTGTGGATAAGGTAATGAACATTAGATCTGATATCCAGTCTGTGAAGTGTACAATTAGCGGTCCTCCACAACATTCTTTAAGACTCCACTGTGCTGCCAGTCAGAGCCGGTCCTGACCAATGTGGTGCCCTAGGCGAGATTTTGGTTGGTGCCCCCTGCATCATCAATCATTGGGTTGATTGTGTCACTATTAAAGAAACAAATAAGCAAATAACTTAAATATTACCACATAACAAGCAATAAATATAAAGGTGCTGCACAAAAAATATTTTTTAACTATTTTACATAACGTAGTAATAATAATAAATAAAAATAAAATAAATAAATAGTTAATAATAATAATTTAATAATAAATAAAAAAATAAACAACTACCGCCACCAGTGCAAATCAGGGCAATTTGCCTACACTGTAAAAAAAAAATCAGTTAAATTTACGGTAAAAGACTGGCAGCTGTGGTTTCCAGAACTTCACCGTAAAAAAAAACGGTGACAATGTAAAAAACACTACGGTATCTTTTTTTGACAACCGTAAATTTCATCATTTAGAACTGTTCTTTTTACGGAAAATGACTTTACAGCTTACAATAATACACTGTAAAAAAAAACGGTGACAATGTAAAAAACACTACGGTATCTTTTTTGACAACCGTAAATTTCATCATTTAGAACTGTTATTTTTACGGAAAATGACTTTACAGCTTACAATAATACACTGTAAAATTAACAACTTTTAAAAATAAACCTATAAAACAACTGTTTTACTGTTTATCTCTATGATGAACACATTACAACCATTATTATTTTACAGTATTTGTAAAGTCCAACTTCACAGTAAATTACTGGCAGGCCGCCATCACTCGGGCCTCCCAGTTGTTACCACCAATAGATCATTGGTTGCCACATTTTAAGGCAACAAGGCACTTTTATTTTGCCTTAGCAATGTAATCACGCATGAAGCCATAATTACGCGCATTAAACACAGTACGTGAAACATGAGGGCAGGTCATTAGCACTGTAACATTACACAAACACGGTAGGTAGACTCAGACAATGTACAACTACATAAACTAATACAGGGAGACTTTAACAAAACATATAATCAAATACATAATCAACAACAGCATGTCATAACACTTACACATAACGCGTTTCAATAACGGAGCCGCGGGGGCTCATGGGAAGTAGCGCCGCCCCCAGTGGACCGACGCTACACAATTTTACAGACTTTAAGCAGAAAAGCCTTAAATTTTCTCAAAAATCAGCAGTGCTCCTTGTATGTGCACTGAATTCAAAAATCTGTCCCTGACACAGATACGTAATGTGTACGCTGGCAGCGATAAACTAACCAGAGAACATTACATAAAATGTAATTGAGTAAAGAACAGCCGGGAGAAGCGTATCTACAGTCACCATTCGACTGAAGGCAGCAATGATAGCACAAGACTTGAATATCGAAAACTTTTAAGTGCACCTTATGTTCCAGAAAACACGGTATTCCTTATATGTATAAATATTTGACCCATATTTACAAAGACAATTTCTAAAATGGCAGTACATTGTCCTATATTTCAACATGCTTTACCTTTCAGCACTGGCCATATTTTTAGCATTTTCTTTCTGTAGAAATCAAGGTGCGATTTTGCTGATTGATGAATGGTTTTCACTGTAAATTGAAATGTAGGCTACTCATTGTAACGATGGCGGGTAGGAGCAAGGACAAGACACAAATCCTGCTTTGCAGCCAACGTCACTGCTTTATTCAACATATGACGACAGTAACACTCACACAACGTGCACACTAAAGACAACGACAAGCACACGACACTGCGCGAACGCACATTAAATAGACAAACTACATGAGCCCCGAGACGGGCCACAGGTGGGACGAATGAACACACGCAGACACAACCACACCCACGAGGAGCCACAGAGGCAGACGGCAAGACGCAGACGACGTAGACACGCCCACAGGGAGGGGTCCGGAGCTGTTCCATGACACTCATCAGCAAAATCTGTAATTTAGACTGAATATATATATTTTTTTAGGGTAATTCGTTGTTTACTACATTACGGAATTTTCCAATATATTTTAAAATATTGAAATTAACATTAAAAATGTGTGCTTTATACATATTATGACTGTAAAAATTAATTTTATATACTGTTTATTTTAAGTAAACTATTGCATCTGTTACAGTGATATACTGTTTTCTACTTTATGATCTTTTACTGTTGCTATTTTATAGTTTATTACCGTAAATCCAACAAACATTTTTTACAGTGTACTGCAACATTATTTCAAAAGTGCATCTGCAATGAACAGAGGAGTGTTTTAATATATATTTATTTTAAAACTTGCTGAGCTAAGCTAATCATAGCACCTACTAGGATTGGGCAGTATGATGACAGTGGTGGTTTTCACTAAGATCATACAGAGGGGAAAAGCCACAATGACGATTGAGTGTTAGTTGTGAGTCAAGTGAGCTGGTTTCAAAGAAAAACACAACAGCTATAGATTGGCAACATGTTGGATTTGTTTCAAATAAAAATGAGAGACCATTGGAGCACGCCCCTACAATTCTAATTCGATAATATGATTGGTTGATAAAACTGCCAATCTATAATATAAGCTCTCAATGTAAAAGGTCCTTTCTCTCTTTTACCTAGAAACAAAGGTGTGAAATATTCTGATTGGTTGATTTTTTATTTCACCGCTGAGGTTTTTTTTCCAGCACAGGTACGAAAAGTGGATTTGAAAGCCGATTTACAGGAAAAATACAAATTATTAGTGAAGCGTTACTAACATATATTACATATAATAGATAAAGCATCCTTTTTAAGATCAATTAACCTTCAGAGAAGGCGTTGAAGTCCCTGACGGTTCGCCAATGGTATAGTGTTAATTCACCACATATTACCCTTATATTACCTGTTTTGCCGCCTTTCTTCCTCCACTTTTCTCCTTTTTCTACCTTGGGCACCAGAGGACTTCTGCCTTTTTGACGTCTTTACGAGGAGATCACCCAGATCAGAGTCACTCACTCTGTGGTGTCTTTTCTCCCCACAGAGAAACAGTAACGAGGTGCGCAGAGCGCGCGGGGGAGGGCGGGTTGGCGCGCGGGTGATAGGTGTCATGTGTTATTATAATAATTATTAATTTGACTAATATTATTAAACAATGAAATTATGATTATGTGGACTTTGCTTGTTTTCACATTTATTCATTGTTCATTTGTTAAAAAAAAAATAAATGCATGCACGAGAGCGCCCCCCTGGACAGACGGCACCCCTAGCATTTGCCTATATCGCCTAATGGAAGGGCCGGCCCTGCTGCCAGTGCTCCTCCGCGCTCTGCGCAAAAAAGTCAGTCGTAACTCTGATCCGTTGTTAACCAGACCCATCGTTAAGAGGGGACTCACTGTATTATGTGCAAAACAAAAAGTTATTCTCTGTCAATACAGAGTGCAAATAGTGCAAACAGAGCCTGACCAAGTATGTCACTGAATTTGCTGCAACTACACTGCCATGTTCATTTTTAAGAATAATAGCATCCCCACACTGCTCCCGATATCCTTTGCTGTCTCAACTTGCCAAAGCGTGCCTTTCTTCCCCTACTACCTATATTCAAGTGAGATATGTTGATTTGAGTACTGAGCTGTGGTGGTGCTGTAAATGTCTCTGCATCCTGCTCGAATTAGTCGCTGTGTACAGCTTTATTTTCATACAATGTTTGCATATGGCCCGTGTCTTATCAGTCACTCTCTTGCCATTTATCATTTCCGCCAGGTTTCCAAAATGCTGCCAAACAAACTATTTGAAAGTGGCGGGGGCATCTTCAATAGTAATACCTGTATTTTCCGACATCATTCTGACGTTATCACAAATCTTGCAGTTACGTCTCGTGAGATCTAGTGACACGAGATCTTGTCACACCCCTAATATTGAAAATAAAGCTATAATTTACTTTGAAATATCTTTTTCTTTGGGCCCCTATCTTGACATGACAGATCTGTTTTAATGTTCTGAGATAATATTGAGAGAAAAGGGGCAAAATTGTCTAACCATAAAAATGCAGCACCAAGAATAGAAGTTCTTGAAAAAATGTTTAATGACGTTCTAAACAGCCTCTGAAATACACTGGCATAATCTTAAACAAGTATTTTTAAATATCAAATAATAGAGAAACATGGCAGTTCTGAATATTTCCATTAACATCATGTCTGCCAAGTCAAACGTCTGATATGTCTACTGGTATAACCACCCTTTTAGGAGCCATTTTGAGCCAGAAGATCATGTAATAGAATGTGATGTCAAACAGAAGTACCTCTGAAGACCCCAACTGCCACAAGTCAACAACAACATACTCTCTCCTCTTCTAATAGATGCCTCTTACAAGTAAAGAAAAAGTGGCTCGGCACAGAACGCGTGTTAATGCGGATCCTACTGCAAGGGCAAATTACCTTGTTAAAATATGTACATACACCCTCACATACACATGCTAGTGTTTCATGAGAAAGTAAAATCAGTGATGTAGGTCTCTTAAAAGGTAGTTTTATTGAGAGGCTTGAAGTCAAAATGGAAAACAAATTAAGGCCCTGGACATTAGACTAACAGTTTCAGTCATCTTCTGTACTTTAGCTATCAAAGAGAAAGAGACTGGGAAAGATCACAAACATTCCAGTCACAAATCTGCCCAGGGAAGCACAGTTGCAGATGAGGGAAGAGTGGAAGCAGTATCAGAGAGAAGAAGAAACGGGTGCTTGCTGAAGTTTTGAAATTCATCTATAACTGAATTCAACAGCAGATGAGCAGCTTTTAATGCCCCTTCAGAGCCCATAGTGTATATTGCTGATTATGACTATGTGCAGCCAAGTTTAAAGAGACCACAGGCACAGTTGTCACGTCCAGCCCCTCCCTCCTCCCTGGTCCCGCCTAGCTTCCCGTTCCCATTCGTTCCTCCCTCTGTCTATCACACCCTTGTCGTTAGTGCACACACCTGAGTCTTGTTTCACCGTCTTGTTTCTGTGTATAAATCCCCCTGGTGTGACTTCCGGTTATGGCAGCGTAGTGAGCAGACGTGACTTTTTGAGCTCTCGGAACTTCTGACCATTTAACATTACTCCAAGTCCATGTTTGAGGTTTTAGTTTAGGAATAGGTAGATCGCTTAAGTTCAAGCAAAATATGCCAGTTAAACCAACAAAATCACGAACGAAAACAGATACGTGTAGCTCTTCTCTAAAAAAGTTTGTTGAGTCCAAGTCAACAATGGCGACGGCAAGCAGCGGATCACTGACTGAGACTCTGCCATCGGGTGAACCCAATTATGGAATAATACTCGAAGCAATCAACTCTCTCAAAACAGAAAGTGTACTGAGACACACTGAAATTATGGAGAGTATGGAGAGTATTAAAGCGGATTTAGACTCGATTAAAACGCGTCTTACTGCCGCTGAGTCTCGTATAAGTGAGACGGAAGACGTAACGACACAACTGAAAACAAAAGTCTGCGAGCTAGAATCTAAAGTAAAATCGCTCACAGTAAAAAACGAGGACCTAGAAAACCGCTCACAAAGATCCAATGTCTGTCTCCTCGGGCTACCGGATGGTGTGGAGGGGAATGACGCCGAAGGCTTTCTGGAGAAATGGCTACCAGAGGTTCTCGGGGCTGAAAACTTTCCCTCACCGCCAGTGATTGAGCGTGCGCATCGGATTCCGAGCGGCTCCCAAAACACCCGAAATCAAGGACCAAATCCACGACCATTAATAATGAAGTTTCTCAACTTCAGGGACAAAGTTCGGGTGATGAGAGCCGCACAGGTCTCAGGCAGGGTTATGTATGGAAGCGCACAGGTGAAAATTTTCTCGGATCTCTCTGCAGAGGTACAGCGACTGAGGAAAACATTCGACCCCGTCAAACAAACGCTGCGCTCCCAGGGAATCAGATTCGGACTTTTATTCCCTGCGAAACTTCGCATTAACCATGAAGGTCGAAATTTACTGTTCCACAACCCGGACGATGCCATGGCGTTCATCAGAGATAAAAACGGATCAGCGCACGACTGAATATGAAAAGACGGGGACCATGATGTTGGTCATTAATCCTAAATGGATAAGACATTTAGATCACTGTGATTTCTGACACAGCAAACCTCACTGTGAGTATGGTAGTAATACGCAAACTTGTATATATGTTTATTAATATTACGTATTTGAATAACACAGGGTGATGCTGCACTATTACTAGTCTATTATACCAAAGTAGGTTGAGCACAAAATACACGAAGTTTTGTTTAATTACCAAACGAATTTAGGAATGTTAAAAATGGCTTTTTCAACATATACTAAGTAATGTTCAATTGATAGTAGATTCATATTTGTTCCGGAGCTTAGCTTAAAGTCAACTAATCATTTTTATCTTCAAGTAGCCTGAGAATGTTAGGGAAGTTTTATAAATAATTAGATTTGACTGTATTAGGTAAAGGCAGTCAGTTGGGTGTAGGACCAAGTTCAGGTTCGTATATGTTTACTCCTTATTATGGTTGTGTGTGTTATTTTAATGTTTTTGTTTTTCTCTTTTTGGGGGGGGGATAATTTCCAATGCAGTGACATCCAATCATACACCCCAGAGTTCATCAGCCTACATAATTCAACTAGCATTAAAACATACTACCATATACATTCATAACTGCAATATATATTATTAATACGTAAAATGTTTGAAGACTTATGTAGAATAACGTCATGGAATGTTATAGGACTGGGAACTTTATCCAAACTTAAGCAAGTGATGACCAGACTTAAATACATGAAGGCAAATTTAGTGTTTCTCCAGGAAACACATTTAACTTCGCATGATGTCACTAGACTTCATAAAAGATGGCAAGGTCAAGTTTTCACAGCTAATTTTTCATCTCAGGCAAGGGGAGTAGCAATCCTAATTCACAAATCTATTCTGTTTCAGGTCAGTAATGTCAGAGGATAAATGTGGCAGGTCAATTATACTAGAGGGTAATTTGCTTGGGAAAAGTCTTAATCTCGTCAATATTTATGCGCCTAATAAAGATGAACCAAAATTCTTTGAAAACATGTTTTTAACTCTGGCAACATTAAAGGGGGATAACATTATAGGTGGAGATTTTAATTGCACACTGGACCCAGAGATGGATCGAATGGGTGGGAAAGATAGTTCTCATAACCAGTCAAGAAGCTGTATTACCAGGTTTATGGATGAATTGGGTTTGTGTGAGATATGGAGAATCTTAAATCCAAACAATAAAGAATATTCTTGCTTCTCAGCAATGTATAAGTCCTATTCACGATTGGATTTCTTCCTAATATCAAAACTTTTGGTATCAGATGTGATCAGCTGCCTTTATAATGGTATTGTTCTCTCTGATCATGCCCCAATTTCTCTCGAATACAGAACATCGAAGGAATTTAGAGGACCCCCAAGATGGCGCTTTGATACCAATTGGCTATGTGACCCCAAATTTTTAAGATATATCAAGGAACAAATTGATCTATTTTTTCAAGTGAACACTTCACAAACGTCATCTTTGGTTAAATGGGATGCATTTAAAGCATTCATCAGAGGCCAGATACTGAGCTTTACAAGCTACAGAACCAAAATGTTTAAAAACACGATGATTAAACTTGAACGAGACATTAAAGCACAGGAACTTCACCTAGTGGTAGATAATAGTCCTGAACAACAACACAATCTCACACTTTTAAAGGCTCAATATGAGGAATTAATGGCAAATAAAGCGTTAGCTAGTATTAATAAAATGAAACAACAGTATTATGATCAAGGGGAAAAAGCTGGGAAATTACTGGCATGGCGAATCAAAACTCTACAAAATGAAAAAGCAATATTTGAAATAAGAAATATAGAAGGAGTCAATACAACAAATCCCAAAGAAAGTAATAATACATTTCAAACCTACTATAAAAACCTTTATAAATCAGATTTACAGACTGACACAGATGCACAAAATGTGTTCTTAAATAAACTTAACTTCACTGTATTGCCACAAGGAAACAAAGAAATTTTGGATAGGCCCATAGTGATAGCAGAACTGAATGAAGCTCTTGGACATATGAAAAGTGGAAAGAGTCCTGGTCCGGATGGCATTCCTATAGATTTCTATAAAGCTTTTAAGGACCAGCTTATGTCGCCTTTTCTGGAAATGCTGGATGAGGCAGTAGTTAAAGATAATCTTCCTCAATCAATGTACGAGACGCTCATCATGGTCATCCTGAAGCCTGGCAAACAGTCCAACAGATGTGATTCTTACAGACCTATTTCACTAATTAATGGCGATACAAAACTAATAGCGAAAGTACTGGCATTGAGATTGGAAAAGTTCCTACCTGATATGATACATATAGATCAGAATGGATTTATTAGAGGCAGACAAGCATTTCACAATATAAGAAGGGTGCTAAATATTATGCATATTAAAAAAGATAGTCCAGATGTAGCTATTCTATCCCTAGATGCAGAAAAGGCCTTTGACAGGGTGGAATGGACATATTTGTTTGAAGTGTTGACTAGGTTTGGGATTGGAAATTATTTCATAAACTGGATTCGGCTTATGTACTGTAAATCAGTAGCAGTAGTAAAAACAAATAGCATTGTTTCTGAGGCCTTTAACATTTATAGAGGAAGTCGCCAAGGATGCCCTTTATCACCTCTCCTGTTTGCTTTAGTGATTGAACCCTTGGCGATTACCATAAGGACACACCCTGAAATTACCGGAATAAGTGTGAATGGACACGAAAATCGAATTTCTTTATATGCGGATGATATTATTTTGTTTCTATCAAATTTAACTCAATCCCTCCCCTCTCTAGTAAATATTCTGGACACTTATGGATCCATTTCGGGGTATAAAGTTAACAGTAGTAAGTCCAATATTCTATATTTAAAAGAATCTGAAAGAAATAACCCATTCCTTTTTTCAAAATTCACCCCATGGTTTCACTTATCTAGGAATAAATATTACACCAAGAATAGATGACGTATCATTTAAAAATTATGACCCTGTTTTAAAATCGACTACAGAAACAATGGAAAAATGGAACAAACTTCCTATTTCACTAATTGGCCGCATAAATATTATTAGAATGAATGTTCTGCCTCAATTTCTTTATCTCTTCCAGTCTATACCACTAGACCCTCCACCCTATTTATTTAGCAAATTAAATAAGATCATAACTAAATTTATTTGGAATAAGAGACGAGCAAGACTTCGACTCACATTATTATATCTCCCTTATGACAGAGGAGGACTGAAAATCCCAAATTTTCGTTGGTACTACTGGGCAGCACAGATCAGGGCAGCCATGTGCTGGTTTCTAGAAAATTCCTCACTTTCATGGGTGATAATAGAGAGATCATCTACCTCGGAATTACCACTTAATCTGTACCTTAACTCAAAACCAATAAAACATTTATTGAAAGATACCCATAATCCATTTGTTAAAAACACAATTAAAGTGTGACATGATGTGCAGGAATATTTGGGCACTACGGGTAAAATGTCACCTCTTACACCAATTGGGGAAATTATAGATTCCCTCCAGGAATACATGACATTGGATTCAAATTTTGGGCGGATAAGGGACTAAGTTGATTGATTTGTATGATGAAAATAATTTGTTATATTCATTTGAAGAAATTAGCAAAAAGTTTAACATCCCCACAAAACACTTTTTTAGATACCTACAAATCAGAAGGTATATTTTAGTGTCACAGGAGAGGCCTAACAATAAACCTATGCCTTCATTACTTGAAAAAATTGTTCTGGAACATTCATCCCAAAAAGGCCAAATATCCACTATTTATAATACCCTAAACAATTATTGTACAGAGTCCTCAAAGAAGAAAAAAATTGCTTGGGAAAAAGACCTGGAGGTAGAAATAAACGATGATGAATGGGAAACAATATGCCAAGACTCACAATCTAATTCGTTAAACACTAGGCTTAGATTGATACAGTACAAGTGGATTATGAGGTTATATTATTATCCCTCTTTGCTGCACCAGTTTGATGAGAACAACCCAGATACATGCAGTAAATGTGTGGTGGAAGTTGGAACATTATTTCATTGTATGTGGGAATGTACTTATATTAAACTTTTTTGGGGGAATGTTATTGAAATTATATCAAGGATCATCTCAACTGAAATACCCCTGTGCCCCAAATTATGCATTCTAGGTTTATTTCCAGAAAGCATGATACTTTCAAATACGAATAAAAAATTGATCAACATATGTCTCCTTCACGCAACACATAATATAGCTTGTAATTGGAAGAGTATGGAACCACCAACAGTGGGTCATTGGTTGAAATCGTTGTCTCAAACTATGGCATTGGAAAAATTAACATTTGCTACTCAAAAGAGTATTTTTAATGTGAGATTGTAACAGAAGGTTGAATGTCTATTGAATCTCTCGGCTGCATTTCTTTTATTTATTTTTTGGGTGTGTATTTTATTTTATTATTATTTTTTTTCATTTATGATATGTATATAGTTTTATGTATCCAACTTTGTCTATAATGCTTGTTTGTATTGTTGTATTTTGAAAACAAAAATAATAATAATAATAATAATTTAAAAAATCCCCCTGGTGTTTCGCTTCTGTGTCGGTCATTGTTCGTCGTGTTTTGCCATGTCCCTGTCCTTACTCAGTAGTCTATGTTTCCTCTTCGTTTCTCCTGTGTGCTTGTAGTGTGAGTACTTCCCTGTTTTCCTGCTCATGGTTTGTATTCCCTGCTATCGTGTTTTACGTTTCTTGTCCATCTCCCTTCTATGTTAGTTAAAGTTATAGTTCCTTCTCGTTGCCCTGTCTCCTAGCCCCACGTAGTCCTGATCTTATTACGTATTGTTTGTTCGTCTCCCTGATTTCAGTTGCGTAGTCTGGTGTATTCATTCGTGTAATTCCTTGCCCTGTTAGTTTTCCCCTTCCCTTTAGTCGCCGTCCTCCCCGTAATTACTTCTTGGGTTTTTCTTTAGTGCGTTGGTTATGTGTCTCCCTCGCCATGCTTGTTTTCTTTGTTTCAGTTTACTGTTTTGTGGTTTTACGCCCGGTTCATGTTAGTTCAGTTTCATGATGGTTTAGTCAGTCATTTAGTCATGTTTTTCTTTGTCAACTTACCGTGATCTCTGTGGGTTCCTATGTGTTCAGTGTTTGTTTCCCTTTCTCTAATAAATCTGTAAATATTCTGCATGTGCGACAACCCGCCCCTTGAAACGTTACAACAGTGCTGAAGAAAAGAGTGAGTGAATGAAAGAATGAAGTGAAAGAATGAAGGCAAAAAAGCTGTAACGGAAAGTTGGTGAACTCAAAGAAAAGAATGAAAGTGCGTGTGAGAAACAAGAGGAGAGACAAAAATAAAATTGCAGAGGAGAAAAAGGAGAGGGTTGTCACCTTTCTCACTGAGAAACTGATGTTTGGAATGTTCAAAACATCTCATATGCACATGTACAAATGTCCTTGTCTACCTTTTCTACTTTTTGTTTAGCTTTTTATTTACTTTTTAAAGTGCACAATTGCTATGCACTACTAACTTATAATAGATAGACTTTACTGGACATTGCATCAGATACGCACTTTGGATTTACCGGCTTCATCCCACCAACGCTTCAGCCTATTGTTCGCTCCCACAGCCACTACCGCCAGGAAGACCCAGTGTTACTGACTGCGAGTGAGGTACATGCAGCCCCGTCGACAGGGGGGGACAACCGGGTCTGTTGTCCCGGGCCCCAGGGCCAGGGGGGCCCATCAAAGAGCCCAGCAATTTATTTTTTATTTAAAGTCTATAATTTTAAATAATCTTGAAATCGTTCATTAATATAAAATTCTGTACTCAAAATAAGCTCAATGGCTAAAATATACTGCTCAAAAAATAAAGGGAACACTAAAACAACACATCCTAGATCTCAATTAATAAAAATCTTTGAAATCAGTTGAAAATCTCTCGTTTCTACTTGTTATCTGTTCCATTTGCACAAGAGCAGATGAAATTGATTCACAATCAGTGTTGCTTCCTATCTGAACATGAAGTGTGGATGACTTGGAGTTACATTGTGTTGTTTAAGTGTTCCCTTTATTTTTTTGAGCAGTGTATATATGTTTTTACCTATCTGCATATTTTCCATTAAGTGCATAGACCCCCGCCTCCCACTGAAAAATGGTTTGATCCAGCACCGACCGTAGCCAGCTGGTACCCGCCCAACAGCGGGAAATACAGTGGTGGATAGTTAAAGTAAATACAGAAATTTGCAGCGCAGAAAAGAAAGGAAAAACATTTACCTGACGAATTTTAATGTTGCATTGTGTTCCAGGTTTGAAAAGTGCTGGAATTTAGGCTAAAGTACTTGAAAATGCTTGAAATTGTAACTACTTCGTTTCACAACAAATAGCTGTCTGACTGAACAGTTCTCTTATATTACGTTAACAAATACGAGCCTCTTGTAATTCCAGGATGAAACATGAGAGAACCTGAAGACGTTCATATTGGGCGTTTTGAAAATAAACAACCATTAAATAATGTGATAAAAAGCGAATTATTTCGAATCATTTCGAGTATATGTATAAATATTTACCTTAATTAAGTTTAACGTTCTGGGAAATATTGAACTGGACCTTGAAAGTGACGTACAAGTGCTTTAATTCCACCTTGTAAAGGTGTATGAACCCTGCAAACATGACTTTGTTCATTGTGCTGAGGCGCGGCGCTCGCAAAGTTACAAAATTCGAGAGGTGCACGATCTCGCGAATCGACAGTGCGTGAGGCCCTCGCGCACGGGCATTGCTACTGCTATTACGTCATTTTCGCTGTGTGGAATATAAACCAGTCAGCTGTCAGAAACAGCTTTGATGTGTGGCTATATTATATACTATATGACCTAACACAAGGATTGAGAAAATTCAAATGACGTAAGCTGGAGGGGGAGGGGGGGCACATGAAACTTTCTTGTCCCGGGCCCCAGCAAGACTGTCAACGGGCCTGGGTACTTGGAGGAGGAGGAGGTGATGGTGTGGGGTACATGAAGGAGGTGGTGTGATGGTGTGGGGTTACGTGGAGGAGGAGGTGTGATGGTGTGTGGTACATGAAGGAGGAGGTGTGATGGTGTGGGGCTGCTTTGCTGGTAAGACTGGGATTATTCAAAATTGAAGGCACACTGAACCAGCATGGCTACCACAGCATCTTGCAGCGTCATGCTATTCTATCTGGTTTGCGTTTAGTTGGACCATAATTTATTTTTCAACAGGACAATGACCCCAAACACCTCCAGGCTGTGTAAGGGCTATTTGACTAAGGAGGAGAGTGATGGGGTGCTGCTCCAGATGACCTGACCTCCACAGTCACCAGACCTGAACCCTATCGAGATGGGTTGGGGTAAGCCAATAAGACTTTGACTCATGAACAATATATTACCACTAATAATGAGTGTCCTCCCCTACTGAGAGGATATGTACTAATTGAGATGTCTACCTCAATATTCAGGACAAGTATAATTCAAAATGACTTCATATTTCTGAAATTCATCTACACAGTGTCTTCACTACACTTCTCCTAACCAATGGAAATGATGGGTAGAGTCAGTGATAATTCAATTGGACAAAATATTTACCTTCTTCTGATTAGCTGATGATTTATAGTAGTGTTGATGCAATGAACATGGAAACATTTAATGAGCACATGGAGTAAATCTGAATGCACAAGCAGCCTCCCTAACCAAAATAACTACAAGCAGGTTTGGCAAATCTGAACAGAAGGAGAATGTATCTCAGAGTGGTACTGCAGAACAAGAAAAATGTGAGCATATTTTTGAAAATGTGTGAGAGCTTGGTCAATCAGACTAAAGGTTAGATTTAAGTATAACGATAGTCATGATGATCATATGAGTATGAGATGTGTGGAATAACTACATGACTTACATTATCTTTTTCATTTTATGTTTTACTGAAAAACATACACCACCAATTGCATAATGAAAATACATGAGCATAGTATGAGTCTTAGATCTTTATGTAAAGCAGTGAAGCTGAGTGAGGAATATGTACGTGCACGAGGAGGTACATGTCTAGACCACAGCCCAAACACCCATCATAAGCAACATTCAACATTAGCAAACTATTATGACACCCAGAGATAAAAATGTAATTCCAAACCTAAGCCACTGACACCAGTCACTGTCATATCCTCTACCACTGCATCCATAAACCTCCTCTTAGGTCTACGTCTCCTCCTCTTGCCTGAAAGTTCCATCCTCAAGACCCTCCTACCAATATACCTCTCCACCCTCCTCTGTACATGTCCAAACCATCTCAATGTCGCTTCTCTAACTTTATCTGCAAAACATGCTACATGTGCTGATCCTCTAATAAATCCTTCCTTGTCACTCCAAATGAGAATCTCAACATCTTCATCTCCCTCACCTGTCTCTTTGTCAGTGCCACTGTCTCCAGTCCATACAGTCCCTGACATAAGTTCTGTCGCTTATCCATGTTGTGGAAACAAAAGCTTATAACCTGACTTTAAATTCATCGATTGGTTTTAGAATTGACTCATATGAGAGGTGAAACCCTTCCAAATGAGATTTAATTTACAAAAATTAATTTGCTTCACGGCAGAAATATTGATCATTTAATGAACACAGAAAGGTCAGATTTTGGCAAGACAAAAGTTGTCACCTTGTCATATAATGCACCCAATCCTAGTTTACAGCCTCACCTGTGCTCACTAATTGATTGGTTAATTAGTGGGTGTGTATAAAAAGGACTCCAGGACCCCAGACCTTCACTTGCACTGCAACTTGACCTCTGACAACATGCCAAAAAATCCATCCTGCGACCAAAGCCTTGATTATCAAGATGCTGAAGACCAATTCCACTGCAGAGGTGGCTGGCACCTTTAACGTGTCTAAGCGTCAAGTACAAAGAATTTAAAAAAAGATTTGAAGAGACTGGAGATGTTGTTGACAAGCCCAGATCCGGCAGACCCCACAAGACAACTGCTCGGGAGGAAAGTTTGTTGGTTAGAAAATCCAAAGCCAGTCCCTCTTCCACTGCAGCAGAGCTCTACCAGGCCTGGTCACCTCAAGTCCCTGTGTCAACTAGAACAGTTTGTAGGATTCTGTCTCGAAATGGCCTCCATGTTTGAATCAGTGCCCAGAAGCCAGCACTAAACAAAAGGCAGGTAAAAAACATGTGGCATTTGCCAAGGCCCACAGCCTGCTAAACAGATGGACGCTGGAAAAGTGGCAGAAGGTTGATTTCTCAGATGAAGCTTCAGTTGAATTACACCACAGCTGCCGTAAATACTACAGGAGACCTACTGGAGCCCGTATGGATCCAAGATTCATCCAGAAAACAGTCAAGTTTGGTGGTGGAAATATCATTGTCTGGGGTTACATTCAGTATGGGGGTGTGTGAAACATTTGCAAGGTGGAAGGCAATATCAATAACCTAAAATATCAAGAAGTATTAGCTACATCTTACATTCCCAATCATAAAAGGGGTCAGATTTTGCAGCAGGATGGTGCTCCATCTCATACATCCATGTATACATCAAAGATCCTCAAGGCAAAGAAGATCAAGGTGTTCCAGGACTGGCCAGGCCAGTCTCCAGACATGAACATCATTGAGCATGTTTGGGGTAGGATGAAAGAGGAAGCTTGGAAGACAAAACCAAAGAATTTTGATGAACTCAGGGAGGCATGTAAGACTGCATTCTTTGCTATTCCTGATGACTTCATCAATAAATTGTATGAATCATTGTCGAACCGCATGGATGTGGTCCTTCAAGCTCGTGAAAGTCACACAAAATATTAAATATGGCTCTAATAGCACCACATTATGCTTCGTCTCCACTCCTCAGGCATCTTCTGACCTTCCAAGATTCTGTGAAATAACCCAGTCAAAAACTCCACTGCTGTCTCTCCCAAACAATTCCATGCCTCCACTGGAATATCATCCGGTCCAACTGCCTTACCACACTTCATTCTCCAAATTGCAGCCCTTACTTCCTCCTTGCTCACCTGAGGCACTTCCTGATTTACAACCTCTACCTCTTCTAACCTTCTTTCCCTTTCATTCTCTTGATTCATCAGTTCCTCAAAATACTCCTTCCACCTTCCCAAGACACTCTCCTCACCAGACAACACATTTCCATCTTCCCTCACTGCATTTGAAGTTTCATCCCAGGTATCCAGAACACCACCACCATTACCCAGTACCTGCCTCACCTCATCCCTAAATTTTACACCACAGTCCTCATCCTTTAACTTCCACCATCTGATCTTAGGTTCCACTCTCACTCTCTTCCTCTTCTTCACCTCCAAATCCATCCTACATATCACCATCCTATGCTGTTTAGCTACATTCTCCCCTGGTAACACTTTGCAATCACTAACCTCTTTCAGGTTTCGTCTCCTACAGAGGATATAGTCGACCTGTGTGCATCTTCCCCCACTCTTATATGTTACCCTGTGCTCTTCCTTTTTCTTAAAGTGTTAACTACAGCCATCTTTATCCTTTTAGCAAAATCTACCACCATTTGTCCTTCCATATTCCCTTCATTACCACCATATCTACCCAACACCTCCTCAACACCACTGTTCCCTCCACCAACATGTCCATTTAAATCTGCTCCAATAACCACTCTCTCTTCTTTAGGAACAACTTTATCTAACTCTCTCCAGAATTCTTCTTACTCCTCCACATCACAACCTACCTGAGGAGCATAAGCACTGATGACATTCATCATCACCTCATCAATCTCTACTAATCTCTACTCCACTAATCTCTCATACTACATTCTTATAATAAATTTAAAAGTAATTTCATATTCACTTACTGTTGCAATACTCTCTTGCTGATAAATTGGCTGATTTAAACATGTCTCTGAAGCACCATATCCAGCTAAGACAGGTATCAGGTGCATCACATCATAATGGCCATCTTTCTGACCACTTCTCAGAGGATTTGATAATGTCAGTTCAATACATATCAGTTTTCTCTAAGGCAATTAAGGATGACGTACAGATCTTTATGCGTCTCTGTCCAGATTTTTACAATGTAAATTTAGGGCAGTTACGCTAGGAAACATGACCTCTGGGTGTTTTATAAAATGTGGCTGTTGCAGCATGTTGTGCAGTATTTATTGTGGAAATGCATGTCACAACTGAATAAACAAAATGACGCATTGTGCAGCCCTAGTAACAAGCCCTGAGCTAGCATTAGCCAATCAAGTACAGTGGGTTTGTAGCATGTCAGTGTCACTGCTTTGGGTTGAAAGTGGTTTTGATACCAAAAACATATGCACGAAAACTGCACCAATTATCAGCAACCCTGCTTAACATCTGACCACCAGATCCATGTTATAACTGCACGTGTTCCTAAAAATGTGGTGTATCTAATCAGAGGCCGTGTAAGCTTATTTAATATGATTTTATTTTTATGTTGGAGAACATGAAACCTGAATAAAGAAACTAAATTCAAATAAATAAAATGGACATTGCTGATGTTCATACACACAGATTACAATAAATTAACAAATTCTTAAATATTCTGCTTTCCTCTACTGACTGCATATTAAACCCATGAGACATGCAGAGGAACAACCTCTTTTGTAAGAGATTAATGTAGAATAAAAAGAACTATACTGATAAGGACACCAAAGAAATGCCAGAAAGAAAAATCCTTTACCTTCACTTTCTCTCGTCTTAAGCAGCAGAAGAGACAATTTTCATCAAATGACCAATCTGAAACCCCCTTTGGCTCACAATCTGCAGGGAGTTGGGCGGAGGAGAGAGAGCATCTTATGGCTGGGGACAGTAACACACCCTCATATCTTAAAAGCTCTGAAAATTTTATTGCCAAAGAAAAGGACATCAGTAATACAAATATTAAAACCATGAAATAATTTTCTGTCCTCAAAGGGACGTTTAAAGCAATAACATAAAAGCCTTAAAAGCATGTACATTCAGAGACCATCATAATGTACTGGTGTTTATTTTAAGCAACATGAGCCACTAAAAGTAATGAAGCCCTAAACAGTGCTGTTATTTCAGTATAATATATTGACATAGCAAGACATTAATGTAAAATAATGAAATACTATGTTAGCATATCACAAAATTTGGAACAACAACGTTAGACAATGAGACAATTTCAGTTGTTGGGGATTCTCAACGCCTTTTTACCTTTGCACATGCGTTGTTTTAAATGCCATTTTCCCCAAAGGTCCTTTACCAAAGTCCCACTGAAAAATTTAGCCTTGTTGCTGCCACTGCTTTTAAAGAGTCTACTCTGTGGAACACAAAAGTAAACTGACCAGATTGTAATCAATGAGGACTTAGCCAAAACCCAAAACTACATTTAATGATATCAAAGCTAAGCTCTTTAAAGGATGTGTAACCATTAGCTGCCTCCATCCTATTAACTTACACCTCAGTACTGACCACAAAGCCAACATGGCAGATAAGCCATGGTAATGGTGAAAACTGGTGATGGTACAAGCACTTAAAACAGTGAACGATCCAGAAATCTGGATTGCCAAGCTTAGGCTGACCTACAATATAGGTGGGCATTTCCATGTATTTTTAAATTTTATTTTTTTTATTACTAATTCACTACTTCCAAACACACCACTGCTACTGGACTGAAAAAAATCCACTCTTCTGCTGTTCTTTTTCCAGCTCTATTAAAATGGTTTATTTTGCCTTAATTTTTTGTAGTTTTATATTATTGATTGTACAGCGTGCAATGCATGTTATCTGATTATTCTTATGTCATTTCATTATTCTTTTGTGGTTACCCTTATCTAAATATTAGTCTGCCAACTCATCCACACTGTTAAACCATCCATCAGCAATCAAACCTAAATGAATGTATTATAACTGCTAAATCTGTAGCTCTGTGAGATAGCTATCTAACATTAGATAATTGTAGGCAAACAACAATGAGTTACCATTAATTAACAGACTCCAAGGGTCTGTTTACACCTTGATATCCAGATCGTATTTGAATATACTGTGAATTAATTTTATACTTCTCATATTCTTGCAGCTGCTGAGGGTGTTTATACCTGGCTTTTCATGTAACGAAATTAAATCTAAATGTGATCTACACACACAATGCAAACGAAGCCAAGCTGTAAACAGCCTGTCTTAGAACTACATGTTAAGAAAACATAATTTTGTTTTTACCATGTCAGACAATAAATCCAAACTGCAACACAGAACAGTGGGTGCTTCCTCAGCAGTGCATCAACTGTATTTTGGTTGTACTTCTCTTTGAAAAGCCCATCAGTTACGAAGGAGCCTGAAAGTATCTTGTATAGTAGCACCAGTGACAAAATGAAATAGTGTTTTATTACTGCAGCAATTTTATAATGATTCTTACATGTTTAAATAGTTTGTCCTGTATGTTTCAAAATAAAGGTAATAAGACTTTTAGGAAACATTAATATCTACAAGGCTTTCATTAATTGTTTAAAATGACAATGTATTTATTGTTTTTTTTTCATCTGTGCTTATTAATTAGTTAAAGCTGTGCAGGAGCTGATAACCTAAAAAGTTCTTTACTATGTAATGTTATGATATGTGCAGAGAAGGAATAGAACCTGGAAAGTGCTTCTAAAACATGATCTTTATGTAAACTACTTTCTTCTTTATGAGACAGAGTACAATGAATGCACATGATACAGGTAGCACAGAGTTCTGCATACTCACCTTGGCTTGCTAATTAGGGGCATAGAGCCAGCACAAACAAATTTACTAAATGATTTGTGGTGTGTTGTACAAAACCTCCACACAAATAAATTTGATCTGGACTGAAAACACAGCATTCCAAACCAATAAAACCAATTGTCGAATGTGGTGGTAGTGGTGTGACTACGGGGAATGCTTTGTTGCTTCAAGGCCTGGATTAAAAACCTCAGTCTACTCTAACATCATAACAATGCTCACCAGTCCATAATCTTAAGATAAAGCACAAGTGCAGGGTTGCCAACTCTCACGCATTGAGCGTGAGACACACGCATTTGACCGTTTTCACACGCCGTCACGCCACACTTCCGATATCTCACGCCAGAAAAAAAAATCAGTTTATTTACCTCTGATCCATAAATATGATTCAATGAGTTACTAGTTCGCTCTGGCGCCAACCACAGTCGATCGACAGATCGCGATATAATACTTAATTTGTGTCCATTTTACGTTCGCTACGTTACATCACACACCCCCCCCCCCACTCAACAACTTACGTTCGCCACCCCCCCCCCCCCCCCCCCCCCCTCAACAATTTACACTCGCCACCTCCTCCAGGTTAAAATCTCACTCCAAGCGAACGTCAAAAGTTGGCAACCCTGCAAGTGACTTGTGTAGCACTACAACCATCCAAATAATAAAGGCAATCCAGCATCAGAAATTAAACGCTTTGAAATTACATCATGTGTTGCAAGAGGATTTTATCCATTTTGTCAGATAATTACTTTGACAAATATGCAAGAATTGAGGAGATCAGACAAGATACTATTTTTACAGTATCAGCTAGGACAGTCATGATATGCATCAATGCAGAACCACACCATATCTTGTCAAATGGCTTTTCTCACAGCTCAACATACATTTCAAATCCTATTAACCCATTATCTGCCCTTTAAGTGGTAATTTTCTGACCACACAACCAGTGCTGACAAAATATAATTTGTATGCGGATTACTCAGACCACAGGCATCACAATGACATGATAGCTGAAGTTCATCATCATAGTGATGTGATACTTGAGTTTAGACTGGCACTAGTTTATCGTCATCATCATAGTGATGTCATAGTTGAGGTTAGACTGGCACTAGTTTATCTTCATCATCATAGTGATATGATACTTGAGTTTAGACTGGCACTAGTTTATCTTCATCATCATAGTGATGTGATACTTGAGTTTAGACTGGCACTAGTTTATCGTCATCATCATAGTGATGTGATAGTTGAGGTTAGACTGGCACTAGTTTATCTTCATTATCATAGTGATGTGATACTTGAGTTTAGACTGGCACTAGTTTATCTTCATCATCATAGTGATGTGATAGTTGAGTTTAGACTGGCACTAGTTTATCTTCAAGCCCAGTACTACTGCATCTTTAACAAGTGTCAGTGTCATATATATGACACTGACATATATATATATATATATATATATATATATATCACACACACACACACACACACACACACACACACACACACACACACACACACACACACACACACACACAGTATAAATAAATTCTGTATTAGTCTTGAAACTACTTAAAATGTAAAAAAAAATGTATTTTTTTTTATGTAAATGTAAAATATTTTTATTTTATTATTTTTATTTCATCATTTGTTGCTATGGTATCTAAATATTAACGAACCATATACCAAATAAAATCTTAAAAATATCTACAAATATAGTTATAATATTGTGTAAATTTGATGCAACACGCCAAATTTGTTCCAGAGGACAAAGTGTGTTGATGTAACATCAAGCACACCACATTCACAAGCTTCACATCAATAAAACACATCATCAGACTTCTAGGTGAGTAATTTATAAATGAAAGAATTGTTGCTGGTTGGAAGCACCATTATTTTTTTCTTGTTTTAATTGCAGCCATTTCACATTTCATGGCTAAATTATTTTCACAGCAACAAAGCAAATGTGGGAAAAGACAAAAAAAAGCCAACTTCTGCTGCTATTTTCTGTTGGCTTGTTGCCATGACACTCAATATTCAAAAGCCTTTTTATTTATTTTTGTCCTGATTGCTAACTGACTCTTCATCCATCCATTTTAAATTAATGGCCCCTTGAAAATTATATTAAGCTTACCTTGAAAAAGTGTAAGATCTTTTACTAGCCCTGGCCCAAACAGCCCTTCCAAAATGCTCTCAAAACCTGCAAAGGACACAAATGGAAAATTAGCGCTTTGGGGCTGTGATGGATGGTGACAGGAGATGCATATAATTGTATACTTATACATACTGCATGTCTTTCACTCACGCACCCACCCACACAAATAAACCCTCCCCAACCTTAACATTAGGATTTAATAAACCCTTTTCTAATATAACATTGTTAGTCACTTATTTTTTTACTAAGTGTATATACTAAAATGAGCTCTATTGCTAGGCAACAGCATTGTGTAGTACATTCATTCCACCATATAGAGAAGAAAAGACTATAAAAAGTAATGGGGGGGAAGGAGAAGGAGAAACCTGAGGAAAAGTCTTAATATGTTGCACTTAGGTGTATTTTTGCACATCGCAACCAACCCCAGCACCACACTACAGCAGTGTTTAACTGTTAAGCATCTAATGCATTTAATGCAAGTGCACTGGCCAGTCACAGGTATTCTTCAATGCTTTGTGAGTGGTCTGGGGAATAACAAAAGCTTGTATTGTCGGTCAAATGTCATGCATTTTTACAATTGTACAGAAATTATTGTGTACAAGCTTTGCGATTTTGTTGGATAGCACTTTAACAGGCTTGCTGGACTAAATTCAACAATACATTTTTTTGAGTTAATATGACTGGTTTTAATGATCAAAATAAGCTAAAATTCATTCAACAGCATGTTATTTTCCAGTACCTAGACAATAACCTTATATATAGTGTGTAATATATACAGTGCATCACAAAAGTACACCCCTAACATTTCTGCAGAAATTTAAGTACATCTTTTCATGGGACAACACTGACAAAATTATACTTTGACACAATGACATGTAGTCTGGGTGCAGCTTATATAATGTAGCTTATAAAATTTATTCTTCCCTCAAAATATTGTACCGTCCGCCAATGGGCAGCGTTGAGGGGTGGAGTCTACAGGCCTCCCAGCAGGCCCCGCAGTGAGTTCCCTGTTTCCCTGGATGTGTGTTGTATGTGGGTTAGTGTTCCCCCTCCCTTTCCCCCTTAGAATCAGTGTATTTGGTACTTGTTTATGCTTTTAGTGTGTTGCTTATAAAATAACATTTCGCCAACGTTGGCGTCATGGCTCATTCTGGTCCTTTTGACTCGACGCCGTTACAATATGTAATGAATATGAATAGACTTAAAACTGCAGTATTTTTTTGTCAAAACCTTTCCAGCTTAATAGAGAAAATCCTATGCAATTAAAATTAATGTTGCAGCTGGACCACTTCTCAGTTACGCTAATGCAGATCTGCACTGAAGAAAGAAAGGGTGAAGGAGACCAGGTATGGTTTGTGTAAAAAAATAAAAACACAATTATTGGGATCATTGTGAAGATTTTGTCCATTGCATTTTAACCCTTAGGGAATAAATATGCTTTCTCATATGTTAAATATGTAAAACAAAAAAACAATATGCACCAAGTTTGGCCTACATTTTGTTTACTGTACAGAGCAAGAATGCAACACAGTCCAGAGCAGGAGCATCACAGCGCAGAACAGGAGCGTCACAGCCCAGAGCAGGAGCGCCAGCTCACAGTTCAAATCAATCTGGCCATTATGTTGAGGTGAGTGACTCTCCCTGCTACACCACTACACTGGATCTTGGGGATCCCCCACGTCCTGAATTTCTCTTCACTGTTTATGTGTGTTTTCCAAGATTAAGCAGATGTCATTGTCATGATTCAAAATAACAGAGAAGTCTGATCCCTCTTTGAAATGGCTTTGCAGTTTTCATTCTTGGATGAAAGCTGATGTCCAGATGTATAAGCTTAACAAAGCTCTGTAGGCTTTCAAAGGGACTCCGATAAGGTGAACGTATCACATTTTTTGTCTCTTTGAAAGAGCTTTGTTAACCTGCACACTTGTACCCCTAGTAGGGCTGCCACAAACGATTATTTTAATAGTCGACTAATCACCGATTAATTTTTACGATTAGTCGACTAGTCGGATTGTACGTTAATTGAATATAAAACATACAGCTTATCACACTAGAATGCAACTGCTATTATATTAAGATCATAGTTCATTATACCTTTAATGAAATATGCAGCTTGTTGCAACAAACAATTATTAAAATAAGGATAAGGCACTGCCTTAAAAAACACAAAAATAAATAGGCCTACATTAATAAAGAATTTTTTTTTAGGTTTTTCTTTCTTTCATTAGTCTCTGGCATCAAACTTCGCTACATTTAAATCAAATTAGGTAGGGACCTGAAACTAAGGAGTTATTCACAAAAATAAAGTTTTGGTCTCACTGACGTTACAGAAAATACACGAATGCGTGCTAAGGCTAATTAAACCAATCGCCATCACTAATGTTAACTTTTACAGTTACCACGATAAGCAGGGTTGCCAACTCTCACGCATTGAGTGAGACACACGCATTTGACCGTCTTCACACGCTCACACACCACACATCCGATATCTCACGCCGAAAAAAAAGTTGGCAACCCTGCGATAAGTAAGTACTAAGTTAACGCTCTGTTTATGGTAACTTTAGCAGCTAACGAGCAATTTAGATTACAGAGATGACGGTCCCTATTCATCGTTGTCACAAGTAGCCACAACATGCTTCAGGTACGTGGTTGTGCTGCCGTGGAAGGCAAGTTCTGCCTTGCAGATATTGCACGCGTTTCGGAACCCGACTACGGAAAATGATCCCGCACTTTTGAGTTCCGTAGCCGGGTAGCCACGATACCAGAACCTGTCTGTATAACGTCCTGGGATGTCGTCAACTGTCTACCCCGGTTTCCACTAAACTGCGCATGTGCGTCAAGGACAGAAACGCAGACGCAGCAGTGGAAACTGTCGCAGCAGTTTGGAGAGGAAAAAAAACGACGCATCGACTAATAAATTAGTCGTCGACTATTTTAGTAGTCGACATAGTCGTGACTAGTCGACTAATCATGGCAGCCCTAACCCCTAGACATCAATTGTTTTCCAAGGATGAACTTTGAGTAGTAATTTCAATATCAATAAATGTTCTACCTACAAAGATTCAGAATCTAACCATGTAAATGATGATTCAAAGACTTATCATTTATACCAAATCATGGTAAATATTTCAGCTCATAAGAACTATAATATTTGTAATGTTATTGGCACAAAATTAACAGCAGCTAACTTTGGATTTTGTCTGCAACTTTTAAACAGGCAGACTTCTGCTTTTCACTTCTGAGAGGCCAATGACCAGATCCTGCAGATTTCTTCTCTGCAACATATGGAGAATACAACCCTTTCTTTCACAGGAAGCTACCCAGGTGCTTGTACAGTCTCTCATCATCTCAAAGCTGGACTACTGCAAATGCTTCCTTATGGATCTTTCTCTATGGGTCATCAGACTTCTACAAACTGATCCAGAATGCAGCAACACGACTGGTCTTCAATCTCCCCAAGTTCATATGTCACTCCAGTGCTGCATTCTCTTTACTGCCTTCCAGTAGCTGCATACATCAGATCTAAAACCTTGATGCTTGCTTGCAAAGCCAAAAATGGACCAACCCCTCCCTACATGATGGCCATGGTCAAAGCCCCATCCAAACCTTGAGTAATTTGAACCTCAAGTACGGCTTGGCTTAAAACGCCATGCTTAATGTCTCACGGACAACAAACTTCAAGACCTGTCCTGGCTCAGAGATAGTGGAATGAGCTTCCATTGGCTGTCCAGACTGCAGAGTCCTTAGCAGTCTTCAAATGTAGACTGAAGACTCATCTGTAGAACAGACTAAATCTCTAGCACTTGTCATAGTTGTTTCCGTTGTATGATATAGTACCTATGTGAATTTGCATTTCTTGTAGGTATCCATTTTAATTCCTGTAGTTTAGCAATATTCAGCCTATGTTTTGTGTACTTCTAGGTATTTGCATTGATTTCTGTAGTTTAGTAGTATTCTGGTCCAAGGGTATCTTGAATTCTGACCTATGTACTATTTAGAATTAATTCTGTGAACAGATGGCAAAGCACTTTGTAAGGCGCCCTGGATAAGAGCATCTGCTAAATGCCCTACATGTAAATGATAAGGAGTGTATCTTTCATTTCACATCAGTGTTGTGTGTTTGTAGTTGTGATGGAGAAAGACACTGAGTACAGTCTGGGGATTTAAATGATTAAAAGTGATGATAGAGGACATTGAGGTGCTCAACATTGGTATAATATACTTTTTCATTTGTATAAAATAACTTTGCAGTTTGCATTGCACATTTGAGTTTGTCCTGGAAGTTATGAATATAGACAGGAAAAATCTGTAAAATTACGGTATTTCTCTGCAGAACTTTTTGTGCTGTCACTTTATTGAAAGTGTTTAATTGTAATAATTCAGAGAAAATTTGTAAAATAAAGGTATTTCTTTGCAAAATTATTAGTGCTGTCACTTTTAAAAAATTGCTTAATCATAATATTTCAGGGAAAAGTTGTAAAATAACGATATTTCTCTGCAAAAATATTAGTGCTGTCACTTTATTAAAAGTGGTAAATCATAATAATCCAGGAAAAATCTGTAAAATAACGGTATTTCTCTGCAGAATGTTTAATGAATTTTTCTGTAAATTTATTGTTTTTCCACTTAATTTAAATCAGGGTTTTTCACTTTAAATTTAAAGTTTTTGTTTGGCAGCCCCTGCTGCCAGTCGTTTACCGTTTTTTTAGGATTTTTTTTTTTTTACAGTTTTTTACGCTTATAATGAGGCGCAGCTTTTCTGTAAATTTTTCTTCACGCGTCAGGGGGCGAAGCTGAAAGTTAATCAGGTGGTAGGTCAAAGGTGTATTTTATTTAAAATAATTAACATCCTTGAGCCGGTGTGGCTGTGGACATAGATAATGCCATGCCGTTTGCTGTGATGGATAATTAAAGTCTAGCTCTTATTTATGCATAGATACGTAAATCAACAATATCATTTGTAGTGTCTTTATGCACGGATAAACGAGGGGAGTCTGAATTCAGCACAACTCGTAAAATGCACATGAAATAATACAGGCACGGTTCGGAAACTGATCGGTTCAGTTAAACATATTCAGTTCAGTATACATATGTGGCTTTTAGCTTGGTGCGGCTTATACAACATTTTCCATTTCTTTTAAAACTTTGTAGGTGTGGCTTATATTGAGATGCACTATAGTCAAGATAGTCAGATGGGTAATGGGACAAATTTTGATTGCAGTGAAAAATCACAATTGACAAAATATGACACACATGACATCTGTAAGATAGCAACAGATAAACTACAGTGGTGTGAAAAAGTGTTTGCCCCTTCCTGATTTCTTCCATGTTTGTTACACTTAAATGTTTCGGAACATCAAACCAATTTAAATATTAGTCAAAGGCAACACAGGTAAGCACAAAATGCTATTTTAAAATGAAGGTGTTTATTATAAAGAGAGAAAAAAATCCAAACTTACATGGCCTACATATCTTTAAAAATCCAACTGGGGAAATGAGACAAGCATCTGATTCTATACTAATGTTTAGACAAATAAATAAATAAATAAATCTACTCCAGAACATTCCAGAAAGGACTGGACCTCCAAGCATAATTAAATTTACTTTTTAAATTATTATTAAATAATACAATTAAATTCTTGTTTAATTTAACTTTTTTTTAATTCAACAACTCCATTTGGCTTGTACCCATCTGCCCATTATCACCAATATAAATCAGGCCCGTAGCCAGCATTGTGATTGGGGGGATCTTTTTCCCCCAAAAGTGGACTTAATTTGGCTCTCTACTCCAATGCCCCCTAAATACACGAGCACACTTCAAACCTTTTAATTGACACATATTTTCAGGGCCTGAAATTCATTTTTCAAAATGAGTGGGAATACCCCTTAAATGTGTCACATAAGGGGAATTTCTACATTTTGGGGGGGGGGGGGGGGGATACTTCTGGTGAACCTAAATACATTATATATATATATATTAGGGGTGGGACGCGATTAAAAAAATTAATCGAATTAATCGGAAGCTTTGTAATTAATTAATCGAAATTAATCACATTTTAATCGCATTTCAGTATTTAACATGAGAAATATTAATTTAAGTTTGAATGATGAATGAATCAATGAACATAATCAAACTTCAACATCTTGTGTATTTTTCCACCAGTCTACTACACAGACCAATATATGAGTGCAGAAAACAGTTCAGAACATTGGAAATTCTGACCAAAAATGTTGTTTAATTTTGGGAGTTTTGCTCAGGATATTGGAAGAATTGAAGTAAATCAGAAGATGTTTTTTAATACCATTTTAGATGGTATACTTTTCTTAAATTTCCCAGGCCTCTGCCACAGGCATCTCCATAGTGCCTAGAAGTGGTCTTCTGCATGCTCAAAGCAAATGACTGGATCTTCCATTCATCATCTATAATATGAGCTGTCACACCAAGATCATTCTTGTTGCTAACAGAGGTCCAGTGATCCCCAGTCAGAGCCACATTTGTGGCGCTCTTCACAATAACCTGTTTTACTTCCCTTTCACAATAACCTGTTTTTTTTCCCTCGTTCTTACGTACGAGGTTAAGAAGTACTTGGTGCTAAGAACGTTTTGGGAAACTCACCCCTGGACGGTAGTTCATAACTTGCATCAGTTGACGCAATGTGCAGCGCTTCTTGTAAGCCTTTATCTTCGACCACAGAGAGCGAACAACACAAATAATATGACGCGTCATGTATAAACGCGTGCGGAGTCGCGCGCTACGGTCACTCGCGAAAGTTTAATCCAGTCTTAATGGTCCAATGAAGGTACTTTAAAAACCAGGACATTTCCTCACTTTAAAAAAAACCCGGGACGACCGGGACAGGATGTGAAATGCGGACGTTTAGGTCACCCTATCGTACTAGGAATACATTTAGCAGTTAAGTTATCATTACTGACCTGCGCGTTAAGCTGGGCGTACACTGTGCGATTTTTGGCCCATTTTCAGCCGATTTTTCACTAGTTTCGGCTCAATCGCGTGTCGTGCATCGTATCGTTTACACAGGTAAACGAGGAGCGATTCTCACCTCACGACCAACTCCCGATCAGAAATCGCAGCGTCGCAAGAATATCAAACATGTTTGACATTCAAATCGCTCCTCGTGAGAGTATCGCACTGTTGAAGCAGCTCCACGAGCCGACTCTCCCTGCGATTTAGTCGTACAGTTTGAGCTGGAGCTGAGTACACGATTTAAAATATCGTACAGTGTACGCCCAGCTTTAGCTGCAACATGTTTTGCGTTGAGGTGGTAACGAAGGGTGGAAGTGCTCCTGTGATAAGCGAACTCCTTCCTACATAAAGTGTAAATAACACTATTTTTGTTTGAACTTCCATCTGGAAGTTTCTTATATTTAAATTTCCCATCCACCAGCGTAGCCTCTTCAGTCATCTGCATCATGCTCATCTTATCGTGCGTCCATATAATCTGTACGCCTGGAACTCGTGCACTGAGAAACATTCCACGATGCAAAAGTGTATCGTGCGTTAAAATGCGTTAATTTTTTTAGTGCGTTAATTTTCCTGTAATTAATTAATCGAAATTAACGCGTTAAAGTCCCACCACTAATATATATATATATATATATACACACACACACACACACACACACACACATATATATGTATTTAATATATATACATTGTAACTTGTCTCTTGGTTCTTCTCTACCCTGATCTGTCCTCTCCTTGGTCTTTCTTTTCAAAAAAACAAAAAAAAAACATTCCAACTGCTCTCTTGGAGGGCCAAGCTGAAATTAGCATACATTGGTTAGGCTTGTTATAACTTAATTTTACATCTGTTTTGTGTGCTGAAATGTGTCATCACATCACAATCAGCTGACTGGGCATCAGGCAGAATTTTATGCATTGCAGTAATCCAGGGTTGCCAACTCTCACGCAATGAGCGTGAGACACGCATTTGACCGTCTTCACACGCACAAACGCCATACATCCGATTTCTCACGCTGAAAAAATCTAGTTTATTTACCTCTGATCTACATCTATGATTCAATGAGTTACTAGTTCGCTTATATCGCTCTGATATAATACTTAAATGTGTCCATTTTACACCCCCCCAACAATTTACACACGCACACCCCGCCCCCGGCCAATATTTTACACACACGCCGCCACCCCCCTCCCTCCCTCCCTCCTAAAATCAAATCTCACTCAGTGATAAAGTTGGCAACCCTAGTAATCTGTTTTTCTGCCCTTCTCCTCCGTTATTGACCACCTCTTTCAGATCAGCCTCGCGCTTTCTTTCAGTGCTGCCGTATGAGAGACACTAGCCGAGTGGCAACTTAAAAAGTCGATGTTTTGTAGCATTGGCTGGTAAAAGGCACAGCACCGTACATTTTACAAATCGAGCAGCTCATTTCACCGCTATTAAGTTTGAGCCAAGGATATATTCTTGACCAGTTGGACTGAAACATATCTTTGGACTGCTGCTTTAGTTTACTACAGTCACCTGTGTGTGAATCCTGAGGATTAGTTTGATCAACGTCGCCGCTGCGGTGCTAGGAAGAGTGAGAGCGCCGAGTGCAGCGTCCAGTACGGGCGTCGGTCTGTCCGACTATCTGTCCGTCTCACAATACAAACAGAGCTATTGTTTTGCTGAACGTTTTCGCTGTAATTGTGTGCGGGAGTTTCCCGCATTATTATGGATAAAATTGCGGGAATCGAAGAAATAGTGCGCAATTCCCGCAATCCAGCACTGAAATTCAGGCCCTGATTTTATTCATTATAAGCAAGGTTGCCAACTTTTCAAAATCACTAAGACTGAGATTTGATTTGGGGGCACGGGGGGGTGGGGTGGGGTGGGGGTGGTGTGTGTGTCAAACGGTGACGGGGGGGTTATGTCTTATATGTTTCCTCTATGCTGCGCCTAATGCCCGGTTCACACTACACGATTTTAGGCTGTTTTTTCAGTCGCCGACTGTTTTTTGTAGATCGCCGACAGAAACTGTGGTCGGGGCAAATCGGCGATCACTCGTCGCTCGCTCATTTCGTGTAGTGTGAACTGCTGAAAGACGCTCGCCGAGCCGTCGCCGACTGGTCGCCGACTCATCGCGGACGACCGGCAGATATCTAGCATGTTTAATATCTAGCAGTCGGCGACTGAGTCTTCGTGAGCCCGCGTCGCCGATCAGTCATGTAGTGTGAAAGCCACAACAACTGAAAGACTCGCGATTACAGCACAACCAGTCGTGTAGTGCGAACGGCACAAAAACCTGACGACTGAAAAGTCGTGCAGTGTGAACCTGGCTTAAAGCGATCGATCGCCAGTGGTTGGCGCCAGAGTGAACTAGTAACTCATTGAATCATAGATGTAGATCGGAGATAAATAAACAAGATTTTTTTCAGCTTGAGAAATCGGATGTATGGAGTGTGAGCACGTGAAAACCGTCAAATGCGTGTGTCTTACGCTCATTGCGTGAGAGTTGGCAACACTGTTATTAAGTTTGTTGTGAGTCTGATGTTGCTGTCCTTATTTGTTCGTCTGTATATTCACCGGAGATTAACAATTCATTCATTGAATAGTCTACCTATCTTGAGGGGGCATGTGTGTACGGAGGGCGCCGGGGGGGGGGGGGATATCGAACGAACCCTTCGATCCCCCCTGGCTACGGGCCTGTAAATGTCACTCTGTTCTTTGTGAAAACTTTGTTAATACATTCAACATTTCTGTACATATTTTGTCACCATTTGTGTATTTTTCTGACCCATACTAAACTACTCTGTATGGCCACTCTGAGGAAGAGATAGATTAAAAAAGAAAATGTAATTTCACCTTCAAACAAGAAATCATGGTAGCACACAGTGAAAGCATTTTAGCTAGCATCATCCCATAAACATTCCACAAGGTTTATATCGATGATAACACAGCCCCATCTCCCTATAAAACACAGGTCCAACTCAGACTGCTGCTGATGTTTCTCCTAGAAACCAGATCGAATGTTACTATAGATCAGAGGAGTCTTCCAGTTCACTTCTTCAACTGAATAAACTTAGGAACAACCATAAAAATAGATCAAACTGACAAGTAGGGCACCAGCACATGTCCTTAACTACACCCATACTGCTCCCAGCCCTTCCTGAAGATGAAGGAGAGAATTCACTCACATGAACTCATCTACACAATCTCAGTGATGCACCATTGTAGGGTTCTGAACATCAAGGACTGTTTTCAATGAGTTTTTCCTAAAAACTGGACTTGATGGACAAAATGGAATCATCAATATTTGATTTGTCAGTTATTAATACTGTTGTTGCCGTTGTTTTATTATCGTTACTGATGTTAACACAATTAAAACACAAAAATTTGTGATTAACTTTTCATAATTAATTGACACAACAATATAAAGGTACTGAGGTTCTATATTTATGACTGTTCAAGGCTATCCATGCAGTATTCAGCACTTTTTGCAGTTTTTTTTTTACAATAAAAAAAAATAGCTTAGAGAACACCACCCTGTTTCATACACCTACAAAAAACCCTAATACTTCTAATCATACATTTTCCAAGTTTATTAGGTAGTTATAAATGCAGTATGAGAATTAGTAAAAATTAGTCACCACAATTAACAGTTGTAATTTTACACTGTGTATGTTTATCATCTTGCAGTAGTACACTGACTGTTTTCAGAAAGCACACTGGGGATTTTCTTATGACCACAAACATGCATGCATATAGCATGCCAAACTTCCTCTGCTTAATTGCTGCAGCCAGCCCTAATTTGACAACTAGGGCACCAGCACGAGTCCTCAACTACACCCAATCTGCTCCCAGCTCTCCTGAAGATACCTAGTAGAGGTGTATTCAACAAAGGATTTTCATAGTCGAATCTGATTCGTCAGATTTTCCCTTTAGTCGACTAATAGTTGAATTGGGTTTTTTTTTATTTTATTTTATCTAGAGCACCTAGAGCTGGGCGATATGGCCCTCCAAAAAAATCTTCGATTAATTTTTTTTTTATCCGATTTTCGATTTTAATAGATTTATTTTCCTCTACTAAAACACTACAGATGATAAAGGAATGGTTAAAAAAGTTTTAATTTATTTTTCACTTAGATTTCCCCTTTGGGGTTAAAGTGCAACCAGAAACAAGCAAAAAACAATTGTAAATAAGTGAGAACATTCAGTAAATTTTAGAAGGCTTTCTCCAACATAGTTTAAGCACTGACACAATGCAACCTCAAACTTAATATAAATAAATAAAACACACCCTCAAAACATAAATAGATATAAATAATTTGGTGCCCTTTTTAATAAAATGGAAAAATACAATTTAACAATTGTTACATGTTGCGTACTGACGCGTCACGCTGTCTACATTCTGATTAAGAACAGGGCTGCCCTCACTTTAGCCTAAATTCCAGCACTTTTCAAACCCGAAACACAATGTAACATTAAAATTCGTCAGGTAAATGTTCCTTCCCCTGTTTTTGAGGGGTGTTTCTTTATACTACCAGTTTATACTTTATACTACCATAGTTACCAGGTTCGCGGTTTCATGCCAAATTGGGCTTGTTTGAAAACCCAGCCGCGGATAAAAATTCTGGGGTCATGGGGTGCGGTTTTTTGGGCTACTTTTGAGTTGGGCTACTGCGGGAGTTACAAGTCAACACTAAGAATGGATCGCGATATAATGCTTAATTTGTCTCCATTTTACACACTCGTCCACCCCCTCCCCCCCCCCCCCGTCGACAACTTACACTGTATTGTTTAGACTGTTTCATGTGCTTATGAGCCTATTTACAAAGCCTTTGACAAGTCAATAAAACCATCTAGAAGAGAGACTACGACAAGCAGTTGTTCTCCAAAACATAAATGTCTGTAATGTTCCACACACCTCTGCGCTCTTTGTGTGGAATGCAGTAGCACAGTGAGCCCTCATGACTGTGGTCACCTCCAGCTCCTCCCTTTAGTTTAGTTATGTGCTACAGCCACATGCTAATCACATGCTAATTACTGGTATGTGTACTATATATGGATGGTTAATCTCTGCAAATTTAACCTGTATTTTGCATTATGCAAATACTTGCCACAAAGCACAAATGCTATGATCTGCCAGTGGATTTGCCAATGTCAACAGTGTACATGATAACGCAATTATCGCCCAAGAAACTGGTCCCACTCAAATACCTGACGCCTACATCAGAGGTCTACTTGGCCTATAAATAGCACTATAAAACAGGGGTGTCAAACTCCTTTAGGTCTGGGGTCCGCATACAACTTAATCTGAGTTTCAAACTTTTTACTTCTTAAGTATGTGCAATTTCAACACTTTTACTCAGCTGGGTCATTCCTGCTATTCGGTGCCATTTGAGTCCCCATGACAAAATATTATATATTTTGTGTAAAAATTAACTAATACTTATTTCTAAAAGCTTGTCCTACATGATTATCCTCCCCTCTACCATAGAAAACAATGGTGTGTTCCCAGGATTATTTAATTTAAAATTAATACTGTGATTTTAGCTCAAGTAGGCTAGACTGCCATGTCCCCAATCATGTTTCCTCAAATTCATTTACAAATGTATGTAATACTAAATTTAAAAATTCAAAAAAAAAAAGTATTGTTGTGTTGCTTTATTTACAATATTCTTCACCAAATGTTATTTTTTTATATCAATGCATTTTTAACATTAAAAATCTTTAAAATAAGTTTTGTCCCCGAGTTGACTGTCCCCCCTGTTACTGTAATGGAAAATCTGTCTGGACACGCCCCCCTGACTCCTCCTCTAGTCACATGACTCTTAGGAAGTAGCATTAGTTTTTGAGGAAAATCATCTGCAAGAAGCAAAGTGAGTACCATTCCTTATTCAGTCTTTTTTCAGTGTTTTAGAAAGGTTCACTAATGTGGTAAAGCATAACATGTCCATTCTGTTATGCATATTTATAGTGGAAACTAATTATTTTTTGTAATTTGAAAAATATAGTTAATAAACATGTTAAAAATCTTCCTCTGTGGTCGCTATAAAATAACATGAACTAGCATCACACAAGTAGTAATGTTAAATTTAGCATAAAATGTCCCTCCTGTTACTGTTTTGCACAGTAACAGGGTGGACACAAAGGAAATCATTAGACTGAAAATGTTCTTGATATTTACTTTAGGTGCTCAGTACATTTTATGGTTGAAAGTGGGGGGTGGGGGACATGAGTTGCTTCTCTTTAATGAATTGTATTGTTGTTCACAGGTGTGATGTCCACCCTGTTACATCCTGTCCACCCTGTTTCTCCTCTGTCCACCCTGTTACCTGTGTGTTTTTATATATTAATTAAATAAAAACAATAATTAATATGCATAGCTTTGTGGTTACATGCAGGGAATGAACTGGAAAAATTAAATCATTTAAGAATGGAACCAAATTCCATTAAAATTCATTTTTGTTCTAAATGAAATGTATGGAAATTACACTGTGACTTAAAATACAACATATGTTTTTTAGATAATGCTTGTTTATTAATACTTCCTTAAAATACATTTGCAGGATAAAGTGAGGGACATTTTGACTTTTAGAAAATATGAATATTAAAATAACTGCATTCAGAACACTTATTAATAGAGATGAGAATGTCTTGTAACAGAGTGGACATTTGTCTTATGTCATCAAAAGAAATTGGTTTAAAATGATTAGAGCACAACATCTTGAGCTGGACCATTGTCTATTTCTTACAGTTTATCAAGTCTTCCTGCAGATTAAATGATAAAATCATGAAAAGTTTCACATTGTTTTATACAAACTTACTGAGCTGAAATGTCACCGAATAGCAGGAATGACCCAGCTAAACATTTATTTTAGTGCATTATGCATAAAAACTGATTACAGTGTCATTTTCCACATCTGGGAAGCAATTCTGAACACATGAACTTTCGATTTTTCTTGAAAAACCCGACACTGTGTCCATTTTTCTCTTTTTTAACAAAGACATTTTACTTAAGAGGGTGCCAGGGTCAACAGAAAAAGCGGGTAAAGCGACAGAACTTACTAAAATATGCGGGCTGGTTCCGGTGGCCTGTATTTTTGATATCTCTGCTATAACGAATGGTATGCTATTAGCTGGGCTCCACAATGGAGGATGGGTTTCTTTTTGAGCATTGGTTCTCCCAAAGTTTCTTCCCAAAACCCCCCTAGGGTGTTTTTCTATGCAACCGTCACCCCGGCTTGCTCATTACAGATCCAGACCCATGCATTTGTAAAGCTGCATTGTAACAACATATGTTGTAAAACGTGTTACTAACTAAATTTGTAACTAAATTTGAGCTACACGAAAAGGGCTGGGAAACAACAAAACCTCTGACTGCTGCTGTGATATGATGTCCGAGATGGTGAACTAGGACTCTCACCTATATAATTACTCTTACTATGACTACAAAGATGCCAAGAAAAAACTTGTGGGAGCATGCCAATATTCTTTTGAACATACAACAAAACAAACCCTTTCCCCTATTACTACTACTTATTTGCTAGACATCCTCCCAACATTTGATGTCTAGCCAAGAACCTATTACTATTCTGAAGATTCCAGCCTTTATATTTTATTTCAGGCAATTCTCAAATGTTTCTGGAAAAGTATGAATCAGCCTTATGTGCAAGGTTACTTGTTACTTGTTGTGACAAACACAACACAGTGAAAGTTCAACACAAGCTGTACATTACATCTTTCCACTGTATCTCAGAAGACTGCACAGCTGCACTGGCCTAATTGTACCAGACCCACTCCTGCTGGTTACATCTTCTCCGCCAGTTCTCTTTGCTTCTGCACTGGTGGCTGCTGCCAAACCATACTTACTGGCTGCTGTGAGGTTTCCCCCGGTTACTTAGCTTTTCTGCTGGCTACCAGCCCAGTCTTCATGTCATCCAGAACCTCTTCCAGCAGCTGATCTGAGCTGGCTGCCCTTTGCCTTCCATCTACTTTGTTTCTTAACTGAACTGTAACAGTATTCCCTTTTCTGGAAGCCAAACTTGCATAGGTTTGGTGAAATACCTAGGACTAGCTTGCACTCAGTGTAAGTGGGTGGAAGTTAGTGGGCCACACTTTGTAGGCTGAAATACTAGTAACCACTGGGGGTAAAAAAATATTATCTGCATGCCATACAGTCACCTGAATTATAGACTAGAAAGCAATAGGGTGTGCTGTAGTAGCACCTAGGTACACTCTACCCAACACCTATGTAGGTACACTCTACCCAACAATTATTTTTTGAGCTTTGTTGCTCCTTCTTAGCTTAAGTTTTGGGTTTTTTGAAGCAAAAAAAAAAAAGTCACCAACCACTTTATTAGCTATACTTTATTAGTAAGAGATTAGACCCCTTTTGCCTTCAGAAGTGCCTTAATTCTTAATTATCTCTGCTGGATTGAGATCTGGTGTCTGTCACCAGGCCATTTTAGTACAGTGAACCCATTGTCATGTTCATTAATGCAGATTGTGACAGGTTACATTATGCTCTTGGAAGAAGCTGTCAGAAATTCGGTTCACTGTGGTCATAAAGCAATGGACATGTTTAGCACCAATACTCAGTTAGTCTGTAGTAGGGGTGGGCGATATGGCAAAAATACATCACTATTTTGTTTTTTCAGGATGACGATTACGATTTATCACGATTCATTTCAGGGGTTTTTTGTACAACAAAACTAATCTCCAATTTTTTTGATAAAAGCATTAAAAGAATAACAAAATTTTGGCTAAACCAACTTTTTGAACAGATTTTAATGTGTGTGTAATTTTAAGACTGATTTTTAAAAAAGGTAAACAAATAACTCTGGTAAAGTACTTAAGGTAAAAATCTTATTGTAAACAGCCAAGACATCACTTATTTAAAAAGTGACTTATTTAATCCTGAAAAAAACTGTAATAGAGTAATATAAGAACAACAATAGAATGTCAAATACAAAAATGCTAAGATACAGTGCATAAGTGCTTAACAAAATAAGCACGTACAAAGTCATAGATAAAATAGACAGATACTGAAAGCTTGTTTTAAAAAAAAATGCTAATAGAGCTATACCTAATGAGCATAGTAATAAATTATGACAGAGATCAAATATATTAAATCTTGCAATTAGGATCAAGAAGCACAGGAACTGCATAGAATGGAGATCAATTATCTAGCTATATTTTAAAATGGTACTATTTCATTTAAAAATGTGGTTGTAAATCGATCATTTAATACAACATAAACAAAAAAAATATAAATTACTGTAGATGAGCCTCAACAGTTTAATATTGAATTTGTGAAAATATTTATTTTAATTGTATTTAATTTGAGGTTCCCTTTAATACAATGGGTATTATAAACCACCTCATTATTTTAGTTTATACTTTAGTTTTACTACAGTTTCCAATTCTCTGTTGTCAAGCATGTGTTAAAGTTTAAGTTATTTAGCCAACTTACTTTGTTGTCAAACTCATGTTGAAAAGCGTTTTACTCTTGATAACAAGTAGCCAGCTGAATTAGGTTAATACACAAATGGTTGGATACACAATCACGGCATTTTTCAAAATTATATTGGTTTCACAGTATTTGACGGTTTTTCCCCCCATGCATGTGTTAACCGCATTGATTACGAAAAGAATTACTGCGGTAGAGTGGTTAAGAGTACCCTATTCCACTGTTAGAAAAATGTTATACTTTCGCGAGTGACCGTAGCGCTCGACTCCACCCACCTTGCACGAACGGTGGAGGCGTTTATACTTTTCGCGTCACATTCTTTGCTGTGTTCTCTGTGGTAGTATAAAGAAACATCCTTCAAAAACAGGGGAATGAACATTTACCTGACGAATTTTAATGTTGCTTTGTGTTCCAGGTTTGAAAAGTTCTCTTGTATTATGTTAAATTCCAGGACAAAACAGGAGAGAACGTGAAGATTGGGCGTTTTGAAAATAACCAACCATTAGATAAAGTGAATTATTTCGAATAATTTCGAGTATATGTATAAATATTTAACTTAAGTTTAACGTGCTGGGAAATATTGAAATGGACCTTTAAAGTGATGTACATGTGCTTGAATTCCACCTTGTAAAGGTTGATGAACCCTGCAAACAACAGCGCTGAAGAGCGGAACTTGACCTCGACACGCCACAGCGGAGCCCCCGCGATTGCGAATGCTACCCGTATTTTCCAGATAATAAACCGCTACTTATTCCCTCACGCTTTGAACCATGCAGCTTATAATGAGGTGTGGATTTTCTGTAGATGTTTCTTCACCCATCAGGGATGGAACAGAAAGTGAATCAGGTGGTAGGACAAAGTTGTAAATCAAAGAAGAAACTGCTCAATTTAATTTAGCGCATGCAAGCAGCAGGCACGGATATATATTTTTTTCCAAATGTGCCAAATTCCGAGTCCCCTCGTTTACACATGCATAAAGACGCTACAGATGATATTCGGGAGTTACAGCGATTATAACTTAGTTAATTGAGCACTCTAGTTTTGTCCTAACTAGATATTTAGACATAATACTGCCGTAATACTGTGAAGTCATCTGGTCAGAGGTGAACTTCGGTATAGCCAGTGTGTATTTTATTTAAAATAATTAACACCCTTGAGCCAGTGTATCTTTGGACATAGATAATGCAGTTTGCTGTGATGGATAATTAAAGCCTAGCTCTTATTTATACATAGAAACGTAAATCGACAATATAATCTGTAGCGTCTGTAGCGTATGCAGATTGTTACGTGCCAAGACCTGGTACGCCCTTCTGGTAAGGGTTGTTTGCTTTGCATGCATGACTCTTATTTTGCAGGCTTGCTTGAGTGGAGGCGGGGCTTACAATCAAGACTAATGGATAAAAGCAGACGAAGACAAGGAGAGAGGAGGGAGGCATGAGGGGAGCCATGCTGCTGTACTTTTGTTTGATTTTATGTACACTTCCCTCGTTTGTTAGTCTTTTTCTTTGGTTATGTTGCATTGAGAAGAGGTGATTGATTGTTACTCTTTTGTCTGCTCTGGGCTGGGCAAGAGTAGATGAGTGCACTCTTACATCTAACATCACGTAGGTGAACTCTTGTCTAGATACCTCAGGTAAGCGGCGGTGATGTGTTTACTGTATGTGAATAGTAGGATGAATAGTGGGTTAGTGTAGAGTGGTTGTGTCTGTTGTATGTGATGGGTTGTTGGGAGATAAGGTTTAGCATAGGGGTTTTATTTGGTTTGTTTTATTTCATCACCGCTCCTAGCCCATTGCCCAGGGCTGAAGGGTTGTGTATTGCGCTCTGAGCTGTTACTTGCATTACTTGCATACGTGCAATACACTGAGTCTTGATCCCTCCAACCTTGGCTTCCGTGTCTTACTATTTTTTTATGTGGGTTCTCTGGCCAGCACAACACAGAACATAGTAACAGCATATGTGCGACCCCTGAGTTCACCTTTGTGGTGTCACGGGTCGTAACACAGATAAACAAGGGGAGTCGGGAATTCGCCACAACACCAAGCTAGATTTGCGCTCTGTTGTGTGTGTGCTTAGCGGTGCAGCAATAAAAAGCATATCTTGAGAAACAATTAACGACCGTGCTGCATTACGGACACGTGAAGGTTATTTTAAACCAGTGTGGCCGATTTATGAAAAATTCTTATGATAACAAAAATAAACACGGGTTTTCGGTGCGAACTGGTATAACGCCCAGCACTAGTTAAAAGTAAGTGTGCCAAAAAAAAAAAATCGATTCACATATCGAAAATCGATTCTCATTTACTACGATTCAGAATCGATTTTAAATGTCCCAAAATCGATTCTAAGTCGTGGTTAAGTCTTGAGTTACGTAATTACAAAATTATGCGAGACTTTACGCAGCAGCTTCTGGGACACACGCATGCACGGAAACATTTTAAAACAAATGGAGGAAAGAAATATTCAACCTGTCCCATCATTCATTTTTACTGAATGCCGGGGAAGACCGAACTTGACACAGTAAAGCTCGTGTGCAAGGCTTGCAAAATGAAGCTCAAGAATTTTGGTAACAACAAAAAGCATTTTATTTTACCAAAGCACTTTATTTTTGTTAATTAAATGTGAAAGACATTTTATTTTTTGTATTCGTCATTCTGTCTTGCAAAGCAGACTGTAGTAGATCATGCAGATTTTATAGACTGAAGCAGAATTTTTATAAACCAAATTGTTTGTTGGTATATGGTAGGGCTGATGGCAAATAATCGATTAATCGTTGGTCGACCAAAAAAAATTACTAGTCGACCAAATTCCATTGGTCAATTGGTCGCAGGGAAAAAGCTGCGTCTCGTCAAAGGGCTTCTGGGACTTTTAATTTCAACGGCGTGACACGAATTTACCATTGGTGATTTGTTTGACAAGGACAGCGCTGGACATGCGACCTGTGAATATCGTCAGTCATGAGGGATTTAAAAATCGAATTGAATGCCTTGAGCCCGGAAATAGCCTGCCAAGACGTGAAACAGTGATGCACGCAGTTAAGAGCAAATTCAGCAAAACAAAACAAACACTTCAGGGCAAGATCGAAAACGGTAAAGCACTCAGCTTCACAACGGATATATGGACATCTAACCAGATGGAACGTCACATGACGGTCATAGCGCATTTTATTTCTGACTGCATTAATTCGTGCTGGGAAATAAAGATTTGGGAGTGACCCACACAGCTGCTAACATAGCAGAGCGACTCAGCCAAATAATGGCAGAGTTTAGAATCCCCGCGGGAAAAGGGTCGCTCTTGTACACGACAATGCGTGAACTCTTCGACTGGGAGAAGAACTGAGCAGATAACCGATTTTTGTGTAGGCTATAGAACTAGTGCTTAGATGAACCAGGAAACATTGTTAGTCACACAAGGTTACTCCCAGCGTTAGTGGTAAATGCGCATAGATGTGGCAGCCCGGCATTAAAGATAAAACTTCACAAATGTGTATCCCGGTCAAAATGGGATTATTATTTTTTTTTTTGGATGGGGGGGTCGATTAGTTGGAGTAAATGCCGACCATTGGTCGACCAAAAAAATCCTTGGTCGTGGACAGCCCTAGTATATGGTTGGTATGCTTGTTTTCGCCGGCCGTATTTGGTATTGTTGCACATACCATTGTTGGTATGTGCTTCATTACTGTTTATAGTTTTGATAACTTTCTTTCCAATCGTTGTTGGTATTTATGTTGAAGGATTGCAAGTATTCACGAGTATAATTTTTTCTTTCATTTTGAATTGATTTAGTTTAAGCGGATGCGAAGTGGCAATGTGAGCCATGTAATTTATGTTAATTTTGAAGCAAGGGGTGGGTTTACATAAGTTTTCTTCCTCCCACTCCTTTTTGAGTGGAGAGGGGAAAAAAAAGATGTTTAAGTAAATAAAGTTCCATACTTAAGCATACGACAGCTGTAATGTCCTGGTCAGCACCAAGCCAGACCCGTTCCAACACTTCCAGCAATCACCAACGTGATCGCCCATTTGACTTATTCCCACGTCTCCTTCTCACAGGCTTCATATAAGCCTGACAATAAACTAATGCTACGCCACACCATCCAACGTTTACCCTCTTCCAGAATATTTACTTTTTTTTTCCATTTTGTCTTTGACCTTCTTGGCTAAGCCTTTTTTATTTCAATTTAAAATCCCACTTCTCTTGTGCCTGGCTCCCTGATTTGCTCTGCCCACAGTTAAAATATACATAATTTTACAAATATTCAAATCAAGTGAAATCCCAGAGACTAGTTCACAAAAGTAGGTTTTGCGCATTACAGTGAGTCCCCGCTTAACGACGGGTCTGGTTAATGACGGACCAGAGTTATGACACTTTTTTTATTTCGTGTGGTGCGTGGAGGAGCAGTGGCAGCACAGTGGAGTGTTGTGTACGATAAGCTGAGGCAGCGCAGCCTCCACCGCAGCCCATCTTGGCAACGCGATCGCTCTCTCACGCTGTACGCATGCATTGGAATTTTTTATTTTTTTCTATACTCAATCAAAGCGTATCTAAATCTAGGGTCACGCTTAACGACGAAAACTGCTTTACGATGGACTTTTCAGTCTCTAACCCCGTCGTTAAGCGGGGACTCATTGTATGTAAATGTGCAAAGAATCCAAGTGGATGGAACTTTGAGATTCTTTTTTCTTTGGTTTGAGCCAAGATTCTGCATTCAGTTCACTTCAGCATTTATTTCAGGTCAGCTTCATATCTCCAGAGCCTATGGGTTGTTCTGTACCATTTACAATCAATTTCAATAAAGACTTCCAAACAACATGCTTTACTAAATACATATGTAGAAATGTAACATTTTTACTTTTTCTTTTTTTTTTTTTTAACAGTCTCAATCTCAAGTCTAGATTGAAAACTTATACCCCCATATATAAAGGTACAGCTACTGAGGTAGGTACCTACATAAAGGTACATTTCCTCTGTTCCACAGTCCCATAGAGAGCTAACTGTCCCTCTTTCTTTTCCAAGTGACTGCCCTCCTACCTGAGAAATACTCAGATGAAGAGAGACATGCCCAGGGTGGATAGCAGGAAAGGCCAGCCACCTCCTGCCTAACCGTTATGGATGAAGGATCAACCCATTGCCCTGGCCCCTCTCACCACCCCAAACTCCCCCTACTTTGGCTGCATCTCTTTCAGAATTACATAGAGAACAAATGTATATAAATACACAAAAAGATTAGATTGATCATTCCCATAACTTCTTTGTTTATGTATCTCTTCAATTATTGTTGTCATGGTGACCGGCAGTAGCCAGAGGAGGATGGGTTCCCCCCTCTGAGTCTTGGTTCCTCTCAAGGTTTTTCCACATGCTCTTAAGGAGTTTTTCCTTGGTGCTGTCGCCCTTGGCTTGCTCACTGGGCGCTTGGACTCGGACACTTGTAAAGCTGCTTTGTGAGCTGCTTTCTGTTGTAAAAAGCACTATATAAATACATTTTGATTGACTGATACTTACCAATGTCTTTTAACTGGGCTTCCTAATCCTGATACCTGCACTGCACTGTCTATGCGCATCACCTATTTTCACAGTAAAATCCTGAGAATGGATTCCTGTTTTTAATCTTGCTTCTCCCAACATTTATTCCTCATACAGGAGGTTTCTTCTTTGGCACTGTCATCTTAGGACTGCTCTGATGGGACCTAAACCTGTGTTTCAGTAAGCTGCTTTGCAAAAACTGTTAAACAAATAAAATGTAGTTATTTTACTGACCTCAACACAAACTCAAATCATTCATAAACTTTTATTGAAAGTAAAATAGTGCTGGAGCAATGTGTTGCTGGTCAGAATTAGTGCTATTGTCTACATGTAAAAACAGGCATTTGTTGAAAAAATGTATTCTAATGAGAAAAATTTTTAAATAAGAATTGTTAAGTTATAAACTCATAGCCTCACATAAAATAAACAGGGGTGGACAAGACTGGATGTGTAGGAGCTAGGGTATTTCTCTGCCCACTATGTAAGTAAGTTCCGGGTTGGGAAGACACGCTGGCGCAAATGGCTGCAGCTTTTCCACCTGTTAAACTTAAAATAAATAAAATGTTTTATTGCTCTTGGGCTTTACCTTTTAACAGTTATTAAATTAATCCCCGAGATATACTATAATAATAATTTCAAAATAATAATAATAAATCTTTATTTGTATAGCACCTTTCATACATACATGCAACTCAAAGTGCTTTAGGCCTACAGTATAAATAAAAAGAAACATTAAAAGGAGATAAGACAAAAAGAAAATGTTGAAAGAAATTAAAGATAAAAATATTAAAATAAAATGTAAAAAAAGTAAAGTAAATAAGATAATAATAATCGGGAAAACTATTAAGATAATTAGAACAGATTTAGCTACTCACCCATTATGTGGATTTTTCTGGGTGTACTTCTCTGGTTACTGGGAGGTGATGGCTGCATTTTCAGCAGCAGTTTCATTATGACCATAAGGTACTCTTTTGGTGAGCTCTATACACTTAAAAACCTGCACGACAAGACACCTGCTTCACTACTGGTCTATCGGCATCTTGATATACTGCGAAGACCTAAATATTTCCAGGATCGAGTTTATGAGCACTCTAACAATATTCCTTCATTTGGGCAATGCACCGCTCTGAAGGTTATAAGGCATCGGCAGGTACTTCAAACTTTATCTGCACTTCTACAACTCTGCCCCCACAGAGTACTGATGAGAATGTGAAATGTGCACTTCTCAATGTTCACTCTCTCAACAATAAGTTAACGTTTATTGCAGATGCTATCATGGACTATAATATCGACCTACTTTGTCTAACGGAAACCTGGAAACAACCGAGCGATTATTTCACTCAATCAAACTCTGCCTGCCAACTATCAGTATGTGGACAAACTCTGGTTAACGGGCCGGGATGGAGGACTTGCTGTAGTGCACTGCTCGAGGTTTAGAGTTGACACTGTTTCAACTCCCCCTTTCACTTCATTTGAAGTGTGTGTACGTGCAGCTAGACCTTTGGTCATTGTGCTCATATATCAACAAACTAAAGTGTCACCTGTTTTTATATCTGAGCTCTATGAGTTGTTGATATCACTCCTATGTACTCTGATCTGCTGCTGCTGCTTGGTGATTTTAACATTCATGTTGATTCTGGAAACTGTTCACTTGCCATAGAATTTTGAAACCTGCTTCAGTCTTTTGATATTATCCAACATTTGGATTTTCCTACACACATAAAAAGTCATACCTTGGACATTGTCTGCTCCTCATGGCTCTCTCTTAACGTACATGGCAATGATTTATTTATTTCAGATCACAAGGCTGTTTTCTTTGATTTTTTTATTCCCAATTGTCAGCGAGGGCAACATGAACCATGCCAGTTTACTTTTAGTAATTTAAAGAATATCAGTACAACAGTCCTTGATGACATGCTAAGTCAGGTCCCTGCACCTGAATGTATTAAACCAGACTCTCTAGTTTTGCATTTTGACAGAACACTTACATCAAATGGCCCCTCTCTCATAACAGGTACCGTTAGTTTTACACATCCTGCTCCTTGGTATACACCTGAATTGCGCAAATTAAAAGCTGTTGGTCTGCAACTTGAACGTCGTTGGAAAAAAACTGGCTTGAGTGTGCATGCCCTCACTTATTGAGATCACATTTTAGAATTGCAGAAAGCTAAGTCATTTTATTATTCAAATATTATTCAGAATGCTCATAACACCAAAACCCTTTTTTCTATGGTCAACAAGTTTGTTCAACCTGTGAAGTGCCCTCCGTTGACTCAATCACCTGAACTCTGCTCAGGGTTTCAGAATTTTTTTAATCAAAAGATTGACTTAATTTATTCTCAGTTCCAGGCTGTTCATTCAATCAATCAAATTTTATTTATATAGTGCTTTTTACAACAGTTGTTGTCACAAAGCAGCTTTACAAGTGCCAAGTCCTAGCCCCCACTGAGCAAGCCAAAGGCGACATTGGCAAGGAAAAACTCCCTGGTTCCTGTGGAACCAAATATTGACCTATCCATTGTACAAGATAAAGGTAATTATTTATCTGCTTTTACTAATGTGCAAAATAGTTTTGTTTCACAGCTCATTAAGACCTCTAGAGCCACTTCCTGTCAGCTGGACCCTATGCCTACACACCTGGTGAAACCATGTCTCACCTCCATCAGCCCTATGGTTACCCAGGTCATCAATTCCTCACTTCGTCTTTGAGAGTTTCCTTCTTCTTTAAAGACAGCTGCTATCACCCCAGTTTTAAAAAGCAATGGTTTAGACCCCAAGATTTTAGCAAATTACAGGCCAATTTCTAATCTTCCTTTTCCATCCAAGATACTGGAGTGGGCTGTTGCTGCCCAAATAATTAATCATATTGAATCTAACAAACTGAGATTTTGGGATTATGGGATGGTGAATTTGCTTGTATTATTAGATCTTACTTTATATATGTACTAGTGGTGGGCCGTTAACGGCGTTCGTTAATTTGATACTCTTATCGGGCGATATAAAAATTATCGCCGTTAATTTATTCTTAAAGTTGGGTTGGGAACTGGGTCAAAATGGGTAAGCAAACTATGATGACTTTCAACTTGATAGTTTAGCTCGGCTGTATTCCTAACCAAATTGCACAGTAGGGGTGAGAACGAGTTTTCAAACCTGTGAATTACAAATCGTTCGTGTGTTTACATGGATGCAGCCACGAAGTCGCCAGGTTTGCTTCATGGAAAATTCATTTTTAGGAACGTAAAGTGTTACCGGAGCGGAGCTTGGAGTGGTCGTTTTCTGCATGGTCCTAGTGCTAGATTCGTCGCTATTTAAATATTTCTTTTTAACCGTTAAAACTGCAGAGGACCAAAACCGGCTTTTGAAAAAAATTACGTAATTACAAATTACGTCCGTGAGGTTAGGCTAAATGTACTAAATGTTGGCTTACATTTCAAATATCATGTTTAGGTGAATAAACATGTTATCAACCCCTTTTAATGTACAGTATGTAGGCTTACAAATTCATGTTTAACTGAATAAACCATTGAACACGAGTAGCCTACATTTTATTGAGCATGTTTTTTTTCTTCAAGTATCAAAGTAGAACAGCTTCCTCAAGCAGTCATTGATGCATTTTGGAAACAGGAGATGAGCCCCTGGTCTAACGCACCCCCTGTATTAAGAAACCCTATCTCAAAAACTGACTTTTAGTCATTACTTGGGTAGCACGCATATGAACCATTTTAATATAGATTAATCTAGATTAATCTAGATTAATTTCAAGATTTAAAAAATTAATCTATGCCCACCCCTAATATGTACCAACCCTGCACATGGTCTACCACCCCAGGCCCTTCTTAACTGCTTAGCTGATGTTAGGGCATGGATGCAGTAGAACTTTTTGAATATATCCGAGGCCATACTAATTGATTCTCCAGCTACAATGTAAAAGATAGGATTTGTAATCTAGAATAGAGTAGAATTTATTGTCATTGTACATGATACAAGAGATTCTGAGTGGTACCTCTTAGTCACATAAGATTAAAAAGAATAAAAACCGTGCAAGACAACATATATACATAAAACATTTCACTAGTCTGTCGGGACAGATACGGATGCTGGTTTATATCAGTAACATGGTGTAGGTGAGGCAATTATGGCATGATGGTATGACTGTTTTGATTATGTGGAATGGTATAACAGTGTATTTACATTATGTATAGTATTAAAGTATTATAACTAAACTAAAAATATTAATAGCAGCAATACAAGTTTTGGGTGCAAAGTTATATTAATAGTATTGTGCAATAGGTCCTAAAGGTTTGGGTTTGCTGGGGGAGTGATGGATCTAGGCGTTATCTTTGACTCCACACTATCCCAGGGTTGCCAACTCTCACGCATTGAGCGTGAGACACACGCATTTGACCGTTTTCACGCCACACTTCCGATATCTCACGCCGAAAAAAAATATCCAGTTTATTTACCTCAGATCCACATATATGATTCAATACGTTACTAGTTCGCTAGCTGTGGCGCCATCCACCGGCGATATAGCACTGAATCTGTGTCCATTTTATGTTCGCCACCCCCCCCTCCGCTCAACAACTTTCGTTCGTCTCTTGAGCTATACTGTCTATCACACTCTCTCCGTTCCTCAGATTTACTCCTGCTTAAAGTTCCCCCCTCCAAGCTGTGTACTGTTGGTGATAGGGCCTTTAGTGTTGCTGGACCAAAATTATGAAATCTCTTGCCCTATGAGCTGCATGCTTGTTCGACGTTAGCCGTTTTTAAAGCTAAGCTAAAAACATGTTTCAGCTGGCTTGTGGTTGAGAGACAGATTTTTTAAAAATCTTTTTTTTTTTACTTTTACTTTATTTTTATTTATTTATTTTCTATTTTTATCATTTAATGTTTTATATTTTACTGTACAGTGTTCTCGAGTGACTTGAAAGGCGCTTATTAAATAAAATGTATTATTATTATATGACAGAAGATAGAAATATTTGTATATACCGTATTTTCCGGACTATATACACCGCTACTTTTTTCCCCCCCATGTCTTTGAACCATGCGGCTTATAATGAGGTGCGGCTTTTCTGTAGATTTTTCTTCACCCGTCAGGGGGCAGAGCAGAAAGTTAATCAGGTGGTAGGTTAAAGTTGTAAATCAAAGAAGAAAGTGCTCATTTTCATTAATTTGAAAATTCACTCCCCTCGTTTGCACACGCATAAAGACGCTACAGATGATAATCGGGAGTTACAGTGATTATAACTTAGTTCACTGAGCACTCCCTTTTTTAGTTAGTTTTATCCCAACTAGATATTTAGACATAATACTGCTGTAATACTGCAAAGTCCTGTGGTCAGAGGTATTATTTAAAATAACACCCTTGAGCCAGTGTAGCTTTAGACATAGATAATGCCGTGCCATTTGCTGTGATTGATAATTAAAGTCTAGCTCTTATTTATGCATAGAAACATAAATTGACAATATAAATCTGTAGCGTATTTATGCGTGGACAAATGAGGTGAGTCGGAATTCAGCACAACACCGGCTGAAAGCCAAATCTGTCGCATGTGAAATGCTACAGACACCGTTCGCAAACTGATCAGTTCAGTTAAATGTATTCAGTTCAGTAGATATATGAGGCTTTTAGCCCGGTGCGGCTTATGCAACATTTTCCATTTTTTTTATATTTGTAGGTGCGGCTTATATTGAGATCCGCTCTATAGTCGAGAAATTACGGTATTTAGATTCAGGCCAGACAAAATGCAGCTGAACCTCATTTACCAGGCAATTAACAGTGATCACACAACCAGGAAATAAATATATAAAATCATAACAAAACCACAAAATATTAAACAAAAAATACAGCATGCATTATTTTTATGGATACATGCATTGAATTAATTGTAGGGCTGCACGATTAATCGTATTTTTATCGTTATCGCGATGTGAAGTTTCACGATAAACACATCGAAAGAGCCACGATAACTCCTTGAATAACAGCAAACTCAAATTGCATTATCCTCGTCCAGCAATAGAGGGAGCTATTCGCGCTGCAGACTATGATCACGTGACGTAAGTAGGCAAGAGGCAGAGTGAGGCAGAGTTGCCAGGTTCGCGGTTTTCACACCAAATTGGGCTTGTTTGAAAATCCAGCCGCGGGTAAAAATTCTGGGGCCGCGGGGTGCGGTTTTTTGGGCTACTTTTGAGTTGGGCTACTGCGGAAGTTACAAGTCAACACTAAGAATCGATCGCGATATAATACTTAATTTGTCTCCAGTTCACACTCGCAACACCCCCCCCCCGCCGACAACTTACACTCGCAGATTTTGTGCGGAAAACTTTTGTAGGACCTGGCAACCCTGGAGTGAGGTGAACACGCTCATCAGACACGCGATTTGGTTTAAGCCTGGTTGGCGAAAATAACGTAATCGCGGTGGCTTCGCCCGTGTGCAATTGCCTCGCGCGCTGTCGATTCACGAGGTCGTGCACCTCTCGAATTTTGTAAGTTCGCGCGCGCCGCGTCTCGGCGCAATGAGAACAGTCATGTTTGCAGGGTTCATACACCTATACAAGGTGGAATTCAAGCACTTGTACGTCACTTTCAAGGTCCATTTCAATAATTCCCAGCACGTTATTGAATTAAATATTTATACATATACTCTAAATGATTAGAAATAATTCGCTTTTTTATCACATTATTTAATGGATATTTATTTTCAAAACGCCCAATCTTAACGTCTTCACGTTCTCTCATGTTTCGTCCTGGAATTACAAGAGACTCGTATTTGTTAACGTAATACAAGAGAATTGTTCAGTCAGACAGATATTTGTTGTGAAACGAAGTAGTTACAATTTCAAGCCTTTTCAAATACTTTAGCCTAAATTCCAGCACTTTTCAAATCTGAAACACAAAGCAACATTAAAATTGGTCAGGTAAAAGTTCATTCCCCTGTATTTGAGGGGTGTTTTTTTATACTACTAGGCCTACATATCGTTTCGGACAACACTGCAAAGAATGTGACACGGCAAGATTAAACGCTTCCGCCGTTCGCGGAGGTTAACGAGGTGTGCGGAGTCACTCACTCCTGAAAGTATAAACCTAGATTGAATCTATTGTTGAATAAACCTGCAAAATATTTGGAATTATTCTGGATTCATTACACAGTAAAAAACAAAACAAATTAACGTGCTGCTGTTCAGAGACACTACATTTCTGTATTTTAATCTTAATTTATCGTGGTTCACATCGATATCGGGATATCCAACAATGTTATCGCACATCGCAATTCTAGTCCATATCGTGCACCCCTAATTAATTGGAATAAAACTAAGTAAAAGGTCATTAAAGAAAAACAAAAGGAATAAAAACTGCTAAAGGAAACTAAAACTGCTGACAGCTTGCTTCTGTAATCTGTTAAGAAAAATAAATATGCCCAACAATATCCACACTCATTTAAACTCATTCATTCATTAATCACAGTACAGTAATTCAGTACAATTTAGGGTGGCAGAGTTTAACCATGCAGCAGAAGGTGAGATCCAAACATGGACAGGGGACCAGTCCATCACAGGGGCCTCAAAGAAATCCTGAAAAAAAAGCCTAGCCTGCCTGATTTCCATTTTACATGTTTTGAATGCTTGTTTAGCATTTCCAAACAAGTATCCAAAGAGTCTCTCAAAAATTCAACTTCAAGCAATATAATTTCATAACACCAGAATATGAGCATGTCTGTTAGTCTAGTTCATACACAGTAATGCTTCTTAATGTACGTAATAGTGTAATGCACTGACGTTTGAAAATGTGAAAAACACTGGTATATATGTGACATGAAATTGGTTTAGTATGGAGGCACATCACCTCTGTTGTATATGCATGTGTAAGAATCAAGTCATGAATTCATTATCCAAGTAATAAAATTTAAAATGTTAAATCAGAGTAAAGCCAGCAACATTTAAGTTTACAAATTACTGCTGAAATTTCAATAACGTTACACTGAGGAAAAATGTGATGAAAGCAATATTCCTGAAAATGTGGTGGAAACTAAGCACAGAAAAAATCTAGATATTCAAGAAACAAATGGTTAAAGAACCCAATTATCAACTTCTGGTCACAGCACACAAAACACTTTGGCAATCTGCTATGCAACTTTGGTTTTAAACAACTGTGCTGCACTGAAGCAGACCCAAAGACTTAACTTAAGCCATGCTTGTGTATTGAGCCCAATACACTACATTACTCTGTTAAAACACAGCATATTAGGTGCTGTCCAGTGTACAAAGCTTTAGCACATAATGAAAATAGCATCTTGTATTATTTCACACAGCATTGACGAAAGGTATGGATAAACAGGTTAGTGAATACTTTGAGGTAAACACCTCCTTCATTTCAACCCGTCCTTTATGTACATTAAGGATGGATCTGTTCAAGAGCAATTACACATAAACCTTCAATGGTTTAAGCTGCTGACCTCCTAGACAATGATTGCCCATTTTAGAGCTTTAGTAATTACTTTCATCTTCTGCCATACATTATAACTGCTGTACCATTTCCAACAAGCACTTTGCTTGTGCTTAATGTCTGAATCAAAATAGCAGTATACACCAAGTTTTAGGCATTGAACTGAGAATATATATGGCCAACAAATGTGCTAAAGTGAAAATTAAATCTATACTTCAAGCATAACAGAGCTTCTGAAGACTGAAGATAAAAAATGCAATTATGAGACTTGTGTGTAAACTGCATCTCTTGTTTGTGTCCACATTTGATTCACCTTTCTGCATTTTAACCAAAGGAAAGTAGGGATGGATAGATGACACTTCAAGACTATAACACATAAATATTGCTCTCGAGTATGAATGCTATAGACCATACAGCATCCACACGCATGTACCATGTATCATAATACAGCAAAGTACAGCGGTGCATGGCCTTGGAAATGGTTTGGTAATGATTCCTTCAGTGTTTGATGGTAAAACTTTACATATACTTGACATGAAGCAGTGTAGTTCCAAAAAGAAACTAACATTACAGTACATAAAAATAGATTTAGCAATTCAGGTTTTATCACAAACCAAATATGTAGATTCAAAATTAAAATATGTTAAGTCACAGCCACATTTGTCAGCCAAAGTTGAGAGAGAGAGGAGAGAATTTGGTCTTTTAAGACATTTATCATGGCCATAAAAATTACCCGAGACAATGGGTTACACATTGATGGGCATCAGATCATGACAAGACACACAAACTCATGCTGGTCTCCAAACACCTGCACAGCTACAAGACTGCTACTGCAGAGAAGGAAATGGCAGGGTTTCCATAGTGCTGAATTTAAAGGAAGACTAGGAGAGAGTAAAGTGTAAAGAGTGTAAAGGCAGGTATAAAAACGGTATTGCTAACAACAAAGACAATATTATAGACTATATTAATCTAAAGACAATATTATAGACTATATTAATCTAAAGACAATATTATAGACTATATTAATCTAAAGCTGATATTCAGAAATAAGCTTTAATGTTTGGTTTGGTTGAGCAATAGTTTGCAGAGCGATGCGGACAATGGTGTAAAGATGTGATGCGTTTTGAGGAAAAGGGTAAAAATTAGCAAAGTCTGCGTTACTTAAAGCAAGAAAGCCGTTTATGCTCAATGGTATTTGACACTGATTCGGTTACCATAACGTTTAGAGAACGTAGGGTTTATCTAAGAGCTCCTTAACTAGATTCAAAACGTGGATATATTAAGGTTTAAAGACAGTACGCAGATTCATATTTAGCGACGGATAAGATAAAGTCTCTACCATCGGCAGTAAACAGCACAGCACTTAACCGTCGGGATGTTGAAAAGGGCACTTGACATGGGACATTAAAAGCGATGCAAACATTTAAACCGTGGGTGTGTAAAGGAAGAAAAGTCCAGCTGCTAGAGAAGTTACAATCTCTCAGTATCATCGGATATAACGATATAAACGATTACCCAATGCTAAAAAAACAGCAGCAAGGGGGATGGGCAGTGCACAGCCCGACGTCCAGAGCGTCAAACACTCCCCGAATATCCACTTAGCATCACTCCAGCTATCGCTATTCCAGTAATATTTAGACCACTAGTGTGATTAAAACAGTGGTCAAGCCTCGAAGCCCATCACTGTTAGTATCTTAAATGAGAACATTTTGACATTATTTATTATGATCTATGATGGTTTTTAGTATAATTTTTACATTAACCCCTGCATGAGCAACACATGCTGTAGAACTATTCTAAATAAATTATCAAGATCTGTAACTGTAACCGGCTGTTCTGTAGTCTATGACGTTAAAAAATAATGGGCAGATTTCATAAATCATTTCGCTATAAAATGCCTTCGACTGAGACCGAGGCGTTCAAGCTCATGGTTGCTTAGCGATTGAGCGTAATGTCATTTCCTTTGTCATCCCCCACCCTAAAATACAAAACTGTTTTCTGTGACATTTCCCCAGTGCAGCAATGCGCGTCCCCTTTACCGATTTGAGGACAAGAAGGTAACGCGCACCACCTTACATGCAAGAATATGGGAAGGGGCGCGCTCAGCCCTCCCCCACGAAAAATAATAGAGCAGGCCTACAATAAAAGGGGAGCGCGCAACACAGCGACGGTACGCGTTTTCATTGGCCCAAGTGCAATTCCCTCCCTACACGTGACACACCCGCTCGCAATAAACAAATTCTAATTATTATATTTCAAGTCCTTAACCTTGAGCCAAACATAAGTGACAAACAAAAACAAAAAACACAGAGGGATCGAGTGACAGTGAGCCAAGTAATCATTAGTCGCATTAAAATATTCAAATCAGTGCAATTTTGGATAAGGTCCAGAGGGAGGCGACCGGCTTAAGAGACAGCCTTGCGAAACAAAAAGCCGCTTCTCTTTCCACGAATGGCAGCAGATTTTACCTAGCCATGCCAGCACCGCACGTATGAATTACAAAACACAGCCCATATTGAATGCATTAACCTTTTTGCATGCAATGTTAAATGAGCTTACCTACACAGTGAATTAGCTTATGCCGCCACGAGTCAAGTTCCTGCCGAAAGCCGCGCCTCTCGATAGTACATTGCTGCCGTTTGCACAGACTCGCCATTTTCTATCGGCCCCTCCCGCGGGCGCGCGTGCACTGCTGGGTACTTCCCCGTGCATACGTAATCAGTATTCCTGAGAGCTGAAGTACTGGAATATGTTCTAAATTGTCCTTGTCAAAGTATGATTCTACATGTATCGTTACTGAAACTACTATTTAAAAGGTAAAACAAATACATAGTTATTTCTAATATTTGTAATTGTAATATCTAATTTTGTTGAAGGGTTTTAAGGTTTTGGATAAAGGGTCCTCCGCTTGGGCAACGTTGTTAATTCTTTCCCACAAAACTACTTCACATGTGTTGTGAAAACAAAGCAATCAATCAATCAATGTAGCTTATTCTAAGTTTATTTTCGGCCAAAAATACTTAATGATGTCTGTAAAGGCAAAACAGTACAATGAAATTGAATTTCACTATAATGAATTGCATGCATTAGTTTATTGTTGTTGTTTTGTGAAATTATACATTTGTATTTCTCTAGAATGCATGGGTGCATTTCCATTCCTTGGTTTCAGTGTTCTTACACTTCTTAACTTCTCTTTTCTGTGTGAAATTTGAATTCCATGTTCAATAAAATGTTAGCAATGTTAGAAGATACTATTCATTCATGATAACTAAAGACAATTTAGTTATATTAAGTATAACTAGCAATATGTACACTATTAAAAACAGTAGCAACATACAGCATACATACATACAGGAACTGGTCTTGTGACCAGAAGGTTGTGGGTTTTATTCCCAGGCCTGAGGCCATGACTGAGGTGCCCTTGATCAAGGCATCTAACCCCAACTGCTCCCCGGGTGCTGGGCTAGGGCACGTGTGCACCACAGCACCCTAGTAATCACTAGTGTGTGTGTGTATATATATATGTTATCACTGCACTGATGGGTAAAATGCGGTGATTGGGGTGAAATTCTGTGATTGGGGTGAAAGTTACAATTAACAACTATGACACATTTATTTAATTTATTTATTTTTTACTGTACCTTCCCAAGCTGATGTCTGCCCATCCTCAAGTCTTTCTACCTGTCTGCCCATTCCTATTAAGTTTGGTAGCTCCCCAAATTTCTGATTGAATTTCTCGCCTAATTATTGGCTCACTGTATTTCCGTCAGACTCCCTCAGTATTTCTCTCATTTCCTAATGATAGACATATTTCTCTGTCCAGAAAGGGTGCGGATGAAAAGCTTCTGCCCTTGAAACAAGAAGAGAAGAATGAGGTTGTGAGTGCAACAAATCAATTCATCCAACTATAATAGGTACACAGACAGATATTGTTTTACCAGAAGCACCTTTAAATTAGACATAAAATTTGTACAAATTAAAAGTGTGTGCATCATTGACTCTTGCTAATGACAAAAACGTTCCAAAAAGTATCTGAAATATTGTGACTTGTTTTCCAATACCAGATTACCTCAGCTGCAGTCAAGCCTGTAAGCCTGAGCAATATTAAAGCAAGCATGTTTATTTGTAGGGGAAAGCTGAGAATCTTCATTGAGCAGATGTTCAGTAGGGAATATTGGAATTTATACCTAACTCTTCCCAATTCTGATATATCCCTATCCCAGGCTTTCCTGATGTGGACATTTCTTGGAGTTTAATTTATCACAGATTATGACACTTGGAGCATTCTGTATCCAATATAAAATGGATGGTCCTTTAAATCATGTAAAGCCATAGGCTTTCCAAGCTGATCTCACTCTAAAGTAGAAAAAAAGAGGGTCTATCAACATAATGAGAGGCACAATCTTTGAAAACTAAGGGTAAGGATTATTGGTGTTTGCCCCAATAATATCTTGAAGAGTAATAAAACTCCTCCCAAGTTTGGTAATTGAATAGAAGGGGCAGAGGTGGGCAGTAACTAAGTACATTTACTTAAGTACTGTACTTAAGTACAGTTCTTGAGTATTTGTACTTTACTTAAGTTGATTTTTTAAAAAATACTTATGACTTGCACTTCACTACAGTTGAATAACAAATACAGTACTTATCACTCCACTACATTTCTGTCCAGCTCTCGTTACTCGTTACTTCCACACACAACTCTCCTCCCCTCCCCCGATAGTATTTTCACAGGTGACAGCCTATCAGCAATCAAGGATGTGTCTGTGAGGTGTAAAATCACGTTCGGTGTCGCTAGTCGTTCTTTTCCTAAATAACAGCAACATGAACGGAGACGGCGGTGATGGAGCATGCCAGGGCTGCCAACTTTTCAAGATCGCTTGGAGTGAGATTTGAACCTGGACTTGGTGGCGAGTGTAAATTGTTGATCGGGGGGTGGCGAACGTTACCGGGGCGGTGAAAAATGGACACAAATTAAGTATTATATCGCGATCGCCGGTGGTTGATAGATATAGATCAGACGTAAATAAACTAGATTTTTTTTCTGCGTGAGAAATCGGAAGTGTGGCGTGAGAGCGTGTGAAAACGGTCAAATGCGTGTGTCTCACGCTCAATGCGTGAGAGCTGGCAACCCTGGCATGCTTTTTCGAGTACTTGCACTCATGGCCGTATCTCGACAAAATGTTCCAGTTTTCTGAACGGATGAATCATTCCTATCATTTTAAATGCGTGCTTTGTTTGCCAAAAACAAACTATACTACTGCATACAAAAATTCACCGTCCCACCTGAGGAAGCATATTACAGTATGCAGCCTAAATGTTTTGTTAAGTGACCGTTTTCTATGTAGTCAGTGGAGCTTTGCAGTAAGGCTAGTGAAATGACTTTGCCTGCTCACTCCACTGCTAGGTCTGCTAGGATCACTATAAATAATGTTAACATTATATTGGCAAGTAATTCAAACTACGGAAACATCAATAAGGGAAACCATGTGGGTTAATCAAATCTTGTCAAATAATGTTTCCATTCTAATGTCAGTGTAGAATTAATGTCAATAATTCGAATGTGGCTGTGATTTCTAGTTTGAAAAGAGTTTGCTAGCATGTCGGGTGGCATGGAGTTGGCGGGCTGTAGCCATAGCAAAAGGTTGTGGCAAGGTTAGACTACCAAGATGCCGCACTGCTAATTTTACTTTGTCTTTGTTAATATTGACTGTAGCATAATGTTGTATTGGATGACTAAATACCTAACTAGCAAAGAGAGAAAACCATCATTTTATTATTGACTTTTAATATGGTAACATAATTTGCTTAGACAGGTTAGGCTAGGCTAATCAGTGAATTATGGTTTTAGAAAATGTTTTTGTTCCTTAAAATAAAATGTAGGTTAAAACTTTTCTGCTACCACTACCTGAATGATGTACATCATTGGAATATGCCTTATGGATTATTATCAAAGACCGTATTGTGACGCGCGGGCAGGGCGAAGGATGAGACACTGAATCCTTCTGTAACAAACGGTCACTTTTAATAGCAGGCACAGATTGCGCAATAGCGCACGAGGAACATTCAACCATATACACAGAAACGTGTAGACTTAGACAACGACGAGCACAGGACACTGCGCGAGCGCACATTAAATAGACAAACCACATTAACCCCATGTGATTACGAGACGATTCACAGGTGAGACGGATTATCACATGACATAGCCATCACCACGGAATATCCACAGACGCAGACGATGCACGTAGACTACGTAAACACACGCCCAAAAGGGAGGGGCCGGGGTCCTCAACGTGACAGACGCCCCCTCCAAGGGCACTACCCGTCCCGGGGTGCCAACAGGACCGAGTGCCCCGAACCCACGACGATGGGCGGATCCGACGCGCTCAGTCCTGCGTCTGGGAGGTGACTGCCCTTGGCGAAGCGTCCGTCACGAATCGCCTAGCACACCCTCCCTGGGAAGACGGGGGAAAAGATGTTAAACACATTAAATGGCACATTCACAAACACACACACAGGCACGTTCACACACAGTGGCACAAGAGGGAAAAACGGGTTTGGTACACAAAGGGGAAGACTGACAAACACGGGAACACACACACACGACATGGGCGCCAGGCTGCGCGCCAGGAGGAGAGCGAGCAGGGGAGAGAGATCCGGAGCTGCTGGCACTGCGTTGGGCAGTCCACCCCCTGCCTTCGCTGCGGACTCTCCGCCAGGTGCAACGCGCCGCACCGGGCACGTCCGCCCGCCGCGCCGTGGCTGTAGGACGTACCGGGTGCAGCGTGGGGGAGCTCCTCCGCTATGTCCATTTTCTCCTCCTCACCCTCCAGGATCCCTTCCATGGACTCTGCCTGGCTCTCACCCTGGGAACAGTCCATGGGGCTGGCCCCGGAGGATCTGGAGGGCGCGTTCTCCCCCGGAGTCCTCCGCCCCTTTACAGTGCCCACGGAGGAGGGAAGGCTCTCCTCCTCATCCTCCGTGTAGGCGTCTTCCTCGGTGTAGAGGTCGTGGTCCGCGAACTCGGACCTCTCCGAGCCCACGGACGGAGGATAGCCCTCTTGCTCCTCCTCCTCCTCGCCTTCCTCTACGGAGGGAGTGGGAACTACGGACGGAGGGAGATAGTCGTCCTCCTCCGACTCCTCCTCCTCCTCTTCCCCGTAGTCGACGGTAGACGCGTCGCTCTCGGACGGAGGGTAGTCCTCTTGCTCCACCTCACCGTAGTCTACGGTTGTGTCGTCATAGACGGAGGGAGGGTACTCCTCTTCCTCCTCCCCCTCCCCAACATAGTCCACGGTGGGAGTGGAGTAGATGGACGGAGGATAATCCTCCTCCTCCTCGTCCTGCTCCTCCTCGGAGTCCCCCTCTCCGAACTTGTTCTCCGGGGTGGACTCGACCGCCCCGTAGACGCAGGAGTCCACCCTCAGAGGCGAGAGGGCGCGTGCTGGAGAAAGGCGTCGTTGGCGCTCATGCCAAATCCGCACCGCCCCCTCGCGGAGCTCCTCTGCCAACTCGGGGTACTGCGTCCTCCGTGCCGCGGCCAGCTGGAAAGCGCAGACAGGATCCTGCTCCAGCTGCTCCTGCGTAGGCACAGCCTCCTGGCGCGGAGAGGAGCTTTCCTCCTGACCGGGGGTGTCCTCCTCCAGCTCGAGCATGCCCACCCGCAGGGGCGACAGCTCCTGAGAAGGAGAGGGAGAAGAGCGGTGATGCCGCTTGCTGGGTTTCTTCCCCTTTTTTGGCTTTGGTTTATAGCCTGGCATCTTCCACTTGGTGTCTCAGACGGCTCGTCGTTCTGTGACGCGCGGGCAGGGCGAAGGATGAGACACTGAATCCTTCCGTAACAAACGGTCACTTTTAATAGCAGGCACAGATTGCGCAATAGCGCACGAGGAACATTCAACCATATACACAGAAACGTGTAGACTTAGACAACGACGAGCACAGGACACTGCGCGAGCGCACATTAAATAGACAAACCACATTAACCCCATGTGATTACGAGACGATTCACAGGTGAGACGGATTATCACATGACATAGCCATCACCACGGAATATCCACAGACGCAGACGATGCACGTAGACTACGTAAACACATGCCCAAAAGGGAGGGGCCGGGGTCCTCAACGTGACACGTATGATTATTATGCCCAAAATGGATTTGGTAGGATGTATAATACTTTTAAACTATAACTTTTTTACAAATGTGAAGGAAGGTGTACTTTAATACTTAAGTATTTTTAAAAGCAAGTACTTCAGTACTTTCACTTAAGTAAGATTTTGAACATGCAACTTTCACTTGTATCGGAGTAGCATTTGACCAGTGGTATCTGTACTTTGACTCAAGTAATGAAATTGAGTACTTTGTCCGCCTCTGAGAAGGGGATTATTTATCCATATGAGAGATCATTTGCACCATACATTTTTAGATTTTATGAATCTCCCTGCTGCTTTAAACACTGTAGTATATGAGTTCAAATTGGACCATAATAAAAATCCGATCTTTTGATCCTGTCTGTGATGATCCTTTAACCTTACTGGTGCTATTAACTCTACCAGCAGCACCAAGATTTTGGTGGTATTGAAAACAGAAAACATATGCTGCAAATCAATTAGTGGGGGGGGGGGGGGGGGGTGTCTCCCCATAACTGGCTCAGGAGCAGCAGTGTCACGTAGGGCAACGCCCCCTCTCGTAGCTGTCACTCTGGGTTCCCTCATGTCCGTGTTCCCTGCCTGTTTGTCCCGCCCTGCTCGTTGGTTTTGATGATTCCTCGTTTGTTACCACGCCCCTGTGTCATTGTCATCATCTGTCCCTAGTTTAGTTCTGTGTATAAAAGTCCCTGTGTCTCCCATGTCCGAATCGGTCTTTTTGTTTAAGCCCGTCACACCTGTTGTTCGTAAGTTTGAGCTTTGCGTTTTGTTATCCGTCTACATCTGCCTGTTCCGTGTTTTCCCCCTCGTCGTTAGTTTCTTGTCTGAATATGCCTGTTGTCCTTTCTTGTTCTGGCTGCCCTGGTTTGACCCATGCCTGTCCGTTTAACACTGGTTTTGGAATTTCCTTGAATAAATCTCGCTCTCCTCAGCGTTTGTGTCCGCCTCCCTGTTCTGCCCCGCGCAGAACGTTACAAGCAGGCAGTTTTATCAATAGAGTCCTAGCACTGCAGCTCAACATCCCCTCACAATGTGCAAAACACATCTATTCATAAAATGCTTAGACAGACAATGCATTGGTTCCAAAATGGATCAATTAAACTACTTTCCTGCATGTAATTTACTGGCCTTTTTCAATCTGAGTCCACCTCACTCTTTGATATTGATTCCACTGACAATTTAATAGTTCTAGGTTCTCTCTGGTTGGCTATGCACAAGCATGTCATCTTCTTGTCTACAGTGGAATTAACTCTCTGTGGCTTTAGCTACAACCTATCTCATTGTCTCTTCCTTTTCTTACCACTAGCATTAAGAACCCCAACATGTAGTCCAGTATGATCCCACAAAAACGGCAAATGTGAAATAAAAACTCTACCACTGGTACCAGTGAAGACGTTTGTCATTGGAATTTTCACAAAATAGTCTTGAGTCTTGATGTACATCTTGTTTGAGTCTTGAGCACAGCTGGTTCATGTTAAGCAGCATGGAGTAGAAAACTGTTTGAGTGTTTTTAGGTATGTAATTGGTCCTGTTATTGCTGTGTAGTCAAGTGTTTGGTGTGAACTGCTACAGGCAGCCAGTGGAGGGAATGCAGCAAGGACGTGATGCAGGAGAACATTGTGAGGTTGAAAACAAGCCATGCAAGTGCATTTGGACAAGTTACAGAAGTCATTATAATATATCAAATGAATGCCAGGAATGAGTTGCTGTAATCTTGAGATGACAAAGCATGAACAAGCAAAGAATGAATAAAATGGTGGGATTTTCCTGATGTTGTAGAGGAGGAACCCGTATCAGGAACCCGAGTCAAGTTAGCAAAAGGAGGAAAGAATGATAGTTGCTAGAGCGATCCAAGAGTTCTCTAGTGAGAACATACTCATTATGATTCATGATAGTTACAATATTTCAAATATTCTTTCAGCTTCTCTCACACATTGTAGAAACTTTATTAAAACAAACAAATGGCTTCAAACACAGATATAGCCTCAGATTACAAAAATAGATTAGCTGCTCAGATTCAATACATGCAATCATGCACTTAGTGAGATTACTGGTCTATTTGGTAGTAGTGATTTTCTTCTAAAAATATACCAAATCCTAAACAGTCACAATAAACTTCTTTGCTTTATAACCAGTTGGTTTTCAACATCTGCATAAGAGTGACAATAACCAACACTAAAGATCAAGCTTGATTGACACCTTAATCACACACATTAGAATGTATGCACAAAATCTTATTTAAATAAAAGTTATGAATATTTATGAATATAACTTGTAATATGTAATGAATGTAATACAAGGCATACTGAAGTCAAGATGGCAAGTATAAACATACATACCCATTCAGGAGATAATTCAGGTGTCTCAGAACACTTGGTTTAAAAGTGAGGGTGGGGCTGTTATGCCAGACTTCACTGCTGAGCTTCCTGAAGGTGTCATGAGCTTAATTAATCAAAATACAGATGACAGGAGGTGATTAAGTGATGAACCCAGAGATGATCTTGTGATGTTGTGGTTGCTGGTGTGAAGTGAGTGGGCTGGGCTCTGTGTAAAGCTCAGGTTTGGAATAGGATATTTGACATCCTGTCTATAATTACTGGGCCTACTTTAGAAAACTCCAAAGTAATGCTAGATCCAAGGTCCAAGGGTTTGGAGGAAGACAGGTGAGGAACAGAACTCAAACTGCTTGAGGTCCAGTGGGAAATATCCACAGTCAGTCATGATTTGGGGTGTAATATCTGGGGAAGGTGTTATGAAGGTGTTATGAAGTTTTATGATTGCTTCTGCTGAGGATCTGTATGGAGATGCAGATTTCATCTTCCAGCAGTACTTGGTCCATGCCCATGCCACCAAAAGCGGCAAAGCCATCACACTGCTTGAATGTCCAGCCAACTCACCAGATCTAAACCCCATTAAGAATCTATGGAGCATTCTCAAGAGGAAAATGAGGGCCAACAGACCCAAAAACAAAGAAGAGCTGACAGCAACCATCAAAGAAATCTGAGCTTCCATAACTCCCTGGCAATGCAACAGACCACAATGCCACATCATATCAAGGCAGTCATTAAAGCAAAGGGATTCACAACCAAGTATTGAAGATTTATATATTTTAAAGAAGTGCCATATTTTTGTAACGGGGGGTGTACGGGGCCGGTGCACACCGCGTAAGAAAATGAAGGGAGAACTGAACCCAAATGTCATTAGAAACCAATAGGGATAAATGCATATAAATAGGACTGTGTGTATGAAATAAACAGAAAGCACAGCAGAAAACCACTGCATACACACTGTAGCAAGACAAAACTCAAAAGGACGTGGCAAACTCAACGTGTAAAAATTAGTGGTGGGCTGTTAATGGCGTTAACGGCATTCGTTAATTTGATACTCTTATCGGGCGATATAAAAATTATCGCCGTTAATCTATTCTTAAATTTGGGTTGGGAACTGGGTCAAAATGGGTAAGCAAACTATGATGATTTTCAACTTGATAGTTTAGCTCGGCTGTATTCCTAACCAAATTGCACAGTAGGGGCGAGAACGAGTTTTCAAACCTGTGAATTACAAATCGTTCGTGTGTTTACATGGATGCAGCCACGAAGTCGCCAGGTTTGCTTCATGGAAAATTCATTTTTAGGAACGTAAATTGTTACCGGAGCGGAGCTCGGAGCGGTCGTTTTCTGCATGGTCCTAGCGCTAGATTCGTCGCTATTTCTTTTTAACCGTTAAAACTGCAGAGGACCAAAACCGGCTTTTGAAAAAAATACGTAATTACAAATTACGTCCGTGAGGTTAAATGTACTAAATGTTGGCTTACATTTCAAATATCATGTTTAGCTGAATAAACATCAATCAATCAATCAAATTTTATTTATATAGCGCTTTTTACAACAGTTGTTGTCACAAAGCAGCTTTACAAGTGCCGAGTCCTAGCCCCCAGTGAGCAAGCCAAAGGTGACAGTGGCAAGGAAAAACTCCGTAGTTTTTTGCATGAGGAAGAAACCTTGAGAGGAACCAAGACTCAGGGGGGGAACCCATCCTCCTCTGGCCAACACTGGTCACCATGACAACAACAACAATTTAGACAGAAAGAAGAGAAAGAAAAGGAAAAATATGTAATAATGTCCATCATGATGTATGCATCCGGTTAGGCAGGAGGTGGCTGGCCCAGGATGGATCGCTGGTCTCCTCATCTCATTATTCCTCAAGCAGGCGGGCAGCCATGTGGAGAAATGAAACAGGGAAAATTAGCTCTGTATGAGGACTTATACAGGACAGGTGAAATTATAAACATTTCCGGAGTGTGGCAGCAACTCCGGCATTAAGTTAAATTATTACAGCCTAGCTAAAAAGGCAGAACCAGAAGGTAACATAGGCTTGGGGGCATTCTGAGACAATGGCATCCGTCCACTGCACTGTCAACAAACTTGAGTGACCACGAGCAGTGACAGGACGACAGCACCAGCGCCCCAGTCTACCATAAAACCCTTCGCCTGTGAACCCCTGTATCTGTACTTTAATCTAAGGGGGGATATTAATTATCAAACGCTAAACTAAATAAGTGGGTTTTCAACCTAGACTTAAAGATTGTGACTGTGTCGGAGTCCCGGACGCATTTAGGAAGATTATTCCAATGCTGGGGGGGCTTACAAGAAAAGGCTCTTCCCCCTGCTGTTACCTTGTTAATTTTTGGAACTAATAAAAGACCAGCACCCTGTGATCTTAGTGGGCGTGGGGGTTCGTAATAGGAAATAAGTTCCTGAAGGTACTCAGGAGCAAGCCCGTGCAATGCTTTATAAGTTAATAAAAGAATTTTAAAGTCAATACGGAATTTAACTGGGAGCCAATGCAGGGCTGATAGGACTGGACTGATATGCTGAAATTTTCTAGTTCTGGTCAGAACCCTGGCTGCGGCATTTTGAACTATTTGAAGTTTATTTAGATTCCTATTTGAACATCCTGACAGTAGTGCATTGCAGTAGTCTAATCTAGAGCTAACAAAGGCGTGCACCAATTTTTCTGCATCATCCTGTGATAATGCATTTCTTAATTTAGCAATGTTACGGAGATGTAGAAAAGCTATCCTAGTAGTATTATCTATGTATTTATTAAATGATAGGTCAGAGTCGAGTATGACGCCTAGGTTTTTGGCTACTGTGCCAGGTGTAATGGGGTAGCCTGCGAGAATAAGCATTAGATCTGGAATTTTCTGTTTTGAGGCCTTAGGGCCCAGAAGGAGAACTTCTGTTTGACCCTGGTTAGTCAGCAGCTCCTAGTACTACTCTGCCTACTAACTAACAGGCTATGGGCTATGCTGCAGGATAACAAGGCGGCGCCATCCCGGGTGGGGTGGACACCATCCCTGCCTAAAAGACCAGGCTTGCCCTCGAACTCTTTCCAATTATTAATAAAGCTCACTTGATTTTCGGAGCACCACTTGGACATCCATCGGTTTAGCGACATGAGCCTGCTGTACTGCTCATCACCGCGCCGCATTGGGATGGGGCCAGAGCAGATTACGGCATCGGACATAGTCTGGGCCAGTTTAAGCACCTCTTTAACATTAGCCTTAGTCACCTCTGATTGCTGCAGACGTATATTGTTGGCCCCTACATGAATAACTATCCTAGAGAATCTCCTATGGGCTAACAGTCTAAGGTTGCCACTAATGTCCGGCGCTCTGGCTCCCGGTAAACAGCTAACTGTAACCGCTGGTGCCCCTACAGGTACAGCTAACTGTAACCGCTGGTGCCCCTACAGGTACAGCTACTTTCACGTGCCCGTCTTGATAGTGGAAGTACTATCTGTAAAAAATTATCTAGGAAGGCAAAAGGTAAAGATTAGCACGTAAACAGGTTATTACACTTTAGACAATCAAAATTCGCTCCACAGCAGCGTCAGCCAGTAGCCTTAGAGATGAAGAACTTGATTTGTTCCTGGTCAGAGCTGGGGTTGCCAGAGAAATACAGAGAGCACTGCAGTGAGGACAAAACAGAAGTTCTCCTCCTGGGCCCTAAGGCCTCAAAACAGAAAATTTCAGATCTAATGCTTAATCTCGCAGACTACCCCATTACACCTGGCACAGTAGCTAAAAACCTAGGCGTCATACTCGACTCTGACCTATCATTTGATAAATACATAGATAATACTACTAGGATAGCTTTTCTACATCTCTGCAACATTGCTAATTTAAGAAATGCATTATCACAGGATGATGCGGAAAAATTGGTGCACGCCTTTGTTAGCTTCAGATTAGATTACTGTAACTCACTACTGTCAGGATGTTCAAATAGGAATCTAAATAAAACTCAAATAGTTCAAAATGCCGCAGCCAGGGTTCTGACCAGAACTAGAAAATTTCAGCATATCAGTCCAGTCCTATCAGCCCTGCATTGGCTCCCAGTTAAACTCCGTATTGACTTAAAAATTCTTTTATTAACTTATAAAGCATTGCACGGGCTTGCTCCTAAATACCTTCAGGAACTTATTTCCTATTATGAACCCCCACATCCACTAAGATCACAGGGTGCTGGTCTTTTATTAGTTCTACAAATTAACAAGGTAACAGCAGGGGGAAGAGCCTTTTCTTGTAAGGCCCCCCAGCTTTGGAATAATCTTCCTAAATGCATCCGGGACTCTGACACAGTCACAATCTTTAAGTCTAGGTTGAAAACCCACTTATTTAGTTTAGCGTTTGATAATTAATATCCCCCCTTAGATAAAGGTACAGATCCAGGGGTTCATAGATGAAGGGTTTTATGGTAGACTGGAGCGCTGGTGCTGTCGTCCTGTCACTGCTTGTGGTCACTCAAGTTTGTTGACAGTGCAGTGGATGGATGCCATTGTCTCAGAATGCCCCCAAGCCTTACCTTCTGATTCTGCCTTTTTTAGCTAGGCTTTAATAATTTAACTTAATGCCGGAGTTGCTGCCACACTCCAGAAATGTGTTTAATTTCACCTGTCCTGTATACAGTTGTGATCAAATTTATTCAACCCCCACTGAAATAAAGTGTTTTGGCCAGTTTGACATTGATTTTGATCATTTCAGTCATCTTATTTACAATTATATCAAAGAGGCACTTATAAATTAGACAAACATAACATAATATTTATGATGGAATAACCACAAATGTCTTTACTGTGCTCACATCATTATCAGTTTTATTCAACCCCCTAGTGACATTATTTTTTAGTACTTAGTACAACATCCTTTTCCAGTTATGACAGCTTTCAAGCGTGAAGCATAGCTTGACACAAGTGTCTTGCAGCGACCTATGGGTATCTTAGCCCATTCTTCATGGGCAAAAGCCTCCAGTTCAGTCACATTCTTAGGCTTGCGCACTGCAACTGCCTTCTTTAGGTCCCACCAGAGGTTCTCAATTGGATTTAAGTCTGGTGATTGCGATGGCCACTCTAGAATGTTCCAGCCTTTCATGTTCAACCATGCTCTAGTGGACTTGGATGTGTGCTTCGGCTCATTGTCCTGTTGGAAGGTCCAACGTCTCCCAAGCCGCAGGTTTGTGACCGACTCCATCACATTTTCCTCCAAGATCTCCTGGTACTGAAGGGAATTCATGGTACCCTGCACACGTTGAAGCTTTCCTGTACCATTAGAAGCAAAACAGCCCCAAAGCATAATTGACCCCCCGCCATGCTTCACAGTAGGCAAGGTGTTCTTTTGTTCATAAGCCTGGTTCTTCCTTCTCCAAACATAGCGCTGGTCCATTGTCCCAAACAGTTCTAATTTAGTTTCATCTGACCACAGTACACTGTTCCAAAACCTTTGTGGCTTGTCCACATGACTTTTGGCATACTGCAGTCGACTTTTCTTGTTCTTTGGAGTCAGCAAGGGGGTGCGTCTGGGCGTTCTGGCATGGAGGTCTTCGTTATGCAGTGCGCGCCTTATTGTCTGAGCTGAAACTTCAGTGCCCACATCTGACAGGTCTTTTTTCAGTTCCTTAGCAGTCACGCGGGGATTTTTCTCCACATTACGCTTCAGGTAGCGCACAGCAGTCGCGGTCAGGATCTTCTTTCTGCCACGACCAGGTAACGTTTCCACTGTGCCCTTTAACTTGAACTTGCGAATGATACTTCCGATAGTGTCTCTTGGAATATTTAACAACTTCGCAATCTTTTTATATCCATTGCCATTCTTGTGAAGAGCAATAACCTCTTCTCTTGTCTTCTGGGACCATTCTCTTGCCTTCACCATGCTTGGAAACACACCAGTAGATGTCTAGAAGGAGCTGAGTATCACAGTCCTTTTAAATCTGCCTAATTGGTGCTTATCATGCTTGATTGCTGCTCGTTGACATCCACAGATGTTTTCAATACCTGATGGAAAACACTGGAATGAACCTCTGTTCTTAGGAGTGGTAGTCGTAAAGGGGTTGAATAATTGTGTCAATGAAGAAATCACAAAAAGGCCATTTAATACTTTATGACAAAAAAAATTGATGCTATCTTAGTTGCATTTAGTTCTTTAACAAGTCCTTGTAAGATTTCATTATGAACACAATTACAAATGTGCACTGAATTCCATAAAACCCTTCGCAGCATTGGGGGTTGAATAAATTTGATCACAACTGTATGTCCTTATACAGAGCTAATTCTCCCTGTTTTACTTTTTCACATGGCTGCCCGCCTGCTTGAGGAATAATGAGATGAGGAGAGACAAGCGATCCATCCTGGGCCGGCCACCTCCTGCCTAACCGGATGCTTACACCATGATGGACATTATTACATCTTTTTCCTTTTCTTTCTCTTCTTTCTGTCTAAATTGTTATTGTTGTCATGGTGACCGGTGTCGGCCAGAGGAGGGTCCCCCCCTGAGTCTTGGTTCCTCTCAAGGTTTCTTCCTCATGCAAAAAAACTAGGGAGTTTTTCCTTGCCACTGTCGCCTTTGGCTTACTCACTGGGGGCTAGGACTCTGCACTTGTAAAGCTGCTTTGTGACAACAACTGTTGTAAAAAGCGCTGTATAAATAAAATTTGATTGATTGATTGCAGTAAAAAAAACCTCAACATTGCTCAGGGGTGCTATCATACTGAGAATCAGTGGGAACGGCCGGTTCAGATGCTGCACAAAGAGCAACAGGGATTGGAGCCGAGACATGATCTCACAGGTAGCGAACGTAAACTGTCGACGGGGGGGAGGGGGGGTTGAACACATTTGGGCGTCTGCTACCTGTTTGTTGTTGCCATGAAGGCAATCCCCGTCATCGTCTTGAGATCGCGGTGCGGGATTTCAAAATAAGAGCGGATAGCGCGATTGGAAAAAAAGATTCCTAAAAAAAAAACACTTTTCAAAACAGCTCGCGGGCCAGAAATAGATAACCCGTGGGCCGGATGTGGCCCGCGGGCCACTATTTGAGTATGGGGACCCTAAACAGTGTTTCTGATCATAACTTTTGAAGAATTTATTGAAAATTCATATTTTGTGTTTTAGTGTGTTAACAAGCTGTTTTATCATGTTTGCAAAGTTACACATGCATTTCCAAGCAAGTAGTAAGTCTTGCATTTAGGTATTCAAAACAGCGTTTCCTGGCCTTGTAAGCACCTTAAACAGTGTTTCTGAGCATAACTGAGTACAATATAGAAATGAGGATAAACCCATTAGAAAACAAAGCAGTCTGTGTAATCATCCAATACATTGTAATGTCCAATGTTATTGTATTTTAGCTTATTTACTGTATTATGTCAGTTCTTTGAATCTTATTAAAAACTTGACAGCGATGTGGATGTATCCCATATCGGAAAGGGTACCTCTGTAAGCTCTCCACTCATCACTAATGATAGTAGTTCCTCAATGAACATGGCATCACATCAAAGGAAGAAGACCACGCCTTGATCTACAAGCCGTAAAACTGGTCTGTGAGTTTCACCACACACACCCAAACCTCGCCCATACTATAAATGACCACAACAGTGTCAGGGTTGGACCCAGGACAGTTCCTCCGGTCGCCACAAGGAGGAGCCCGCAAGCTAGACCTGGGGGCAATCAGGCACAATAGGCTGCAGGTGTTTGCAGCCTACTTAAGGCGAGCAACTTCAGCAGTCCTTTGCTGAAGTTGTTAGTTGTATTCACGCTCGCAGCCTAAGCCAGTTACTCTTGCCTTTGTGCAGTAGCTACGTTTCTCTGTTTACTTCTGTTTCTCCCCTGAGTGTTCTCAGGTTTTGTCTCTCGTACGTTCTGTTTGTTTCTTCCCTCTCTGTTCTATGTCGGTTTGTCTACCAGTGTTCTGGTGGACAGGCTGACAGGTAATCTGGTAGAAGCTTAGGTCTTGCCTACCTAAGCTTAATCTATTTTATTTCTCCTTTTGACACGTTGAGCCATTCTCCGTGTGATTTTCGTTTTCCCGTTTTTTCTTTAGACGCGTTGTATTCCCTTCCGCGTGTCTTTGTTTGTTTACTTACCTGTTCTATACTCACGTCGAGTTTCTCCGTGTAGTTCTTCTGTTGTTCCCTCTGGGTTTTTTGTTTTCGTTTTCCCGCTGTCGCGGAGGTTTCAGTTTGGCTGTTTTTTGCCTTTTGCTTTTAGTGGGTTTGCACTTGAGTCCTACACTCCTCGAAACCAGCGCGACACCACCGTGTTCGGGGGTGCCTCGTTACAAACAGAGAAACTTTATTATCTATGATTTTGATGAACATATTTGGCAATTAATAATTAGTGATTAGCATTAACAACAATGGAAAGAAAATGTCTTGTGTCTTGTAACTACAAAAATAGAACAATAGCTCATGTTTTACATTCTGTTAATGCATTGTTTCAGGTTCAGTCAATTAATCAGTGTTGCCAACTTAGCGACTTTGTCGCTATATTTAGTGACTTTTCAGACCCTCTAGCGACTTTTTGTAGTAAAAAGCAACTAGCGACAAATCTAGCGACTTTTTGTGGTGTTATTGGAGACTTTTGGCGACTCTGAACAAACACTGTCCTCTGGGCCGTGAGCCCCACAACACTCAGTGCAGTCTCACACTCAGAGCAGACCCTCACCGCTCAACGTCCACACTGCAAATGAACTGTGCATGCCCAAAGCTGCCGCCGACGGCGGATGTAAATATGTGAGACACGGAAAGAAATCACTGAATTTAACTCGCACAGTCTCAGTCATTCTTCACCTCATTCACCACGTAGCCGGTCACTCGACTCGTCCACAGTGCGTCTCTGTGAAAGCTTAACATCTAGCTAACTTGCTCATCATGTCTCACTCTAAAATCTATTCTCAAAAATACAGGAAAGAGTGGGAATCAAATCCTGAATTTAAAGGCTGGCTGAAGCCATGTATTGGAGATAATACACGGTGCATACTGCCTGTATTGTAAGGTTGATTTCTATGCCAACTAGTTCCTGCTAACTCGGGGTACCCGCGGGTCCTTAAAATGTCTTAAATTTAGTTTTCCATATTCAAGGCCTAAAAATGTCTTAAAATGTCTGGAATTTTATGAGGGGAGGCATTAAATTATTATAAGTGTGTGTTGTTCAGTTGCTCTGGCGCGATGTGAACTTTGCCGAATCTAGCGCTAGGACCATGCAGAAAATAACCGCTACAGGGTCCTAGTGCTAGATTCCTAGCGTTGGAGTATACGGCCTCAACAACGTCAACAATTCTCGTTCGCCACCCCCCCCCCCCCCCAACGATGTGGAACACACCTGCATCCCCAGTAATAGTATTATTTTTTCTTGTGAGAGGTATTAAAAAGGTCTTAAAAGTCATTGAATTTGAGATTTAAAAATGTGCAGATACCCTGTAACTGCTACTCATATAGGCTACTAACATTTAACAACACAGCAAAAAAACTGTTTACGTAATTTACGTAAAAATTATTTATACAAAGCATTAAAGTCATGTAGTTCTTTTGAGAAGTGACTGCCTATTTCAAAGGCAACAGATGTTGTTCATTTGTAGTTCTAACATATTTAGGGTGTTTTTACTAATTTTTTAAATCTCTCCCAACGTTATTCTTTTACAGCTTCAAAAACATGTATTATGCAAATTAGGTGATGACGTCATTTAGCGACTTCTAGCGACTTTTAGGACAACCAATAGCGACTTTCCTTACTGAGGAGTTGGCAACAGTGCAATTAATGCCAAGTTAAAAAATCAGTCACTTTACTTGAAGCAAGTAGGGATGACATTTTAGATGTTCATGATATTTTTAAGAATTGAAAATGATGTATAAAATGTGTTATAATGAGTTATAACTGGTTAGAAATACAGGCTTCATATAACTTGTTACTGAATTATTTTAAGAATAATTACTGTGATGACCTGTAAAAAAACTACAGACATAAGCATCAATAACTTGCGTTTATGTTGAAAATTGCTTTCATCAATCACAGTAAACTCGGTTTGGCCACCAACATGCTGTCCTTTTTCTCTGATAAAGGAATCCATTGAATTTTTGCACACACTGCATAAACAATTGTAACGTTTGTCGGAGACAGGAGTGACGCAAACGCAAGTTGATGAATATTTATTAAAAAAGAGACAAACGCTTCACTACAAAATAGAAGACAGAAAGGGATAACACTTTAACGAGAGTACGAGACTACTAATTAAAGACAAGTACAGGATCATAAACTACACGTAGAACTATAAATTGACCAAGGGAGCAGCGACTAACGGAAGCGAGAGAAGAGAAACAAAACCATACAACAAACAACACACTTAACCAGACTACAACTAAACACAACAAAGGAAGGACTACAACTGAACATGACGAGGTTAAACATAAAAGACTAAGCAAACTAGACTACAGAGGAATGTAACCAGAGTACAACACTAGCGACAGGGAAACTAACAACAGTGCGATTGATAAATGAGACAGACAACACGGAGTGGAGCAGAAAGGCAACAGGAAGAGACCATACATTAACAGGAGCACTTAGAGAAAACACTAGAAACAAGAAACAGGATAATCCATGAACAGAGAACATGAAAGAGCAGGAAGGCAAAGGAAGACTGTCAGGAATGCCACCTGATCTTCCTTAATCAGCCTCACCTGCCCCTCATTACCACGCCCCCTTCAGTCTTACTTAAGCACATCACCAGCACATCTCAGTTGCAAAGTATTGCCGACTCATGCCGCGTACCAAGCCTTTCTATTACCTGTCTGCTTTCCTGTGTTCCGACCCTCGCTTACGTCCCCGACCTTGTCTCCTGCCTAGTCCCTCTGTACCTCCTGACTTCTGCTCCCCCAGTATGACCCTGGACCGTCCTGACCACGCCAAGAAAACGCTGTTACTACTGATCCTAGTACTCGTGATTCACCTGCCTGTTTCTGTACCAGCGTCTCATTTCAATAAAAGCGGTGTTCTTCCGCATTTGGATCCCTCTCTGCCTGTTCAATACGTTACAAGTGTGCAGGTAGCACAATTTAAGGAAGAAATTATTTTCTCTAATTCTGATTGTGGGAGTGGATGAAAAGCATCAAGTCTGTAATTTAAATCAATATCAACCAAACCAGATGACATACCCGTTGTATTGCTAATAAAAGGTTTTATATTTTTTCTAATATTCTCTATTTTATTATCAAAGAAATCTATAAATACATTACTAGAGAGGTTTACTGGAATCTGAGGTTCTGCGCCTGCTTGATTTTTTGTAAGTTTGGAAATAGTATTAAAAAGAAATCTAGGATTGTTTTTATTTTTCTCTATCAGTGAGGCTAAGTATGCTGAGCGTGCTTTAGTGAGAGCCCGTTTATACTCAATAATGCTATCCTTCCAGGCACAGTGGAATACTTCCAACTTTGTAGATCGCCATTTACGCTCTAATTTACGTGCTATTTGTTTTAAGTTTCTAGTTTGGTCGGTGTACCACGGGGCGAGCTTATTATCTTAATGTTATTATGTATATTAATGTTAATGGGCCCCCTAGCTAAATTCGCCTTGAGCCCCCAAATTGCTAAGTCCGCCACTGGTTGTAGTATGACTGTGGTCCTGGCTTGGGGTCATGGTATGGTGTCATAACATATGGAAGGCAAGGATACCCTCTGTCTGCCAAAAGGAGACCATTGTATTGTCCTCTAAGCACAAGAGGAATGCAGTGATATAGACTGAAACCATGTTAAAATGGAATGTGAACCACAGCAAAGGTTTCCCAGGCTTAACCTTGTTCAAATTTATTATATAGTGCATCATGCACTGATCCGGGCCATTTCGCTTCAAGGTTCGTAATCAGGTTTGAAGCATCACAGATTATCTAAATGGAAGATAACAGTAAGTTTATGAATAAATTAAATGCTACACTTTTATTTCCATCTATTTAACAAAGTCCATTTAAGATGGTCACTACCTGTAAATTAATGCTGTGGAATGATTTGCAGTTCACATAATCCCCTTCATTTTCTGCAGGTCCTATTATTGGGATGTGAGTTCCATCCGTGCAGCCAATGACTCTTGGAAATCCTGAGATATTAAAAAGATGTTGAGCTATTTCCACTTCCCAATTTTTTTCCTATTGTGATCTTGGTTAAATACAAACCTGCAACTCTGTGGAAAACCTCTTAGATTGTCATTAAAGGTTTATGTCCAGAAAACATCACAAAACTACATCAAACGCTTTAATACTAGACTTACTTTTTGTACGGCCCGACACACTGTAGCCTTCCCTATATGTTCCGCATCTCCTACATTGTATAGAAAAGACCCATTAGCAAAATAACGGAGCGCAATGCATAGTGTTTACAATGATGAGAGCACGGATCCACGATGTGTAAAATTAGAAATATGTGGCTTTACAATATTGTTAATGTATTTTATTGACTGTGCCGAAAAATAATAACGGTCGCGGAAATATTTGTCAGGTAACGACAGAATGTCAATTCTGGGTCTTATAACTCGTTCCCGATGAAGAGCGCGACGAATGATTAGTGCCTCGAAATCCACAGGAGCCGTAAGGATAGGACACGCCATGTTTGCTAGAGAAAAGTGTGTGTGAACCCGGGTCAGGTTTAAGTAAACCTGCCAGCGAGCAGGTTAGCTTCAGAGTGTAAGTTGCTATAGTAACTGACACCGAGTTTCAATAATCTCGGTTTCTGGAACGGAAAACCTCTGGTTTCCATGAATTCTCAGTTATCTTACCCGGTTTTATTGCTTAACCCGCTTCTCGGAATATCCCCCTGAAGTGCTGAATTAAGCCCTACAGTGCTGTGTTAATATTTATAAAGTGGTGGTAACAGCAGTGTTAATTTACCTCTTGCATTTTTTAGCTTGTCATAAATACTGTAGAAGTTAATTCAGCACTGTTTTTAATGTAAAAACAGTTGGACAGTTTTCTGATTAATATCATTCAATCAAACAAACACATTTTCAACTTTGGCCCCTGAAAAAATTTAACTTGGAACACACCACTGTTATCACACACACACACACACACACACACACACCCCAAAACCCACATCAATAGGTCACTAGACATCCTCTTATTCCCAGATATCACATTTACATACATACATATAAGCACATACACACACAGTCAGGTTCATTTACACTGCACACGCATCTACTCCTGATCTACTATGATTCATCTACTATGATCACACACACACACAGAGGAGGACATGGTATTTACCAGTTCTTCCGCATTTGGATCCATCTCTGCCTGTTCAATACGTTACAAAGACTCATGTACAATGACCGATGAGGGTAGACAGGGCAGGGGAAACTAAAATACACAACAACCAAGTAAGAAAACGAAACATAGGTGAGAACACTAAAGATGGGGCGTGGCAGACAGAAGGAAATCCAAGGAAACCGGGAAACAAGGCGGGACAAGGGAGGAGGGCGGAGCTGGACGTGACAACAATGCGCCATCCTGGATAGTGTTCGTGAACTGCCAGCTATGCCATCACTGATCATGTCGACTTGTCTTAGTTGAAGACCTTGGGCAAATCTGATGTTTTTTTTTATTTTTTATTTATTAAATGTTTTATTTGGGACAATGGTAGACATATACAGAATATAAAAAGTAGTAAATAACTGGTAGAGGATCATATATAATAGCATTCGACCAGTGCCCAATTTTACCATGTAACACAAACAGACAGACAGACGAAAGACAAAAACAACCAAGCAAAACAACAAAAACAAAAAGGAATAATAGTAAATAAATAAAATAAAAAGGGGTGGGGGGGGGGGGGTAAGAAGTCATTCAGTCATCAGAAAAAACCGTAAGTTTAGCAGTTCTGCACAAATTTGGATTTGGCTCATCCTTCATAAACTGGATCAAAGCCTTACATAGTTCTCCTAATGCACGGGTTAGGACAAACGACACCACCTCACAAAGCTTCACTCTGCAGAGGGGCACCAGGCAGGGCTGCCCACTATCACCCTCACTTTTCATTCTCTTCATTGAGCCATTAGCAGCAGCAATTCGACAAAATGCAAATATTACAGGAATTAACACAGGAACCACAAACCATAAGATAAGTCTCTACGCAGATGATGTATTACTTTTCCTACAGAACACACAAGCTTCCCTTCCGAATCCAATCAAGCTTATAGACAGCTTCTCTTCTATAACAGAATATTCCATCAACTGGGGCAAATCAACAGTTTTGCCTATAAATTGTAGTTACCAGAACACGACCAACACTCCACTACAATCAGGTAATATTAGATATTTAGGCATACATATCTCTGCTAAACTGTTAGACTTGGTGCAGTTAAATCATATCCCTCTATTAAAAACAATAGAAGATGATCTCACACGTTGGAACGCTTTACCTCTATCACTCATGGGGAGAGTCGCTACCATTAAAATGATGGTTCTACCCAAAGTTAACTATTTATTCTCACTAATCCCAAATAAACCCTCTGCTGCTTGGTTTAAATCCTTAGATTCAAACATCTCAAAATTTCTATGGAAAAACAAGCCATCAAGAATAAGTATGAAAACCTTGCAAAAGCCAAAACGCAATGGTTGCTTAGAATTACCAAATTTTTATCAATATTTCTTAGCCAATAGATTACAGTACATTTTAAAATGGGTCAAATACGACTTAATAGACAGGCCATGGTTAGACCTAGAACAAGCATTCTGCGGGAAAATAAAACTCTCAGACCTACCTTACATTAGCTCTAATATTAAGCGTCAGGACTGTTTTAAAAGCTATAGTATAAATACTTCACTGACAGCCTGGTGGGAATTCCTTAAATTAACTCGGTCCCCACTCATCCCATGCAAACTAACACCCATTTGGAACAATCCAGACATCTGTCAGAACAAGAAAGTACTACATTTCACATCATGGCATGACAAGGGAATAAAAAATTTAGAACATGTTATTAAAGATGGAAACTTTGTCACATTTCAGGAACTTGTATCAGAATATGGAATAAACAACAGTAGATTTCTGGAATATCAACAATTAAAATCCATCATTCAACAAAGATTCAACCGAACTAATGGATTCATGGAAATATTAACACCTAGTATTTTAGACATTGTATTAAAAAATTCAGTCCAGAATCTGTTCAGGGAGGGACCGAAAAAATACATATGGCTCAGGTTGCAGGGACTAGCACCACACCTATCACATTCGTCAATAATGTTTGGATGAAATTTTGCCAGATGATGTTTTGAGCGATGAACTCTGTGAAGGACCTTAAACTGTATTAGTTGGAGTTTAGCACACGGCGCGCTGGGACGTACGATGCCCGTGGCCTCGTCCCGCCACTGCTCTGAAAATGTAGTACCGAGCTCACTCTCCCAAGACCTTCTATATTTGTCCAGTGTGTGCCCATCCGTGCTTAGTAAGTGGGAATAGATCTTAGAGATGACTGATTTCTGATAAGAAGCAATGGATAGCAGATCATCACACAAAGTCTTGGCAGGAAGTGAGAGGTAATTTGGGAATTTTTTAATACAATGTCTAAAATACTAGGTGTTAATATTTCCATGAATCCATTAGTGGCTATATTTGGTTTTTCTAAAGATATTCCTGCGCTGACCACACTTCAATATCAGGTCTTAGCTTTTACTTCTTTATTAGCGAGGCGACGTATTCTTCTACTATGGAAGTCCCCAACTCCTCCATCAATTTCCTCTTGGTTTCAGGATGTAATTTACTTTTTAAAATTGGAGAAGATCAAATTTACAACAAAAGGTAACACGGCCACATTCTACCATAAATGGAATTCACTTCTGTCATATGTTGCTTCACTTACGGTTTTTTCTTTTTTTTTTTTTTTTTTTTTGGCCCACCTCCACCCCCCCATCTTTGGAGGACAACTTTGTTTTAATGTACAGATTAAATGGCAATTATAACTGTCAGGGCTGGCTCGGATGCCGTGCCGTCTACATCCACAAGGGGCACCCGAGCCAGTCCTAGACTCCGGCAACGCAATCAGCAATGATCTGTCTCACCTGTTGGCATGGCTTCTTAAGGAAGCCAGTGGAGACAGATCATTGCTGATTCGTTGTGGTTATGCCGTTACGCTCTCAGCCTCTCTCTTACTCTGTTTTGCAGCGTTTGCCTCTTTAGGTGTCTCGCCACCTATCTCTCTTCTCTGTCTTTTTTCAAGTCCTCTCCTGCGTCCCTTACTGACCTCCCTCAAGTTTTCCTCAACCTGTTTACCTTCCTATCCCGTTGCTGTTCGTATGGGAAGGGTTTTTTGTTTGAATAGCCTTTTTGCTATTAGTCAGCTCCTTCCCCTGACGTCCTTGTTTTTGCCTTATTTCTTTTTACGCGTTGAGCAGTCCGTGTTTATTCAGGCGCTCCTTTTAGTTCTGTTATTTATTGTGGCACTTGGTTCCACCTCTCTCTCGCTCTCTCTAACACGGTGTGTGCGTCCCTACCACCGTCGTTACAGAACGAATCAGCCAGTGACATGGAACCAGCCGCTTCTAACGAAGCAGCAGAACTAAGGGCAGCCCTCTCCCAGCAGGGTCAGTTGTTAGGCAGCCATGACCAGGTCCTCCGCCAGATCATGGATCAGCTCAACAACGTGACCACTGCCATTCGGGCTTTAAGTAACCCGTCTCCCGCTCATCGGGATCCGCCTCCCGCAAGCCCAGCTGAACCCGCAGCAGCCCCGCGGCACTTCGAGCCTACTCTCCCCGCCCCGGCTCGCTATTCAGGGGATCCCGAAGGGTGTAGGGGTTTTCTACTACAGTGTTCGCTTGTATTCGAACAGCAACCTCTACGCTTCCCTACCGAGCGCGCAAAAATAGCATACGTGATAGCCTTACTTACAGACAAAGCCCTGGCTTGGGCAACCCCGGTATGGGAAAAACAGAACGAAGTTTGTGCTACTTACGATAGCTTCTCCCGGGCCATGAAAGGAGCCTTCTACCATCCCTCGTCGGGCGGGGTTGTCGGTCAGCGGCTTCTGCGTCTCAAGCAGGGAAAGCGGTCCGTAGCAGAGTACTCCATAGAGTTTCGCACGTTGGCAGCCGAAAGTAGTTGGGGTTCGGACTCCCTCATGTCCGTGTTTTTGGAAGGGCTAACGGAGGAGTTGAAGGACGAACTAGCTCTCCGCGACCCTCCGTCTGATCTAGAAACGCTGATCAGCTTGACGGTACGGCTCGATAACCGCCAGCGCGAGCGCAAAAACACCAAAAAGCATTTCCATCGCGAAACACCCCGCATGCCTGACGTTGTGCAGTCCGGTGAAACCGATAATCCCAGTAGTGAACCGCAACCCATGCAGCTCGGTCATACACGCCTGTCACGGCAGGAAAGACAGGCGCGTTTACAGGAGGGGCGGTGTCTGTATTGCGGGGGCGGGGGACACCAACGTACCAAATGCCCCGAGCTGCAGGGAAAAGACACGACCCACCAGTAGACGGGAAGGCTCTGGCGGGTCGTAACACAAGTCCTCCCACAACCGGTTTATCCATCCACGTTTCGTTGTCGTGGCATAAAACACAGGAAAAGCGCCTTATGGCTTTTGTTGATTCTGGTGCCGCGGCAAATTTTATCGACAGCTCTTTAGCGCAGGAATTACAAATCCCTCTGGTTCGCCTTGAAAAACCCCTCGCTGTCGCCGCGGTGGACGGCCGCGCCCTTATCTCCGGCGGTATCGACCGCCAAACCATACCGCTGGAGATGCACGTCGGGGAGCACTTTGAGTTAGTCACCCTATATGTTATCAGCGCCCCTCACATGCCGCTCATACTAGGGTTTCCATGGCTGCAACGACACAACCCTGACATAGACTGGCTCTCGCGCAGTATCGGGTCTTGGGGTGCTATGTGCAAAAACACATGTCGTAAGAGCCTCCCTGCTTCTTCTGCTGAAAAGCCGGTCGAGATCGTTGACCTGTCCTCTGTCCCTGCTGAATACCACAACCTCCAAGCGGTGTTCAGCAAAAAGAAGGCCAGTTTTCTTCCGCCTCACAGGTCTTACGACATCGCCATTGACCTACTTCCCGGGTCTAGTCCTCCTAGGGGTCGTCTCTTCTCTTTGGCCGCCCCCGAGCGAAGAGCCATGGAAACGTACATCCAGGAGGCGTTAGCCGCTGGGTTCATACGGCCCTCCACGTCTCCAGCCGGTGCTGGTTTTTTCTTTGTCGGCAAGAAAGATGGTGGGTTGAGGCCATGCATTGATTACAGGGGTCTCAATAAGATCACTGTCAAAGACCGTCACCCCCTGCCACTTATGTCAACGGCCTTTGAGGCACTCCAACAAGCTACCATTTTCACTAAGCTAGACCTTCGGAGTGCCTACAACCTAGTGAGGGTCAGAGAGGGGGATGAGTGGAAGACAGCCTTCATCACACCATCGGGTCACTACGAGTACCTTGTGATGCCGTTTGGTCTGATGAACGCCCCGGCTGTCTTCCAGAGACTTATTAATGAGGTGTTGCGTGAGGCTCTCGACCGGTACGCCTTCGTGTATCTTGACGACATCCTTATTTACAGTAGTTCACGTTCTGAGCACGTCAAACACGTCAGGAGGGTTCTGTTCGTTAAATTAGAAAAATCCCTGTTTCACGTCCAGGAGGTGGCCTTTTTGGGCTACAGAATAGCCCAAAACGTTCTTGCTATGGATCCTGCTAAGATCAGAGCAGTCGCCGACTGACCCACTCCCACATCGCTTCGTTTGGTTCAACGGTTCTTGGGGTTTGCTAATTTCTACCGTCGCTTTATTAAGAACTACAGCACTCTGGCTGGTCCCCTCATTGCGCTTACCAAGAAAACCCCGGGTCCCTTTGTCTGGTCTCCTGCTGCCCAGGAGTCTTTTGATAAGCTCAAGGAGCGGTTCACCTCGGCACCTGTTCTGTGCATGCCTAACCCTGACCTACCGTTTGTGGTGGAAGTCGATGCGTCTGACTACGGGGTTGGGGCCGTCCTTTCCCAGAGAACGGGTATGCCACTTAAGCTCCACCCTTGTGCTTATTACTCACACCGTATGTCTCCTGCCGAGCGTAATTACGATGTGGGTGATAAGGAACTCTTGGCTGTAAAGCTAGCCCTGGAAGAATGGCGGCATTGGCTGGAGGGGGCCAAGCACCCGTTTCTTGTGTGGACAGACCACAAGAACTTGGCCTACCTCCAGCAAGCCAAGAGGCTCAATCCCCGTCAGGCCAGGTGGTCGCTTTTCTTTGGGCGCTTCGAGTTTACCCTCTCCTATCGCCCAGGGACTAAAAACGTTAAGCCCGATGCTCTCTCTCGTCAATGGGAGACACCCCCCGACTCCACCGAGCCCGGTACGGTCATTCCCGCCTCCAAAATCGTTGCGCCCATTCAATGGGAGGTCGAGACCGCCGTTAAACGGGCGTTAGCAGCCGATCCTGGCCCAGGTGGTGAGCCATCGGGTCGTCTCTTTGTCCACCCTAACCTGCGAAAGAAAGTCATGGAATGGGGTCACAACTCACCCTTTGCTGCGCATCCTGGCTCTCGTCGTACGGCAGAACTTATTCGTAGACGGTTTTGGTGGCCGGGGATTGATAAGGACGTTAGCGACTTCGTTTCGACCTGTGCCACGTGCGTACAAAATAAAACGACCCACTCTAAGCCCTCGGGTCTTCTTCACCCCCTGCCTATTCCATCCAGGCCCTGGACTCACGCCTCTTTAGACTTTGTTACGGGGTTGCCACCCTCCCGTGGCAACACTACCATATTAGTTATCGTGGACAGGTTCTCCAAGGTAGCTAGGTTCGTAGCCCTCCCCAAGCTCCCGTCTGCCAAAGAGACCGCCTCGCTCTTCCTGCACCATATTGTCAGGCATTTTGGGTTCCCCGTCGACGTGGTTTCCGATCGTGGGCCGCAATTCACTAGCCGGTTTTGGGGGGCTTTTCTGGGTCTGCTTAACGCCAAGGCCAGTCTGTCCTCGGGTTTCCATCCCCAAACCAACGGTCAGACCGAGAGGACCAATCAGGACCTGGAGCAGACTCTCAGGTGCCTGGCGTCCTCCAACCCCTCCTCCTGGGCTGACCAGCTCCTCTGGGCCGAATACGCCCACAACACCCTATGGCACTCTGCCCTCGGGATGTCACCTTTTGAGTGTCTCTATGGCTATGCCCCTCCTATGTTTGCTGACCAGGAGGACGAGGTGGCGGTTCCGGGTGCCCGTGCCTTGGTGCGGCGGTGCCGGTTGGCGTGGAGTAAGGCCCGTAGGGCCCTTCTGTCTGCCTCAGCCGGTTACCGTCGCAACGCTGACAAGCACCGTCTTCCGGCTTTGTCTTTCCGCCGCGGGCAGCGGGTCTGGCTTTCCGCCAAGGATCTGCCGGTCCGTGGTGGAACCAAGAAGCTGGCCCCTCGGTTCCTGGGTCCCTTCAAGGTGGACAGGCGGATCAATCCCGTCTCTTATCGGCTGCTGCTCCCTCCTTACATGAGGGTCCATCCGGTGTTCCACGTCTCGCGTCTCCGCCCTGTTTTGTGTCACATGCCTCGTGCTCCGGCCCCGCCGCCTCCCCGCATGGTTGACGGCGGTCCGGTGTACACCGTTTCTCGGTTGTTGGATCACCGCCGTGTTCGTGGTCGGGACCAGTACCTCGTTGACTGGGCGGGTTACGGGCCCGAGGAACGGTCATGGGTCCCCGCCTCTCGGGTTGTCGACCGCTCTCTTATTCGTGACTTCCGTCGTGACAGGGCTGCCGCTCTGGGCCCGCGGGGTCTCGGGCCTAGAGGGGGGGGCTCTGTCAGGGCTGGCTCGGATGCCGTGCCGTCTACATCCACAAGGGGCACCCGAGCCAGTCCTAGACTCCGGCAACGCAATCAGCAATGATCTGTCTCACCTGTTGGCATGGCTTCTTAAGGAAGCCAGTGGAGACAGATCATTGCTGATTCGTTGTGGTTATGCCGTTACGCTCTCAGCCTCTCTCTTACTCTGTTTTGCAGCGTTTGCCTCTTTAGGTGTCTCGCCACCTATCTCTCTTCTCTGTCTTTTTTCAAGTCCTCTCCTGCGTCCCTTACTGACCTCCCTCAAGTTTTCCTCAACCTGTTTACCTTCCTATCCCGTTGCTGTTCGTATGGGAAGGGTTTTTTGTTTGAATAGCCTTTTTGCTATTAGTCAGCTCCTTCCCCTGACGTCCTTGTTTTTGCCTTATTTCTTTTTACGCGTTGAGCAGTCCGTGTTTATTCAGGCGCTCCTTTTAGTTCTGTTATTTATTGTGGCACTTGGTTCCACCTCTCTCTCGCTCTCTCTAACACGGTGTGTGCGTCCCTACCACCGTCGTTACAATAACAATTCTGTATAATATATAGTATAGTGATAACAATATATAATATAGTGATAACAATATGCAAAGTGATATTGGGGTTAGGTGGACCAAGAAAAGAGGGGGAGAGAAAGAATAAAAAGGGAAAAGACAAAGAGGCAGGGGAAGAAGAGAAGAAGAAAAAAAAATAATAATAATAAAAAAAAAAAAATGATAATAATAAAATAAAACACGCAACCAGCTCAAATGACCACTTCAAAGAAGAACAGAAAGTAAACCAAATACATATAGTACAAATGAGTGCGATGTATGGGTGTGTGTGAGTGTGTGTTTATGTGCAACCTAAAAGTGCAACATAGGATAGATGTATGGAATGTACTTACCAGCCAGGGTGGATAGCTGCGACAACATTCCCCCAGAGGCCAGAGGCGGGCAGAGAAAGACCCGGGAATCCCACCTGCCCACGGCCCCCCAAGGAGCGGTGGAGTACCAGAGCCGCACTTCCCAGAAACCCTCACATGCCCACCCCCACAGGTGGGAGAGAGAGACCCCGGACAGCGCCCCACCAGTCAAGGAGCGCAGATCCGGGGGAACCAGAGGGAACAGAGCCCCCCCCCCCCAGGATGATGCCCCCCCCGTCATGGGCCAGCGGCAAAGCCACGGCGCCACTCGCCCGGAATGCCATCCACCACCCGGCAGGGCCCACCTCCCGCCGAGGAGCACCCGGCCGCCCCGAACCACAACCGCCCAGGAGAGCGGGCCAAGCCGGACCCCGGAACCCCAAGGCGGCCCCCCTCTGGAGTGGTGCAGTAATCTCAGGGGAGCACCCGGGAGTGAACCGGGCACGACCAGCCCAGTCCCAGAACCAGCTGTCCTCACCCATACACTCAAACTCAGATTTACATTCGCCCCTATACACCCCTACCATGCACACACCCTCCCCCATACACATATACATACACTCAAATTCACCCTCACACGTAGACCTTTACACATATACACCTACATGCATGTTCACCCCAACATAAATTCCTTCACACATTCGACCACACCCATAGACACTCCTGTGCACATATATACACCTCCAAATTTACCCACACATGCCCATATATCCCCTCCCTCCAACACGTACTCATTCGTCCACTTATTCAAAAAGAAACAAGGACACACACTTATCCAAACTAGCACACCCTCTGCGGCGGGGGCAAATGGCTTGACCAGCAAGGACCGGTAGTAGTCCTAGGAAGCCACCAGCCCAGTCCCGCGCCAGCGATCCACCCCCGGCTCAGGTTGCAGGGACTAGCACCACACCTATCACATTCGTCAATAATGTTTGGATGAAATTTTGCCAGATGATGTTTTGAGCGATGAACTCTGTGAAGGACCTTAAACTGTATTAGTTGGAGTTTAGCACACGGCGCGCTGGAACATACGATGCCCGTGGCCTCGTCCCGCCACTGCTCTGAAAATGTAGTACCGAGCTCACTCTCCCAAGACCTTCTATATTTGTCCAGTGTGTGCCCATCCGTGCTTAGTAAGTGGGAATAGATCTTAGAGATTACTGATTTCTGATAAGAAGCAATGGATAGCAGATCATCACACAAAGTCTTGGCAGGAAGTGAGAGGTAATTTGGGAAAAGTGAGGATATGCAGTGTCTAACCTGAAAGTAACGAAACATATGTGACATTGTCAGGTCAAAATCTGAAACTAACTGCTGAAAAATACAGAAAGTGCCAGCTTTGTAAAGATCTTGAAAAGAGCAGATACCTCTGTCCCGCCATATATTAAAAGCTGTGTCAGTCAGAGCAGGTGGGAACAGGTGGTTATTTAACAGGGGCATAGCTGGGGAGGGTAACTTTAAATTAAAATGACACCTGAATTGGGCCCAGATGCAAAGTGTGGAGAGAACCAGCGGGTTATCCGTAAATTTGGAAATCTTTAGTGGTAAGGAAGAAGTGAGCAGTGAGAGCAGTGAGGACGAAGAACAGGACTGCGATTCCAATCTGCACCACAGCAGTTCAGGCGAATGAAGCCAGTAAAGAGTTTTGTGTATGTGGGCAGACCAGTAGTAAAACCTTAAATTGGGAAGAGCCAGGCCTCCGTCAGAACTAAATCTTTGAAGAATGGAGTATCTTACTCTAGGAACTTTTCCATTCCATATAAACGTGCTAATAAGTGGATCCAATGTTTAAAAAAGTGTTTGGATAAAAATAAAGGGATTGTTTGGAATAAAAAGAGGAACCTGGGCAGCACATTCATTTTTACAATGTTAATTTTACCAATCAACGATAATGGCAGAGACCTCCACCCCTGTAAATCTTGCTTAAGTTTATTAATTAAAGGGGAGAAGTTTGCGTGAAAAAGGGATGAAACAGTACGTGTGACCTGGATCCCTAAGTGGTTAAAACCATTAAAGGCAAATTTGAATGGGATTGTGGATTGGTTAAGGGAAGTTGCTAGTGAGTTCACCGGGAAGCACTCACTTTTCTGCAAGTTCACTTTAAAACCTGAAAATGAACCAAATGTAGATAAGAGCGTTAGAACTGGAGGAAGGGATGTCACTGGATCACTCATATACAGCAGAAAGTCATCAGCGTAAAGAGATATCTTCAATTCCAAACCAGCACGAGAAATACCTTGAAAAGTTGGGAGAGATTTCAACGCTATGGATAGTGGCTCCATAACAAGGGCAAAGAGTAAGGGAGACAGGGGGCATCCCTGTCTGGTCCCTCGCAATATGGGGAAGTAATCAGATCGGTCACCATTAGTAATTACACTGGCTCTGGGGGAAGTGTATAACAATTTGATCCAGGATATAAATTTATCCCCAAATCCAAATCTACCTAAAACCTCAAGAAGGTAACTCCACTCGACCCGGTCAAATGCCTTTTCAGCATCAACTGAGATAACCAGTTCAGGAGTGGAGGAAGAATGTTTGGCATAGATCACATTGAATAGAGTGCGAATGTTGGAGAACAAGTGGCGTCCCCTAATAAAACCATTTTGGTCCTGAGAAATAATATTCGAGAGAATTTTTTCCAGACGCTGGGCCAGTAATTTTGCCAGGATTTTAACATCTGCATTCAGAAGAGATAAGGGCCTGTAGGAAGTGCAGAGATCAGGATCCTTCGCCTTTTTTAGAAGAAGAAAAATAAAGGCTTCGGTTAAAGTGGGAGGTAATGAACCAGATGAAAGTGATTCATTAAACACTGATAACAGCAGAGGAGCCAGTTTTCCCCCAAACTTCTTAAAAAATTCAGCTGGAAACCCATCAGGTCCAGGAGCCTTGCCGGACTGCATACTTTTAATGGAGGCAACAAGTTCCTGTAAACACAATGGGGATTCGAGTGCATCTACATCCGCGTGGCTAAAAGATGGGATGTCAAGACCATCCAGAAAGGTGGACATTACAGTTTCATCCGCCGGTGACTCAGAGCGATATAAATTCACAAAGAAAGATTTAAAAGTATTGTTAATAGATGACGGATTAGAATGTAAGGTTCCATTAGAGTCTGCGATTTTGGGGATTATCCGAGATGCTGCTTTCCACTTTAACTGGTGAGCTAAGAGTCTGGATGGCCTATCACCATGTTCATAATAGTTGCTACGTGTTCTCATCAGCAGTTTTTCAGCATCAGTCGTGGTGATCAGGTCTATTTCCATTTGCAAATCCGATCGTTGTTTTCGCAGAGTGGGAGATGGATTAGAAGAAGTAAGCTTGTCCAGATCAGAAATTTTTTGAATTAGTTCTTGTAGTCTAAGTCTACAAGCTCTGTTGGAGTGCGATGTATAAGAAATAATCTGGCCCCGTAAATAGGCTTTAAGGGATTCCCAGAGGAGTGAAGCAGAAGTATGTTCATTGGAGTTCAGAGCAACAAAATCCTCAATAGAGGACGAAATGAACGCATTAAATTTCTCATCTGATAACAACAATGAGTTGAATCTCCAAGGTGGAAAAACAGAGGATCGGGCCGAAAAATGAATATCTACAGTAAGAGGGGCGAAATAACTATTGGGTGATACTTGGAAAAGGATACTTTAGGAATAAGGGAACTATCCAGAAACCAATAATCAATACGAGAGTAAGTTGAGTGCGGGTGAGAGTAAAAAGAGAATTCCCTAGACCCAGGATTGAGGAATCTCCAAGGGTCGACAATACCATATTTGGAAATAAACTCCTGAAATGTCTGAGACATGGAGGATCGAGGCACTACAGTGGGATCTGACCTGTCCAAAGCTGGCACAGTCTTGGTAGGAATGGAACCTTGTGATGATGGGGCGTGGAGGGTCGCCGAGCTTCGGCTTAGGAGCAAGCGAACGATGAGCTCGATCTATCACCGGAGATTTCTCCAATATGAACGCATCCTTTAATAAAGTAGACACGTTAGATGCGGTGACCGAAAATGAATCGTCCTCCGGGACTCCGATGATACGGATGTTCTGACGGCGGGATCTGGACTCCAAGTCATCGCACTTTGCATCCAATCTGTTGAACTCCTTAGTGAGGTGATCAACTTTAGCCTGCAGCTCTGCTACATCGTCTGTGCATGTGGACAGAGATCGCTCCATGTCTGACACCGTAGTTTTTAAAGCAGCACACTTGACTCGAACAGCTGTAATATCCCGGTTCGCTTTTCATATACTGAAGTTCAGTTTTGATTTTGGAGTAGTGTTCCTCCATCACTGATCGAATCTCAGCTACCACTGTGCTGGCGATTTCTGACTTCATTGTAGATAAATCCATAGCCCCCATGGACGTAGCTTCCGAGTCACCGCGCTCAGGTACAGTAGAGGGCGAGGACTTAGCCTGCGCGACAGGCCTAAGGACAGACTGCGATGGTCCCGGCGTTTTAACAGCTTTCTGAGACATTATTTTAACTAGAAATCACCACAGAGTTATAATAAAATAAAAAGAAAGGTAAATAATCAAATTGAATATAAAATGGGTTCTACTATATTTTAAAAAATAACTGCCACTCCACGGAGCGCTCCACACACACGTCTACTCCATGCCAAACTGGAACCGGAAGTCAATCTGATGTTTAATCAAATGAATGAATCATTTTTTTCCTTTCTTGTAAAGTTTTAATCCACTTTAACTTTTATCTTCCACTCCTACGTTGGTGCTCAAAGTTGAGGCCATATTTCTGTATATATGATATAAATATCATTGGATTTTCACTTTTTTCATAAACAGCAATAAAAATAACCAAATTATACTAATGAGACTAAGGTATGATAGTCATTTTTAATGACAAAAGTGAACTTATACTACATATCTGTGAGTCACAAAAGTATGCAACCTTTAACATGAAAGAGGAAGTGATGAAGAAGTTAAGCATAAATAACACAAAATGAATATCAACAGAAGATCTATATAGTTTCTATATAGACTAACATATAGAGAGATATTAGATGGTCTAGATGATTTATGTAAACTATCTGCTAAAGATGGATACCACATATTTTCTTTTCAATCTGATACCATGTGATAATGTGCTGATACATTATCAATACAGGCTAGCTTTAGATTTTTGAAAACATACAACAATGTGAATAGTAAAATAATGTATTTGATAGCTGTTGCATTTGTATAAAATGAATTACTGCACGAAGGGAAATGCCAGGCATCAAGGTAGATGATTGTGGAATGAAGAATCTTTTTCTTCTTCTTCTTGTTTCGGCAATTCCTGTTTAGGGGTCGCCACAGCGGATCAAAATTCTCCATCTGGCCCTGTCCTGAGTGTCCTCCACTGACACACCAGCCACTCTCATATCCACTACCACTGCATCCATAAACCTCCTCTTAGGTCTACCTCTCCTCCTCTTGCCTGGAATTTCCATCCTCAAGACCCTCCTACCAATATACCTCTCCTCCCTCCTCTGTACATGTCCAAAAAATCTCAATCTCGCTTCTCTAACTTTATCTCCAAAACATGCTACATGTGCTGATGCTCTAATAAACTCATTTCTGATCCTATCCTTCCTCGTCACTCCAAATTAGAATCTCAACATCTTCATCTCAGACACCTCCATCTCCCTCACCTGATCTACAACTGCGTGCCCATTTGCTCAGCTAGTTGCTTGCTGTGTGTGGGGGGCTTTATTGTGCAAAACTTATAGAGATTCTTGATTTGTTTGTGACCTTGCATTTGTCAATTGTTTAATTTTTTGTCTCCGTGTACTAGGAAATGAGTGTTATTGGGGAGGATGCAACCTCAATAGACAGACATGTAAAAGTCCTGCAGGACCAGTACAGACGGACACAGCCAGACAATGATGTTGTGGAACAACTAATGATGAGGACGTTTGCCTGGAGAAGAAAGGAGATTGCTGATGGAATGACTGTAAAGGATGCAGTCAACAAATATCCATTTCTTAGGAATCCATATGGAGTTAGTTACTTTTTTTCTTGTGTATTTAGTAGTTAATTTAGGGCTGCATGATGTGTGCATTTTCTGTATTTTCATGACCATTTATATTGTAGATTCTCACTGAAGATGTCAACTATGAATGAACACGTGGAGTTTTGTACTTTGTAATAACTGAAAACATGTTTCATGTTCCAGTGTCTTCACAATTGCCACCCTTTGCTCTGATTACTGCTTTGCACACGCTTGGCATTCTCTCAATGAGGTATTCAAGAGGTAGTCACCTGAAATGATTTTCCAACAGTCTTGAAGGAGTTCCCAGAGGTTTTTAGCACTTGTTGACCCCCTTGCCTTCACTCCACATGTTCATTCATAGTTTTGATGCCTTCAGTGAGAAAATGAAAATACAGAAACGCATTGAATGAGAAGGTGTGTCCAAACTTTTGGCCTGTATAGTGTGTGTGTACTTAATAATGTTTGTTTATTATTAGCTGCATCAGGAAATGGGTCGCCTGCATGAAGCAATCGATGTGAGTCGTCGCTTTCAAGCTGGATTTGGACATATTGTGTCAAGTGTTCTGAGGCTGGCTACAGGAAAATCGCCCTTAGCAAAGCTACACACGGAGGCATGAGAAGATGCACTCAATGAGGATCTTTCTGGTATGGGATCTTTATCAGTTTTTATGCCATTATGTTTCATCTGATCTGATCTCTGTATTAAAGTTTTTTTTTGTTCTGCTTTAGCAATTGATTTCAGAGCAGCTCTTCTGATGTTACCGGCCTTGTTCAGGGAGAAACTTGATGGTTACATCATGCTTGGAGAGGTTGTTTTCTTTAATTTAATACAATTTTGTAACGGTTAACTTTAAAAAATGTTAGTTACTGTTAGTCCTGATATTCAGTTTACTAGATGCACAAAACACATTTTCATTATCTTATTAGCAATTTCTAAAAAACTAAAATTTTATTTTTTGATAAACTACCATATCCATAGTTGTCTAAACTGATATTCTAGGTTGTGGCGATAATTGTTAAAATGAGAAACCATCTTTGAGAATATTTAATTGTTACTTAGAGTAATGAAGGTATTGCTAAGAAATAGGGGTGTAACAGTACACAGTTCATGGTTCGGTTCGCACCTTGGTTCTAATCTCATGGTTTGGTGTGATTTCGATACAGTAGGAAATGTTATATTTTAAACAGAGAGTTGTGAACCTTGTAGAATGCACCATGTACAATTTATATTTCCCAGCACCCCAGTGTAAACTGAGGTTGTATTCCTATCTAATCTGAAAATCAGCTCTTATGTGTACTGTTCTAAAATGCTTGTGCAAGTTGTGCAACAAGGAGTTTAAATTGGTTATTATATGCCTATTTAAATTATCCCAAGAGCTTTCGCAGTAGGTTGGAATAGCTGGCATTCTGCATAGCCTCAATATGGTAACTTTATTATAACAGAACTCATATATTGCCTTATTGTGACGTGCAGGGTGAGCAACTCAAAAAGGAAGCGATCACGCCAAGTCTCAGGGAAAGAGGATGGTTTAATAGAAAGTGTGCAAACCAAAAACCCGTGCATTGTTCCAAATGAAGGAAATAATAACCTGCAGTCAACTGGTACAAAGACAAGACGTATATAGACGAACAAACGACCCTCAGGTGAGACGGATCACGGGTCCCGCCCACCTGAGGGACGAACATCACGTGACCAAAAACAGGACAGCTGCCGCTGTAACCGGGGGCGACCGGTAGGGGGCCCCCCCACAACGTGACAGACCCCCCCACCAAAGCCGCACTCCCCTCCGGATGTGCGGCTTACAGCAGCAGCACACAAAACACAACAAAGGGGCGGGAGGGCGGGGACAAGACAGGGACCCGTTCCCTGCCGTCCTGAGCTGAAACACAAAACACAAAACACATAAGCTCCTCGTCACAGGACGCAGACCAGGCAGGGACCCGTTCCCTGCAGTCCTGGAGCTGAAAACATAAAACACATAGGTTAGCTCGCCTCCTGGGCGGGACCCTGGACCGACCGGGCCGTCAACAAGACGATAACCACGCCCCGGTCGGTCACAGGGCCCTCGCGCCCTAAACCGGCCTTAGGCCGCTTAAGCCCCACCGCTGTGTGCGGACCGGGAGCACATGGCCCAACACACGTCACAGGTGTGGATGTGTGCAGGCCGCCACACTGGGGTGCGGCCACGGCTTCCACAAACACCTCCCGAACCTACCTTCTTGCTCGGAGCTGACCCCTGCCCTTTTCGCTAGGGGTCACCCCAGACTCCTGGGGAGTGAACCCCTCCCGGGGCCCCTCATCTCAAGGTGGACTCCTCCACCCAACCCAGGAGCGCCAGAGACCAGGGCCCTGGCAATGCGCATCAGGGACACGCTGGTCACCCCGAGCTCGAAGGAGAGAGTCTCCTCCTGGAGACCCCACTAGGTCCGGGAGTGCCGCAGTCCACCACCAGGAGCGACCTGCAACACATCACACACACACGCACACAGACAACATACAACACAACACATACTGCCCTGCCTGTTAAAACTCCCTTTACCCAGGGGGGAGGAGACCCCTTCTTAGCCTGAGGAGACACCCTGCCGCTAACACCCCAGGCATCCTCTGCCTCCTTAAAGGGGTACAGGGGCTCCTACCTGCTCAGGGGTCCCTCCCAACAGGACAGGTCTCCCAACGGAGCAGCGCCTTCTGAGCCACATTCTGTGGCTCAGGAACCCTGTAGCTCCCCCCCAAAAACATATTTAGGGGGGGCCCCTCCGGGGAATGGGCCCCTCCCCACACACAGTGAAGAGGGGTGCAAGAGAGGAATTACATAAAACAAAGCACGCTACACTCTAGGACAAAATGAACACGCAAAGACAGAACACAAACAAACGGACAGGACCCACCGATGCGCGCGCTCTGCGGAGCGTGACGCGCCCACTCCAGCTCTCTCTCTCTCACCGTTTTCACCACCGGATCCGTAGATCTTTGGAGAGAGAGAGCTATGCGCAAGCGGCTTGCGCGCCACGCCCACAGCGACGTGTCCCTCTGGCTCGCAGTCGCTCACCCCCGTCACCGCGGGATATCGGGTGAGCGAGGCGAAAGGAGCAGAGAGAATCGCGTCTCACGCGTTCTAGCGCGCAGCACGCATCGGTGGACCTGTCTACATACACACACAAACACCACCAGCGAAACACACCACGGCATACTCACACACTCGCTCATGTCCGCGTCGTTATTAAAACACAACACAACGTACATACACACACACATACAGACGATAACGAACAATGGACGTGCGCAATGTGAGGCACCGGTAATTTCGCTGGGCGAGAGCGGAGTCTACCGGTCCCCAGCTCTAGTCACCGCCGTGTGACTTACGGGTTTAAACACAAACATTTAAACACGGCGGGACGAGTGGGGACAGACTCAACACTCTCTCAGACAATACACGACAAACACACAGCACGTAGACAAACACTTACCACGAGACATGACCACGAACGAAGGAGAAAGCAACGAGACTGGCGGCTTCCGAAGGTGGCTGGTTATTCTGTGACGGGCAGGGTGAGCAACTCAAAAAGGAAGCGATTACGCCAAGTCTCAGGGAAAGAGGATGGTTTAATAGAAAGTGTGCAAACCAAAAACCCGTGCATTGTTCCAAATGAAGGAAATAATAACCAGCAGTCAACTGGTACAAAGACAAGACGTATATAGACGAACAAACGACCCTCAGGTGAGACGGATCACGGGTCCCGCCCACCTGAGGGACGAACATCACGTGACCAAAAACAGGACCGCTGCCGCTGTAACCGGGGGCGACCGGTAGGGGGCCCCCCCACAACGTGACACTTATACTATATTACAATCTCCTGTATGTTTCTGAAAGGTTACGTTCGGCTCCAAACTTAAACAACCTTTGTGTTTTGAAAATACCAAAATTATTTGTATTTTAAATATTTAAAATACAAGATAAGTTAAAATGTGTACATTTAGGAGAAATATATTGCATTTTTCATTACCTTAAAATGACTATTGGAAGGACAATATGCAAGTTATCTACACGTATGAATTATGCAGATGTATATGTGTTACCCCACAATGCTGGCACAACAGTGGCACACCAACCACTCTCTGGTGCAGCAGTAGTAAAAGAAGCAGGGCCTCAAGCTTATGTGTGCAGTAGCTAGTTATTATGACAGGAGTTACGTGTTGCTAATAGAAATGTTCATTTCCCGTGTGCAACTTGCCTGTGAAGTTTGGTTTTGCATTAGTTCATAAAGAATACACGTACCATTACATTACAAAAAGTAAAGAGTGTTTTTTGTTTAGGCTGTACCATCTTCGCCATATCCGACAGTCCAGATACCAGGAGTATCTGAATGGAAAACTGGAAAACGTCACCAGACGAGTAACTGCAGTGGTCAAAGTGGATGGGTTGGAGGTCTGCCAAGCCACCGGCGGGGAAGAAGGTGCTCTAGCAGCGTTTTGTTCTTATTTTGTCTTCAACCTGGCTTACCCATCTCATTTGAAGAACACTCTGGTTTTTATTCAGCACTGTGTTCTGAAAATATCTGTGGATGGAGACAAGCCACTGCATACCACAGTTACCAGATTAATCAACCTTCTACGATAATCTCTGGCAGTCATGCCACATCCATTTTCCTGTCCTAAATGCTCTTGGAGAGCCTTCACACTTGTTAAATTAATTCAGCATATTGGTCTTATTCATGCACATGAAGCAGATTTTACCATAACATGTGGCCTCAATGATTGCCCAAGAACATTTTCAAAGTACGAGTCCTATAGGCGACATGTGTACCGTAAGCATAAGCACACTGTATTACCATTAGTTACTACTGATGATGAGACTGTTGTTGATGAGGATGTGGTGGATGAGCAGGTGAGCTCTAATGGGGCTGCCAGTCCTCCGACAACTCCAAATATGAATGAACTCTTGGTGCAGTTTAGAGAGAATCTTTTTTCATTCATTTTGAAATGCAGAGAGAAGAATTACCTTCCACAATCTGTGCAGCATGAGCTACTTGAGGATGTAATTTTTTTGTTTACTTTCTTTAAGGAGAACTATGATGCGTTTCTCAAATACCATCTTGAAAAAAATGGTTTTGACCTTGGAGCATGTCCTGAACTTCAGGAAATTCTGCTGTCCCCTGACTTTTTTTCAGAGGCTTCAAAGCATATTAAGTCACCATACCTGTTCAAAGAGTATTGTAAAACAAAATTTGAGATGACTGAACCTGTTGTGTATGTACTGAGAGACTCAAGTGGTCATAAGATTGGCAGTTATTCATATGTTCCCATTTGTGATGTACTGAGGAAATACTGCTCTCATGAGGATGTTTGGAACTGTCTGCAGACTGAGCCAAACAGTGAAAAAGATGAAAGTGTTATGACTAACTACAAAGATGGACTATATTTTAGAAATCACAGATTTTTTGCTGACCACCCACAAGCTCTTAGGTTACACTTTTATGAGGATGAATTTGAAGTATGTAATCCTCTGGGGTCTAAGCGCAACAAGCACAAACTTTGTGCAATTTACTATACTGTTGGGAATATGGGTGCAAAATATTGCTCACAGGTTAAACATATGCATTTAGCTCTACTTGTTTGTTATTGCCATGTTAAACAATTTGGATTCGATGAAATTTTAAAACCACTGTTAAATGATCTTAAAAAGCTTTCCTCTGAAGGATTTAGTGTAGTGGAATGGAAAAAACTGTTCATGCAGCTCTAGCTGTTATATCTGCAGATAACTTTTCTTCACATATGATGGGTGGGTTTAGCATGTCCTTTGGCGTTGGTAGAATATGTAGATACTGTATGGCAACACACTCTGACATGAAAACAAAATTTAGTGAATCAGATTTTGTTTTAAGGACCACTGATTTTTTATTTAATTTTTATTTAACCAGGAAGTCCCATTGAGATTCAAAATCTCTTTTACAAGAGAGACCTGGCCAAGGTAGCAGCCAAACCACAGATACAATATAAAAATACAAAATACAATACAATATAAAAATACAAAAGGTCTCAAGAAAAACAAGCACAAGTCTCCATCATTACATTCTTTAAGGCAGCTTTAAATCTATTTAAGGACATGAGTGTTTCTATTTTAAGCACTTTTTGTAGATTATTCCATCCCCAAGCTGCCGAGTAGGAGAATGCAGTTTTTCCTAATTCAGTTGACACTCGTGGTAGATTAAAAAGCAACCACTTATTAGAGCGAAGCTGATATGGACCGGAGCTAACTGACAGAAGATTACAAAGGTACATTGGAAGTTTGCCAAGTATTGCTTTTTAGATAAAGATATACCAATGTTGTTGTCTACGAATTGTGAGGGATGTCCAACCAACTAAATTATAAAGAATACAATGATGAGTGAGAGACTTGGAATTTGTAATAAAGCGTAATGAGGCATGATACACTGAATCCACCTGTCGCAGTATGTGGGATGCTGAATGCATATACAATATATCACCATAATCAATCACAGACAGAAAAGTAGCTTCTACAAGTTTCTTTTTAGCACTGTATGTAAAACAGGATTTATTTCTAAAATAAAAACCAAGTTTAGCTTTAAGCTTCTTAACTAAATTCGTAATATGTACATTAAAAGACAGTTCATCATCTATCCATATTCCTAAGTACTTATAAGACACTCTCTCAATGAATTTACCTTCTAAGGACAAGATTCTGTAATTATCCAACTGCTGTGTTCTAGCTTTTGTAAAGACCATGAACTTTGTTTTCTGTGTATTTAAAGCTAGTTTTAGATTCAGAAGTGTGTTTTGCAAAACCTGAAATGCAGCCTGTAATTTTTGTACTGCTCCTGAAATGCTTGGAGTGCTAGTATACTTTACTGTATCATCAGCATATAAATGTAATTTTGCTTGAATGTCTTTACCTAAATCATTTATAAAAATTGAAAACAGAATGGGCCCCAAGATTGATCCTTGAGGGACACCTTTGGTTACCTCAAGAAGTTCAGATTTATAACCTTCGGCATAAACACATTGAGTACGATCTTCAAGATAGTTTTGAAACCATATAACAGCCTTCATACTTAACCCAATTAATCTTAACTTGATTAGTAACAATTCATGACTAACTGAATCAAATGCCTTGGAAAGATCGACAAATAATGCCGCACAATGTTGTTTTTTGTCCAAAGATTCTATAATATGATTTGTCACTAACATAGCAGCAGTGATAGTGCTATGGCCACTTCTAAACCCTGACTGAGAATGATTTAAAATATTTTTATAATAAAAATTACAGTTTTAGCTGTAAATTTACTGTAACGCTGCTCGCGCAGCGGCGCGAGAGGACGGACACAATTGCTGAGATGAGCGAGATTTAATACAGGGAATACCAAAAGCAGAGTCGACATAGGCAGGGGTCATAGCAGGCAAGCAATCCGGACACGAAACACGAACTGACATAACTAAGGACTTGGAAAACAAACACGGGTAAAACGCAGAGTAACGAAACCAACAGATAACACAGGGCGACTGGGCAGCGATAACAAGACGTACTTACAGACAGGGTAACTGGCATGAACAAAGCAACACGAAAGCAGGATATACAAAGCACAAAGTAGACAAAACAAACCGACTGATGAGACAAACGAGCAGGGCGGGAGAAACAGGCAGGGAACACAGATATGAGGGAACCCAGAGTTACAGCCCAGGGAGAGGGCGAGGCCATACGTGACATTTACAAATGATTCTAAAATCTTAGGCAAAACTGAGAGCTTAGAAATTGGGCAATAATTATTCAGATCCGACGGGTCTCCACCTTTATATAGGGGGAGAACATAGGCTGTTTTCCAACTTTTAGGAATAGAATTGAAAAGAAGACTTAAATAAATATATGCGTAATAGGATCAGCAATAAAATTGTAACGACGGTGGGTAGGGACGCACACACCGCATTAGAGAGAGCAAGGGAGAGGTGGAACCAAGTGCCACAATAAATAACAGAACTAAAAGGAGCGCCTGAATTAACGTGGACTGCTCAACGCGTAAAAAGAAATAAGGCAAAACAAGGATGCCTGGGGAAGTAGCTGGCTAATAGCAAAACGGCTACTCAAACAAAAAACCCTTCCCATACAAACAGTAACGGGATAGGAATGTAAACAGGTTGAGGAAAACTTGAGGGAGGTCAGTAAGCGACGCAGGAGAGAACTCGAAAAAAGACAGAGAAGATAGACAAGAGAGATAGGTGACGGGACACCTACAGAGGCAACACGCTGCAATAGAGAAAGACAGGAGAGGCTGAGAGTGTAACGGCATAACCACAACGAATCAGCAATGATCCGTCTCCACTGGCTTCCTTAAGAAGCCAAGGCAACAGGTGAGACAGATCATTGCTGATTGCGTTGCTGAAGTCTAGGACTAGTTCGGGTGCCCCTTGTCAGGGTGGCAGGTTTGGCAGGTTTGGAGTCACATGCTCACCATACAAGGATTTAACTGTTTTCCAAAACTTTAAAGGGTTTTTTTAATTTTCTGTAACAGACTTCAGATAAAACTCAGATTTTGATTTACGAATCATTAAAGTACACTTGTTTCTTACTGTTTTAAACAAGGTCCAGACAGCAGAAGAATTGGATAATCTAGCTTGTCTCCACAATTTATTTCTCAGATAAATTAGTTCTGATAGACCATCTGAGAACCAAGAATTGTCTTTACCAGGCCCGATGACAGTCTTGCTGGGGCCCTGGACAAGAAAGTTTCATGTGACCCCCCGCCCCCCCCCCCCCCGGTTTACGTCATTTGAATTTCCTCTGTAGCAGACAATCCTTGTGTTAGGTCATATAGTATATAATATAGCCACACATCAAAGCTGTTTCTGACAGCTGACTGGTTTATACTTGACGCGTCGCGAGCGGTGCGAGGGTTCGCACGGCGAAAATGACGTAATCGCTGTTGGGCGGGTACCAGCCGGCTACAGTCGGTGCTGGATCAAACCATTTTTCAGTGGGAGGCGGGGGTGTATGCACTTAATGGAAAATATGCATATAGGTAAAAAACATATATATTTTAGCCATTGAGCTTATTTTGAGTACAGAATTTTATATTAATGAAACATTTCAAGATTATATTTAAAATTATAGACTTTAAATAAAAAATATATTGCTGGGCTCTTTGATGGGCCCCCCTGGCCCTGGGGCCCGGGACAACAGACCCGGTTGTCCCCCCCTGTCGACGGGGCTGGTCTTTACCACTGATCCTAAACTTTTTATTTGGTACATGTTTATTTATGATTGAAAGAAAAATAGAATTAATGAATGAATAGAATGATGTCCATAAGTACCATCTAGAGTGCATAGAACAAAATCCAGAGAACAAAGCAACATATGGAGTTCAGGGTGTCAGTCCTTTTGAGCAGCTGGAATACTTTGATGTTACTAGATCACTTCCACCAGATGTTATGCATGATTTTTTGAAAGGTGTAGTACCACTAGTGTTGCGACTTGTTTTAAGTAAAGCAAATGAGGAAAAACACATAACCTTAAAAAAATAAGCCTGTACCTTTCTCAGAAAAAGTTTTAAAGAGTTCTGGAATTGTTGGATCTGCATCGCAGAAGTGGTGTTTATTCCGCATGCTTTCTTTCCTTGTAGCACATAGGATCCCTGAAGATAGTAGCTATTGGCGCATATATTTATTATGCCGTGAAATTGCTGACATTGTCATGGCCCCAGCTGTCAAAAAAGAATCTCTTCCACTTCTTGACCAGTTAGTTTCTGAATTTTTATTGGGTATGACAGAGCAGTTTGGTAGTGTTACTCCAAAATGTCATTATTTGATTCATTACTCTCACCTGATGCTGTCTTATGGCCCTTTACGCTCCTTATGGTGCATGAGATTTGAAGGCAAACATCAGTATTTTAAACATGTAGCTAGTACTTGTAGAAATTTTGTAAATATTTCAACTACTTTAAGTAATCGTCATCAGTATAGACCAGGGGTGCCCACAGTTTTCAGCTTGCGAGCAACTTATAAGATGACCCAGTCAGAAAGATCTACCGGGGTGGCGGGTTGTTGAAGTACAAGTGAGAAGTACAAGTGTACTTGTACTTCTCAGTACAAGTGAGAAGTATTGTGATGTCAGTGTTGAAGAACAAACACTCCAGCATGTAACAGAGGTAGTGATTAACAATGTAAAGTACTCTGTAAAAGACGTGTTTGCAGTGGGTCATGTGCACTCGGAGAACATTCCTTTGTTTTTTCAAATTAAGTATATTGTAAACATTGACACAGATTGGGCATTGTGTGGGAAGCTATTAATTCCTGTTTCCTTCTGTTATCATTATTATTCATATTGGGTGAAATGTGATGACAACTGGACTGTCCTTTCCCCCGGGGAAGAGATTGATTACCAAGCACTGGATACACCCACTGTTGATGATAGATTATTTGTCAATATTAGATATTCCTTGTGAAAGGGCAAAAGTTCCTCAGCTCTCCTTTAGTATTTGGTGTTTGCACTGTTAACATGTAAATCTGTACTTTCCTGTGTTTGAGCTGTTATCAGTTGTTATAAATGAATTAGATTTACGTTATTGTATGTTTCGTTGTTGATGTTTCGTTGTTGATGTTTAGTTAAGTGTATGATGAATTATTCATGAACTTTTTTTTTTGTTTATGCAAAGTAATTTTAAATCCTTTGTAATTGGCCTGATCTACATCTGTTTTCCTACAATTTTAAACAATGTTTTGCACATGTGCCATTTATTTTAAATACCTTAATGGTGCAGCTTAGACACGTCCTCAGTGATAAATCTGGGGTCATGGGGTGTTTGGGGCCTTGGATCATCAGATACCCTCGTCTGGGCAACCCAGGTGTTTCCAATGACATATAAATGCCTATTTACTGTTCTACTGTTTTAATCAAACAACTTTTTATTGCTTTTAGCAATACAGTATCATTTGTATTAATTCTTGAAAGAAGCTTGAATGTCAATTCCCATTAAAAGCAGAAACATTAAACTGCAATTCAATTGCATTGTTGTTGTCTTCCTTTTATTTAAAACCCTAAAAGGAAATATAAAAGTACCGTTTTGCCACCTGAAGGAACAAAATGGCTTTGTCACTGTGGTGGAACCCTAATGGTTCAAATTTGTACTTTTTGGTGGGGTACATTTTTGGTACCATTACATTAGGGTACATGATGGTGCCTTAAGGTACTTAAGGTCTCTGAAAAGGTACAATGGTATATGGTACAATAATGTTACCTATCTAAAGGGTACAAAACATGTCTACTTGAGGGTACCACCCCAGTGACAAGCGTTTGTACCTTAAAAAGTACAGTTTGGTACCATTTTTTCTGACAGTATATAGATCTTTCCTTTCATTCTAGCAGACACCGTTCTATCACAGATCACCCCAGACACTTTATGCCACCCACACCACCCTGCCTGCACTCTCTTCTTTACCTCTCTTTCACTTTCTCCATTACTCTGTACCGTCGACCCTAAGTAGGTAAACTCGTCAATCAATCAATCAATCAAAGTTTATTTGTATAGCGCTTTTCACAACACATGTTGTCACAAAGCGCCTTACAGGATTTAAAAGGTTAACAATACTACAGGTCCAGAACCCTAATGAGCAAGCCAAGGGCGACAGTGGCGAGGAAAAACTCCCTAAGATAGTGGGGAATAGGAAGAAACCTCGGGAGAACCAAGACTCAAAAGGGAACCCATCCTCCATTGGGCGGCCCGTTAACACACAGATTACACAAAATACAGACAAATACACAAGTCACACACAAATCACACAATCAGACTAAGTAAAGGTAAAAATGAAAGTTCTGGGTTATGATATTGTCACTGTAAATGTCTGTTGATGAACGCCAGGCTTTCATTCCGTGTCGGAGCAGCGATGCTGGTATTGTAGGCTCCGACTGCAATGTTACTCTCCAGGTGAACCTCGGAGAAAAGATACGAGATGTAGTAAATATGTAACAGATTAATCAAAGGCCAAACTAAACAGATGAGTCTTTAATCGAGTTTTAAACATTGAGACTGTGTCTGAGTCCCGAATAGAGGCAGGAAGATTATTCCACAATTGTGGAGCTTTAAAAGAAAAGGCTCTTCCACCTGCTGTGATCTTTTTGATCCTAGGAACAGTTAATAACCCTGCGTCCTGCGAGCGAAGTGAACGCGCTGGGTTATATTGTTCAATAAGTTCACTAAGATAGTCTGGAGCTAAGCCATGCAGCGTTTTATATGTTAATAAAAGTATTTTATAGTCAATACGGAATCTAATTGGCAGCCAGTGTAATGACGATAGTACGGGACTAATGTGATCAAACTTTTTAGTTTTTGTTAAAACTCGTGCTGCTGCGTTCTGAACCAGCTGGAGTTTGTTTATCGATTTACCAGAACATCCAGCTAGGAGACTGTTGCAATAATCTAAACGAGAGGATATGAATGCATGGATTAGTTTTTCTGCATCACTAATATTTAATATGTTTCTAATTTTGGCAATGTTGCGCAAGTGAAAGAACGCTACCCTAGTTATATTATTAATATGTGTATCGAACGAGAGATCTGGGTCTATTGTGACGCCCAAGTTCTTTACCTCTGCGCTGGGGGTTATATTAAAAGAATGTAGATTCAATGCTGCATTATGTATCTTGTCTCTCGCAGCCAATCAATGTTATCAATTCTGTTTTATCGGCATTTAGTGCTAGAAAGTTACATGCCATCCAACTCGTCGACCTTCACCAAATCAACTCCTTGTAACTGGACCTGTCCACTGTCTGCCCTCTCATTCACACACATGTACTCTGTTTTATGCCTGCTCACTTTCATTCCCCTGATCTCCAAAGCATATCTCCATCTTTCCAAGCTCACCTCCACCTGCTCCCTACTCTCACTACAGATCACAATGTCATCAGCAAACATCATAGTCCAAGGGGACTCCTGCCTAAACTCGTCCATCAGTCTGTCCATGACATTTGCGAACAGGAAGGGACTCAGGGCTGATCCCTGATGTAGTCCTACCCCCACTTTAAACCCGTCTGTCATTCCTACCGCACATCTCACTGCTGTCACACTGTTCTCATACATATCCTGCACCACCCTCACATACACTTCTGCTACTCCTGACTTCCTCATACAATACCACAGCTTCTGTCTCGGTACTCGATCATAAGCTTTCTCTAAGTTAACAAACACACAATGTAACTCCTTCTGTCCTTCCCTATACTTCTCCATTAACACTCGCAAAGCAAACATAGCATCTGTGGTGCAATTAGCTGGCATGAAGCCATACTACTGCTCACAGATCTCTACCTCTCCTCTAAGCTTAGCTTCCACTACTCTTTCCCAGATTTTCAGGCTGTGACTGAACTTCTCCGAGGTGTCATGGGCTTAAATCAACAAAACACCAGTGAAGGGGGGGGGGGGGGGGGGGGGGGGGGTGACCATTTGACCTGCTGAAGCCACCAAACTCCTATTCTAGTCGCAGAGACCTGATGGTGCCTTGAGGGAAGGTGACAGGAAGAGCAATGCCACTGGTCCACAGATGGAGGACTGAGTACCTGTAAAGGTGGGCCAGTTGTGATACCCTTATCGTATTTAGCATATTTCCTTCTGGTAGACCCAGTGACCACTTGGAAAGACAAGTTGGCAACCGAGGAAGAATGGTGACAGTGAGGAAAGACTGCTGATGTCTGGGAAAGACCAGAGTTGGGGTGTGGCGGCTTGGCAGGCCAACCACATTCCCCACACAATTGCTACGGAAAGATATATTTCAAGATACCACCGGGACCAAGCAAGAGTGGGGGAGGATGATCGACCCACAGGACAGAACAATGTTATGACCACCATTGTCGGACAATCGACTATGGAACAGCTGAGCAATTCATCCTGGGTCTGCAGATGTGGGAAGAAATGCAAAATTGAGAAAGGGTTGAAGATATATCAGACAAAGATCTAGACATCAGACAGATGACAAACATCTGTTGTCACTTTGCACAATCCATTATTCTTAATCCCTACATACTCTGTATATTTGCACAAATACACTGAATTACACACTATCCTGTAAATTACTCTACCTGTATATCATGTTTATAGTAACTTATATCCCTTCTGTATATCATGTTTATAGCAACTTATATCTATCTGTATATCCGGTCTACAGCATTGACATTGACATATCCCATCTGTATATATTGTTTATAATAGTGTTTATAATATTTATAGTACATATTTCATCTGTATATATTATTTATAATATTTATAGTACATTCTACCCACTGCTTATTGCTCTTCTGGTCAGATGCTAGACCACATTTCGTTGCCTGTACTCGTACATGTGCAATGACAATAAATTGAATCTCATCTAATCTCTCTCTCATCTCAAAGATGAAATGCTTGCAACCTGAAAATAATGTGCAACGCACAGGGAAACCTGGTGAGATGGAGGAGAGGCCGGGGCAGGATGCAAACCACAGTCTCCAGAATCTCCAGGCACCTGACAATGAAGGGGGCAGGAGCAGCATCTCTGGTGTGATGGAGGCAGCAAGGCAACAAAGCGAGAGGGAAATCACTCAGTATACCAGATGGCTGGTCCAGAACACTTGTGAAGGAGACGTCCAGAAAGAACGAGTGAACTGGCCAACCACAACTGCAACGAAAGAATGGGAGATGTCTGATTACGACGTAGACCAGGTGCTGGAAGCAGTGACTGCAGGAGATGTGGGGAAGAAGCTTAAGACCATGTCCTCAATAATCTGGAGTATGGTCACTGAGCGCTTCAGAAGGAAAGAGCTGAAAGGCAGAACAAACACCCAGCCTAAGGAAAATAGATGCCTTAAAGAGATAGCAATGCTGAGAGGGGATTTGCGGAGACTGAAGCAGGCCTTTCGCAAAGCAACAGTGGATGAGAAACCAGCACTGACAGAACACCTAAAGAACCTGAGGGAGTGCATTAAGACCTTATGTGTCACCACCGAGTGTCACCACCGAGACAGAAAGCAGTGGTTGAAGGAAAGGGTAGCTTTTAGAGGTGTGCCAAAAAATCGATTCATATATCAAAAATCGATTCTCATTTACTACGATTCAGAATCGATTTTAAATGTCCCAAAATCGATTCTAAGTCGCGTTACATAATTACAAAATTACGCGAGACTTTACGCAGCAGGTTCTGGGACACACTCATGTGCGGAAAGGTTTCAAGACAGATGAGGGCATGGAGCAAATAGAAACAAAAAACAACGCGCAAAATACAACGCTGGAAAACTAACAGTTAACCGTAGGGAGAAAAAAACAAAATAACAGTAACTAAAAAACAGCGCGGATAAATGCAACGCGAAAACGAAACCAAGGACACCAGAAGAAGTAATTGGCAAAAAATGCCCCAGCAAAATAAAACCCTTCACAAAAATAAAGGCAAAATGGATAGGAAGAAATGCAGGATTGGGAAAACTTGAGATGGGTCAGGAAGCGACGCAGGAGAATAAGTAGAGAAAGCATAACAGAGAGGTGGCGAGACACCTTCAAACGAGAAGCAACCACAGAGAAAGCAGAGACTGGCTGAGAACGTATGGTTACGCCACCTATAGTCTGGGACTGACTCTGGTGCCCCTAGCCACGGCTGGGGGAACAGCATCTGAGCCAGCCCTGACAGCTTGTAAAATGAAGCTCAAGAATTTTGGTAACAACAAAAAGCATTTTATTTTACCAAAGCACATTATTTTTGTTAATTAAATGTGAAAGACTTTGTTTTATGTATTTGTCATTCTGTCTTGCAAAGCAGACTGTAGTAGATCATGCAGATTTTATAGACTTAAGCAGAAATTTTTATAAATCAAATCGTTTTTTTAATCGAAAATCGTTTTGAATCGAAAATCGATTTTTAATTGAATTGTGGCCCCCAAAATCGGAATCGACTTGAATCGTGAGATAGTAAACAAAAGATCAGGGGAGTTGAAAGCAACAAAGGAAGAGTTGGAGGAACATCTTCATCAGGTCCACAGTGATCCTAGAAGGGAGGTCAGTTTGGAAAAGATAGAGAAGCTCATCAAACCAGCCAAACCAACTATTCCCTTCAAGACAGAGGAACCAATCTGGCAAGTCAACAGCTTTCTTTAAAAAGCCAGAGGAAAATCGGCTCCAGGGCCCAATGGCATCTCGTATAATGTTTACAAGCATTGCAAAAGACTCAGGAGACGACTCTGGAAGCTACTGACAGTGGCATGGAAAAAGAACTACCTTCCTGATGACTGGCTGGTTGCAGAGAGGTGCTTTATCACTAAGGAAGAGAACTCTTCAGGGATCAAGCAGTTCCGCACCATCTCACTGCTCAATGTAGAAGCTAAGATCTTCCTGGAAAAGAGGTTGACCACCTTTATGTTGAAAAACGGGTATATGGACACTGCAGTTCAAAAATGTGGAATTCCAGGGATATCTGGTTATCTTGAACACACCAGCATTATCTCCAAAATAATTGAGGATGCAAAGAGAAACCATGGCAACCTGGCAGTTCTGTGGCTCGATCTATCAAATGCCTATGGAACAATATCCCACAAGCTAGTGGAGCTGACGCTGAAGACCTACCATATCCCAGAGCGATTTCAGAAGCTCCTGCAGTACTACTTTGACAGATTCAACATGTGTTTCACCTGCAGGGAATTCACGACTAACTGGCAGAGACTGGAAGTGGGCATTGTCATGGGCTGCACAATTTCAGTGATTCTGTTTTCCGCAGCGATAAACCTTCTTGTTAAGTCAGCAGAGAAGTTGCGTCGAGGTGCAGTACTCGCAAGTGGTGTTCAGATGCTGCCCATTCGAGTGTTCATGGACGACATCACCATAACAGCTAAATCAGTGCCAGAATGAAGATGCATTTTAGAGGACTTGGTGGAGATCACCAATTGGGCAAGGATGGAATTCAAACCGGCAAAATCCAGAAGCCTAGTACTGAAATAATGACAGTACGGGGGAGTTGACGACCTTCGTTGCCTCTGCGGTCCAGCGCAGTCTTTTAGCTTCACCGCGTAGCAGATCAGTTAAAGGCCTCGCGATACGCACGGATGAACCACCTATAGAAATTTGTGAAGCCCAGAAACGTCTGGAGCTCACGCTGTGTGTGAGGCTGCATCCAACCGACTACCGCCTCCACCTTACCAGCTTGCATGTGCACAGGGCCTGGGTGTAGCCCAGGAAGTTAAATTCTCACAGGTGGAACTCGCACTTCTCCAGCAATACAAATGATTGTCGCGTAGATGTAAGCGACAACACATCTATTCAAATACTCCCTCAAGACCTCATCGATGAACGCCTGGAAGAACGACGGAGCAGACGCCAGGCCGTATGAAAAGACACAATGCTCGTATTGCCCTGTGGTAGTACTGAAAGCCGTCTTCCACTCATTCTCTTTGTGGATACGGATGAGATTATAGGACCTGCGCAGATTGAGTTTAGTGAAAATACTCGCAGACCACAACTGCTCCAATGCTGAAGGCACTAAAGGCAGAGGGTAGCTATGAGTAATTCACTAGAAGGGAATTGAGCCCTCGATAATCCACACAAGGCCTCAAGCCGCCATCTTTCTTCTTAACAAAGAATACGCTGGCTGAGGTGGTGAGGTGGAGGGAGTTATATAACCTTGAGCGAGAACCTCACTGATATACTCTCCCATGACCCTCTCCTCTCCCTGAGACAGGGGGTAGACTCGGGGTAGACACTGTACCAGAAAACCTTCACAGCTTTCCGGGTCCCCACCCACGGGTGTTCTCTCTTGCCTGCTCCTGCTGGTCTGCGCAGATGACAGAACGGAACTAAGTTCCTGCAGCTCCTGTTGTTGCCTCCCTAGGGCTACTCCTTGTAGTGCAAAGATCTCCAAAGGAGAAGATTCCTCGCCTCCGGCCAGTGAATTATTTTATAAATTTATCATATTATTTTACTTAATTACATCTTGTAACGCGGGGATTGAGGCGGCCGGAGGCGAAGGTTGTATGTTGTGCTCTTTATTTTCAATACTCGAAGGAAACAGGAAAGAAACAGGATGAGCAGGTCCTCAGAAACTGACTAACACAAGAGCAGGTGATGAGCAGCTTTCTTAGATGAATGTGCAGCACTGGACAGCGCGACATGTGAACTTAAGAAGGTGAAACACATAACAAGACACAGGTGTTAGCACTGAGGTGATTGGGACCTAGGGAGTGATTTAGTGCTAGAGGGAGTGTGCTGTGTGGGTGTGTGTGTGGGTACACGCACCCTCTGGTGGCGGCCCAGGCCTCCTCACCGTGACAGATCTTATGTCTGTTCTTTTTTTAAGTTTTCCATCTTATTTACTTTATTACATAATTTTTTTGTTACATTTTATGTCTGTTCTAATTATTTTAATAACATCATTCCACAGTTTATGAACTTCAAAGTGGTTAATGTAAATCAACTGTAATGAGCCTGCCTTGAACATAGGCTGTTGTGTCCTGGGAGGTTGTTGGCTCTGATGAGCTTCCTCCAGGAATTCCCTCCATTATAGGAACTATGGTATTCCAATGTCTAAAGATATTATCAATTACTTTAACATTATTTTGGTATGTCCTTCTGCTTCTGTCAGGGTCAACATAATCAGAGTTGATCTACCTTGATTACTTTAACTCTGATCACATTTGCCATATTTTTATTGCAAAACTTTTGGTTTATATCTATTTTATGTATTGGAATATTAAATGTATTATTGTAACGATCTGTGGACACAAACTCTGAGGAGAGCGAGATTTAATGAAGGGAATTCCATAGTTGTGGTCATAATAACAGGCATGTGTCATAACAGGAGGGCAGTCAGAGTACACAGGCATGATAACAACAGAAGGAGTACTCACAAACCAGGCAAGAACAAACGGAGATTGCACGGGGAACAAAGAACACCAAAATCCACAAATGAGTAAACAAACAAAGCACAAACGGATTATTAGAACAAAACAACCAATACAAGACTAGGGGAGCACAAGGACTATAAATACATGGTACTAACAAGACACAGGTTAAGACAATGATGACACGGGCGTGGCAGACAAGAGAAACCATAGAAACAGACAACAAGGCGGGACCAATGAGCAGGGAACAACACAGACATGAGGAACAGGGAAACCGGAGTGACAGCTAGGAGAGGGGGGCGTAACCCTACGTGACAATTATTTTATTACAATTGTAAGTAATTTAAAGTAGACATGAAATACTATATATAGCGATGTTAATTTACAAGATGTACTATGTAGGATAAGACTTGCCCTGGCATAAAATGTAATGTCATGTTATTGTTAGTTTCTTGGAAAACCTAGCTAGCTTGATGAGTTAGTTTACGTTAGCTAAAGATTTACAGTATCATACTTTGTAATCTAGCTTCAAGAATGTGTGGTCTTTGACTTTGATCCCTCACATCTTTTCCTTTTTTTCTCTCTTTTTAAATTTTTGTCATGGTGACCGGCGTCGGCCAGAGGAGGATGGGTTCCCCCCTTGAGTCTTGGTTCCTCTCAAGGATTCTTCCTCATTCCCTTAGGGAGTTTTTCCTTGCCACTGTCGCCCTTGGATTGCTCACTGGGGGCTTGGACTTGGACACAAGTAAAAGCTGCTTTGTGACAACTGCTTTGTTGTAAAAAGCGCTATATAAATAAAATGTGATTGACTGATTGATCTTAACTAGCAGGCCCTGTAGCTTTCAAACTAATTATCCGCTTTTTTTCAGCTATATACCATCTTTGGATGTTAACATCCACTTAAATGAGTGACTTAGTAAAGGCATACTCATTCATTCCTGTGTTTCAGACTGACCACTGTTAAATGGATATTGTTAGCTCTAAATTCTGTCAATATTTAGACTGCTGTTGAATATTAACTGAAATGAACAGTTTTAGCTAAAGGTCAGTAAGTCTCCTTCTCTGTTATTTTCAGACCCAAAACCAGAGACATGTTGTTCATCAGATGTTTTAATATCTACAGGAGAAGTATTGGTTCTCTGTGGAGATCATCAAGCCAATATGCTGGTCAAAGACTTGACATTGCTGGAATTTATCCTCCTGTAGTCACTCCTTTTACACAGGAGGGAGCAATAGATTATGAAAGCCTGGCTAAAAATCTGCAAAAGTATAACAATATATCTTTTAAAGGTGAGTATCGATCATATAATTAATAAACTGATATGATTATCTTGAAATGATTATGTAGACATAATTGATTTCTTTATGAAACACAGAAGTTGAAAATGTAAATGTTGAAAATGCAAACTGTGTTTCTAAAATGAAAAGAATGATCAAGTCACAAAATAGTGAATTATTAATAATGTTATTCATAATTGTTACCTTCAACTATAACACCAATCAAAAATTTTAATATACCAACTGCGGTTATACAATTTTTCACATTTTAGAGTAACTGTGGAAACACCATAAACAAATAACAAATGTGGAATTAAGCAGTACAAAAAAGTTACATTTAAAAATTTTATAAATGTTGTAATGTAATTTTATCCTAATGTCACTTATGACAACATTTCAGACTTTTGGCTTCCTCTCATCCTGCACATGCTAACCACATGTTCACATCACTACTTACACTCCAGACAGCACTTGTTGTCCTTGTTCTTTAAATTGTATGTTTATTTATGTCTATGGTTGTTTGTGCTTCTAGTTATCAGTTATTAATTCCTGTTTGAGTCTGTGTTTATGTACAATACTATTTAATGGCATTAATTCCAGTAGTTCACCAATAACGTTTTCTTTCTATCTTGTCTTGAAAAATTATGCATAACCTTAGCATTAAGCATTCTTTAAGAATTTACATATCCATACATTTACAATTTCAGAACTTTGGTACACTTAATGTAAATATATACCTTATGCTTTTATGTGAAAAAGAAATGTATCTGCCTCGATATCTTATTTTCTATGACTGGCAGGCCTTGTGGTTCAGGGCTCTAATGGGGAGTATCCGTATCTGACAACAGAAGAGCGGATAGAGGTTGTCAGGAGAGTTAAGCAGGATCTGCCCAATTCCAAGCTGCTGATGGCAGGTTCTGGCTGTGAATGTGAGCTGTTTACCTTTAAGATTTTAGTGTATAGCCTATGTGTTTTTTGTGTGTACAAATGTTATGTATATGTATATATGTGCTTTTTCCACTTCCATCATGTGGAAAGAAATGACAAAGACTATAAAATGGAGGAATGGAGGTTTTGATAAAACCTAATTATGCAGTTTGGCAGGCGGACAAAGCCCTTTCACTGGCCTGCTTATGTCTACATTTCAGCATTCTGATGTTACAGGTTACAGATGTCAAAGCATTCATGTTCCTATATACTGTATTATGTGAAAGCAATTATATATATATATATATATATATATATATATATATATATATATATATATATATATATATATATATAATTGCTTTCACATAATACAGTATATGGGTGTGACGCTGGTGTGTGAGAGGAAGGATGAGACACAACTAGCGTCTTGCGATGCACACTTAACATTTAATGAACACAAACACGTAAAGTCCAGCACTAGCGGAGCAAGCACGCTGACGCGATGTTTGCACAGGCATGAACTTTAGACAAAGACGAGCACACGACACTGCGCGAACGCACATTAAATAGGTGAGTTACACAGACCCACGTGACCTCGAGACAAGGCACAGGTGTAACAAACGAACACGCTCACAAACAAACATGGACATAACAGCACGCAGACGACGTCATGACACGCCCACAGGGAAGGGTCCGGAGCTGTCACCGTGACAGAACCCTCCGCCAGGGGCTCGCTACTCCCGGAGCGTCCCGCGCAGCTGGGAAGCCCCGAACCCACACCGACGGGGCAGGTCCGGAGCCGCCGGGATCACGAGCCTCCGAGAGCCGTCACCCCCGACGGCGGGAACCGCCGCGAACAACTCTAGCACACCCTCCCTGGGAAGACAGGGGAGAAAACATTAAACAATGGCACGCTGACAAACACACACACTGGCACATGAAACACAAGAGGAATGAACGGGAAAAGGAAATTAGGGAGACACAGGGGAATAGACAAACATATAGGGACAGGCAGCCATGGCATCGCTCCGGCTGCCTGCCAAAGCGCACACGGTGGTGCTATCCCTCCAGGGAAAGCAGGCTGGGCGGGCACGGCAGGCGGTACAGGCTGCGGAGCCCCTCCGGTCCTCGGGTTCCGACTCCGCGCGCGCGTTGCGTCGCTCGGGGCTCCCGCTGGCCTTGCTCCAGGGGGCTTCCCTCGGGGAGCTGCTGGAGTCCTGGCTTTACGCCGCGCGCCGGCTGGTGTCCACGGCGGCTCCAAGGGCACGTGACGCACCCACCTTGGAGCGCTGGCTACACCAGGACCCCCCTGCTCTCTTGAAGATGCCTTCGCCTCGCCCCCTGACGTCTCCATCTCCTCCTCGCTCTCGGAGACGCTCCAACCCAGCGACATGGATTCCTCCGTGGTCGGGCAGCGGGACCAGGCCATGCTGCTTGCCGCTGAGGAGGACCGGGGAACCTCCTTCTTGAGGTGCACAGTGCTCCCCGAACGTCCCGAGACGCTCTCCACCCCCTCGCTCTCGTCCTCACTCCCGAAGGGTGATGAACACACAGACGGAGAGCGGCTGGCGTCCTCCCCCTCTCCATAGTATACGGTAGGAGCCGAGAATACGGAAGGGGGAGGACTGACGTCGACCTCCGCTTCGTGTCGCTCTGCGGAGAATGTGTGGCTGGAGGGAAGAGAGCTGGTGTCCTCATCACCCTCCCCGTAGTCTAGAGTAGACTCGGAACACACCGATGGGGGGTATGTCTCGTCGTCTTCCTCCGCCTTGCCGTAGTCCAGGGTGGCTTCTGAACACTCCGACGGGGGGTAGGTCTCGTCCTCCTCCTTGCCTGGAGAGTCCGTTTCCCCGAACTCATCCTCGGGAGGGGTGAGGGACAAGGCGCCCGTACCCACCAGAAATGGCTCACCGGTCTCCTCCTCCTCGGGGAAGACTGGGAGAAGTGCGCTGTCTTCCTCTCTTTCGCAGGTGCCCGTTGCACGGGGTGGCAGTTCCACGGACGCGGGGTTCTTTCTCTCCCTCCACACGCGTACCGCAGTCTGACGGAAGTGTTCCGCCGTCTCTGCATCCTCCGCGTCCCGCGCTGCGCAGAGCATGTACGCGCAGAACGGGTCCTGCTCCATGGTCTGCTCGGTGACGGGGACATCGCGCCGCCGCACTGGGGAAGTACCGTGGTGATGTCGGTTTTTCTTCCCCTTTGGACGCTTGGCGTATCCGGGCATCTATAGAGGCTCGTCTTTCTGTGACGCTGGTGTGTGAGAGGAAGGACGAGACACAACTAGCGTTTTGCGATGCACACTTAACATTTAATGAACACAAACACGTAAAGTCCAGCACTAGCGGAGCAAGCACGCTGACGCGATGTTTGCACAGGCATGAACTTTAGACAAAGACGAGCACACGACACTGCGCGAACGCACATTAAATAGGTGAGTTACACAGACCCACGTGACCTCGAGACAAGGCACAGGTGTAACAAACGAACACGCTCACAAACAACCCACACCCACGGAACTACTAACATGGACATAACTGCACGCAGACGACATAATGACACGCCCACAGGGAAGGGTCCGGAGCTGTCACCGTTACAATGGGAACATGAATGCTTTGACATTTGTAACCTGTAACATCAGAATTAGTAAAGGCATATCTCAAAACTGTATCAGCAATATTTAAGAAATAAGGAGTCAGCTGGAATTCTGACTGCTGTGTCTCAGAGGAATAGGGGACATACAGAAGCAAAGAAGGTTCCATGGCAGGATAAGCCCCTTTGTAGACTATACCACCAACAGGTAGCAGAGGTGGCTGACAATCCTACCTGTGGATGGAGAAGAATGGACTGAAGGACAGCACAGCCATTAAGAGATTAATTATGGCCAGAGGCTGTTCTGGGGTGGGGGCAGAGCCCAATCACAACATCCTTGGCCCTTCGCCTAAGGCCCCCCTAAATGAGATGTGGTGTGAGACACATCATTTTGTGAATGGCGATAAAGCTTCAGCAGTATTGACAACCCCTCCCAGACATACTGGACATACATTCAGTTGGTCTAGAACACAGGTCACTAATAGGCAGACCAAGGTCCGGATCCGGACCAAAATGGTGTATATATATATAAACAGTATGAAGCTTTGTGGCCAAGCTTTAAAGAGCCTGGGAAATCAGACTCGCGTTGTTGAGTCTTTTGTTCAGTGTTCTGACATTCAGACTGGCTGGTAATTCTTGGTAGGTGCCCTGGTGGATTTTCCCTTGAGCTCCTTTCTCTCTACTTGAGTTCTTCCTTTCCTCCTCAAGTTGTTTTTCCTACGTTTGATCTCCCTGGAGTCGTCCCTGGAATCTAAAGGGAGTATATTTTGCTCTTTTGTTTTCCGGTTATTGATCTTATTTGGGAAATTAGTCTGTTCTTAAGTTGATCCTTCCTGAGAGAGCCAGTTTTCCCCTGGTGTCCTTTATTTATTTTTCCTGCATCAATAGGAAATGGAGGTGATATTTCTCTCTGTTTTTCATCTGTAAGTTACACTCTGTGGCCCAGTGGGACTGTTGTGTTGTGAAGGTAATAGAACCTGGGTTCAACTCCCAGTCTCAACTGATTAGGTTTTTATTTAGGATGTATATTTTAATTTATGGGAATTTATGTTGTCATTATTAGCTGGTTTGACAGCAGCAAAAACCCATGATTGCTTCTCTCCTTGGATCTTGGATTTCTATTTGCAGCTATTTTAATTTTATTTTTAAATAGATATTTTTATTACCATTTGTTAGCTTTTTAGATGTGATGACACAGTTTACATCAAAATGCCATGTGTTAAAATGATTGAATGAAAGTCTAAAGTTACTTCTTAAACCAATTCTATTTTCTTAGCTACCAGAGCAACAATCCAAATGACTGAAAACATGGCCAATGCGGGTGCTGACTGCGTGTTGGTAGTGACACCATGTTTTTATCATGGTAGGATGGATGACCGTGCACTCATTGACCACTATACACAGGTAAGTTGTGTATATTGATACTTTATTTATTTTACTGCATTGTTCACTGGATAAAAGAAAAAAAGTTTAATTGATGAAAAAGAAACAATCATAGAGAAAATACAAAACCAGAATTTAAGAAATCCCAAATGCACTTGAACGAAGAAATAATGAATTGAATGTTTAATATCACAACTGATGCATTATAAGGAATAACATGTGGAATGAGTTGGCTCAAGAATGGAACTAAACCTATATGTAAATCTACTAATCTAAACCAAAGATATAATAATGAACAATAAAGAACAGAAATTTAAACAATAACAAAGAATAGTAAACAACTATCCATGCTCATTGGATTCTAAATGGATTATATGACTAACATAAGACGTCTTTAACTAGTGTAGGACCCAGGTAGGGACTTGAGGTCTGAAAGAAATTAGAAAGAGAGAGAAAAATGATCCTGGCAGAGGCTAATGTTGACGACATTTACTAAACCGGATTTTAGGGAGGGATAGACATATTTGTAGGCAAAAAATTAGACTGGCAACCCCAAAACAGGACGTGAATTCTAAGCATCTTATTGTGGTCCAGGCAGGACCCTTCCATGTGCGGTTCCGGTAGGTTGTGAAGGTGGATCTATCGATGATCCATTTTACTCCGGCGGTGGCTAAGCTCTCGTGGAGCCAGCCTCGCTGATACTGCCCAAATGACGAAGACTTAGCAGTGATGTCACAGTCGCATCTGGCGGGGTGCAGTCAAACCTGGTTGCACTGGTTGACTTGCTGAGGATTATTCGAAACTAAACTAAAATCAATGTCTGTCAGCCAAATAGAATTAATTTTAATTTAACTAAGAAAAGAATATGAACTTGACTTGAAAGGCTACATAAAATGAAAGCAAGTTTGACGACAACACAAACGCAAGGATTTTTAACTTTCAGAGACGTCACCGTAGTGCACTCATTGGTTACTACGCCGTTGACCATTGGACTTTGATTACTGAATGTTCATTACCTCTGTCTGGGCAGGAGGTTCTTTGAGGTGAAAGAGAGAGAGAAAGGGAGAGAGAGAGAAAGGGAGAGAGAGAGAGAGAGAGCGCCTTGTGACAACTGCCTTTCCCCCAAGGTCCAGTTAATGGGTGATGAAAGGCAGACTAGCACAATGCAAGACAAAGACAATTCCCTATTCCGAAATAAATGGACTCGTATTACTCTGCCTAAATAAGTATGAGTTTTGTTCTATCATTCTACACATTAAGCCATTCTTAATTTCCAATTTTGGACAATAAATTACACATAATGCACAGACAGGCATGAATATGAGGTCACATAAGCATACATGAATATGCTTAAATTTGATTAATAGAACACAAACTAGTTAGGACAAAACTAGAGTGCTCAATGAACTAAGTTATAATCACTGTAACTCCCGAATATCATCTGTAGCGTCTTTATACAGGTGCAAACGAGGGGAGTCGGATTCTGCACAACACACGTTGGTTTGAAAAAAATTCTCCATTGTGCCTGCTGCTTGCATGTGCTCAATGAAAATGAGCCCTTTCTTCTTTGATTCTTCTTTGACCTACGACCTGATTTACTTTCTGCTCCGCCCCCTGACAGGTGAAGAAAAATCTACAGAACAGCCGCACCTCATTATAAGCCGCATAGTTCCAATCGTGGGGGGAAAAAGTAGCGGTTTATAGTCTGGAAAATACGGTCATACTGAGTACATGAAAGATGATAAGTGATGAGTTTATATCAACCACAGATCACAATGTTCAAATCTCATAGGCTCAGCTTATGCATTGATCCTTTCCACTACACTGTCAATAAACCTTTTCCCCCACACACACTCAGTTTGCCCCAGTTCACCATAAAACCCTCCACCATGAACCCCTGGATCTGTACCTTTATCTAAGGAGGCACATTTGAGTTACATGTATGTATGAAAGGTGCTATACAAATAAAGATTATTATTATTATTATTATTATAATTACCATACGCTAAACTAAATAAGTACATTTTCAACCTAGACTTAAAGATTGAGACAGAGTACCGGACACATTCTGGAAGGTTATTCCATAGTTGGGGGGCCTTATAGGAAAAGGCTCTTCCCCCTGCTGTTACCTTATTAATTGTTGAAACTAATAAGAGGCCAGCACCCTGTGATCTTAGTGGATATGGGTGGTTCATAATAGGAGATAAGTCAGTAGAAGAATTTTTTTAATTAATACGGAATTTAACTGGGAACCAATGCAGCGCTGAGAGGACTGGCCTGATATGATCAAATTTTCTAGTTCTAGTCAGAACTCTGGCTGCAGCATTTTGAACTATTTGAAGTTATTTAGATTGATAAATGAGCATTCTGACAGTAATGAGTTACAGTAGTCTAATCTGGAGCTAACAAATGCATATACCAATTTCTCTGCATCATGCTGTGATAATGCATTTCTTTGCTTGCCAATGTTGCGGAGATGTAGAAAAGCTATCCTAGTAGTATTAGCTATGTATTTATCAAATGATAGGGCAGAGTCGAGTATGACGGCGAGATTTTTGACTACTGAGCCAGGAGTAATGGGGTAGTCTGCGAGATTTAGCATTAGATCTGGTATTTTCTGTCTTGCGGCCTTTGGGCCCAGAAGGAGAACTTCCGTTTTGTCCCCATTAAGTTAGAGGAAGTTTAGTGACATCCAGCATTTAACATCTGTTATACAGGCCTCAATTTTTCCTAAACTGAGTTTGTCATCAAGTTTGGCTGATGTAAAGTTGAGTGTCATCTGCATAGTAGTGACACCATGTTTGTTTATATCTATGCCCAATTGTAGCATATAGAATGTAAATAATAGTGGTCCTAAGATGGAGCCTTTCAGCCAGAGCACCGGACATTAGTGACAACCTTAGACTGTTAGCCAATAAGAAATATTTGAAGATAGTTATACATGTAGGGGCCAACAATGTACGGCTGCAGCAATCAGAAGTAACTGAGTAATGGCAAGGAATGGGTTATTGTGTATGTGAATCCTATAGGGAAACCTGTGTTTTTGTGAGTGCATGTGAAATAGAGAGGGGCTGAGGCAGAAACCATGGGTTCTAAAGTGTTAGAAGTTTTGGGGGAATGTGCGGAGAATGAAGAAGGGTGCCTGGCTTAGAAGTTTTTGATTCCTCCCTGCACTGCTCAGTATGGAAAATGAAAATATTTACTGTAGAGCCGTTTGTGGTTTGGCTCTAACTTGGCAGACATCACTACAATGGTCATGTGAATATGCAGGTCAATTTTCATAACAACCATACTATGGCGGAGTTATTGCAATGTGAATTTGATGTGTTATGATGGTAGCATTTTGATGCATATGAAAAATATAAATATAAAATATAAATGAAAACCTTAGAATTTTATTCATGATCTTTGCATTTCAGAGTCTGCTGAGTATGACAATGTGTGATTTAGGTGAAAATGCTAGGACTAGTATGAAAAGTACAAATTATACATATTTGATAAGTGAAAAATTGGTACATTTTTGCAAAGCACATGTATTTACAAAGTTGCTAGGATTTCTGCATAGAATCATAGGAGTTCAGTTTTGTATTGATAACTGAAACAATGTAGGAGAAATTCTGGAATTTCTAGTATAAAAATAGTACTAGTACATACAACTTGAATATGTCTTAGGGGGTGTGTAGATGGATATACCATGTCAGTTTCACCTGTAAATATCTATGATAAGCCTGTCAAATGGCCAAACCCAATTAATTGAAGATCGGTCAAAGCATTGCTGAGATATATACAGTTGTGATCAAATTTATTCAACCCCCAATGCTGCGAAGGGTTTTATGGAATTCAGTGCACATTTGTAATTGTGTTCATAATGAAATCTTACAAGGACTTGTTAAAGAACTAAATGCAACTAAGATAGCATCAATTTTTTTTGTCATAAAGTATTAAATGGCCTTTTTGTGATTTCTTCATTGACACAATTATTCAACCCCTTTACGACTACCACTCCTAAGAACAGAGGTTCATTCCAGTGTTTTCCATCAGGTATTGAAAACATCTGTGGATGTCAACGAGCAGCAATCAAGCATGATAAGCACCAATTAGGCAGATTTAAAAGGACTGTGATACTCAGCTCCTTCTAGACATCTACTGGTGTGTTTCCAAGCATGGTGAAGGCAAGAGAATGGTCCCAGAAGACAAGAGAAGAGGTTATTGCTCTTCACAAGAATGGCAATGGATATAAAAAGATTGCGAAGTTGTTAAATATTCCAAGAGACACTATCGGAAGTATCATTCGCAGGTTCAAGTTAAAGGGCACAGTGGAAACGTTACCTGGTCGTGGCAGAAAGAAGATCCTGACCGCGACTGCTGTGCGCTACCTGAAGCGTAATGTGGAGAAAAATCGCCGCGTGACTGCTAAGGAACTGAAAAAAGACCTGTCAGATGTGGGCACTGAAGTTTCAGCTCAGACAATAAGGCGCGCACTGCATAACGAAGACCTCCATGCCAGAACGCCCAGACGCACCCCCTTGCTGACTCCAAAGAACAAGAAAAGTCGACTGCAGTATGCCAAAAGTCATGTGGACAAGCCACAAAGGTTTTGGAACAGTGTACTGTGGTCAGATGAAACTAAATTAGAACTGTTTGGGACAATGGACCAGCGCTATGTTTGGAGAAGGAAGAACCAGGCTTATGAACAAAAGAACACCTTGCCTACTGTGAAGCATGGCGGGGGGTCAATTATGCTTTGGGGCTGTTTTGCTTCTAATGGTACAGGAAAGCTTCAACGTGTGCAGGGTACCATGAATTCCCTTCAGTACCAGGAGATCTTGGAGGAAAATGTGATGGAGTCAGTCACAAACCTGCGGCTTGGGAGACGTTGGACCTTCCAACAGGACAATGATCCGAAGCACACATCCAAGTCCACTAGAGCATGGTTGAACATGAAAGGCTGGAACATTCTAGAGTGGCCATCGCAATCACCAGACTTAAATCCAATTGAGAACCTCTGGTGGGACCTAAAGAAGGCAGTTGCAGTGCGCAAGCCTAAGAATGTGACTGAACTGGAGGCTTTTGCCCATGAAGAATGGGCTAAGATACCCATAGGTCGCTGCAAGACACTTGTGTCAAGCTATGCTTCACGCTTGAAAGCTGTCATAACTGGAAAAGGATGTTGTACTAAGTACTAAAAAATAATGTCACTAGGGGGTTGAATAAAACTGATAATGATGTGAGCACAGTAAAGACATTTGTGGTTATTCCATCATAAATATTATGTTATGTTTGTCTAATTTATAAGTGCCTCTTTGATATAATTGTAAATAAGATGACTGAAATGATCAAAATCAATGTCAAACTGGCCAAAACACTTTATTTCAGTGGGGGTTGAATAAATTTGATCACAACTGTAGATCCTAAAGTAAATATTAGGCCCTGCCTCAGAGCTATTGATTGACATGTGACAACCAGACTGTATGCAAATGTCCCAATTTTGTTCAAAATTATTGATAATGAGATTCTTCTGAGGTGTTTGATACCAAGATTGTGGTGATCACATGAAAACCCAAGTTTTGCATATTATGCTAATTAGTAAAAAAATCTAAGTGGGTGGAGTTTAATGGCTGTATAGTAGTAGTCCTATTGAATTTGGCCAAGGAATGCAAAACAAGTGGAATTTTGTTTCTATGACTTACGGTGTGGGAGATATTGGCCAAAAAGTAACATGGTATGCTATAGCACCACTATCAGGCCAATGTGAGTCCCTATAGGTGTGTGTGGTCCTGGTGAACTTGCGCAAAGTTCCCACACTGTGTGTGAACCTTAAAAATCAGAGCAAAAATAGGTTTCCCACACTACGCTATGTGTGTGAACCCTAATTTAAAGTTAATATGTCTAAGTAGCATTTATTCTCTGGATAATTTATTGGGAGGGCGCCCGAGCACACCCTACTGACTAGCTGCACTGCCGTTACTTCTAATAAATGGAAAATTCATACATTTTCATGTTATGTTTGCTCCTTTGATATGTTTATTTACCCAACTACGTAGGTGGCAGACTCCAGCCCTGTACCTGTTGTCCTCTACAATGTGCCCGCCAGCACCTTTCTGGATCTACCATTGAGCGCAGTGGTCAAGTTATCCCAGCATCCAAATATAATTGGTATCAAGGACAGTGGAGGAGATGTGAGAGACACTTTTTTATTTAATACTTTTTCTCTAAAGTTCTCTAACAAGTACCATATGAAATGCAAAATGATCACATTGGGAAAGCGAGAATAGAACAACACATTAATTAGATTTTTTTAGAGAATCATTTTAGAATATTCTAGTGACCATTTATCATTGCACAGCACTAGAATTGCTTTGTAGGCCGCAATACGTCATATATTTTAAACTAATAATACAAATCCATTAATGTTTTTAATGTCTTCTGCCCTTTCTCATTTGCAATGGTTAGATCACCAGAATAGGTCTCATTGCACATAAAACCAGAGCACAGGATTTCCAAATATTGGCAGGATCAGCTGGGTTTCTAATGGCTGCATACACAGTAGGTGAGTCAATTCCCAGTCCCCTTGCTTGACTTTCAGATGCAAAACAGAGTTTACCTGATTTACTAATTTCATGAATCAGTAGTAAACATAGCCCAAGTTTATCTGACTGCGTACCCCTGTCATAAACGGGTCAGTAGAACTTCTCAAAGCTCCGTGGGCTAGGGCTAACTGCCCTAGGCTAATACCTCCCTTTGGCACGGGTTGAGACGGTGGCCAAGAAGACTGCAGCCAGTTCAATGTACTGGAACTCAGCAGTATCTATTCCCTGATTTGGCACACTTACAGCACTCGGAGTAAAGAAAAGTGGAAGAGCTAGCCTTCACCAATGCACATAACAGCACCATATCAGCAGCTTCTAGAGCAGGGGTGGGCAACCAGTCATAGACCAAGAGCCACTTTTCTTACTGTGTTACGGAAAAGAGCCACATCATACATGGGCGAGTGTAGATTGTTGAGGGGGGAAGGGTGAGGCGAGTAGGGGTGTATTCAACTAAGGATTTTCATAGTCGAATCTGATTCGTCAGCTTTTCCCTTTAGTCGACTAATAGTCGAATCGGGTTTATTTTTATTTTTTTTTATTTAGAGCACCTTAAACGGGATCCCGTTCTCATTCAGGACTTTTTTCCTCTTCAAAGTAAAAACCTAAAACACTCAGATAAATGAATAAACACGGTAGGTTGGCTTTATTCAGCTTTTATTTATTTACTTATTTATTTTTTTATGAAACGTTAGAGAACATTAACCGTCAGTGCGCATTGCGCATATCGAACTGTCAGACAGGCAGTGTGCAAAATGTCAAAAATATTTTAAATAAAATATGCCTGCCTGAAAATATAAAAAAAATTGCTACACAACAGCAAAAAAGTATAAGGAAAGGTTCAAGTAACGGGGTTTAAAAGCAAACAACATCAAAAAATGTTTATAGGCCTACTTGCCGAGACGCACCGCGACGAGACGACACGACCGAAACAAAAAGTATTTTTTCGCCTTACGCGTTTTATGCCATGTTGGTTGTTGTCGTGCGAAATGAAAGACGTTGATGACATAACTAGCACTTTACTTTCTTTGATTCATCTTTATCTTTTTCAAAATACTTTGAAAGTTTTTTAGTAGCAGTTATAATCTCGGCAGATGCTGCGTATTGTTTTGCGTGTTCAGCTCCGCTCGTTTGGATGGTGCTACTGCAGAGTGTGATTTATTAATGTGTAGTAAGGAAGATGCCTATTGTTAATGCGCAAACATCATTTTTAAATATTTATTAACAGATATTAGGATGATTTTATTTCACAAAAGGCTATATATAACAAAAACAAGACATTTCATGTAACAACTAATGCTTAGCAGCATCCTTGGGCACCGCCATGCAGTTAGAATGGTACATTCGACTATGACGTTCATAGTCGACTAGGGGGTATAGTCGACTATAGTCGAATCAGCGACTATCGCAGGTCACCCCTAGTGGCGAGTGTAATTTGTTGAGCGGGGGGGGGCGGCGAGTGTATTATTAACAGAATTATTAGCTGTGAAGACAGTCAAATGAGTGTTTTCCACTACGCCGGTTTTAAAAGTATTAGCGGCTCGCTAGGCTTGTAAACAAACCACGCACAACGAAAATGTAGCAGTGTGTCGCCCCGTTTGTGCAGGTGAGCCCGCGGACCGGCTGGGGAGCCGCATGAAACCAGGCAAAGAGCCACATGCGGCTCGCGAGCCGCGGGTTGGCCACTCCTGTTCTAGAGAATAACCCTTGATTTTCCTGCCCCTTTCTATTTAAGAAAAAAAAAAAACACACACCCAAGGCTTGCATTCCCTTTAGGCGATTTCTTACGGTTCGGTCACATACATTGGCTCCAGCTTTCTCCCATTTATGCTTCATCCGTTTAGTTGTACTTTTTTGGTTTTCAAGACAAATGGCCTTAAGTTTTTTTATCTTGATGCTTTGAGTTCTTTCTTGGTCTACCAGTATGCTTGTCTTTAACAACCATTCCATGCTATTATTATTTGGTCCATATCTTGGATACATGCGTGAAGAGTTACCTTCTTCAAGACGTTTCACAATCTTCTCTTTTGTTTCAAGAGACATTTCTCTTGTTGCAGCCATGGATCTTGCCACTCCACTTCGTCCAGCAGCCCTCCAAGGTGTCATGACTGCAGGTGTTTTTAACTGCAGACTAACGAGCAGATCTAATCTGAGGCAGGTGTCCATTTAGGGAAAGGAAATTGACTGGGTGTGTCCTTATTTTCTACCTCCAATTTTTCCATACTTTTTGCCTCAGAATTGAGTGATTCCATATTTTTTTTCCCTGTGCTTGCTCAATACAAGTAACATTTACTTTGTTTCCACAATGTTTTTTAAATTTATTTTAGTGTTTCTGAAAGCCAACAAGTTGCACTTTGGAATTACATTATTGCATCATGTGTTTGCCCAACTGGCCTCTGAGCTCAACTTGCTCTCTTCGCATCTGTTTAGATATTTTCAGATCAGACATTGTGCCTTGACTCTCTTCCCTAGCTCCCCTATAAGGCAGCCTTGGAATGATTTATTGTCTCTAGATCCTTCCAAAAAGTCTCATATATCTGTGATGTATTTGCATCTACTAAATTTAGATGCATCCAAATTCAGAGAAAAGTTCATTATTGTCACGGTGAGGCGGCCCCCTACCGGTCGCCTCCGTCCACAGCGGCTGTTGTTGTTGTTGTTTTGTGACATCGTGTGCGTCCCTCAGGTGGGTGGAGCCCGTGATCCGTCTCACCTGAGGGTCGTTTGTTTGCCTATATATGTCTTGTCTTTGTACCAGTTGACCGTTGGTCATTATATCCTTAATTTGGAGATATTGCACGGGTTTTTGGTTTGCACACTTTCTATTAAAAACCATCCTTTTTCCCTGAGAATCGGCGTGATTGCTTCCTTTTTAGTTGCTCACCCTGCCCGTCACAGAATGACCAGCCACTTTTCGGAAGCCGCCAGTGTTCTTTACTTTCTCCTTCGTTCGTGGTCATGTCTCGTGGTAAGTGTTTGTCTGTGTGGTGTTTTGTTTGAAGAGCTCCCCCGAGCTTTTGTGTTTTGTGTGTGTGTTTGTGGCACGGCGAGAACCAGGGCAGTCTGCCCTGGGAAAGCTCTTCGTGTTCGTTGTTTGTTGCGAGAGTTCTGCTGTGCGTTTGTTTGTGTGTGGCACGGCGAGGACCAGGGTGTCTGCCTGGGAAAACTCTCATGTGTGTGTTATAAGTGTGTACGGGTAGCGGACCTTAGGATCAGTGTGCATGCTCGTTTGTTATATGTTCAGTGTTTCGTGTGTGTGACGCGGTCGCCGCTCGTCACTGTCGCCTCGCTCCCCGTGTGTCGTGTGTTTAATGTGGGGAGCGACTGCGACTCTGAGCGGCGCGTCACTATTGTGTATGTGTAGAGCACGCATGTTGGGGTTCCGTTCGTTTACTGTCTGTGCACTATTTCTGTTTGTCTAGTATTTGCGTGTTCGTTGTGTCCTAGCGTGCTCATGAAATGTCGTTGTTGTGTGTAATTCCACACTTGCTCCTCCCCTTAAATGTGTGTTTGGGGGGGGACCGGTTGTGGTCCCGTGCCACAGGGTATGGCACGGAGGGCGTCGGTGGGGCGCGTTTGTGTTGTATGTTGGTGTGTGTGTGTGTGTGTGTTTTCTGTTTCTTTGTAGGTGCTTCCCCCTGGCGGTGTCGTGGTGTTCCTGGACCTTGTGGGGGTCTCCACCTGGCAGGAGCCCCCTTGTATTGTGGGGTGACCGGAGCCCGGTCATAAAGAGCCCCTCCCTAGAGGGCTGAGCCCCTGGATGTTTGGGGACCATGGGGCTCCGGTCTGAGAAACTCCTGCTGGAGATGGAGATCCTCCCTCCTGCCTGGGGTGACCAGGAGGCCCTTGGGGCTGCTCCCTAGCCCGCATTGGGGGTGCTCTGGGCCTCGGTCTCTGGCGCTCCTGGGTTGGGTGGAGGAGTCCACCTTGCGATGAGGGGCCCCGGGAGGGGTTGGCTCCCCAGGAGGCTGAGGTGACCCCTAGTAGAAGGCAGGGGTCAGCTCTGGGAGGAGGTAGGTCCAGGAGGAGAAGTAACCACGCCTCGGGGAGGTAACCTGCACACACACACACACACACTAGGGACGAGAAAGGAGCCGCAACTCCTCGTCCGCACATCCTTGGGGCTCACTGGCTGAACGGCGGTTTTGTGTTGTTAACGGCCCAGTCGGTCCAGGGTCCCGCCCAGGGAGGTGAGCTGATTAATGTTGTGTGTTTTTGTGTTCCAGCTCCCGGACTGCAGGAGGTGTGTCCCTGCCTGTCCCTGCCTTCTTGCCCCTTCGTGTTTTGTGTGCAGCCGCTGTGTGCCACACACCCAGTGGAGGGGAGTGCGGCTTGGTGGGGGGGTCTGTCAAGGTGAGGCAGCCCCCTACCGGTTGCCTCCGTCCACAGCGGCTGTTGTTGTTGTTTTGTGACGTCGTGTGCGTCCCTCAAGTGGGCGGAGCCCGTGATCCGTCTCACCTGAGGGTTGTTTGTTTGCCTATATATGTCTTGTCTTTGTACCAGTTGACCGCTGGTCATTATATCCTTAATTTGGAGATATTGCACGGGTTTTTGGTTTGCACACTTTCTATTAAACCATCCTTTTTCCCTGAGACTTGGCGTGATCCCTTCCTTTTTAGTTGCTCACCCTGCCCGTCACAATTATAGTGAGCAAGGTGCAAATTTTCTATATTATTATGAAATAGTTATTTGAGTAGACAGCAGTATATAGATATAAATATATAAATAAAAAATATGCAACTAAATGTTGGGATTATTATAGGAAATATAAATCACATTACAAATACAGTAATCCCTCGTTTATCGCATTCTGTAGATTCCAGAACCACCTTCAATAACCGAAAATCCACTAAGTAGAAACGGTATATTTATTTAAGCATTTATACTTTATATTAAGGCTTAATAAACCCTCCACACACCTTTACATTACATAAACACACTGTTCTGTGCATGTGTGCTTGTCCAGCGAACAACCAGTCATGTTGTTTACAATCTCATGTATGCAAGTAGCGTCTCAGGCAAGCGATGCTGGTTCTCGTTTCCGAGAGTAAATTTGCACTATTTACTGTAATTTGTACTATTTTATTATTTATAACATTCCTTTATTGTTAGAATTAATACTTATAATATATGTATAGACATTGTGGGATTTTGTCATGTAAAAAAATCACAATATACACTGTTCAAAAAAATAAAGGGAACACTATAGGAGGGAGAAAACAACACAATATAACACAGGTTCCACACTTCTGTGAAACCAACCTGTTCAGTTAGGAAGCAACACTGATTGTGAATCAATTTCACCTGCTGTTGTGCAAATGGAATAGACAACAGGTAGAAATGAGAGGCAATTAGCAAGACCCCCCCTATAAAGGAGTGGTTCTGCAGGTGGGGACCACAGACCACTTCTCAGTACCTATGCTTTCTGGCTGATGTTTTGGTCACTTTTGAATGTTAGTGGTCCTTTCACACTTGTGGTAGCATGAGACGGACTCTACAACCCACACAAGTGGCTCAGGTAGTGCAGCTCAACCAGGATGGCACATCAATGCGAGCTGTGGCAAGAAGGTTTGCTGTGTCTGTCAGCGTAGTGTCCAGAGGCTGGAGGCGCTACCAGGAGTCAGGCCAGTACACCAGGAGACGTGGAGGAGGCCGTAGGAGGGCAACAACCCAGCAGCAGGACAGCTACCTCCGCCTTTGTGCAAGAAGGAACAGGAGTAGCACTGCCAGAGCCCTGCAAAATGACCTCCAGCAGGCCACAAATGTGCATGTGTCTGCACAAACGGTTAGAAACCGACTCCATGAGGATGGTATGAGGGCCCGACATCCACAGATGGGGGTTGTGCTCACAGCCCAACACTGTGCAGGACGCTTGGCATTTGCCAGAGAACACCAGGATTGGCAAATTCGCCACTGGCGCCTTGTGCTCTTCACAGATGAAAGCAGGTTCACAGTGAGCACGTGACAGACGTGACAAGAGTCTGGAGACGCCATGGAGAGCGATCTGCTGCCTGCAACATCCTTCAGCATGACCGGTTTGGCAGTGGGCAGAGGTGGGTAGAGTATTCAACTATTTTACTCAAGTAAAAGTACTGTTACTTGAACCAAATGTTACTCAAGTAAAAGTAAAAGTATGCATCCAAAGATTTACTTGAGTAAAAGTAAAAAAGTACTTTGATTAAAAGCTACTCAAGTAGTGAGTAAGTGCATGAGTACTGTCTTGTGTCAATAAATGACATCATGGGAAATTTATTTACTGGAAACAATGACTTTTAATGATAAAAATAATGTATTATAAATAAATATAATATTTAAAAATTATTTATTATAAATAAATATAATATATAAAAATTATTTATTATAAATAATATGTATTTTTGTTTGTTCCTAATTATTAGGCCTTTGTAACTTTAATGTGTTCCACAAAGGCACTAACTGATGAGACTGTCAGCTAATACATGTAGCTACAAATTGATGTCAACTGAATCAATTTGTAGCAAACTTAATCATCATATATTGCTAGTGTGTACACTCAGTGTGAACTGGTTTTTAGTATTGCACTGCGTTACATTTAATAATTACATCATACAAACGTTATGCCTCAGACATATAACATTACACAAAATTATACATACGGCAAACTTATCGCAACGTGTTTCCTCAAATTTGATGTTGAGTTCTTGTAGGCTGAAATGTCCACACGTTTGGCAGACACAACTGACAGCGCATTGTATAACTGTCCTTTTTATGTGAGGTCAGGGATGCTCGGTAGGTTTTTCTGTCACCATACTTTCTTGCTACCGGTGGAGAAAGTTTGTGCATGTGATCACGTGACTGACCGGCTTCATTTGATTGGTCACTCATACTCAGGTGCCGATACGTTGGTCAGTCTTCTCACTGAAAAGACGAATTATTTACAAAACGAAAGTAACGGTAGCGTGCGACGCAAATCCGATTGTAACGGAGTAAAAGTCGCGTTTTTCTCAGCACATATTTACTCAAGTAAAAGTAGAAGTCGTTCATATTAAAACTACTCTTACCAGTACATTTTTTTCCAAAAAGCTACTTGAGTAAATGTAACGGAGTAAATGTAACGCGTTCCTACCCACCTCTGGCAGTGGGTCAGTAATGGTGTGGGGTGGTATTTCTTTGGAGGGCCGCACAGCCCTCCATGTGCTCACCAGAGGTAGCCTGACTGCCATTAGGTACCGAGATGAGATCCATTGTGAGCAGTGATGTCAGTAACGCGTTACTTTAATCTTACCACTTTTTTCAGTAACAAGTAATATAACGCGCTACTATTTCCAGTCCAGTAATCAGATTAAAGGTACTTATCCACGTAACTGTGCGTTACTATTTTTATTTTCCCTAGTAAATATATAAGTTTGCTTTCTTCTTGGTCAGTTCTACTTTTGCGTCTGATCGTAGCACTCGACTCGCATGCTGCGCGCGACCCTGTGAGAGCACCAGCATGTTTCACAAGTCATTTTTTTGCAGTGTCCTCCCGTAACGATATGTGGTAGTATAAAGAAACACCCCTCAAAAACAGGGGAAGGAACATTTACGTGAAGAATTTTAATGTTGCATTGTGTTCCACGTTTGAAAAGTGCTGGAATTTTGACTAATGTAGCCTACTTAAAAATGCTTGAAATTGTAATGGTATTTCGTTTCACAACAAATAGCTGTCTGACTGAACAGTTCGCTTATATTACGTTTACAAATAAATTTACAAATAATACCGCGCAGCTACAAAAATGTAATGTCAGGAGATACTGTAGCGACTACTCCTACGGACAGACACTTATTGTTACTGTTAAAAATGCACTTCCAATAAAGTAAGTATTGGAAAAATTAATTTTGCTGCTGAATGTAACTACTAAAGTAACTTGTAATCTAACGTAGTTACTTTTAAAATCAAGTAATCAGTAACGTAACTAAGTTACTTTTAAAAGGAGTAATCAGTAATCGGATTACTTTTTCAAGGTAACTAAGCCATCACTGCTTGTGAGACCATATGCTGGTGCGGTTGGCCCTGGGTTCCTCCTAATGCAGGACAATGCTAGACCTCATGTGGCTGGAGTGTGTCAGCAGTTCCTGCAAGATGAAGGCATTGAAGCTATGGACTGGCCCGCCTGTTCCCCAGACCTGAATCCGATTGAGCACATCTGGGACATCATGTCTCGCTCCATCCACCAACGTCACGTTGCACCACAGACTGTCCAGGAGTTGGCGGATGCTTTAGTCCAGGTCTGGGAGGAGATCCCTCAGGAGACCATCCGCCACCTCATCAGGAGCATGCCCAGGCATTGTAGGGAGGTCATACAGGCACGTGGGGGCCACACACAATACTGAGCCTCATTTTGACTTGTTTTAAGGACATTACATCAAAGTTGGATCAGCCTGTAGTGTGTTTTTCCACTTTAATTTTGTGTGTAGCTCCAAATCCAGGCCTCCATTGGTTAATAAATTTGATTTCCATTGATGATTTTTGTGTGATTTTGTTGTCAGCAAATTCAACTTTGTACAGGACAAAGTATTCAATGAGAATATTTCATTCATTCAGATCTAGGATGTGTTATTTGAGTGTTCCCTTTAATTTTTTGAGCAGTGTATATATATTTTTCCCCCGATCGAATTCCACAGACAGCCGGCGAAAAAGAACCACAAATTATTTTTCCCTGTTAATATCTTATAAAAACTCGCGAAAGAATGAATTTGCAAAAGCTGAAGCGCGAAGTGATGTGGGATCACTGTAACATAATACAAAAAATAAGTATGTACTAACCTACAACTTTGAGTGCAAAATAAATATTAAATTAAGAGCAAAATTAAGATATAAACTGTACATTCAGAAGAAAATATCAACTTAAATGTGCAATCAAATAGAAAATGTGAGTGAGTGGCAGCGCAAATGTGAATCACGTCCTTAGCAACAGTTCTCTGGGTGGCAGCGCAAATGTGAATCAGTGACAGTACATTCAGTGAACGAATCAGAGAGTAAACGAGAGCCCTCAGTTCAGCGAATGAATCAGAGAGTGAACGAGAGCCCTCAGTTCAGCGAACGAATCAGAGAGTGAAAGAGAGCCCTCAGTGCAGTGAACGAATAACTGAGCAAGCGCAGTTCCCTCGCAATGAGAGTCTCCGCCTCCAGATTCGCGGGTGATTCAGAGATTCACAGACCACACTGCAGTTCCCCTGCCGGCCTGCACGGTCACTGCTGAGCTCAACTACTGAACTGAGAAAGGAACGAATCATCTGAGGAAGTGATTCAATTCAGTACGTTCACACAAATGATTCATTCATTCAAACGAATCGTTTGTGAACGACACAACACTAGTATCTTGATATCTGGCCTATCTGCACTATTACCTAGTGTCACGGTGGGTCAGCCCAGACGCCACCAGAGGGCGCGTACACACACTCCTTCCCTCTCGCACATGCCTACTTCGACTCTGCGCACGCCCTCTCACTCCCGGTCACTCCCTCACTCCCAATCACCCGAGTACTAGCACCTGCCACTAATTGGACTCAGGCTCTTTAAATCCCCACAGGTCGCGCTGTCCAGTGCTGCACATTCAGCCTGCACCCCTCGCCTCACTACATGGGTTAGCCTGCTCTGCACTGGACCTGCCATACGCCTGTGGCTGCTTTACTTGCCTCCTTTGACTTGAGTATTCTGTTGTGTTTCATCTGCCTAGTGGCCTGAGTATTTCGGTTTACGTTATGGATAATAAAGCCTTTTGCTCACAGCCTCTGCCTCCTGCTGCCTCTGTCTCCGTGTCACACGTAGGATGAATTCTGTGATCAGATGCAAAGCACTTTGTAAGTTGCTCTGCATAACAACGTCTGCTAAATTCCGTAAATGTTAATGTATTTGTAGCCTATTGTTTTCAGTGTTTCCCCTTTGGTCTGGTCCCACCTATGTCTTCTGTCCCAGCTGTTCCTCCTTTCTCCTTATGATTTCTCCTTATCCTCTGTCTGTCTTGGGTTCAGTGGGGGTCAATGTTTGAAGTATGTTAGTTCTGTCTCATGCTTTTCTTATGCCCTCATACATGATCTTTTGTTTGGTAAATGTGTATTTCTTCTTGGTTTTTCTGTGTTCTTTGATTCCCTGTTTCTTAGCTCCTAGTGAAAGGGTTACCCTTATTGTATGTTTCTCCCTGGTCTCAGACTATACCATGGAGGTTCATACATTATTCCTGTTTATCTCAGCATTCATTGTATGTCTGTTTCCATGTTTGGTTCCCTCAGTGTTTTTATTCCGGAGAAATGTTACAATGGAGAGCATGCTTATTCTCAATAAGGCTATTTTCTCATGACAATCTATATACTTAATTTTGAATGTCTGCATTATAAGCTATTTAAATCAATTTAATATTAAAAACTTTCTATTTAACAACATAAATTCATTTGAAAGTGACTTGCAAATGTATTCAACCCAATTACCCCTATTTATACTCCCAAACCTGTTTTCTCCATGGCTACTCTTTGACACCAGATATTCCAAAATAAAAGTACCAAGAGAAATCCAGCAAATAAAACCAAAACAAGAGGGGTTGCCGTGGGGGACATAACGGGTTCAGTTAGCACTTTCAGATGTGTTCAGATGCCCTGTGCAGCAAAGCATTACTCTAACGCAGCTTGCGCTGTGGAGCGAGAGGACGGATACAATTGCTGAGAAGAGCGAGATTTATTCAAGGGCATACCATCATCATTGTTGCTAAGCCAGTCCGGGTTCATAATGGGAGGGCAGTCCGAAAAACAGGCGTATACAGGCATGACACAAGGGAAACACGATAAACAGACGAATCAAAAACAGGAACACGCTACGGGTAATCACAGCAAACGAACATCCAAAATACCCGACGAAGGACAAGGGAAACTCAGGGGCTAAATATACAAGGGACCGAAACAAGGAACAGGTGTGAATGATAATACAGGGGCGTGGTAACAAACGGGGAATCACAGAGACAAACGAGCAGGACGGGATGAACAGGTACGGAACACAGACACGAGGGAGTCCGGAGTGACAGCTAGGGGAGGGGGGCGCGGCCATACGTGACAATTACATACATGCATACATGGAGGCCCTTGCACTTTTCAATCATTGTACAGTTTGTGTGAGAAACACAGGCTGTCAACTGAAAACATTGTTTACAATTTTTCAGGTGCACATAATGTCATACAGATAAATGGATCTTACATAACCATACTGAACATGTTATTGTGTCCAATAATATATTGTTCTAAATATAATTTATTTGCCCTTCTAGTATATTCATTGTTCATATAATGGTGATGAGTGATTACAATGACTACATTGTGATAACCAATTATAGGCTGACCTTGACTATTCTTGTATTTGATAGGTGCTGTGGGTGGAGTGTGTGCACTAGCGAATGTCTTGGGTCAGCAGGTGTGTGAGCTAGGACAGCTGTGCACATCCGGGGAGTGGGACAAGGCCAGGGAGCTCCAGTATCGACTCATTGAACCAAACATAGCGGTGAGTGTCTTAATACCATGGTAACATGCACTTGCACACCATTGCTAGAAGATCTGTCGATGTGCGAATGCTTTCAGGATATCAAGATGATAAATGCCAGCTTCACAGTGCATGAGTCTGACCCTCACATTTTAGCCTGTCAGTACCATCTGGGGGTCAGGCTTCTTTATATCTTGTTTGTTTCAAAGGTGTCTGACCCCTTACTATTGATAAATATGAAATAGGACATTGTGGTGCCATTCCTATTAGTTGTTTTCCCTCATTTTATACATCTATACAAATTAAGCCAATTCTACTAAACACTAATGTGTTAACGCAGGTTAACTCTAAATAGTGATGTCTAATGTGTTTATTTCTCAATCTCAATTTTTCACAGTATTTTTAGCATGTTTCTGATCTTTTCTATTTATTCTTTAGAATTTTTTACATTTTAAGTCTTTAAATGATTTAACACTTTCATACTGTCACATTGATTCTGTATGTACAGTGACAGGTTACAATAGAACATCTGTTTTACATAAATATTTTAATTAGTGCTGTTAATTCCAGGTGCCGCGATTAAAAGTCCTCACCAGGATTTTGCTCAGGCTTCCTGGATTGTGTTGATTCCACTAATTTAACCTGGATTGCTAATTAGAAAATCTAGCAAGCTTGAGCTTGCTAGAGCTTGGTGAGGACTTTTAATCGCGGCACCTGGAATTGACAGCACTAATTTTAATAATTAAAATCAACATTTTATCTTTATCTGATTCCATATTATAATTAGCAAAGGATGATAAGAGAGGGAAGCTTCTTTTTTACAGTCCTGCATATGGTATGACAATATGCAAATCCAACTTGTACCCAAGCTAAAGCAGCTTTGTCAGTGTTTGGGGGCTGGTAATCCTCTATTCACAGGCATTCGCAGGCACTATAACATGATAAAAGGTATGGAACAAATGAATTATTCATTATTTATTTTAAGTTTTATTAAAAAGACCACCAAATCAATTCCAAATGGAACAAAAAAAAAAAAAAACAAAAACTGAAGTGAAACACTTCAAAATAGTAAATACATCAGTCAAACTATGAACACAAGGTAAGAATCTTTTATTAGTCCCATTGAGGACATTTGCACTGAGGAATTTTGCAATTATATAAACAATTAACATGAACAGCTGACAGTCAATAATCTACAAATTATATGCACAAGGAAATGAGGAGTAAATGTGTGGATACATACAAAGAAAAACCAGATTGCCATGGAAACAGAATGAAAACAAAAGCACATGGGGGATGGGCAACTGTGACAGGCATGGTCCAGTTGAGGTGTTACATGGAGAGTCCTTGGCAAACTCTGACCATAATAAGATGCAGGCCAAACAACCTTGTTGGTCTTGGCAATAAGCCTGGAGCAATTTCTTGACTGAGGTTCTCGACCTGCGGGTTTGGTTGTGGAAAGTTTGGAAATGGTATTCAATGTCTGAGCCAGTTGGTCCATGCCAGTTGGATAAGATTTACAAGACTTCTTTCTGATATGAGCAGTGTTTCTCAAGAGCAATGTTTCTCAAACCAGTCCTTGGAACCTACGACATGGTCCACATTTTTGCTCTAATCCAGCCCCAGTATACCTGCACTAAGCACCAAGGACCTTAGTCTGAATACACCAATTAACCTGACTGATCCTTATATGTACTGCCTTGGGTTAGTTTTTGTCATCCGCAATGGTCAGGGAGTAGGTGCATTATATGTACCTGGACCACTGTTCTATGGTCAGCGATGTGTGGCCCACTGTATGAGTTGGTCCCTACAGACTTGGGCACAGATATATCTTCTAGCAAGGATGGATAACACGGTAACGAACCACATGGAAAGGACAAAGGACAAAAGGATCCAGAGGCACTGCAGCTGTGGCTGGAGTACAGTAACAACTTACCATGGTCTCCTCATTAATCAAGGGAAGGCAAAGTGTGTTGGCAACAGCCAGCCACAAACTTGCACTGCGTCAGCAGGTCAGACAAGGAGGCATCACAGCCAGGTTGAGCACCACAGAGCTAGTGAACCCAACACTGCGGTGGGAACGGGAGAGGAACAAGTCGTCTGTGCAGATTCTACAGCAGCAAAACACCCCACAGCATGAGAACAGCACAGCAAGTTTGGAGCAGCAAGATGGCAACATCGTACACACACAGCCTGTAAGAGTCCCTCCAGAGAGGTATGCACAGAAACCCCAAGTCAAGTGGCCTGTGAGAAGCAAGTATGGAGTATGTTCGATGAGAGCACATGCATCACCCTTCAGAACTCCCTAAAGGGCAACACAACCTCCAAACTGAACATCTTCGACCATCTCATCCATGAGGAGGGGAGAAATCTGTTTGGATTCAAGCCTATGAAGAGGCCAAGCCCCAAAAAAAGGGGAAGGTGAGAAAAGGAAATTTTCCAGCTGGTGAAGGAGCAATGCCTCTTGAGGAAGTCATGGAGGAAAGCTGAGCCAGAGGAAAAAGAGGGCTTGAAGGATCTCTGGGACAAGATCAAGGAAAGTCTTGCACACCTCAGGAGAGCTGAAAGGATAAAGAAGCGTAGAAGCTGCAGGGAGAAGGCAAGGATATCCTTCTTCCAGGACCCCTTCAAATTCGACCGCAGCCTCCTGGAAGGGGAATAAGACCAGAGAATTACAGGTCACCAAGCAGCAGCTCTTGATAGGCAGAAGACAGATGGTCCGAGGAGTCAGAGCAGAGACAGGCAAAAAACTACAACCCATGAGGTGCTACATGGATGACATCACCACGCTTCTCCAAACAGCAGCATGCATAGGCAGACTCCTCCGACGGCTAGAAGAGCTACTAGCCTGGGCTCGCATGAAGGTCAAGCCACCAAAATCTTGCAGCCTGTTGATCCAGAATGGGGATAGGAATGATAAAATCATCTTCACTGTGGCTGGTGAAAGAATCCCCTTACTGGCAGAAGCACATGTGAGAAGCCTCGGCAGAATGTACATGGCAGACCTCTCTGACAAGAACATGGCTTCAGCTGTTACAGCCCAACTTCAAGAGGGCCTCCACAAGATTGACCCGTGCCCCCTACCAGGGAAGTTCAGGGTGTGGTGTTACCAGTTTACTCTGTACCACCGCCTAATGTGGCCCCTGAAACTGAGCGACATCACCATGACCACGGTCTTGAAGTTGGAGGCAAAGGCCAACAACTTTATCCGGAAGTGGCTCGGCCTTCCACATTCCCTCTCCACTGCAGCACTGTTTGGAAGAAACATCCTGCAGCTCTCACTGCAGTTCATCAGTCTAGGATACAAAAATGAGAAGGTGAGGCTCCACTTTAAGAGACTCTACAGACATGGCAATTCGAGCTGCCAACCCTCAGATTCGCACTGGACGGAAGTGGAATGCATCCCAGGCAGTAGAACGGCTGAAGCACCAGGAGATCGTTGGTGTCCCATAGTCAGGTAGATCTGGCCTAGAATGGGCAGCAGCACCAAAGAGCTGGTCCAAAGCAACCAGGAAAGAGGAAATATCCTGTGATCAGTACGCGGAACTGGCAGCAATGTGCTCACAAGCTGGGTGGAGACCATTCATCTTCCCAGTGGAGGTCGGATGCAGGGGCTTCACCAGGACATCCACACAGAGGCTACTGAAAACTAGGTGTCACAGGCTCCAACAGGAGGCGAGCTTTTTGTGATCTTGCAGAGGAGGCAGGAGAAGGGAGCTTTTGGCTATGGCTCAGAAGGAAGGATGGCACATGGGGGGAAGAAGGCTCTTGAGGGACATGTTCTGTTATGCGGTCAGGCCTGTGCTTGACTCAGGGAGATGAATACAGATCCTTCAGCAGGCTGCAGGGGATGGCAGGGAGACGTCCCTGTCATTGCTCCACCATCCAGAGATGTTCTGGGGGATAACGGAGTGAAACATCAGTGAAGGGTGGCCCCCCAGCTGACGACCCTGCAGCCTACACAATGACACCGTCGGAGGTGCGTCAGGAAGAAATACAAAGCAGGTGTGACCACCTGTGCTTACATCTAGGAGACATACATACACTGTAAAAAATAAATTGTTGAGAAAACTTAAAATATTAAAGCAACATTATGCACTAAGATTTTTTTAGTTCTCAACAACTGCACTGGTAGTCATTCTTACAAAGATTTGTTTGTTTAGCCAACTTAAATTATTTTATTCATGCTATTAATAACTTTGTTAAGGTAACTACAAAATTCCTGTTCAGAAAATTACTGTTTTTGAGTTCACAGGACAAACGATTTTCTATTTGCAGAACAAGACATGCCAAGTTGACAGAACTCAACATTTTAAGGCAACATTATGCATTAGTATTTTCTGTTGCCCTTACAAAACTTCTATTGTTTGGCTAACCTAACTTACTGACTGGCAGTTCTACTTGCCAAAACCAATCCTAAATGACCACATCATTCACATACAGAGTTGTATAGTAACGAAGTAGAACTACTTCACTACTGTACTTAAGTACTAAAATGCTGTATCTGTACTTTACTGGAGTATTATTTTTTCCACTTTTACTTCACTACATATTTTCCATCAGTTTAATACTTTTACTCCGATAAATTTTTTACGTGCAGTATAGTTACTTGTTATAATTTTTAACATGTTAGCTGGCGCTGTCACCGGGTCAAGCGGTCAGGCTGTCTTATGAGAAAACTGCATGCTCCGGTCGCATCTCGTTTACTCTGCTGCTGTCTTCACTCAACACTTGAGCTTTGTAATCTAGGTTCACTTGACATGTCGTGACTGCCGCAAGGGTCCGCGCGGCAAAAATTGCGCAATCGCGGTGGCTCCGCCCATGCGCGTTGGCCACGCGCGGTCGCGTTGCAAGGTCGTGCACCTCTCGATTTTTGTGCGTGCGAAGTTACAAGGTGGAATTCATGCACTTGTACGGCACTTTGAAGGTCCTTTTTCAGTAATTTCCAGCACCTTCAGCATAATTCACATATTTATACAAATACACATTCTCGAAATTATTCCAAATAATTCGCTTTTTATCTAATTAAAAGAGATGGTACCATGTTTGGTAACAGCAGAAGAGCAGCATAAGTGCTGCATAATAAGCTTGTTGGCGTTTTAATGTACATATATTGGTACCTTCCACACCTTCAACATTGAGTGATCGTGGCGGTGAGGAAGGAGACCACCCTGGCACTACCTAGAGCAGGGGTACTCAACTGGCGGACCGCGGTCCAGATCCGGACCCGAACGCAGTACTGTCCGGACCCAATCTCATTCCTGATTCAATAATAAACACCACGGAAGACATACAGAATAGGGAGAAAACCAGAACCAAGAGACACTAAATAGACAGATCCAATTAGACAATGCACACAGGGAAACACTACTGGGAACTAATAACAATGGAATAGTAACGGGACTGAACACGACGTACACATGTAACAAGAGAGCTAATCTAACCGCTAAGAAGAGGACACACTTAAACCGGGTAAACTAAACAACCAGGAAATATGAATACATGAGAACATAACTAACAAAACATATACACAAGAGAATAAAAGAATACAAGGGCAACTAGACACCAGAATTCTAAAGCATAAATGAACCACTAAACAGACAACGAGAGGACGAATATACGAATACTAATAACGGAGAACATACACAAGGAAAACAAGCGAAAGACACTGGGAATTAAACCAACACATAGAAACTAGGAGTGAAACAAAAGAGAATACGAGTCACAAGAGGAACAGGTTTTACAAAAGGAAACAGAGAAAAAGCAAGGGATTACCGTACAGGGAATGACCAACACCGGGGTAAAACACAAGGGGGTTTTTATACACGGAAACACGACGGTGGAACAAGACTCAGGTGTACGAGACTGACGACGAGGGCGTGACAGACAGAGGGAGGAACGAATGGGAGCGGGGAGCTAGGTGGCACCAGGGAGGAGGGAGGGGCTGGACGGGACAGTATGACTGTCTAAATGATAGGCAATCATTTGCTGATACTTTATCCCAAGTGTGAGAAGCACATTTTTCATGTTATGAGTATCACGCACCACCTTCTTTAAGATGCTATGCTTGGATTCAAACCTAAAAGTCCAAAAATTCACTAACGGCCCAAAACAACAAATAAGGTGTGGGTAATGTTCAATTATGTGGTGCTTTGGCTTTAATTCAAAGTCAGGAAATGTAGATGTAAGAAGTAAGCGGTGGTCAGATAATTTGAAAGACAAGAAACACAGTACTTCCTCTGTAAGTTCCTTTGACACAGCAATCTCAACAATTTCCTTCAAGTCCATTAATATCTCCCACGATGCCTCGTTTTCTGGGACACAACCACCAATCAACAGGGAAAGCAGTCGCAACAAAGCCCAATTTTCATGGGCATTTCCACCAATCGATCCTTTCGCAAGACTTGCTTTAGGAATTGTCTTTGGTTTGTTGGCCTTGTCTGAGTGCTGGTAAGGAAATGTCTTGATGCTGTGATTAAGTCTATCAAGTGTAATGAAGCCTTTGGAAATAAAATCTCTGAGACACAATGAGAGTGCAACAGGTACAGTCCCTTCAAATAAATCGTGCAGTATATCTGGGGGGAGCCCAGTCACTGGGTGGAAGAAAGCCAAGTGCTTCTTCAATACACACTCTCCTTTTACCCTATTAATACTTTTCAAAGTATCACTCTGCTTAACCTCCTGTACAAAAGTATTGTGCTGGCTAACATTCCTCAAAGAGAAGTCACTAACTCTTACAGTCGCTATCTGTTTGCGACTAACCAAACAGAATCTACAGAACTTGCCTACATTAAAGTTTTCTTGAAAACCAGCCAGGCCATGTGCTCCAAGATTATCTGCACGTACACAAAAAACAGTTGCCTTCACTTGATGGCCTAAGGGCTCCACAAACACCCCCTCTTGCTCAAGAGATTTGATGTCCCTTACCAAGGGTTGCAGAAATTTCTCATACCCAAATTTCTTTACATCAACACTTTTTCCTAAAACTGCTAACTGAGTTGATGTTAGACCAGATCTGAATTTTGGTGGTAAATATAAAATAACCCAGTACACAGCAACAATTTTATGAATTTTTCTTGATGTGCCCAATGGGTTGCAAACTTCAAATTCATCTATGTAAAGCCCTAAACTGATAACTGTATCTTCTTCAGCAAGCAATTCATTCTCCCGGAAGTACAGCCCATCTTGAAACGACTTGTAATGTCCTGGTAAATGTTCATGTGTAAACACAAGTTTATCTGACAACTCTGCATGTCTCAATAAGCTTTCAAGTACCTGGGTGACTGGCACATAAACAAAGGTATTGGAATTGGGTCTTTGAAAAAGATATTCAGTTGGTTCAATGACACAAAATCTTTGCTTGAAATATAAATTCCTTCTGTGGTCTGTGGACAAAGCACCCTTTTCTGATGTTGCTACAAGCAGTGGGTTTGAGCGAAATACAGAATCGACAATTTCTTGAACAATTCTATCATCCAAGTTAATATTGTATTTTGTGAGAATCTTTTTTATACTGTCAGGAGCATGAAATTTTGAAAATAACAAAATGTTGTGGAATTATTCAAATATTTTCTGTGTTGCACTTTTGTGCAAAATTGTCTGCATACACAGCAAAAGTGAAGCAATTTTGTGTTGAAGAGTCTCATGATCTACTTCCACAGACTGTGTTACATACTCATGCTCCGACACTGGTCTTAAAGCAGTCTGTGAGGAACATGCTACATAACTGTCTACAGTGTCTATAACATCTTCAGGGTTTGCACTTATTGCAGTTCGAAGATCCTTGAATGTGTTTTTTGTGGCTTCTGCTTCAATGAGAGCTGAAAGTTGGACGGTTGTTTGTTTTAAATCCTCATCCAACATAGGGACACTGAACTGTTTCACAATTTTTAAGATGGTTTGCAAGATGAGTAAAAAACTGTTTTTCACTACAAATTTCTTGAAAATCACAGGATCTACATTTAAATGGTAAAATTACGTTAAGGACTGTTGGGATGGGATCTGGAAAGATGTGATCTTAAGGCACCTGGTGTTTTGAAGACACACACACAGTCTGTATGAATACAAGGCCAATAGGAAAGTCTCCAATGACAAAGTCGATAGTGTCTATGGAGGACGTCTTGGCTTGAGCTGGTGAAATTGCAGACCTTACATTGCATCACATGAACCTGAAAAATAGGAAACATCACTTTAATTTTTACATTACAAATCAATGGTTTAACTGTAATCATTAAAATGAATAAACTATCAATTAATTAATTCATCACAGATTTATTAATATTATTTATTTTTTACAATTTTGAGTATACTGTTCTTTTACAAAATAATATAATTAACTACAAAGTTGACCTTATTTCTTTTGTACTTGGCTCTAATCTTCAGTATAAACATATAAATCAGTCAAGTGTTTAACACTGTTCTGACCTGTGTGGTTCAGCTACCAGAGGTGTCAAGTAACACATTACTTAAGTAGAAATTTTGGTTATTTATACTTTACTGGAGTTATTTTTCAGCTGAAATAGCCTCGTTATTTCTATTTAATTAGGGTTCACACACATAGTGTCATAGTTTGAATACATACACTACCACACACACACACACCTCTACCTAAATGTATGTATAGTTTGTATGCATATCTATAGTATATGTATAGTATATGCCAGTCATACCAGTGATGTCAGCCATATCAGTTATATCAGTCATGTCAGTGATGCCAGTCATGTCAGTCATGTTCTGCCAGTCATGTCATGCTAATCATTTCAGTTCAGTCATATCAGTCCTATCAGTCATGTCAGTCCAGTCATGTCAGTCAAATTATCAAATCATTACAGTCATGCCAGTTATGTCAGTCATATCAGTCATGTTAAGTTTGTTCGTCATGCCAGTGATGTCATTCCAGTCATGCCAGTCATATCAGTTATGTCAGTCATGAAAGTCATGTCAGTCATGTAATGCCAGGCTTTGCAGACTACATTCATACTTTGAATACACGGGCAGTCATGTTAGGCGTGCTAGGTGTACAAGGAGTGAAATAACAAAGCATAGTCTCTGGCTCCCTCAATCTCTCTCTGTCAGTAATATACAGGCCCAATCATGTATAGACAAGTGCAGGCCTTCCTATACTGTTCACATAGATGCAGCCCTAGCCAGATGTGCTATTTTTGTGTTTTTGTGTACTGATTTCCAATTAACACAACCCACATTTAACGTAAATTAAAACCAAATAAATATTGTCTAACTCACCTTTCTGAAATCACATGTGGAGCACTGTGCAAAAGCCCTTGATGTGCAGACTGAGAAACCCCGCGTTCCTTCTTGTGCCTTTGTGCGCATGCGCACAAGCCTAATGAACTCAGACAAAATGTGTAACAGCAAATTGATTGTTCTGGTAATTCAAAGAATTTTGTAGGCACAATATCAGAGTGAAATCTGTTGGCCTAACATGTTTTTGCTTATTCATGCTAAGTAATCCACATTTCTTTGTTTCAGTAACTCAAAATCTCACACCAGATGAATGAAACGTAGTTGCTTTTTTTACAGTGTAGTTGTCATGATGATAAACTCAATATGCTCAACAAGCTCCTATTGAACTGGAGTGATATATGAAGGGTAATATACATATATATTAAGGTATTTTTTGGCTCCATTTTGTTCTAACACATGCTAGCAAACACTAACGCTTATGCAGTAACGCTACTTCTACAGCAAACTGATGTTATCCACTAAATGTCACAAAATAACAAATTCTATCAAAATGTCATCTACAATATGTAAGTTTTGGTAATTTAAAGCACATTAGTAGCTAAGGAAGGTGCCTATGTAACGTTTCCCTCTCCCAGTGCAGTGTAGGATTATGTAGCAGAGCAGCACCTTAGAATGGTGGAAGTGAGAGCTGATAAACACCGGCTTCATGTTCATGTACACAATACTGAATAAACTGATGAAAGCAAAGCTTTCAATGCTATTTATCTCACTTAGTACCAGTTACCTCGACACAGTCTGTTTATTAGCTGAAAGTTGCGACCTAAAAAAGGCTTGGCTAATGCAAATGTGCCATATTTTAAATAATAATAATAATAAATGTGATTTTTACACCCCAATCGAAATTTGTCCTCCGCTTTTAACCCATCTGTGCTGTCACAACACACACACACACACACACACACACACACACACACACACACTAGTGATTACTAGGGGGCTGTGGATCACACATGCCCAGAGCGGTGGGCAGCCCTAGCCCGGTGCCTGGGGAGCAGTTGGGGTTAGGTGCCGCGCTCAAGGGCACCTCAGTCATGGCCTCAGGTCTGGGAATCGAACCCACGACCCTCCGGTCACAAGAGCAGTTCCCTACCACCAGGCCATGACTGCCCCTAGTTAGCTGTTAGTGTTAGCTAAGCTAACCATTAGCACTAGAAGACTGGCTGCTGGTGTCCGTGCCTACAATAAAAATAGTGATTTCAACATGGTGAATGGGAATATATATATAAAATATGAACGTAGTTGCAAAATAATGAGCTATGTTACCTGTCCATAAGCTCTTGTGAGAAAAGGGGAAAATGACTACACAACTACACAGCATGTATCTGCTCTGAAGGATATAAAGACATTACCCTCTGTCTGTGTGGATGTTGCCTACCATTAGTAAAAGTCGATTTCTGTTTAAATTGCTGAATAAATCCCGCTCAAAATTACTGTATTATGATTCACAGGAAAATTATATTTACTGTAGAATTCACCCACCACTGAATTTTGACCATGATGCTTGGCAGATATACAGTAACATGCTGTATACAGGTTCTACAGTAAGAAATTGATCATTTTACAGCAATAATTCTGTGAAAACTACAGAAATTGATTACAGTTTGGCCATTAGGTGGGCTTGTCCCCTCTCTGTCTGTCAGCTTTTCTCTTCTCTTTCTCCTTCACATCTAAGGGAGATCTGTGCCTATGCTACCCAGGCTAGGAATGTAGACCAGATTTCATGGTGTTCGTGACAGTAAGCTCTGAGAAATATTTGTCGTCTCAAGGACAGTAGGCAGCCCAGGGAGGGGGATGAACCACAAAGTCAAATTCAAACTCAAATTTATTTATATAGCGCTTTTCACAAAATGTTGTCACAAGCCAGCTTTACAATTGTATGGGTCCAGATCCCTAATGAGCAAGCCAAAGGCAACAATGGCAAGGAAAACTCCCTATGATGGTGGGGATTAGGAAGAAACCTCGGGAGGACCAAGACATCGTCAAGTCATTGTCACAACTGAGTGATGCCATGACACAGCTGGATGACCGCATCAACATCTCAGATCACCAGAAATTTCAACGTCTGGGGGCTCCCGAGCCCCACACCTTACAAGGGGAATATTAGCTGAAGGCTTGATTAAATAGGTGAGTCTTAAGTCTAGATTTAAAGATTGGAACTGGAAGGCTATTCCATAATTGAGTGGCTTTAGAGGAGAAAGCTCTGCCTCCAGCTGTAGTCTTACAAATTTTTGGAACTCGGAGAAATCCAGCATTCTGGGATCGCAAAGGGCGAGATGGGTTGTAGTAAGCAATGAGTTCACTCAGATATTGTGGGGCAAGACCATTTAACGCCTTATAGATTAAAAGAAGATTTTTAAATTCAATTCGATATTTACAACTCCCACCTCACTCGGAAAGCCCTAAACATAGTGGATGATCCGACACACCCCATGTACAGCTACTTCAACCTACTGCCATCAGGGAGGAGACTACGAAGTCTACGAGCCAGAACCAGTAGGCTGAGGGACAGCTTTGTTCACCAGGCAGTCAGGAGAGACAACTCACTCCCTGCTCTTCCACTCTTTCAACCTTAATAACAAGATACATCTCAAAACCAATGACAACCACTTAAGTTCAACAAAATCTGAGACAAACTGGTTCTACACCCATTACTGTAGAAGTTACGCTCATTTAATTTGCACTCCTGTTACATTTGCACATTATATTTATATTCATTGCATACGTTCACTTTAATCCTAATTTTACTCCAGATTCCTCATACATTCACTTTGCACATACAGTATGTTTACTTACTGCTGCACATGCCACTTTACTTGCAATTAAAATGTCAGAGACCTTCTATTTATTTTATTATGTACTGTATATAAACATACACACATACTCAGTTACATATTTTTTACTGTAACTATTGTGCTATTTCTTTTTTACTGATTTAGTTAATGTTAATTTAAGTAAATGTTTACCGCTGCACTATGGAGTCTGAGAGTAACGCAATTTCAGTCCTGTATATGTCCTGTACGTATCACAGATTTGACAATAAAGTTGACTTTGACTTTGGAAAAAAATAAAAAATAAAAATAATGCAGCGAGAGTGGGACTAATATGATCAAATTTTCTAGCCTTAGTTAGGACTCTAGCTGCAGCATTTTGTACAAGTTGTAGCTTCTTTATGGACTGTTTAGAGCAGGGGTACTCAAATAGAAATGATGACGGGCCACATTTTATTTTTTCAATCACTGAAGGGGCCGGTTACGGGGGGGGGGGGGGGGGGGGGGGTGTGGTGGCGAACATAAACTGTCGACGGGGGGGGGGGGGGGGGGGGGACGCATTTGGCAGACGGGTTAGAACCCTCTATTTGAGTATGGGGGGTTTAGAGCATCCAATTAGAAGACTATTACAGTAGTCCAATCTTGACGAGACAAAAGCAAGTATCTCAGCTTGGCGATATTACGTAAATGGAAAAAGGCAGCCTTAGTGACATTGCATATATGTGTGTCAAATGAAAAATCCAAATTAATAGTAACACCCAAGCTTTTTGCAGTAGATTTAGGTGTTACTGAAAAACCATCTAGGGTAAGGGGAATATCAGCCCAATTGCTTCTAGCAGCTTTAGGCCCAAGAATCAGCACCTCAGTATTATCAGAAGTTAGTTGAAGAAAATTAGACGCCATCCAGTTTTTAATGTCCTGGACGCAGTTCTCAATCTTGAGAGTAGTAGTGATATCATCCGGATTGGAAGATATATACAACTGAGTATCATCTGCGTAGCAATGGAAGCTAATACCATGCCTACGAATGATGGTGCCCAGTGGTAGCATATATAATGAGAATAATATGGGGCCCAGTACAGATCCTTGAGGGACACCATATTTTACCTTAGAATGCTCTGAGCAAATTATTACTACAAATTGGTAACAACCTGTCAGGTAGGACCTCAACCAGGAGAGTGCTTGACCTCTTATGCCAATGAGTCTCTCCAGCCTATTAATTAGGATATGATGATCAATGATGTCAAAAGCAGCACTGAGGTCTAACAGTATGAGAAAATAAATGTATCATTTATCAGAGGATATTAAGAGATCATTCAGTACTTTAGTAAGTGCCATTTCAGTGCTGTGATGGGGTCTAAATCCAGATTGAAACAACTCTTAAGACATGTTCTGTCTGTAAGAAGGAAGAGTTGTGAAGAAACTACTTTCTCTAAAATTTTGGATATGAATGACAGATTAGAAATTAGACAGTTCCTGGGGGTTAAGACCAGGTTTTTTAATTAGCGGCTTGATAACTGCTAGTTTAAATGAACTGGGAATGTAGCCCATGTTCAGAGAATAGTGGTGAGAAAAACGCGACTTTTACTCCGTTACAATCGGATTTGTGCCACGCGCTACCGTTACTTTCGTTTTGTAAATAATTCGTCTTTTCAGTGAGAAGACTGACCAACGTCTCGTCACCCGAGTATGAGTAACCAATCTCTGAGGCATAACGTTTGTATGATGTAATTATTAAATGTAACGCAGTGCAATACTAAAAACCAGTTCTCACACCAGTTCAGTTGGTGTCAAGTTGTAGCTACACGTATTGGCTGACAGTCTCATCAGTTAGTGCCTTTGTGGAACACATTAAAGTTACACAGGCCTATTAATTAGTAACAAACAAAAATACATATTATTTATAATAAATAATTTATATATATAATATTTATTTATAATAAATTATTTTTGTTATCATTAAGTCATTGTTTCCCGTAATTCAATTTCCCATGATGTAATTTACTGACACGAGACAGTACTCATGCATTTACTCACTACTTGAGTAGCTTTTAATCAAAGTACTTTTTTACTTTTACTCAAGTAAATTTTTGGGATGCATACTTTTACTTTTACTTGAGTAACATTTGGTTCAAGTAACTACTTTTACTTGAGTAAAATTGTTGAATACTCTACCCATCTCTGTACATTGGTACAGGGCCGTCGCCAGAATTTTTTCACTGGGTGGGCATATGGGTTTACCTGGGGGGGGGGGGGGGGCAGATTTAAGCGCCGATATAAAGCAATCATTAGCAGTAGTTACAAAGCCTATAAAAATAAAATAGGACTAAAATGTGTGTTATGAACTAATCACGCCCTATACCACATCCGCTCCACAGAAAGTCACCTCATGAACTGCACAGCCAGTAATAGATTTAGCTAGCTACCGGTAACTCTAATCACGTCAGATTGCAAGATATATGCTCTTTCGACTTGGAGTGTTTATGAAACCCTTTCTCTGTAGCGTGATTCCAGTCACGGTATCCCTTATGAGTGAAAGTTGAGTCAGTAGCACGGGCACCGCTGAACTTTCTGCACGGATAACAGAAGGCTGCATCAGCGTGGACGCTGTACTCTAGCCATTCTCGATTATGGTACCACGAAGCTACAAAAGAGCGATTCTTACCCTGAAAAAGACGGACGGGGTACTGATGCAGGGCGACCTGGTTGGGTTTTTCGACCCCAAGATCGTTGGGGACTTGCTGTAAATGTCCAGAATTGTCCAAGCTGGATTCTTTACCGGTGATATTGCCTCCGCCTTGAACTTCAGGATTAGCATGACTGGAATTAGCATGTTCACTCCTGTCGAAGTCAAGCACATTTTCTTCAGCTTTAGTTTTTCCTTCGGCTCCTTGGGTAGTGACTGAAGATGGTACTTGAAACCATTTTCTTATATCCATTAGGCTGAAGCTTAAAATGCTAACCTAGCAGCTAGGTTAACTCTCCGGATAAAAAAGTAGAGGCGTCTGCAATATTGTTATATAAGCAAGACCGTTGGAGACCGTTCATTAGAGGCTCGCTTTTTTATTTTTGCCTGTTTCAGAACATACATGAAAATTTAATGTTTGTTTAAATAAAACAGTAAAATATTACTAGATTAATATGTGTGATTTTTTCAAACATAAATTATTTTATATATGAACAAAAATGTTGTGGGGGGGGCATGACATTGTAATTGGACGGGCAGTGCCCCCCAATGCCCGCCCTTAGCCACGGCCCTGCATTGGTATGCAGTAATTCTTTAAGTAGATGGGTTGTTGAGGCATCTAGTATGCACGTGGAGGGCTTAGCAGAATCTACCAATAAAATTAGCTCCTCACGACCAATTGGAGAGAAGGACTCCAAGAGAGCATCAGAGCTGACCAGACAGCTGTCAAGGTGCATTGGCAGGTTGACAGGCTCTGAGATAGCACTACAAAATTTTTCCCTAATTATATCAATCTTATCATTAAAGAATTTCATAAAATTGTTACTGGTACACTCTAGTGGGATTAGTGAATTGATTTGTCCATGGCTCCTCGTAAGGCTGGAAACATTTTTAAATAGACTTGAATTGTTATTACGTTTTTCCATTAAGGCCGATAAGTATGAGGATTTTGCCGTATGGAGGCCATGCTTATATTCAATAAGGCTGCTTTTCCATGGTAGTCTATACCAGGGGTCGGCAACCTATGGCACGCATGCCACTGCTGGCACGCCGAGGCATAATCACTGGCAGTGGTGGACGAAGTACAGCAATTATGTACTTGAGTAAAAGTACAGTTACTTTGCATTGAATATTACTCAAGTAAAAGTAAAAGTATTCACCTCAATTTTTTACTTGAGTAAAAGTACAAAAGTATCTGCCTTCAAAAATACTTAAGTATTAAAAGTAAAAGTAAACACTTTTTTTTTCTTAGCGTCACATCAAAACCCCTAGGCCTACTCGATCAACAAGTGAACAACGAAACAGTGCCTTACATTTGCCTAGCAAACACAAAATACTCAAAACTATATTATATTTAAGTAAGACCAAGTGCTTTTGAAGCAACAACGCAAAAAGCATTCATTCAAGTTTCATTATTTTATTTTTCATTCATTTCGGTTGTCAAAAAACTAATAAAAAATAACAAACACCATCACAACTGATGAAAATCAATAAAAACACAACTGATAAATCATTCACTATAAACATTACATTTGATGACAAGTTTTGAAGAGGCGATACAGTATATGAAGAGGTTATACGTTGTCCACTACATGGCGGGACAGGGAAGCTTAGCAACTAGAACTGTGTGCAGCCCAACCAACTGAACTCATAATATTAAACTTGGCCAAATAATTAATAATAATTATTATACCAGTTAGTTCTGACCCTACAATGCGATTGGCTGAGAGGCGATCACTGTAACCGAAGCTCTCCATGTATTACTCCGCCACATACAGGTAACCTAGCAATGCAGCAGCGTTTACAGGCCAAACAGCACAACTATAAACAAGCAGCAACATTATCAAAATGAATTACAGAGAGTTCGTTAAATCTATTGGCTTCGAAAGCATTTGTTTCGATCTGAAACTGGAGGATGAAGCTATAAATGACCAGCCTGATTCTTCCAATGAGCCAAGGTTTGTCACGCTTACAAACAATGATTTGGATGAGCTGGAAATGCAGAGAAACGAAGTTAATACCAAAAAACAAACGTCCTTAATGTATTTACATCCTGGTTAAAGAGCAACGACATTGCAGTCGATTTTAGTATTAACCAAAATGAAATGAATCAGCTTTTACGACGTTTTATGGATCCGTCAGAAACGTGAAGGGAGAGTTATATAGCATCAGCAGCGTCGTTGGTTTAAGAGCTGGACTGAACAGATACCTGAACGAACCTCCAATCAGCCGTGGATGGTCAATAATTGTTGTACTTTATTTAATAAATACAATTTCATCAACAGTTGTTTTTGTGTATATTTACCTCTATAATATTTATTGGGTAAGGCTGTTCCAGTGTTGTGTAAGTTTAGCAGCGAGCCATTGAATGGAACTATTTTAACTGGCGGAGTGTTTTTAACCAAACAGGTCGTATTTTCTCGTCCTCTTTAACTCAAAATCTTTCAATAAACAGCGATAATTGAACTGTGGTATAATCGCAATAATACACTCGAGGTTCGTGCTATAACGTGTAATATTGGCACTGCTGCGCTGATCTACGACCGCAGCACAGCAGTGCCAATATTACCCGTTATAGCACGAACCTCAACTGTATTATTGCGTAAATAATTAATATAATAATAATAATTTTTATAATTTTGCTTCGCTTCGCTCATATTTGTTTGCCTTTGCCTCCCTCATAGGAATGAATTGCGAAGTTCGCTTCGCTTGGCCAAATTCGCGTGTATGTGTCCCCGGCTTTAACGTTTGATGTGGGAGTCTCCTGTGTTAAACTGGCGCTTAGCATCTCCACAGATTGCAATTTGGGTACTAGCACATTGCTTTGGATAAAAGCATCTGTTAAAAGTTGTGTATTTCAATGTGATTAACCAGGGTATATAAACCACCCTGTTGCTAGTACTCATCTAATGGCGAACTTACCTCGATGTGTTTTTTCAAGTTTGACGGCGAGTTCATAAATGATGACAGCGATGTGTTCTTCGGAATGCAGAGGAGACACTTGAAGGAATACGAATCATTTTTCTTTTCGAGGAATTTAAACTATTGGGCTAAATAAAGAGCCAGGGGTGTTGGGGAAAGCCATCTGTTGCAGCCATGTCAGATCCTCAGCCAATTAGCGTACAAATCTTAAACTCTTACTGAGCGCTGATTGGTTATAGTCTTTTATTAAGCGTTGATTTAAAAATAGAAAAGGAACGAGATGTTTCTGTAAATGTAACGAAGTGAAAAGTAAGTTTCACTTTGAAATGTAGTGAAGTAAAAGTATAAAGTCTTACCAAATAAAAGTACTTGAGTAAAGTACAGATACATGGAAATGTTACTTAAGTACAGTAACGAATTACATTTACTTCGTTACTGTCCACCACTGATCACTGGCACGCGCCACACTTGTACAGCATCAGCAAAAAAATAAATAAATAAAAAATTTCAGACAGAGAGCACGATCCTCCAATCGAAATCGCTCCTCAACGCTCTGCACTCAGCTCCCGCCACAGACCCATGTTTAAATTTAGCCTAAATTTAGGCAAAATCAGTTAGCCTACTTGATAGCGTTACAAGAGATGACAGAGCCTCCGGTTAAAAAAACAAAGCGAGGACATTTCAGCTCTGTACGGAAGACTATGGATTGGTGTATGTCAAAGATTGTGCTGTATGTACACTGTGCTATGACAACGTTGCGTGCCGAACTTCCATCATTAAGAAGCATTTCGAGACAAAACACGACAAGACGTATAAAGACCCTGCCGAAAGAGCCGAAGCCGTTAAACGTGCCATGGCAAGGTATGGCAAACAGTCCAGCTCTCTTTAGGTATGGTGACTAAACGTCCGTATTTCACGGGACATGTCCATATTTTGCATCCTGTCCCGGGGTTTTTTTTTTAAGTGAGGAACTGTCCTGGTTTTTAAATAACCTTCATTGGACCATTAAAATTTTAATTTACAGGCACTACGGCCGCACGGCGCTGCGTGTGACGTAATCTCTGAGCCGCATCAGGGCTGGATTATTTATTATGGATTATATTATCGCGAGTGACCATAGCGCACGACTCCACACACCTCACACAAACGGCGGAGGTGTTTATACTTGGTGCCTCACATTCTTTGCAATGTACTCGATTTGTGGTAGTATAAAGAAACGCCCCTCAAACACAGGGGAAGGAACATTTACCTGACGAAAATTAATGTTGAATTGTGTTCCAATTTTTGAAAAGTGCTGGAATTTAGGCTAAAGTGAGGGCATCCCTGTTCAGAATGTAGACAGCGTGACTGTCAGTATGCAACCCCCCCCCCCCCCCCCCCCCCCCCCCCGCTCCAATTTAATTTGTTGATTGTGGCACACTCATTGACTAGAAATGTTAAAGTTGGCACTCCATGTCTCAAAGGTTGCCGACCCCTGGTGGATCAATGTTTGTCAGACCCGGTAAAATATCAGTGAGCGCAGCTATGGTGCTGGGTGTTATAGTTTGTTTAATTTGGCAGCAGGCTATGAATTCTGTAGTTCAAACGCAACGTGGTTAGAAACGGCCTCGCTCTGAGGAAGTACTGCTAAACTGGATATGTTAATACCAAATGATAAGACCAAGTCAAAAGTATGACTACAATTATGTGTAGGACCCACCACATTCTGAGTGATACCCAATGAAAATTTATACTAAAAGAGTCACATTGATATAATCACCATATTGGCTGATAGCACTACATTAGACAGAAAGTCCGAAAACTCCTGCGAGAACTCAGAGTATGAACCTGGGGGGCTGTAAATAGTAATTACCATAAACAACTGCGACACTTTGTTGGTTGTTAAATTTGATACATTAGATACATTAAGGATGAGATGTTCAAAAGAATTAAACTTGAAGCCAAATTTTTGAGAAATGCCTAGATTGGAGTCATATATTGTGGCGACACCACCTCCTCGACCATTTGGACGGGGGTTATGAACATATCTATAGCCAGAGGGAGAAGCTTTGTTTAGGGCAATATTGTCATCTGGTCGGGTCCATATTTACATCAAGCAAAGTATGCATAGATTATGATCTGTAATCATCTCATTAACAAGCAATGCTTTAGATGACAGGGATCTAATATTTAGCAGTCCTGATTTCAGAATTAAACTACTCTCTGAGGGAGCGTAGTTGAATTTAACCTTGATGAAATTTTGTCTACTAACTTTGAGAAAATTGTTTTTTCACAACATCTTGGAGAATTGATCCACTATGACCAGGATGATGGTGTTTTCCTCAGAGGCTAGGAGGTCTGTCAGGAAGTCAAGTGCCAGGTGAGACCACAGACGCTGTGGTGTTTGAAGGGGAAGCAGCTTGTGTGCAGGCAGATGCACATGAGGCAACAAAATGGTTAATGTCTTTGTGCATCACCACCCACCAGTAGCGCGCTCCTAAGAGCTGGGCGTTTTTTGTCAATCCAGGATGTCCATGCCAAGGTATGTTTGCGCCCAGCTTATGAGCTTTTTCCTTCGACATATAGGTGAACCACAGGGCATTAAGGATGTGGGTTGCTTCTCTGAATAGCCCCGTTTAGGCTCCAGTCAATGCCTCCTAGGATGAACAGGGGAGGGAGCACTGTCTTTGCCTTAAGTTCAGCGTCTTGGTGTTACAGAGGTACTCAAGGTCTTTGTGGTTGGTAATCACCACAAAGGGGATTAAGCCATTGTCTCCACTCCTCCAGCGTGAACTTGGCTAGCAGCTCCCTGTCACATATGCTATAGTTCCTCTCAGCTTGTGTGAGTTTATTAGAGTAATAGGCTACTGGACAGAGTGCACCCCTCTTTTGGGATTCCTGGGACAACACTGGTGCTCAGGATTTGGCTGCTTCTCTGAGCAGGTCGGTGAGGGGTTTATCTAGAGTGCTTAGGAATTTGAGCCCATAAAGGAATAGCGACTTTCACATGCTGAACGATAGAGTCACCTATGACCAGAGTCTGTGAGACAGGCTCCTCAGCGGGTGTTTCACTGAGCGGGGCAAACCTGTTGGACACGTGAACTGGGGAGTTGTGCTCTCGTGGGCTAGTGCTGGCATTAGCGTTAGCTGCAGCCTTTGCTCTCCAACTACACCGTCGAGACGTCACCCATTTGCCCCGCTGTGAGGGCTCTAACGCCGGAGTTGTGGAGGTACTATTTCTCCCTGCCATGTCCACAGCTATTACTAACTCTTGCTCTCTATCCCTTAATAATGAGTGGACACGGCACTCTAAACTTTACATTTTTGCCATGAGCGAAGTAACTAACTTGCACCTCTCACAAATGCTATCGCTATTACTGTAGGTGGTGAAAGGGTCTAAGCTAAACACACAGGCAAACAAACCAACACCAGCCATAGATAAAAAAAACTTACTGCGTTTAGCCCATTTATAAGGACTTACGCTAGCAGATTTGTAGGAACAGATAGTCAACTACCCGTCTTGACAGTGGAAGAACTACTTGTAACAATGGTCTAGGAAGGCAAAAAGTTAAGAACAGCACGTAAATAGTTTTTGTAATTTAGCAAAAAAACAATCGCAAAATTTGAAAGAAACACTTCGTAGCAGCATCAGCGGGAAGCAGCCTCAGCAGGAATCATCAGCCTATAGGTGTAACGCTTGGGTGAGGGAAGCAGGCACCAAGACGATTACTGTGTACAACGAACATTTAATGACATCAAACAAATAAGCACGGTGCGGAGCGCAAGCAGCACAATATCACACTCACGCTGACACGTTGCTTTAGACAAAAGACGAGCACACGACACTGCGCGAACGCACATTAAATAGGTGAGTTACACAGACCCACGTGACCTCGAGACAAGGCACAGGTGTAACAAACGAACACGCTCACAAACAACCCACACCCACGGAACTACTAACATGGACATAACTGCACGCAGACGACATAATGACACGCCCACAGGGAAGGGTCCGGAGCCGTAACAATAGGCTGTATCTTTAGGGTCTTAGCTAGCATGGTTAGATTAGCTAGCCTCTTGGACATCTCTTAATTGTAATTATAATGATTATCTCTTATTATTATTATTATTATTATTATTAACAATTATAATAATTATATTATTAATAATAATAATAAGATATAATCATTATAATAATAATAATATTATCATTATTATTATTATTATTATATTAATTTATCTTATATTATCATTTGTTACGATCTATCTAGGCTCTAGGCCGTAACAGGGGTGTGAAGGGGTGGAATATGGATGACACAGTGATTCAAGAAGATGTAAAGTATTGGTGTATTTACAAATGTTCACAAACAGAATATATTTACAAGACAAAGTGCACACAGGTACAAACGTCAGAAGTGACCCAGGCCAAAACAACTAACAAAAACCATACTAGAAAGAAACAGACATAACTATACTAACAGGGTGAAACAAAAGACGACACTACTCTGACTCCCTATATACAAAACAGATACAAACCCACAACCCAAACAAAATGGCAGCCACTTCCTACTCACCGTGTGCACACACAAACCACCAATATACATATATCTATATACACAACTCTATACAGCTATATCAAAGGAGCACGCAAATCCAAATCCAAGACAGGGTCATAACACATTATTATATAATAATAATATATTATTATATTATATTCTGGTCTTTCTGTAAGACGTCCAACGTTGTTTTTTTGTTTCAGCAAAAAAATTAAATATTGCATGCTCTTGATGATGGGAAAGTGTCTTGTATCAGGGTGTGCCACATTTGGACAAGGGTATGGTACTATGGACATTCCATCCATCCATCCATTATCTGTACCGCTTAATCCTGCTAGTCAGGGTCATGGGGGGGCTGGAGTCAATCCCAGCATCTCCGGGCAAAGGCAGGGTACACCATGGGCATGTCACCAGTCCACCACATGGTCAACACACATGCACGCACATGCACTCACAGGCAATTTAGAGTGATCAATTAACCTGTCTTTGCATGTCTTTGAACTGTGGGGGAAACCGGAGTACCTGGAGAAAACACACACAGGCACAGGGAGAACATGCAAACTCCACACAGAGCAGCCCAGATCAAAAATCAACCCAGACCGTGCTCAATATTTTTTTATTTTGTCCTATTGTATCAGAGTTCATATAACAGAAAAAATCCACATCTCCAATGTACATATACACACTATACATCCCCAAAGTAAAAACTGCTTTTTTGTTTTTTGGACATTTTCTTCTGTATTAGAGGCTCTCAAATAGATAACTAATGTTACAGTGTAGGCTCAAAAATGTCTCCAAATGGGCTGAAAATGGCCTCTGCACAAAGGCTTTTTTAATCTGTGTAATGTTTATACCTAAATATGTTTTCAGAATATTTTTACTGCTTGACATATGCAGCAAACCAACAGATCAGATATTATCTTAATGGTGTACATCTCTATGCAGTTTGACAATTTTTCACATTTCACAATGTATCTTGTCTCCACCTTTATTTTTTTATTTTGTAGGTGACACGGACATTTGGTGTTCCTGCTTTGAAGCGGGCGATGGAGTGGTTTGGGTTCCATGGTGGTCCCTGTCGCTCTCCTTTGCGGCCTTTGTCAGAGGTGGAAGTAAATCAGCTTTGTGCAGTCTTCTCCTCAAATGGTTGGCTGTAGGTACTGTACATCACTGTACACAACTTTTAGCCAGTTAATTTGATCCTGATAAATCAACAATTCCAAGGACTTTAATTGCCTGGTATTAATATGAACACGGAATGATAAAAAATTGTACTGACTGAAGCCTCACAGTGATTGGACTGAGAGCCCCTGCTCTGTACAACTTTATATACAAGCAGCTGAATATAAAGTATGTGAACCCTGTTGAATGATTTGCATTACTCACTCCTAAAATGTGATCTGGTCTTCTTCTAGGCAACAAAATCAAAGTAGTGCCTTTTAAATACATAACCGACAATATTTTATTCTGCCACACCTAATTAAATGGTGTTTATATAATGGTTTATATAATGGTTTAAATAATTAGTGGTGGACAATGAATAAGATGAATAAGTTAATTAATAAGAGTTAGTGGTAATTAATAAATGGTGGAATAATCAGGTCAGATGTGCATTTGATCTGAATGGCTAAATCTATTAAAAATAAAAACAAAAAAGCCATTTTTCTACTTAGTGCAATATGCTTCATTGCAAAGTAATTTTAAAGGCTGCTTCATTCCCATTCAGATGCCTCTCTGTTTAGCTCTGCATTAGAGCTTCAGATCCAGTAACAAAACATGTTCCTGGTGGTTTTCAAAGACAAAAACTACAAAATGATTTCTCAGGTTTCATATCACATATGCTGTGAATATTTCAATTTATTGCTAATAAAAAATATACTGCGTTATTTATACTGCTCTCACTTCAGCATCCTACCTCACCCTAGCAATGTTACAATTTAGATTTTTGAAGAGTTTTTACTAAATTATGGACAGTTGAAATTCATTTTCTGGACTGTTTTAGTATGATAGAAAAAGATAAGATAATATCTTTATTGTCATTGCCACTTTTTCAAGAACAACGAAATTGCAGTGCCTTCGACTAAAATTTTTAAAGAATAACTAAAAACAAAAGGTTCTATATTTACAGATTTAGAAATTTACAAAAGTACAGATTTACACCATTTTAATCAAAATACACAAATATGAAGATTGCACTAGTTTTATAAACAAAATTGCACTTGTGAAATTTTGCACCGGTTGTATAATGATTATATTGCACAGATATATATTGTTCCAATGTAGTACAGATTAAATATCAACATGAACATATTACACATGACTAAAAATAACTAAGCTGTGTTATGAATTTAAAGCCATGATGGCTTTAGGGTAAAAGCTGTTTTCGAGGCATGTTGTCCAGGTTTTAAAAGCCCTGTATCTCCTGCCAGATGGCAGTAGTTGGAAGAGACCGTGTCCAGGATGTGATGAGTCCTGTACAATGTCTATGGCACATGTGCCCGCAGGCCACAGCCGCCCGATGGTGTTTTGCACGCAAAAACATTACATTCCCCACAATGCAACGGTAGCCTGCGAAATCACTGCAGCGCACACAAGCGGCGAGGGTCCGCGCGGCGAAAATGACGTAATCGCAGTGGCTCCACCCGTGCGCGAGGGCGTCGCACACTGTCGATTCGCAAGGTCGTGCACCTCTCGAATTTTGTAACTGCGCGCACCAGTTAAACTTAATTAAGTTAAATATTTTATACATATAGTCGAAATGATTCGAAATAATTCACTTTTTTATTCACATTATTTAATGGTTGTTTATTTTCAAAACGCTCAATCTTAACGTCTTCACATTCTCTCATGTTTCATCCTGGAATTACAAGAGGCTCGTATTTATTAACGTAATACAAGAGAATTGTTCAGTCAGACAGATATTTGTTGTGAAACGAAGTCGTTACAAATCGTTATTACTTTATTCATTTAATGTACAGGACATGTTTTCTTTAAAGGAAGTTTGTTTTTATCTGTTTGCTTGTTGAAAAATGTTTTCACTTGAAATTACTGACAGATCCATAAGAAAATATTGCTTTATTCATTTAAGCATTAAATAATATACACTGTGTTAGGTCTTTGTTCAATAGGCTATGTGCAATCATTTCAATATGTTTTAATAAACATTGAACCTGTCCGGCCCTCGGCTTGTAGCAAATTTGGTTTTTTGGCCCTAGGTGTATTTGACTTTGACATCCCTGGTCTATGGCTTTTTGGTGGCATCGAGAGGTGTAGATTTGATCTAGAGTTGGGAGATTGCAGCCAACTGTATTCTCTGCTGACCTGATGACTCTGTGGAGCACTTTCTTTTCTTGTGCTGTGCAGCTGCTGTTCTACACACACAGTCCATACGTACGTATGCTCTCTATAGAGCTGTGATAGAAGGCACGGAGTAAATATTTCTCAAACAATACAAACTCTGCTGCAGCTCTCTGGTGTTCACACTCCAGGTCAGATTATCTCCCATCTCGATGCCCAGGAACCTGAACACTGGTACCCTCTCCACACTGATCCCACCAATAATGAGTGGCTGGATGTCCACTTTTTCCTTTCTGAAGTCAATAATTATTTCCTTTGTTTTTTGAGGGTTGAGGAGCAGATTATTAATTTTGCACCACTCTGACAGTCATGGGCAGTCATGGCCTGGTCTTGTGACCGGAGGGTCACAGGTTCGATTCCCAGACCTGAGGCCATGACTGAGGTGCCCCTGAGCAAGGCCCTTAACCCTCAATTGCTCACTTGTATAAAAATGAGATAAAATGTAAGTCGTTCTGGATAAGGGCGTCTGCTAAAATGCCATAAATGTAAATGACAGCTGCACCACTTCGTTCCTGTAGGCCTGCTCGCCCTCCATGTCTGAGATGAGCCCGGCCACTGTGGTATCATCTGCAAACTTGATGACCTTGTTGCTGTGGTGGGTAGCAACGCAGTCATATGTGTAGAGGAGTGGGCTGAGCACACAGCCCTGCGGTGTCCCTGTGTTAAAAATGAGAGCCGTGGAGATGTGAGGACCCAATCTGACCCTCTGTGAGTGGCCTGACAGGAAGATCAGTATCCAGTTGCATACCTGTGATAGGAGTCCTAGATCTGACAGCTTGGATACCAGCCTATGTGGGAGGACAGTGTTAAAGGCCGAGCTGAAATCCACAAAAAGCAGTCTGGCATAATTCCCTAGCTGTTCCAAGTAGGTCTGTGTAGTGTTGTCGCTACAGCATCCTCTGTGGATCTCTTTGCTTTGTAGGCAAATTGAAGAGGGTCAAGGTTGGCTGGCAGACAATTAGCAATGACATGACTGCACCAGCTTCTTGAAGCACTTCATGATGACAGATGTTAGCACAACAGGGCAGAAGTCATTCAGACTATCTGTTTTTGATTTTTTTGGCAGCAGAACAATAATGGAGGTTTTAAATCAAATCAAATTAAATGTATTTAATGTAGCGCTTTTCACAACACATGTTGTCACAAAGCAGCTTTACAGGATTTCCAAGTTTAACAATTGTATGGGTCCAAATCCCTAATGAGCAAGCCAGAGGCGACAGTGGCAAGCAAAAACTGTAATGGTGGCGTACCCGAAGGTAGAGAGGGATCCATACGCAGGTGGAAAATACATAGCTTTTAATATACAGAACAAACAAGCAGACCTCGTAGGGAAAGCAGGCAGCAGCACAAAAAGGGTAAGGCAAAAACGGAGAGTCAAAAACCAGAACAGTCCAATAGCGGCAGGCAGAGGTACAGAAAGGGCTAGGCAAACGGGAGAATATCAAGAGGGCAGAGCAAGGATCGGTAACCAGGATAACAGTCAGAGAATACAGAAACACGGCTTGGTAATGCAACACTGGGATGGCAATACTTCGCACTGGTCTGTTGTGAGAAGAGTCCTTATGTAGGGCGTGGTGAGTAGCTGATCAGGGTCAGGTGTGCAGATCAATATTCTGGTGATGGCGCCCTCTGGCGGTCATGGGCGTGATTGCCATTCCTGCCAAAAACTCCCTATGATGGTGGGGAATAGGAAGAAACCTTGGGAGGACCAAGACTCAAAAGGGAACCCATCCTCCATTGGGCACCCGTTAACAGACAAATTACACAAAATCAAATTATACAGACGAATACACAAGTCACACACAAATCACACAATCAGACTAAGTATAAGGTAAATAGAATGAAAGTTCTGGGTGTTGATATTGTCAATGTAAATGTCTTGTGATGAACGCCAGATTTTCATTCCGTGTTGGAGCGATGATACTGGTATTGTAGGCTCCAACTCCCCCTTGTAGGCAGTGTTACTCCCCAGGTGAACCTCGGAGAAGAAAGATATGTGATGTGGTAAATATTTAACAGATTATTCAAAGGCCAAACTAAACAGATAAGTCTTTAGTTGAGTTTTAAACATTGAGACTGTGTCTGAGTCCCGAATAAAGGCAGGAAGATTATTCCACAATTGTGGAGCTTTAAAAGAAAAGGCTCTTCCACCTGCTGTGATCTTTTTGATCCTAGGAACAGTTAATAACCCTGCGTCCTGCGAGCGAAGTGAACGCGCTGGGTTATATTGTTCAATAAGTTCACTAAGATAGTCTGGAGATAAGCCATGCAGCGTTTTATATGTTAATAAAAGTATTTTATAGTCAATACGGAATCTAATTGGCAGCCAGTGTAATGATAGTACGGGACTAATGTGATCAAACTTTTTAGTTTTTGTTAAAACTCGTGCTGCTGCGTTCTGAACCAGCTGGAGTTTGGGGCATTGCTAATAATCCTCCATTGGGCAGCCCGTTAACACACAAATTACACAAAATACAGACAAATACACAAGTCACACACAAATCACACAATCAGACTAAGTAAAGGTAAAAATGAAAGTTCTGGGTTATGATATGGTCACTGTAAATGTCTGTTGATGAACGCCAGGCTTTCATTCCATGTCGGAGCAGCGATGCTGGTATTGTAGGTTCCGACTGCAATGTTACTCTCCAGGTGAACCTTGGAGAAAAGATACGAGATGTAGTAAATATGTAACAGATTAATCAAAAGCCAAACTAAACAGATAGGTATTTAATCGAGTTTTAAACATTGAGACTGTGTCTGAGTCCCGAATAGAGGCAGGAAGATTATTCCACAATTGTGGAGCTTTAAAAGAAAAGGCTCTTCCACCTGCTGTGATCTTTTTGATCCTAGGAACAGTTAATAACCCTGCGTCCTGCGAGCGAAGTGAACGCGCTGGGTTATAATGTTCAATAAGTTCACTAAGATAGTCCGGAGCTAAGCCATGCAGCGTTTTATATGTTAATAAAAGTATTTTATAGTCAATACGGAATTGGCAGCCAGTGTAATGATAGTACGGGACTAATGTGATCAAACTTTTTAGTTTTTGTTAAAACTCGTGCTGCTGCGTTCTAAACCAGCTGGAGTTTGTTTATCGATTTACCAGAACATCCAGCTAGGAGACTGTTGCAATAATCTAAACGAGAGGATATGAATGCATGGATTAGTTTTTCTGCATCACTAATATTTAATATGTTTCTAATTTTGGCAATGTTGCGCAAGTGAAAGAACGCTACCCTAGTTATATTATTAATATGTATATCGAACGAGAGATCTGGGTCTATTGTGACGCCGAAGTTCTTTACCTCTGCGCTGGGGGTTATAGTAAAAGAATGTAGATTCAATGCTACATTATGTATCTTGTCTCTCGCAGTCCTAGACCCAACTATTATTAATTCTGTTTTATCGGGATTTAGTGCTAGAAAGTTACACGCCATCCAATGTTTTATCTCTTCTACACATTTCTCAATCTTACTGTTTGCGCCTAAATCATCGGGTTTTGCTGATAAATATAGCTGAGTGTCGTCTGCGTAGGAATGGAAACTGATGTCATGCTTATGCATAATCTCGCCTAAGGGTAACATGTACAGTGTGAATAGAAGTGGTCCTAGGACTGTCCCTTGTGGGACACCATATTTAACCTGCACAGATTTAGAGGTTTTATTATTAACACTTACACATTGGAAGCGGTCAGTTAAATATGATCTAAACCAGGAGAGTGCGACTCCTTTAAATCCCAAGGTGAAATGCACATGGTCAAAATTTTATCAGGACAGAGTCCATGTTTTACTTTGATATTAAGAGCGATCACTGGATTGTCTTCCAGTAAATTAATGTTTTCTTCCGCTACAAAACGTTTTTTCAACAACTATAAAGAGGCTATGCAACGAAACTGAGCGGGGATGTCAAGTGCCTTTAATGGTACATTTTTGACCCCACTTCAAATGCTGCTGTTACCTGACCAGTTCGATTGTTAGTTTGCCAGATTCTCAATCTCTGGGATGTGAGATCATGCACCAGGTTTAGTGAATGTTTAAGGGTGAAGGTCTTTAGTCTCTGCACAAATTCCACAAACATAGCTCAGGTCCTGCTCAACATGTCAACATGTGGCGACAGCAAGTGCTTTTGGGGTCCTACATAAAACGCCCGGCTAGCTCAGTCGGTAGAGCATGAGTCTCTTAATCTCAGGGTCGTGCGTTCGAGCCCCACGTTGGGCGAGAGGCTGATTTGTTTGAGAGAAATGTTGAAATTTAGTTAATCTGTTTGCGCAAAATACGTCTAAAAAAGAAGAGAAAGGAACATACATCGTCCCTGGGTGGGCTCGAACCACCATCCTTTCGGTTAACAGCCGAACGCGCTAACCGATTGCGCCACAGAGACCAGATGCTTCTGTGCTTACATAGTTCTTCCTCAAAAGAAAAACCCAACAAGCACATTCCTCCTGTTTGCTGGCTTTTGATGAAATGAGCCAATGCATAAAGGATGCAACATCAAGGTCACTCACACTTTTCTGCTAGCTTGTCTAAAATTTGCCCTTCCTTCAATTACTCACTTGTCAAGACCTGCAGGTCTTCAAACAAAAGGTCAGTTTGTAGACCCTTTTCCTGTCAAAGTTTTGATCCTTTTGTCCACCAGTCATCGGAATGTGTATGATTTTCACCAGTTTACACAGTGTAGCTCCCTTGCCTTCAGTTGCAGGGTTATGTCCTCTTAGATATGACGCTTTTGAAATTATATGTGAAAATGCACCCAAAACCTATTCAAAACAGATTTGATGGAAGCACTGCAGGAGCTCTGCTCCAAGACACATTTTGTCCAGAAAATGTGGTGTCATGAATGCATCCATATCACCAACACACATTTACAAACCAAACCATAGGCAATAAAATACATGAGTAAACTGATTTGTGGACCTTTGTGGCACTTGGTACTGCTGAGATCAGGATCATTACAGAGTTCAGCAATCATTTTCCCAACTAGGTCATTGATACATTGGAATCCCCAATGTTTTCTGGAACAGAATATGCCTTTCGGATGAGAATAAAAAAAGACTTCAAGAACCAAAAAAGAAGTTAAGCTGCCTTCAGCTGATGTACTCAGACTAACGGGAAACACTTTAAATCCCAAGGTGAAATGCACATGGTCAAAATTTTATCAGGACAGAGTACATGTTTTACTTTGATATTAAGAGCGATCACTGGATTGTCTTCCAGTAAATTAATGTTTTCTTCCGCTACAAAACGTTTTTTCAACAACTATAAAGAGGCTATGCAACGAAACTGAGCGGGGATGTCAAGTGCCTTTAATGGTACATTTTTGACCCCACTTCAAATGCTGCTGTTACCTGACCAGTTCGATTGTTAGTTTGCCAGATTCTCAATCTCTGGGATGTGAGATCATGCACCAGGTTTAGTGAATGTTTAAGGGTGAAGGTCTTTAGTCTCTGCACAAATTCCACAAACATAGCTCAGGTCCTGCTCAACATGTCAACATGTGGCGACAGCAAGTGCTTTTGGGGTCCTACATAAAACGCCCGGCTAGCTCAGTCGGTAGAGCATGAGTCTCTTAATCTCAGGGTCGTGGGTTCGAGCCCCACGTTGGGCGAGAGGCTGATTTGTTTGAGAGAAATGTTGAAATTTAGTTAATCTGTTTGCGCAAAATACGTCTAAAAAAGAAGAGAAAGGAACATACATCGTCCCTGGGTGGGCTCGAACCACCATCCTTTCGGTTAACAGCCGAACGCGCTAACCGATTGCGCCACAGAGACCAGATGCTTCGGTGCTTACATAGTTCTCCCTCAAAAGAAAAACCCAACAAGCACATTCCTCCTGTTTGCTGGCTTTTGATGAAATGAGCCAATGCATAAAGGATGCAACATCAAGGTCACTCACACTTTTCTGCTAGCTTGTCTAAAATTTGCCCTTCCTTCAATTACTCACTTGTCACGACCTGCAGGTCTTCAAACAAAAGGTCAGTTTGTAGACCCTTTTCCTGTCACAGTTTTGATCCTTTTGTCCACCAGTCATCGGAATGTGTATGATTTTCACCAGTTTACACAGTGTAGCTCCCTTGCCTTCAGTTGCAGGGTTATGTCCTCTTAGATATGACGCTTTTGAAATTATATGTGAAAATGCACCCAAAACCTATTCAAAACAGATTTGATGGAAGCACTGCAGGAGCTCTGCTCCAAGACGCATTTTGTCCAGAAAATGTGGTGTCATGAATGCATCCATATCACCAACACACATTTACAAACCAAACCATAGGCAATAAAATACATGAGTAAACTGATTTGTGGACCTTTGTGGCACTTGGTACTGCTGAGATCAGGATCATTACAGAGTTCAGCAATCATTTTCCCAACTAGGTCATTGATACATTGGAATCCCCAATGTTTTCTGGAACAGAATATGCCTTTCGGATGAGAATAAAAAAAGACTTCAAGAACCAAAAAAGAAGTTAAGCTGCCTTCAGCTGATGTACTCAGACTAAAGGGAAACACTTTAAATCCCAAGGTGAAATGCACATGGTCAAAATTTTATCAGGACAGAGTACATGTTTTACTTTGATATTAAGAGCGATCACTGGATTGTCTTCCAGTAAATTAATGTTTTCTTCCGCTACAAAACGTTTTTTCAACAACTATAAAGAGGCTATGCAACGAAACTGAGCGGGGATGTCAAGTGCCTTTAATGGTACATTTTTGACCCCACTTCAAATGCTGCTGTTACCTGACCAGTTCGATTGTTAGTTTGCCAGATTCTCAATCTCTGGGATGTGAGATCATGCACCAGGTTTAGTGAATGTTTAAGGGTGAAGGTCTTTAGTCTCTGCACAAATTCCACAAACATAGCTCAGGTCCTGCTCAACATGTCAACATGTGGCGACAGCAAGTGCTTTTGGGGTCCTACATAAAACGCCCGGCTAGCTCAGTCGGTAGAGCATGAGACTCTTAATCTCAGGGTCGTGGGTTCGAGCCCCACGTTGGGCGAGAGGCTGATTTGTTTGAGAGAAATGTTGAAATTTAGTTAATCTGTTTGCGCAAAATACGTCTAAAAAAGAAGAGAAAGGAACATACATCGTCCCTGGGTGGGCTCGAACCACCATCCTTTCGGTTAACAGCCGAACGCGCTAACCGATTGCGCCACAGAGACCGGATGCTTCGGTGCTTACATAGTTCTTCCTCAAAAGAAAAACCCAACAAGCACATTCCTCCTGTTTGCTGGCTTTTGATGAAATGAGCCAATGCATAAAGGATGCAACATCAAGGTCACTCACACTTTTCTGCTAGCTTGTCTAAAATTTGCCCTTCCTTCAATTACTCACTTGTCACGACCTGCAGGTCTTCAAACAAAAGGTCAGTTTGTAGACCCTTTTCCTGTCACAGTTTTGATCCTTTTGTCCACCAGTCATCGGAATGTGTATGATTTTCACCAGTTTACACAGTGTAGCTCCCTTGCCTTCAGTTGCAGGGTTATGTCCTCTTAGATATGACGCTTTTGAAATTATATGTGAAAATGCACCCAAAACCTATTCAAAACAGATTTGATGGAAGCACTGCAGGAGCTCTGCTCCAAGACGCATTTTGTCCAGAAAATGTGGTGTCATGAATGCATCCATATCACCAACACACATTTACAAACCAAACCATAGGCAATAAAATACATGAGTAAACTGATTTGTGGACCTTTGTGGCACTTGGTACTGCTGAGATCAGGATCATTACAGAGTTCAGCAATCATTTTCCCAACTAGGTCATTGATACATTGGAATCCCCAATGTTTTCTGGAACAGAATATGCCTTTCGGATGAGAATAAAAAAAGACTTCAAGAACCAAAAAAGAAGTTAAGCTGCCTTCAGCTGATGTACTCAGACTAACGGGAAACACTTTAAATCCCAAGGTGAAATGCACATGGTCAAAATTTTATCAGGACAGAGTACATGTTTTACTTTGATATTAAGAGCGATCACTGGATTGTCTTCCAGTAAATTAATGTTTTCTTCCGCTACAAAACGTTTTTTCAACAACTATAAAGAGGCTATGCAACGAAACTGAGCGGGGATGTCAAGTGCCTTTAATGGTACATTTTTGACCCCACTTCAAATGCTGCTGTTACCTGACCAGTTCGATTGTTAGTTTGCCAGATTCTCAATCTCTGGGATGTGAGATCATGCACCAGGTTTAGTGAATGTTTAAGGGTGAAAGTCTTTAGTCTCTGCACAAATTCCACAAACATAGCTCAGGTCCTGCTCAACATGTCAACATGTGGCGACAGCAAGTGCTTTTGGGGTCCTACATAAAATGCCCGGCTAGCTCAGTCGGTAGAGCATGAGACTCTTAATCTCAGGGTCGTGCGTTCGAGCCCCACGTTGGGCGAGAGGCAGATTTGTTTGAGAGAAATGTTGAAATTTAGTTAATCTGTTTGCGCAAAATACGTCTAAAAAAGAAGAGAAAGGAACATACATCATCCCTGGATGGGCTCGAACCACCATCCTTTCGGTTAACAGCCAAAAGCGCTAACCGATTGCGCCACAGAGACCAGATGCTTCGGTGCTTACATAGTTCTTCCTCAAAAGAAAAACCCAACAAGCACATTCCTCCTGTTTGCTGGCTTTTGATGAAATGAGCCAATGCATAAAGGATGCAACATCAAGGTCACTCACACTTTTCTGCTAGCTTGTCTAAAATTTGCCCTTCCTTCAATTACTCACTTGTCAAGACCTGCAGGTCTTCAAACAAAAGGTCAGTTTGTAGACCCTTTTCCTGTCAAAGTTTTGATCCTTTTGTCCACCAGTCATCGGAATGTGTATGATTTTCACCAGTTTACACAGTGTAGCTCCCTTGCCTTCAGTTGCAGGGTTATGTCCTCTTAGATATGACGCTTTTGAAATTATATGTGAAAATGCACCCAAAACCTATTCAAAACAGATTTGATGGAAGCACTGCAGGAGCTCTGCTCCAAGACACATTTTGTCCAGAAAATGTGGTGTCATGAATGCATCCATATCACCAACACACATTTACAAACCAAACCATAGGCAATAAAATACATGAGTAAACTGATTTGTGGACCTTTGTGGAACTTGGTACTGCTGAGATCAGGATCATTACAGAGTTCAGCAATCATTTTCCCAACTAGGTCATTGATACATTGGAATCCCCAATGTTTTCTGGAACAGAATATGCCTTTCGGATGAGAATAAAAAAAGACTTCAAGAACCAAAAAAGAAGTTAAGCTGCCTTCAGCTGATGTACTCAGACTAACGGGAAACACTTTAAATCCCAAGGTGAAATGCACATGGTCAAAATTTTATCAGGACAGAGTCCATGTTTTACTTTGATATTAAGAGCGATCACTGGATTGTCTTCCAGTAAATTAATGTTTTCTTCCGCTACAAAACGTTTTTTCAACAACTATAAAGAGGCTATGCAACGAAACTGAGCGGGGATGTCAAGTGCCTTTAATGGTACATTTTTGACCCCACTTCAAATGCTGCTGTTACCTGACCAGTTCGATTGTTAGTTTGCCAGATTCTCAATCTCTGGGATGTGAGATCATGCACCAGGTTTAGTGAATGTTTAAGGGTGAAGGTCTTTAGTCTCTGCACAAATTCCACAAACATAGCTCAGGTCCTGCTCAACATGTCAACATGTGGCGACAGCAAGTGCTTTTGGGGTCCTACATAAAACGCCCGGCTAGCTCAGTCGGTAGAGCATGAGTCTCTTAATCTCAGGGTCGTGCGTTCGAGCCCCACGTTGGGCGAGAGGCTGATTTGTTTGAGAGAAATGTTGAAATTTAGTTAATCTGTTTGCGCAAAATACGTCTAAAAAAGAAGAGAAAGGAACATACATCGTCCCTGGGTGGGCTCGAACCACCATCCTTTCGGTTAACAGCCGAACGCGCTAACCGATTGCGCCACAGAGACCAGATGCTTCTGTGCTTACATAGTTCTTCCTCAAAAGAAAAACCCAACAAGCACATTCCTCCTGTTTGCTGGCTTTTGATGAAATGAGCCAATGCATAAAGGATGCAACATCAAGGTCACTCACACTTTTCTGCTAGCTTGTCTAAAATTTGCCCTTCCTTCAATTACTCACTTGTCAAGACCTGCAGGTCTTCAAACAAAAGGTCAGTTTGTAGACCCTTTTCCTGTCAAAGTTTTGATCCTTTTGTCCACCAGTCATCGGAATGTGTATGATTTTCACCAGTTTACACAGTGTAGCTCCCTTGCCTTCAGTTGCAGGGTTATGTCCTCTTAGATATGACGCTTTTGAAATTATATGTGAAAATGCACCCAAAACCTATTCAAAACAGATTTGATGGAAGCACTGCAGGAGCTCTGCTCCAAGACACATTTTGTCCAGAAAATGTGGTGTCATGAATGCATCCATATCACCAACACACATTTACAAACCAAACCATAGGCAATAAAATACATGAGTAAACTGATTTGTGGACCTTTGTGGCACTTGGTACTGCTGAGATCAGGATCATTACAGAGTTCAGCAATCATTTTCCCAACTAGGTCATTGATACATTGGAATCCCCAATGTTTTCTGGAACAGAATATGCCTTTCGGATGAGAATAAAAAAAGACTTCAAGAACCAAAAAAGAAGTTAAGCTGCCTTCAGCTGATGTACTCAGACTAACGGGAAACACTTTAAATCCCAAGGTGAAATGCACATGGTCAAAATTTTATCAGGACAGAGTACATGTTTTACTTTGATATTAAGAGCGATCACTGGATTGTCTTCCAGTAAATTAATGTTTTCTTCCGCTACAAAACGTTTTTTCAACAACTATAAAGAGGCTATGCAACGAAACTGAGCGGGGATGTCAAGTGCCTTTAATGGTACATTTTTGACCCCACTTCAAATGCTGCTGTTACCTGACCAGTTCGATTGTTAGTTTGCCAGATTCTCAATCTCTGGGATGTGAGATCATGCACCAGGTTTAGTGAATGTTTAAGGGTGAAGGTCTTTAGTCTCTGCACAAATTCCACAAACATAGCTCAGGTCCTGCTCAACATGTCAACATGTGGCGACAGCAAGTGCTTTTGGGGTCCTACATAAAACGCCCGGCTAGCTCAGTCGGTAGAGCATGAGTCTCTTAATCTCAGGGTCGTGGGTTCGAGCCCCACGTTGGGCGAGAGGCTGATTTGTTTGAGAGAAATGTTGAAATTTAGTTAATCTGTTTGCGCAAAATACGTCTAAAAAAGAAGAGAAAGGAACATACATCGTCCCTGGGTGGGCTCGAACCACCATCCTTTCGGTTAACAGCCGAACGCGCTAACCGATTGCGCCACAGAGACCAGATGCTTCGGTGCTTACATAGTTCTCCCTCAAAAGAAAAACCCAACAAGCACATTCCTCCTGTTTGCTGGCTTTTGATGAAATGAGCCAATGCATAAAGGATGCAACATCAAGGTCACTCACACTTTTCTGCTAGCTTGTCTAAAATTTGCCCTTCCTTCAATTACTCACTTGTCACGACCTGCAGGTCTTCAAACAAAAGGTCAGTTTGTAGACCCTTTTCCTGTCACAGTTTTGATCCTTTTGTCCACCAGTCATCGGAATGTGTATGATTTTCACCAGTTTACACAGTGTAGCTCCCTTGCCTTCAGTTGCAGGGTTATGTCCTCTTAGATATGACGCTTTTGAAATTATATGTGAAAATGCACCCAAAACCTATTCAAAACAGATTTGATGGAAGCACTGCAGGAGCTCTGCTCCAAGACGCATTTTGTCCAGAAAATGTGGTGTCATGAATGCATCCATATCACCAACACACATTTACAAACCAAACCATAGGCAATAAAATACATGAGTAAACTGATTTGTGGACCTTTGTGGCACTTGGTACTGCTGAGATCAGGATCATTACAGAGTTCAGCAATCATTTTCCCAACTAGGTCATTGATACATTGGAATCCCCAATGTTTTCTGGAACAGAATATGCCTTTCGGATGAGAATAAAAAAAGACTTCAAGAACCAAAAAAGAAGTTAAGCTGCCTTCAGCTGATGTACTCAGACTAAAGGGAAACACTTTAAATCCCAAGGTGAAATGCACATGGTCAAAATTTTATCAGGACAGAGTACATGTTTTACTTTGATATTAAGAGCGATCACTGGATTGTCTTCCAGTAAATTAATGTTTTCTTCCGCTACAAAACGTTTTTTCAACAACTATAAAGAGGCTATGCAACGAAACTGAGCGGGGATGTCAAGTGCCTTTAATGGTACATTTTTGACCCCACTTCAAATGCTGCTGTTACCTGACCAGTTCGATTGTTAGTTTGCCAGATTCTCAATCTCTGGGATGTGAGATCATGCACCAGGTTTAGTGAATGTTTAAGGGTGAAGGTCTTTAGTCTCTGCACAAATTCCACAAACATAGCTCAGGTCCTGCTCAACATGTCAACATGTGGCGACAGCAAGTGCTTTTGGGGTCCTACATAAAACGCCCGGCTAGCTCAGTCGGTAGAGCATGAGACTCTTAATCTCAGGGTCGTGGGTTCGAGCCCCACGTTGGGCGAGAGGCTGATTTGTTTGAGAGAAATGTTGAAATTTAGTTAATCTGTTTGCGCAAAATACGTCTAAAAAAGAAGAGAAAGGAACATACATCGTCCCTGGGTGGGCTCGAACCACCATCCTTTCGGTTAACAGCCGAACGCGCTAACCGATTGCGCCACAGAGACCGGATGCTTCGGTGCTTACATAGTTCTTCCTCAAAAGAAAAACCCAACAAGCACATTCCTCCTGTTTGCTGGCTTTTGATGAAATGAGCCAATGCATAAAGGATGCAACATCAAGGTCACTCACACTTTTCTGCTAGCTTGTCTAAAATTTGCCCTTCCTTCAATTACTCACTTGTCACGACCTGCAGGTCTTCAAACAAAAGGTCAGTTTGTAGACCCTTTTCCTGTCACAGTTTTGATCCTTTTGTCCACCAGTCATCGGAATGTGTATGATTTTCACCAGTTTACACAGTGTAGCTCCCTTGCCTTCAGTTGCAGGGTTATGTCCTCTTAGATATGACGCTTTTGAAATTATATGTGAAAATGCACCCAAAACCTATTCAAAACAGATTTGATGGAAGCACTGCAGGAGCTCTGCTCCAAGACGCATTTTGTCCAGAAAATGTGGTGTCATGAATGCATCCATATCACCAACACACATTTACAAACCAAACCATAGGCAATAAAATACATGAGTAAACTGATTTGTGGACCTTTGTGGCACTTGGTACTGCTGAGATCAGGATCATTACAGAGTTCAGCAATCATTTTCCCAACTAGGTCATTGATACATTGGAATCCCCAATGTTTTCTGGAACAGAATATGCCTTTCGGATGAGAATAAAAAAAGACTTCAAGAACCAAAAAAGAAGTTAAGCTGCCTTCAGCTGATGTACTCAGACTAACGGGAAACACTTTAAATCCCAAGGTGAAATGCACATGGTCAAAATTTTATCAGGACAGAGTACATGTTTTACTTTGATATTAAGAGCGATCACTGGATTGTCTTCCAGTAAATTAATGTTTTCTTCCGCTACAAAACGTTTTTTCAACAACTATAAAGAGGCTATGCAACGAAACTGAGCGGGGATGTCAAGTGCCTTTAATGGTACATTTTTGACCCCACTTCAAATGCTGCTGTTACCTGACCAGTTCGATTGTTAGTTTGCCAGATTCTCAATCTCTGGGATGTGAGATCATGCACCAGGTTTAGTGAATGTTTAAGGGTGAAAGTCTTTAGTCTCTGCACAAATTCCACAAACATAGCTCAGGTCCTGCTCAACATGTCAACATGTGGCGACAGCAAGTGCTTTTGGGGTCCTACATAAAATGCCCGGCTAGCTCAGTCGGTAGAGCATGAGACTCTTAATCTCAGGGTCGTGCGTTCGAGCCCCACGTTGGGCGAGAGGCAGATTTGTTTGAGAGAAATGTTGAAATTTAGTTAATCTGTTTGCGCAAAATACGTCTAAAAAAGAAGAGAAAGGAACATACATCATCCCTGGATGGGCTCGAACCACCATCCTTTCGGTTAACAGCCAAAAGCGCTAACCGATTGCGCCACAGAGACCAGATGCTTCGGTGCTTACATAGTTCTTCCTCAAAAGAAAAACCCAACAAGCACATTCCTCCTGTTTGCTGGCTTTTGATGAAATGAGCCAATGCATAAAGGATGCAACATCAAGGTCACTCACACTTTTCTGCTAGCTTGTCTAAAATTTGCCCTTCCTTCAATTACTCACTTGTCAAGACCTGCAGGTCTTCAAACAAAAGGTCAGTTTGTAGACCCTTTTCCTGTCAAAGTTTTGATCCTTTTGTCCACCAGTCATCGGAATGTGTATGATTTTCACCAGTTTACACAGTGTAGCTCCCTTGCCTTCAGTTGCAGGGTTATGTCCTCTTAGATATGACGCTTTTGAAATTATATGTGAAAATGCACCCAAAACCTATTCAAAACAGATTTGATGGAAGCACTGCAGGAGCTCTGCTCCAAGACACATTTTGTCCAGAAAATGTGGTGTCATGAATGCATCCATATCACCAACACACATTTACAAACCAAACCATAGGCAATAAAATACATGAGTAAACTGATTTGTGGACCTTTGTGGAACTTGGTACTGCTGAGATCAGGATCATTACAGAGTTCAGCAATCATTTTCCCAACTAGGTCATTGATACATTGGAATCCCCAATGTTTTCTGGAACAGAATATGCCTTTCGGATGAGAATAAAAAAAGACTTCAAGAACCAAAAAAGAAGTTAAGCTGCCTTCAGCTGATGTACTCAGACTAACGGGAAACACTTTAAATCCCAAGGTGAAATGCACATGGTCAAAATTTTATCAGGACAGAGTACATGTTTTACTTTGATATTAAGAGCGATCACTGGATTGTCTTCCAGTAAATTAATGTTTTCTTCCGCTACAAAACGTTTTTTCAACAACTATAAAGAGGCTATGCAACGAAACTGAGCGGGGATGTCAAGTGCCTTTAATGGTACATTTTTGACCCCACTTCAAATGCTGCTGTTACCTGACCAGTTCGATTGTTAGTTTGCCAGATTCTCAATCTCTGGGATGTGAGATCATGCACCAGGTTTAGTGAATGTTTAAGGGTGAAGGTCTTTAGTCTCTGCACAAATTCCACAAACATAGCTCAGGTCCTGCTCAACATGTCAACATGTGGCGACAGCAAGTGCTTTTGGGGTCCTACATAAAACGCCCGGCTAGCTCAGTCGGTAGAGCATGAGTCTCTTAATCTCAGGGTCGTGGGTTCGAGCCCCACGTTGGGCGAGAGGCTGATTTGTTTGAGAGAAATGTTGAAATTTAGTTAATCTGTTTGCGCAAAATACGTCTAAAAAAGAAGAGAAAGGAACATACATCGTCCCTGGGTGGGCTCGAACCACCATCCTTTCGGTTAACAGCCGAACGCGCTAACCGATTGCGCCACAGAGACCAGATGCTTCGGTGCTTACATAGTTCTCCCTCAAAAGAAAAACCCAACAAGCACATTCCTCCTGTTTGCTGGCTTTTGATGAAATGAGCCAATGCATAAAGGATGCAACATCAAGGTCACTCACACTTTTCTGCTAGCTTGTCTAAAATTTGCCCTTCCTTCAATTACTCACTTGTCACGACCTGCAGGTCTTCAAACAAAAGGTCAGTTTGTAGACCCTTTTCCTGTCACAGTTTTGATCCTTTTGTCCACCAGTCATCGGAATGTGTATGATTTTCACCAGTTTACACAGTGTAGCTCCCTTGCCTTCAGTTGCAGGGTTATGTCCTCTTAGATATGACGCTTTTGAAATTATATGTGAAAATGCACCCAAAACCTATTCAAAACAGATTTGATGGAAGCACTGCAGGAGCTCTGCTCCAAGACGCATTTTGTCCAGAAAATGTGGTGTCATGAATGCATCCATATCACCAACACACATTTACAAACCAAACCATAGGCAATAAAATACATGAGTAAACTGATTTGTGGACCTTTGTGGCACTTGGTACTGCTGAGATCAGGATCATTACAGAGTTCAGCAATCATTTTCCCAACTAGGTCATTGATACATTGGAATCCCCAATGTTTTCTGGAACAGAATATGCCTTTCGGATGAGAATAAAAAAAGACTTCAAGAACCAAAAAAGAAGTTAAGCTGCCTTCAGCTGATGTACTCAGACTAAAGGGAAACACTTTAAATCCCAAGGTGAAATGCACATGGTCAAAATTTTATCAGGACAGAGTACATGTTTTACTTTGATATTAAGAGCGATCACTGGATTGTCTTCCAGTAAATTAATGTTTTCTTCCGCTACAAAACGTTTTTTCAACAACTATAAAGAGGCTATGCAACGAAACTGAGCGGGGATGTCAAGTGCCTTTAATGGTACATTTTTGACCCCACTTCAAATGCTGCTGTTACCTGACCAGTTCGATTGTTAGTTTGCCAGATTCTCAATCTCTGGGATGTGAGATCATGCACCAGGTTTAGTGAATGTTTAAGGGTGAAGGTCTTTAGTCTCTGCACAAATTCCACAAACATAGCTCAGGTCCTGCTCAACATGTCAACATGTGGCGACAGCAAGTGCTTTTGGGGTCCTACATAAAACGCCCGGCTAGCTCAGTCGGTAGAGCATGAGACTCTTAATCTCAGGGTCGTGGGTTCGAGCCCCACGTTGGGCGAGAGGCTGATTTGTTTGAGAGAAATGTTGAAATTTAGTTAATCTGTTTGCGCAAAATACGTCTAAAAAAGAAGAGAAAGGAACATACATCGTCCCTGGGTGGGCTCGAACCACCATCCTTTCGGTTAACAGCCGAACGCGCTAACCGATTGCGCCACAGAGACCGGATGCTTCGGTGCTTACATAGTTCTTCCTCAAAAGAAAAACCCAACAAGCACATTCCTCCTGTTTGCTGGCTTTTGATGAAATGAGCCAATGCATAAAGGATGCAACATCAAGGTCACTCACACTTTTCTGCTAGCTTGTCTAAAATTTGCCCTTCCTTCAATTACTCACTTGTCACGACCTGCAGGTCTTCAAACAAAAGGTCAGTTTGTAGACCCTTTTCCTGTCACAGTTTTGATCCTTTTGTCCACCAGTCATCGGAATGTGTATGATTTTCACCAGTTTACACAGTGTAGCTCCCTTGCCTTCAGTTGCAGGGTTATGTCCTCTTAGATATGACGCTTTTGAAATTATATGTGAAAATGCACCCAAAACCTATTCAAAACAGATTTGATGGAAGCACTGCAGGAGCTCTGCTCCAAGACGCATTTTGTCCAGAAAATGTGGTGTCATGAATGCATCCATATCACCAACACACATTTACAAACCAAACCATAGGCAATAAAATACATGAGTAAACTGATTTGTGGACCTTTGTGGCACTTGGTACTGCTGAGATCAGGATCATTACAGAGTTCAGCAATCATTTTCCCAACTAGGTCATTGATACATTGGAATCCCCAATGTTTTCTGGAACAGAATATGCCTTTCGGATGAGAATAAAAAAAGACTTCAAGAACCAAAAAAGAAGTTAAGCTGCCTTCAGCTGATGTACTCAGACTAAAGGGAAACACTTTAAATCCCAAGGTGAAATGCACATGGTCAAAATTTTATCAGGACAGAGTACATGTTTTACTTTGATATTAAGAGCGATCACTGGATTGTCTTCCAGTAAATTAATGTTTTCTTCCGCTACAAAACGTTTTTTCAACAACTATAAAGAGGCTATGCAACGAAACTGAGCGGGGATGTCAAGTGCCTTTAATGGTACATTTTTGACCCCACTTCAAATGCTGCTGTTACCTGACCAGTTCGATTGTTAGTTTGCCAGATTCTCAATCTCTGGGATGTGAGATCATGCACCAGGTTTAGTGAATGTTTAAGGGTGAAGGTCTTTAGTCTCTGCACAAATTCCACAAACATAGCTCAGGTCCTGCTCAACATGTCAACATGTGGCGACAGCAAGTGCTTTTGGGGTCCTACATAAAACGCCCGGCTAGCTCAGTCGGTAGAGCATGAGACTCTTAATCTCAGGGTCGTGGGTTCGAGCCCCACGTTGGGCGAGAGGCAGATTTGTTTGAGAGAAATGTTGAAATTTAGTTAATCTGTTTGCGCAAAATACGTCTAAAAAAGAAGAGAAAGGAACATACATCGTCCCTGGGTGGGCTCGAACCACCATCCTTTCGGTTAACAGCCGAACGCGCTAACCGATTGCGCCACAGAGACCGGATGCTTCGGTGCTTACATAGTTCTTCCTCAAAAGAAAAACCCAACAAGCACATTCCTCCTGTTTGCTGGCTTTTGATGAAATGAGCCAATGCATAAAGGATGCAACATCAAGGTCACTCACACTTTTCTGCTAGCTTGTCTAAAATTTGCCCTTCCTTCAATTACTCACTTGTCACGACCTGCAGGTCTTCAAACAAAAGGTCAGTTTGTAGACCCTTTTCCTGTCACAGTTTTGATCCTTTTGTCCACCAGTCATCGGAATGTGTATGATTTTCACCAGTTTACACAGTGTAGCTCCCTTGCCTTCAGTTGCAGGGTTATGTCCTCTTAGATATGACGCTTTTGAAATTATATGTGAAAATGCACCCAAAACCTATTCAAAACAGATTTGATGGAAGCACTGCAGGAGCTCTGCTCCAAGACGCATTTTGTCCAGAAAATGTGGTGTCATGAATGCATCCATATCACCAACACACATTTACAAACCAAACCATAGGCAATAAAATACATGAGTAAACTGATTTGTGGACCTTTGTGGCACTTGGTACTGCTGAGATCAGGATCATTACAGAGTTCAGCAATCATTTTCCCAACTAGGTCATTGATACATTGGAATCCCCAATGTTTTCTGGAACAGAATATGCCTTTCGGATGAGAATAAAAAAAGACTTCAAGAACCAAAAAAGAAGTTAAGCTGCCTTCAGCTGATGTACTCAGACTAACGGGAAACACTTTAAATCCCAAGGTGAAATGCACATGGTCAAAATTTTATCAGGACAGAGTACATGTTTTACTTTGATATTAAGAGCGATCACTGGATTGTCTTCCAGTAAATTAATGTTTTCTTCCGCTACAAAACGTTTTTTCAACAACTATAAAGAGGCTATGCAACGAAACTGAGCGGGGATGTCAAGTGCCTTTAATGGTACATTTTTGACCCCACTTCAAATGCTGCTGTTACCTGACCAGTTCGATTGTTAGTTTGCCAGATTCTCAATCTCTGGGATGTGAGATCATGCACCAGGTTTAGTGAATGTTTAAGGGTGAAAGTCTTTAGTCTCTGCACAAATTCCACAAACATAGCTCAGGTCCTGCTCAACATGTCAACATGTGGCGACAGCAAGTGCTTTTGGGGTCCTACATAAAACGCCCGGCTAGCTCAGTCGGTAGAGCATGAGACTCTTAATCTCAGGGTCGTGGGTTCGAGCCCCACGTTGGGCGAGAGGCTGATTTGTTTGAGAGAAATGTTGAAATTTAGTTAATCTGTTTGCGCAAAATACGTCTAAAAAAGAAGAGAAAGGAACATACATCGTCCCTGGGTGGGCTCGAACCACCATCCTTTCGGTTTACAGCCGAACGCGCTAACCGATTGCGCCACAGAGACCAGATGCTTCGGAGCTTACATAGTTCTTCCTCAAAAGAAAAACCCAACAAGCACATTCCTCCTGTTTGCTGGCTTTTGATGAAATGAGCCAATGCATAAAGGATGCAACATCAAGGTCACTCACACTTTTCTGCTAGCTTGTCTAAAATTTGCCCTTCCTTCAATTACTCACTTGTCACGACCTGCAGGTCTTCAAACAAAAGGTCAGTTTGTAGACCCTTTTCCTGTCACAGTTTTGATCCTTTTGTCCACCAGTCATCGGAATGTGTATGATTTTCACCAGTTTACACAGTGTAGCTCCCTTGCCTTCAGTTGCAGGGTTATGTCCTCTTAGATATGACGCTTTTGAAATTATATGTGAAAATGCACACAAAACCTATTCAAAACAGATTTGATGGAAGCACTGCAGGAGCTCTGCTCCAAGACGCATTTTGTCCAGAAAATGTGGTGTCATGAATGCATCCATATCACCAACACACATTTACAAACCAAACCATAGGCAATAAAATACATGAGTAAACTGATTTGTGGACCTTTGTGGCACTTAGTACTGCTGAGATCAGGATCATTACAGAGTTCAGCAATCATTTTCCCAACTAGGTCATTGATACATTGGAATCCCCAATGTTTTCTGGAACAGAATATGCCTTTCGGATGAGAATAAAAAAAGACTTCAAGAACCAAAAAAGAAGTTAAGCTGCCTTCAGCTGATGTACTCAGACTAACGGGAAACACTTTAAATCCCAAGGTGAAATGCACATGGTCAAAATTTTATCAGGACAGAGTACATGTTTTACTTTGATATTAAGAGCGATCACTGGATTGTCTTCCAGTAAATTAATGTTTTCTTCCGCTACAAAACGTTTTTTCAACAACTATAAAGAGGCTATGCAACGAAACTGAGCGGGGATGTCAAGTGCCTTTAATGGTACATTTTTGACCCCACTTCAAATGCTGCTGTTACCTGACCAGTTCGATTGTTAGTTTGCCAGATTCTCAATCTCTGGGATGTGAGATCATGCACCAGGTTTAGTGAATGTTTAAGGGTGAAGGTCTTTAGTCTCTGCACAAATTCCACAAACATAGCTCAGGTCCTGCTCAACATGTCAACATGTGGCGACAGCAAGTGCTTTTGGGGTCCTACATAAAACGCCCGGCTAGCTCAGTCGGTAGAGCATGAGACTCTTAATCTCAGGGTCGTGGGTTCGAGCCCCACGTTGGGCGAGAGGCTGATTTGTTTGAGAGAAATGTTGAAATTTAGTTAATCTGTTTGCGCAAAATACGTCTAAAAAAGAAGAGAAAGGAACATACATCGTCCCTGGGTGGGCTCGAACCACCATCCTTTCGGTTAACAGCTGAACGCGCTAACCGATTGCGCCACAGAGACCAGATGCTTCGGTGCTTACATAGTTCTTCCTCAAAAGAAAAACCCAACAAGCACATTCCTCCTGTTTGCTGGCTTTTGATGAAATGAGCCAATGCATAAAGGATGCAACATCAAGGTCACTCACACTTTTCTGCTAGCTTGTCTAAAATTTGCCCTTCCTTCAATTACTCACTTGTCACGACCTGCAGGTCTTCAAACAAAAGGTCAGTTTGTAGACCCTTTTCCTGTCACAGTTTTGATCCTTTTGTCCACCAGTCATCGGAATGTGTATGATTTTCACCAGTTTACACAGTGTAGCTCCCTTGCCTTCAGTTGCAGGGTTATGTCCTCTTAGATATGACGCTTTTGAAATTATATGTGAAAATGCACCCAAAACCTATTCAAAACAGATTTGATGGAAGCACTGCAGGAGCTCTGCTCCAAGACGCATTTTGTCCAGAAAATGTGGTGTCATGAATGCATCCATATCACCAACACACATTTACAAACCAAACCATAGGCAATAAAATACATGAGTAAACTGATTTGTGGACCTTTGTGGCACTTGGTACTGCTGAGATCAGGATCATTACAGAGTTCAGCAATCATTTTCCCAACTAGGTCATTGATACATTGGAATCCCCAATGTTTTCTGGAACAGAATATGCCTTTCGGATGAGAATAAAAAAAGACTTCAAGAACCAAAAAAGAAGTTAAGCTGCCTTCAGCTGATGTACTCAGACTAACGGGAAACACTTTAAATCCCAAGGTGAAATGCACATGGTCAAAATTTTATCAGGACAGAGTACATGTTTTACTTTGATATTAAGAGCGATCACTGGATTGTCTTCCAGTAAATTAATGTTTTCTTCCGCTACAAAATGTTTTTTCAACAACTATAAAGAGGCTATGCAACGAAACTGAGCGGGGATGTCAAGTGCCTTTAATGGTACATTTTTGACCCCACTTCAAATGCTGCTGTTACCTGACCAGTTCGATTGTTAGTTTGCCAGATTCTCAATCTCTGGGATGTGAGATCATGCACCAGGTTTAGTGAATGTTTAAGGGTGAAGGTCTTTAGTCTCTGCACAAATTCCACAAACATAGCTCAGGTCCTGCTCAACATGTCAACATGTGGCGACAGCAAGTGCTTTTGGGGTCCTACAAAAAACGTCCGGCTCGCTCAGTCGGTAGAGCATGAGACTCTTAATCTCAGGGTCGTGGGTTCGAGCCCCACGTTGGGCGAGAGGCTGATTTGTTTGAGAGAAATGTTGAAATTTAGTTAATCTGTTTGCGCAAAATACGTCTAAAAAAGAAGAGAAAGGAACATACATCTTCCCTGGGTGGGCTCGAACCACCATCCTTTCGGTTAACAGCCGAACGCGCTAACCGATTGCGCCACAGAGACCAGATGCTTCTGTGCTTACATAGTTCTTCCTCAAAAGAAAAACCCAACAAGCACATTCCTCCTGTTTGCTGGCTTTTGATGAAATGAGCCAATGCATAAAGGATGCAACATCAAGGTCACTCACACTTTTCTGCTAGCTTGTCTAAAATTTGCCCTTCCTTCAATTACTCACTTGTCAAGACCTGCAGGTCTTCAAACAAAAGGTCAGTTTGTAGACCCTTTTCCTGTCAAAGTTTTGATCCTTTTGTCCACCAGTCATCGGAATGTGTATGATTTTCACCAGTTTACACAGTGTAGCTCCCTTGCCTTCAGTTGCAGGGTTATGTCCTCTTAGATATGACGCTTTTGAAATTATATGTGAAAATGCACCCAAAACCTATTCAAAACAGATTTGATGGAAGCACTGCAGGAGCTCTGCTCCAAGACGCATTTTGTCCAGAAAATGTGGTGTCATGAATGCATCCATATCACCAACACACATTTACAAACCAAACCATAGGCAATAAAATACATGAGTAAACTGATTTGTGGACCTTTGTGGCACTTGGTACTGCTGAGATCAGGATCATTACAGAGTTCAGCAATCATTTTCCCAACTAGGTCATTGATACATTGGAATCCCCAATGTTTTCTGGAACAGAATATGCCTTTCGGATGAGAATAAAAAAAGACTTCAAGAACCAAAAAAGAAGTTAAGCTGCCTTCAGCTGATGTACTCAGACTAACGGGAAACACTTTAAATCCCAAGGTGAAATGCACATGGTCAAAATTTTATCAGGACAGAGTACATGTTTTACTTTGATATTAAGAGCGATCACTGGATTGTCTTCCAGTAAATTAATGTTTTCTTCCGCTACAAAACGTTTTTTCAACAACTATAAAGAGGCTATGCAACGAAACTGAGCGGGGATGTCAAGTGCCTTTAATGGTACATTTTTGACCCCACTTCAAATGCTGCTGTTACCTGACCAGTTCGATTGTTAGTTTGCCAGATTCTCAATCTCTGGGATGTGAGATCATGCACCAGGTTTAGTGAATGTTTAAGGGTGAAGGTCTTTAGTCTCTGCACAAATTCCACAAACATAGCTCAGGTCCTGCTCAACATGTCAACATGTGGCGACAGCAAGTGCTTTTGGGGTCCTACATAAAACGCCCGGCTAGCTCAGTCGGTATAGCATGAGACTCTTAATCTCAGGGTCGTGGGTTCGAGCCCCACGTTGGGCGAGAGGCTGATTTGTTTGAGAGAAATGTTGAAATTTAGTTAATCTGCGCAAAATACGTCTAAAAAAGAAGAGAAAGGAACATACATCGTCCCTGGGTGGGCTCGAACCACCATCCTTTCGGTTAACAGCCGAACGCGCTAACCGATTGCGCCACAGAGACCAGATGCTTCGGTGCTTACATAGTTCTTCCTCAAAAGAAAAACCCAACAAGCACATTCCTCCTGTTTGCTGGCTTGTGATGAAATGAGCCAATGCATAAAGGATGCAACATCAAGGTCACTCACACTTTTCTGCTAGCTTGTCTAAAATTTGCCCTTCCTTCAATTACTCACTTGTCACGACCTGCAGGTCTTCAAACAAAAGGTCAGTTTGTAGACCCTTTTCCTGTCACAGTTTTGATCCTTTTGTCCACCAGTCATCGGAATGTGTATGATTTTCACCAGTTTACACAGTGTAGCTCCCTTGCCTTCAGTTGCAGGGTTATGTCCTCTTAGATATGACGCTTTTGAAATTATATGTGAAAATGCACCCAAAACCTATTCAAAACAGATTTGATGGAAGCACTGCAGGAGCTCTGCTCCAAGACGCATTTTGTCCAGAAAATGTGGTGTCATGAATGCATCCATATCACCAACACACATTTACAAACCAAACCATAGGCAATAAAATACATGAGTAAACTGATTTGTGGACCTTTGTGGCACTTGGTACTGCTGAGATCAGGATCATTACAGAGTTCAGCAATCATTTTCCCAACTAGGTCATTGATACATTGGAATCCCCAATGTTTTCTGGAACAGAATATGCCTTTCGGATGAGAATAAAAAAAGACTTCAAGAACCAAAAAAGAAGTTAAGCTGCCTTCAGCTGATGTACTCAGACTAACGGGAAACACTTTAAATCCCAAGGTGAAATGCACATGGTCAAAATTTTATCAGGACAGAGTACATGTTTTACTTTGATATTAAGAGCGATCACTGGATTGTCTTCCAGTAAATTAATGTTTTCTTCCGCTACAAAACGTTTTTTCAACAACTATAAAGAGGCTATGCAACGAAACTGAGCGGGGATGTCAAGTGCCTTTAATGGTACATTTTTGACCCCACTTCAAATGCTGCTGTTACCTGACCAGTTCGATTGTTAGTTTGCCAGATTCTCAATCTCTGGGATGTGAGATCATGCACCAGGTTTAGTGAATGTTTAAGGGTGAAGGTCTTTAGTCTCTGCACAAATTCCACAAACATAGCTCAGGTCCTGCTCAACATGTCAACATGTGGCGACAGCAAGTGCTTTTGGGGTCCTACATAAAACGCCCGGCTAGCTCAGTCGGTAGAGCATGAGACTCTTAATCTCAGGGTCGTGGGTTCGAGCCCCACGTTGGGCGAGAGGCTGATTTGTTTGAGAGAAATGTTGAAATTTAGTTAATCTGTTTGCGCAAAATATGTCTAAAAAAGAAGAGAAAGGAACATACATCGTCCCTGGGTGGGCTCGAACCACCATCCTTTCGGTTAACAGCCGAACGCGCTAACCGATTGCGCCACAGAGACCAGATGCTTCGGTGCTTACATAGTTCTTCCTCAAAAGAAAAACCCAACAAGCACATTCCTCCTGTTTGCTGGCTTTTGATGAAATGAGCCAATGCATAAAGGATGCAACATCAAGGTCACTCACACTTTTCTGCTAGCTTGTCTAAAATTTGCCCTTCCTTCAATTACTCACTTGTCACGACCTGCAGGTCTTCAAACAAAAGGTCAGTTTGTAGACCCTTTTCCTGTCACAGTTTTGATCCTTTTGTCCACCAGTCATCGGAATGTGTATGATTTTCACCAGTTTACACAGTGTAGCTCCCTTGCCTTCAGTTGCAGGGTTATGTCCTCTTAGATATGACGCTTTTGAAATTATATGTGAAAATGCACCCAAAACCTATTCAAAACAGATTTGATGGAAGCACTGCAGGAGCTCTGCTCCAAGACGCATTTTGTCCAGAAAATGTGGTGTCATGAATGCATCCATATCACCAACACACATTTACAAACCAAACCATAGGCAATAAAATACATGAGTAAACTGATTTGTGGACCTTTGTGGCACTTGGTACTGCTGAGATCAGGATCATTACAGAGTTCAGCAATCATTTTCCCAACTAGGTCATTGATACATTGGAATCCCCAATGTTTTCTGGAACAGAATATGCCTTTCGGATGAGAATAAAAAAAGACTTCAAGAACCAAAAAAGAAGTTAAGCTGCCTTCAGCTGATGTACTCAGACTAACGGGAAACACTTTAAATCCCAAGGTGAAATGCACATGGTCAAAATTTTATCAGGACAGAGTACATGTTTTACTTTGATATTAAGAGCGATCACTGGATTGTCTTCCAGTAAATTAATGTTTTCTTCCGCTACAAAATGTTTTTTCAACAACTATAAAGAGGCTATGCAACGAAACTGAGCGGGGATGTCAAGTGCCTTTAATGGTACATTTTTGACCCCACTTCAAATGCTGCTGTTACCTGACCAGTTCGATTGTTAGTTTGCCAGATTCTCAATCTCTGGGATGTGAGATCATGCACCAGGTTTAGTGAATGTTTAAGGGTGAAGGTCTTTAGTCTCTGCACAAATTCCACAAACATAGCTCAGGTCCTGCTCAACATGTCAACATGTGGCGACAGCAAGTGCTTTTGGGGTCCTACAAAAAACGTCCGGCTCGCTCAGTCGGTAGAGCATGAGACTCTTAATCTCAGGGTCGTGGGTTCGAGCCCCACGTTGGGCGAGAGGCTGATTTGTTTGAGAGAAATGTTGAAATTTAGTTAATCTGTTTGCGCAAAATACGTCTAAAAAAGAAGAGAAAGGAACATACATCTTCCCTGGGTGGGCTCGAACCACCATCCTTTCGGTTAACAGCCGAACGCGCTAACCGATTGCGCCACAGAGACCAGATGCTTCTGTGCTTACATAGTTCTTCCTCAAAAGAAAAACCCAACAAGCACATTCCTCCTGTTTGCTGGCTTTTGATGAAATGAGCCAATGCATAAAGGATGCAACATCAAGGTCACTCACACTTTTCTGCTAGCTTGTCTAAAATTTGCCCTTCCTTCAATTACTCACTTGTCAAGACCTGCAGGTCTTCAAACAAAAGGTCAGTTTGTAGACCCTTTTCCTGTCAAAGTTTTGATCCTTTTGTCCACCAGTCATCGGAATGTGTATGATTTTCACCAGTTTACACAGTGTAGCTCCCTTGCCTTCAGTTGCAGGGTTATGTCCTCTTAGATATGACGCTTTTGAAATTATATGTGAAAATGCACCCAAAACCTATTCAAAACAGATTTGATGGAAGCACTGCAGGAGCTCTGCTCCAAGACGCATTTTGTCCAGAAAATGTGGTGTCATGAATGCATCCATATCACCAACACACATTTACAAACCAAACCATAGGCAATAAAATACATGAGTAAACTGATTTGTGGACCTTTGTGGCACTTGGTACTGCTGAGATCAGGATCATTACAGAGTTCAGCAATCATTTTCCCAACTAGGTCATTGATACATTGGAATCCCCAATGTTTTCTGGAACAGAATATGCCTTTCGGATGAGAATAAAAAAAGACTTCAAGAACCAAAAAAGAAGTTAAGCTGCCTTCAGCTGATGTACTCAGACTAACGGGAAACACTTTAAATCCCAAGGTGAAATGCACATGGTCAAAATTTTATCAGGACAGAGTACATGTTTTACTTTGATATTAAGAGCGATCACTGGATTGTCTTCCAGTAAATTAATGTTTTCTTCCGCTACAAAACGTTTTTTCAACAACTATAAAGAGGCTATGCAACGAAACTGAGCGGGGATGTCAAGTGCCTTTAATGGTACATTTTTGACCCCACTTCAAATGCTGCTGTTACCTGACCAGTTCGATTGTTAGTTTGCCAGATTCTCAATCTCTGGGATGTGAGATCATGCACCAGGTTTAGTGAATGTTTAAGGGTGAAGGTCTTTAGTCTCTGCACAAATTCCACAAACATAGCTCAGGTCCTGCTCAACATGTCAACATGTGGCGACAGCAAGTGCTTTTGGGGTCCTACATAAAACGCCCGGCTAGCTCAGTCGGTATAGCATGAGACTCTTAATCTCAGGGTCGTGGGTTCGAGCCCCACGTTGGGCGAGAGGCTGATTTGTTTGAGAGAAATGTTGAAATTTAGTTAATCTGCGCAAAATACGTCTAAAAAAGAAGAGAAAGGAACATACATCGTCCCTGGGTGGGCTCGAACCACCATCCTTTCGGTTAACAGCCGAACGCGCTAACCGATTGCGCCACAGAGACCAGATGCTTCGGTGCTTACATAGTTCTTCCTCAAAAGAAAAACCCAACAAGCACATTCCTCCTGTTTGCTGGCTTGTGATGAAATGAGCCAATGCATAAAGGATGCAACATCAAGGTCACTCACACTTTTCTGCTAGCTTGTCTAAAATTTGCCCTTCCTTCAATTACTCACTTGTCACGACCTGCAGGTCTTCAAACAAAAGGTCAGTTTGTAGACCCTTTTCCTGTCACAGTTTTGATCCTTTTGTCCACCAGTCATCGGAATGTGTATGATTTTCACCAGTTTACACAGTGTAGCTCCCTTGCCTTCAGTTGCAGGGTTATGTCCTCTTAGATATGACGCTTTTGAAATTATATGTGAAAATGCACCCAAAACCTATTCAAAACAGATTTGATGGAAGCACTGCAGGAGCTCTGCTCCAAGACGCATTTTGTCCAGAAAATGTGGTGTCATGAATGCATCCATATCACCAACACACATTTACAAACCAAACCATAGGCAATAAAATACATGAGTAAACTGATTTGTGGACCTTTGTGGCACTTGGTACTGCTGAGATCAGGATCATTACAGAGTTCAGCAATCATTTTCCCAACTAGGCCATTGATACATTGGAATCCCCAATGTTTTCTGGAACAGAATATGCCTTTCGGATGAGAATAAAAAAAGACTTCAAGAACCAAAAAAGAAGTTAAGCTGCCTTCAGCTGATGTACTCAGACTAACGGGAAACACTTTAAATCCCAAGGTGAAATGCACATGGTCAAAATTTTATCAGGACAGAGTACATGTTTTACTTTGATATTAAGAGCGATCACTGGATTGTCTTCCAGTAAATTAATGTTTTCTTCCGCTACAAAATGTTTTTTCAACAACTATAAAGAGGCTATGCAACGAAACTGAGCGGGGATGTCAAGTGCCTTTAATGGTACATTTTTGACCCCACTTCAAATGCTGCTGTTACCTGACCAGTTCGATTGTTAGTTTGCCAGATTCTCAATCTCTGGGATGTGAGATCATGCACCAGGTTTAGTGAATGTTTAAGGGTGAAGGTCTTTAGTCTCTGCACAAATTCCACAAACATAGCTCAGGTCCTGCTCAACATGTCAACATGTGGCGACAGCAAGTGCTTTTGGGGTCCTACATAAAACGCCCGGCTAGCTCAGTCGGTAGAGCATGAGACTCTTAATCTCAGGGTCGTGGGTTCGAGCCCCACGTTGGGCGAGAGGCTGATTTGTTTGAGAGAAATGTTGAAATTTAGTTAATCTGTTTGCGCAAAATATGTCTAAAAAAGAAGAGAAAGGAACATACATCGTCCCTGGGTGGGCTCGAACCACCATCCTTTCGGTTAACAGCCGAACGCGCTAACCGATTGCGCCACAGAGACCAGATGCTTCGGTGCTTACATAGTTCTTCCTCAAAAGAAAAACCCAACAAGCACATTCCTCCTGTTTGCTGGCTTTTGATGAAATGAGCCAATGCATAAAGGATGCAACATCAAGGTCACTCACACTTTTCTGCTAGCTTGTCTAAAATTTGCCCTTCCTTCAATTACTCACTTGTCACGACCTGCAGGTCTTCAAACAAAAGGTCAGTTTGTAGACCCTTTTCCTGTCACAGTTTTGATCCTTTTGTCCACCAGTCATCGGAATGTGTATGATTTTCACCAGTTTACACAGTGTAGCTCCCTTGCCTTCAGTTGCAGGGTTATGTCCTCTTAGATATGACGCTTTTGAAATTATATGTGAAAATGCACCCAAAACCTATTCAAAACAGATTTGATGGAAGCACTGCAGGAGCTCTGCTCCAAGACGCATTTTGTCCAGAAAATGTGGTGTCATGAATGCATCCATATCACCAACACACATTTACAAACCAAACCATAGGCAATAAAATACATGAGTAAACTGATTTGTGGACCTTTGTGGCACTTGGTACTGCTGAGATCAGGATCATTACAGAGTTCAGCAATCATTTTCCCAACTAGGTCATTGATACATTGGAATCCCCAATGTTTTCTGGAACAGAATATGCCTTTCGGATGAGAATAAAAAAAGACTTCAAGAACCAAAAAAGAAGTTAAGCTGCCTTCAGCTGATGTACTCAGACTAACGGGAAACACTTTAAATCCCAAGGTGAAATGCACATGGTCAAAATTTTATCAGGACAGAGTACATGTTTTACTTTGATATTAAGAGCGATCACTGGATTGTCTTCCAGTAAATTAATGTTTTCTTCCGCTACAAAATGTTTTTTCAACAACTATAAAGAGGCTATGCAACGAAACTGAGCGGGGATGTCAAGTGCCTTTAATGGTACATTTTTGACCCCACTTCAAATGCTGCTGTTACCTGACCAGTTCGATTGTTAGTTTGCCAGATTCTCAATCTCTGGGATGTGAGATCATGCACCAGGTTTAGTGAATGTTTAAGGGTGAAGGTCTTTAGTCTCTGCACAAATTCCACAAACATAGCTCAGGTCCTGCTCAACATGTCAACATGTGGCGACAGCAAGTGCTTTTGGGGTCCTACAAAAAACGTCCGGCTCGCTCAGTCGGTAGAGCATGAGACTCTTAATCTCAGGGTCGTGCGTTCGAGCCCCACGTTGGGCGAGAGGCTGATTTGTTTGAGAGAAATGTTGAAATTTAGTTAATCTGTTTGCGCAAAATACGTCTAAAAAAGAAGAGAAAGGAACATACATCGTCCCTGGGTGGGCTCGAACCACCATCCTTTCGGTTAACAGCCGAACGCGCTAACCGATTGCGCCACAGAGACCAGATGCTTCGGTGCTTACATAGTTCTTCCTCAAAAGAAAAACCCAACAAGCACATTCCTCCTGTTTGCTGGCTTTTGATGAAATGAGCCAATGCATAAAGGATGCAACATCAAGGTCACTCACACTTTTCTGCTAGCTTGTCTAAAATTTGCCCTTCCTTCAATTACTCACTTGTCACGACCTGCAGGTCTTCAAACAAAAGGTCAGTTTGTAGACCCTTTTCCTGTCAAAGTTTTGATCCTTTTGTCCACCAGTCATCGGAATGTGTATGATTTTCACCAGTTTACACAGTGTAGCTCCCTTGCCTTCAGTTGCAGGGTTATGTCCTCTTAGATATGACGCTTTTGAAATTATATGTGAAAATGCACCCAAAACCTATTCAAAACAGATTTGATGGAAGCACTGCAGGAGCTCTGCTCCAAGACGCATTTTGTCCAGAAAATGTGGTGTCATGAATGCATCCATATCACCAACACACATTTACAAACCAAACCATAGGCAATAAAATACATGAGTAAACTGATTTGTGGACCTTTGTGGCACTTGGTACTGCTGAGATCAGGATCATTACAGAGTTCAGCAATCATTTTCCCAACTAGGTCATTGATACATTGGAATCCCCAATGTTTTCTGGAACAGAATATGCCTTTCGGATGAGAATAAAAAAAGACTTCAAGAACCAAAAAAGAAGTTAAGCTGCCTTCAGCTGATGTACTCAGACTAACGGGAAACACTTTAAATCCCAAGGTGAAATGCACATGGTCAAAATTTTATCAGGACAGAGTACATGTTTTACTTTGATATTAAGAGCGATCACTGGATTGTCTTCCAGTAAATTAATGTTTTCTTCCGCTACAAAACGTTTTTTCAACAACTATAAAGAGGCTATGCAACGAAACTGAGCGGGGATGTCAAGTGCCTTTAATGGTACATTTTTGACCCCACTTCAAATGCTGCTGTTACCTGACCAGTTCGATTGTTAGTTTGCCAGATTCTCAATCTCTGGGATGTGAGATCATGCACCAGGTTTAGTGAATGTTTAAGGGTGAAGGTCTTTAGTCTCTGCACAAATTCCACAAACATAGCTCAGGTCCTGCTCAACATGTCAACATGTGGCGACAGCAAGTGCTTTTGGGGTCCTACATAAAACGCCCGGCTAGCTCAGTCGGTAGAGCATGAGACTCTTAATCTCAGGGTCGTGGGTTCGAGCCCCACGTTGGGCGAGAGGCTGATTTGTTTGAGAGAAATGTTGAAATTTAGTTAATCTGCGCAAAATACGTCTAAAAAAGAAGAGAAAGGAACATACATCGTCCCTGGGTGGGCTCGAACCACCATCCTTTCGGTTAACAGCCGAACGTGCTAACCGATTGCGCCACAGAGACCAGATGCTTCGGTGCTTACATAGTTCTTCCTCAAAAGAAAAACCCAACAAGCACATTCCTCCTGTTTGCTGGCTTTTGATGAAATGAGCCAATGCATAAAGGATGCAACATCAAGGTCACTCACACTTTTCTGCTAGCTTGTCTAAAATTTGCCCTTCCTTCAATTACTCACTTGTCACGACCTGCAGGTCTTCAAACAAAAGGTCAGTTTGTAGACCCTTTTCCTGTCACAGTTTTGATCCTTTTGTCCACCAGTCATCGGAATGTGTATGATTTTCACCAGTTTACACAGTGTAGCTCCCTTGCCTTCAGTTGCAGGGTTATGTCCTCTTAGATATGACGCTTTTGAAATTATATGTGAAAATGCACCCAAAACCTATTCAAAACAGATTTGATGGAAGCACTGCAGGAGCTCTGCTCCAAGACGCATTTTGTCCAGAAAATGTGGTGTCATGAATGCATCCATATCACCAACACACATTTACAAACCAAACCATAGGCAATAAAATACATGAGTAAACTGATTTGTGGACCTTTGTGGCACTTGGTACTGCTGAGATCAGGATCATTACAGAGTTCAGCAATCATTTTCCCAACTAGGTCATTGATACATTGGAATCCCCAATGTTTTCTGGAACAGAATATGCCTTTCGGATGAGAATAAAAAAAGACTTCAAGAACCAAAAAAGAAGTTAAGCTGCCTTCAGCTGATGTACTCAGACTAACGGGAAACACTTTAAATCCCAAGGTGAAATGCACATGGTCAAAATTTTATCAGGACAGAGTACATGTTTTACTTTGATATTAAGAGCGATCACTGGATTGTCTTCCAGTAAATTAATGTTTTCTTCCGCTACAAAATGTTTTTTCAACAACTATAAAGAGGCTATGCAACGAAACTGAGCGGGGATGTCAAGTGCCTTTAATGGTACATTTTTGACCCCACTTCAAATGCTGCTGTTACCTGACCAGTTCGATTGTTAGTTTGCCAGATTCTCAATCTCTGGGATGTGAGATCATGCACCAGGTTTAGTGAATGTTTAAGGGTGAAGGTCTTTAGTCTCTGCACAAATTCCACAAACATAGCTCAGGTCCTGCTCAACATGTCAACATGTGGCGACAGCAAGTGCTTTTGGGGTCCTACAAATAACGTCCGGCTCGCTCAGTCGGTAGAGCATGAGACTCTTAATCTCAGGGTCGTGGGTTCGAGCCCCACGTTGGGCGAGAGGCTGATTTGTTTGAGAGAAATGTTGAAATTTAGTTAATCTGTTTGCGCAAAATACGTCTAAAAAAGAAGAGAAAGGAACATACATCTTCCCTGGGTGGGCTCGAACCACCATCCTTTCGGTTAACAGCCGAACGCGCTAACCGATTGCGCCACAGAGACCAGATGCTTCTGTGCTTACATAGTTCTTCCTCAAAAGAAAAACCCAACAAGCACATTCCTCCTGTTTGCTGGCTTTTGATGAAATGAGCCAATGCATAAAGGATGCAACATCAAGGTCACTCACACTTTTCTGCTAGCTTGTCTAAAATTTGCCCTTCCTTCAATTACTCACTTGTCAAGACCTGCAGGTCTTCAAACAAAAGGTCAGTTTGTAGACCCTTTTCCTGTCAAAGTTTTGATCCTTTTGTCCACCAGTCATCGGAATGTGTATGATTTTCACCAGTTTACACAGTGTAGCTCCCTTGCCTTCAGTTGCAGGGTTATGTCCTCTTAGATATGACGCTTTTGAAATTATATGTGAAAATGCACCCAAAACCTATTCAAAACAGATTTGATGGAAGCACTGCAGGAGCTCTGCTCCAAGACGCATTTTGTCCAGAAAATGTGGTGTCATGAATGCATCCATATCACCAACACACATTTACAAACCAAACCATAGGCAATAAAATACATGAGTAAACTGATTTGTGGACCTTTGTGGCACTTGGTACTGCTGAGATCAGGATCATTACAGAGTTCAGCAATCATTTTCCCAACTAGGTCATTGATACTTTGGAATCCCCAATGTTTTCTGGAACAGAATATGCCTTTCGGATGAGAATAAAAAAAGACTTCAAGAACCAAAAAAGAAGTTAAGCTGCCTTCAGCTGATGTACTCAGACTAACGGGAAACACTTTAAATCCCAAGGTGAAATGCACATGGTCAAAATTTTATCAGGACAGAGTACATGTTTTACTTTGATATTAAGAGCGATCACTGGATTGTCTTCCAGTAAATTAATGTTTTCTTCCGCTACAAAACGTTTTTTCAACAACTATAAAGAGGCTATGCAACGAAACTGAGCGGGGATGTCAAGTGCCTTTAATGGTACATTTTTGACCCCACTTCAAATGCTGCTGTTACCTGACCAGTTCGATTGTTAGTTTGCCAGATTCTCAATCTCTGGGATGTGAGATCATGCACCAGGTTTAGTGAATGTTTAAGGGTGAAGGTCTTTAGTCTCTGCACAAATTCCACAAACATAGCTCAGGTCCTGCTCAACATGTCAACATGTGGCGACAGCAAGTGCTTTTGGGGTCCTACATAAAACGCCCGGCTAGCTCAGTCGGTATAGCATGAGACTCTTAATCTCAGGGTCGTGGGTTCGAGCCCCACGTTGGGCGAGAGGCTGATTTGTTTGAGAGAAATGTTGAAATTTAGTTAATCTGCGCAAAATACGTCTAAAAAAGAAGAGAAAGGAACATACATCGTCCCTGGGTGGGCTCGAACCACCATCCTTTCGGTTAACAGCCGAACGCGCTAACCGATTGCGCCACAGAGACCAGATGCTTCGGTGCTTACATAGTTCTTCCTCAAAAGAAAAACCCAACAAGCACATTCCTCCTGTTTGCTGGCTTGTGATGAAATGAGCCAATGCATAAAGGATGCAACATCAAGGTCACTCACACTTTTCTGCTAGCTTGTCTAAAATTTGCCCTTCCTTCAATTACTCACTTGTCACGACCTGCAGGTCTTCAAACAAAAGGTCAGTTTGTAGACCCTTTTCCTGTCACAGTTTTGATCCTTTTGTCCACCAGTCATCGGAATGTGTATGATTTTCACCAGTTTACACAGTGTAGCTCCCTTGCCTTCAGTTGCAGGGTTATGTCCTCTTAGATATGACGCTTTTGAAATTATATGTGAAAATGCACCCAAAACCTATTCAAAACAGATTTGATGGAAGCACTGCAGGAGCTCTGCTCCAAGACGCATTTTGTCCAGAAAATGTGGTGTCATGAATGCATCCATATCACCAACACACATTTACAAACCAAACCATAGGCAATAAAATACATGAGTAAACTGATTTGTGGACCTTTGTGGCACTTGGTACTGCTGAGATCAGGATCATTACAGAGTTCAGCAATCATTTTCCCAACTAGGCCATTGATACATTGGAATCCCCAATGTTTTCTGGAACAGAATATGCCTTTCGGATGAGAATAAAAAAAGACTTCAAGAACCAAAAAAGAAGTTAAGCTGCCTTCAGCTGATGTACTCAGACTAACGGGAAACACTTTAAATCCCAAGGTGAAATGCACATGGTCAAAATTTTATCAGGACAGAGTACATGTTTTACTTTGATATTAAGAGCGATCACTGGATTGTCTTCCAGTAAATTAATGTTTTCTTCCGCTACAAAATGTTTTTTCAACAACTATAAAGAGGCTATGCAACGAAACTGAGCGGGGATGTCAAGTGCCTTTAATGGTACATTTTTGACCCCACTTCAAATGCTGCTGTTACCTGACCAGTTCGATTGTTAGTTTGCCAGATTCTCAATCTCTGGGATGTGAGATCATGCACCAGGTTTAGTGAATGTTTAAGGGTGAAGGTCTTTAGTCTCTGCACAAATTCCACAAACATAGCTCAGGTCCGGCTCAACATGTCAACATGTGGCGACAGCAAGTGCTTTTGGGGTCCTACATAAAACGCCCGGCTAGCTCAGTCGGTAGAGCATGAGACTCTTAATCTCAGGGTCGTGGGTTCGAGCCCCACGTTGGGCGAGAGGCTGATTTGTTTGAGAGAAATGTTGAAATTTAGTTAATCTGTTTGCGCAAAATATGTCTAAAAAAGAAGAGAAAGGAACATACATCGTCCCTGGGTGGGCTCGAACCACCATCCTTTCGGTTAACAGCCGAACGCGCTAACCGATTGCGCCACAGAGACCAGATGCTTCGGTGCTTACATAGTTCTTCCTCAAAAGAAAAACCCAACAAGCACATTCCTCCTGTTTGCTGGCTTTTGATGAAATGAGCCAATGCATAAAGGATGCAACATCAAGGTCACTCACACTTTTCTGCTAGCTTGTCTAAAATTTGCCCTTCCTTCAATTACTCACTTGTCACGACCTGCAGGTCTTCAAACAAAAGGTCAGTTTGTAGACCCTTTTCCTGTCACAGTTTTGATCCTTTTGTCCACCAGTCATCGGAATGTGTATGATTTTCACCAGTTTACACAGTGTAGCTCCCTTGCCTTCAGTTGCAGGGTTATGTCCTCTTAGATATGACGCTTTTGAAATTATATGTGAAAATGCACCCAAAACCTATTCAAAACAGATTTGATGGAAGCACTGCAGGAGCTCTGCTCCAAGACGCATTTTGTCCAGAAAATGTGGTGTCATGAATGCATCCATATCACCAACACACATTTACAAACCAAACCATAGGCAATAAAATACATGAGTAAACTGATTTGTGGACCTTTGTGGCACTTGGTACTGCTGAGATCAGGATCATTACAGAGTTCAGCAATCATTTTCCCAACTAGGTCATTGATACATTGGAATCCCCAATGTTTTCTGGAACAGAATATGCCTTTCGGATGAGAATAAAAAAAGACTTCAAGAACCAAAAAAGAAGTTAAGCTGCCTTCAGCTGATGTACTCAGACTAACGGGAAACACTTTAAATCCCAAGGTGAAATGCACATGGTCAAAATTTTATCAGGACAGAGTACATGTTTTACTTTGATATTAAGAGCGATCACTGGATTGTCTTCCAGTAAATTAATGTTTTCTTCCGCTACAAAATGTTTTTTCAACAACTATAAAGAGGCTATGCAACGAAACTGAGCGGGGATGTCAAGTGCCTTTAATGGTACATTTTTGACCCCACTTCAAATGCTGCTGTTACCTGACCAGTTCGATTGTTAGTTTGCCAGATTCTCAATCTCTGGGATGTGAGATCATGCACCAGGTTTAGTGAATGTTTAAGGGTGAAGGTCTTTAGTCTCTGCACAAATTCCACAAACATAGCTCAGGTCCTGCTCAACATGTCAACATGTGGCGACAGCAAGTGCTTTTGGGGTCCTACAAAAAACGTCCGGCTCGCTCAGTCGGTAGAGCATGAGACTCTTAATCTCAGGGTCGTGGGTTCGAGCCCCACGTTGGGCGAGAGGCTGATTTGTTTGAGAGAAATGTTGAAATTTAGTTAATCTGTTTGCGCAAAATACGTCTAAAAAAGAAGAGAAAGGAACATACATCTTCCCTGGGTGGGCTCGAACCACCATCCTTTCGGTTAACAGCCGAACGCGCTAACCGATTGCGCCACAGAGACCAGATGCTTCGGTGCTTACATAGTTCTTCCTCAAAAGAAAAACCCAACAAGCACATTCCTCCTGTTTGCTGGCTTTTGATGAAATGAGCCAATGCATAAAGGATGCAACATCAAGGTCACTCACACTTTTCTGCTAGCTTGTCTAAAATTTGCCCTTCCTTCAATTACTCACTTGTCACGACCTGCAGGTCTTCAAACAAAAGGTCAGTTTGTAGACCCTTTTCCTGTCAAAGTTTTGATCCTTTTGTCCACCAGTCATCGGAATGTGTATGATTTTCACCAGTTTACACAGTGTAGCTCCCTTGCCTTCAGTTGCAGGGTTATGTCCTCTTAGATATGACGCTTTTGAAATTATATGTGAAAATGCACCCAAAACCTATTCAAAACAGATTTGATGGAAGCACTGCAGGAGCTCTGCTCCAAGACGCATTTTGTCCAGAAAATGTGGTGTCATGAATGCATCCATATCACCAACACACATTTACAAACCAAACCATAGGCAATAAAATACATGAGTAAACTGATTTGTGGACCTTTGTGGCACTTGGTACTGCTGAGATCAGGATCATTACAGAGTTCAGCAATCATTTTCCCAACTAGGTCATTGATACATTGGAATCCCCAATGTTTTCTGGAACAGAATATGCCTTTCGGATGAGAATAAAAAAAGACTTCAAGAACCAAAAAAGAAGTTAAGCTGCCTTCAGCTGATGTACTCAGACTAACGGGAAACACTTTAAATCCCAAGGTGAAATGCACATGGTCAAAATTTTATCAGGACAGAGTACATGTTTTACTTTGATATTAAGAGCGATCACTGGATTGTCTTCCAGTAAATTAATGTTTTCTTCCGCTACAAAACGTTTTTTCAACAACTATAAAGAGGCTATGCAACGAAACTGAGCGGGGATGTCAAGTGCCTTTAATGGTACATTTTTGACCCCACTTCAAATGCTGCTGTTACCTGACCAGTTCGATTGTTAGTTTGCCAGATTCTCAATCTCTGGGATGTGAGATCATGCACCAGGTTTAGTGAATGTTTAAGGGTGAAGGTCTTTAGTCTCTGCACAAATTCCACAAACATAGCTCAGGTCCTGCTCAACATGTCAACATGTGGCGACAGCAAGTGCTTTTGGGGTCCTACATAAAACGCCCGGCTAGCTCAGTCGGTAGAGCATGAGACTCTTAATCTCAGGGTCGTGGGTTCGAGCCCCACGTTGGGCGAGAGGCTGATTTGTTTGAGAGAAATGTTGAAATTTAGTTAATCTGCGCAAAATACGTCTAAAAAAGAAGAGAAAGGAACATACATCGTCCCTGGGTGGGCTCGAACCACCATCCTTTCGGTTAACAGCCGAACGTGCTAACCGATTGCGCCACAGAGACCAGATGCTTCGGTGCTTACATAGTTCTTCCTCAAAAGAAAAACCCAACAAGCACATTCCTCCTGTTTGCTGGCTTTTGATGAAATGAGCCAATGCATAAAGGATGCAACATCAAGGTCACTCACACTTTTCTGCTAGCTTGTCTAAAATTTGCCCTTCCTTCAATTACTCACTTGTCACGACCTGCAGGTCTTCAAACAAAAGGTCAGTTTGTAGACCCTTTTCCTGTCACAGTTTTGATCCTTTTGTCCACCAGTCATCGGAATGTGTATGATTTTCACCAGTTTACACAGTGTAGCTCCCTTGCCTTCAGTTGCAGGGTTATGTCCTCTTAGATATGACGCTTTTGAAATTATATGTGAAAATGCACCCAAAACCTATTCAAAACAGATTTGATGGAAGCACTGCAGGAGCTCTGCTCCAAGACGCATTTTGTCCAGAAAATGTGGTGTCATGAATGCATCCATATCACCAACACACATTTACAAACCAAACCATAGGCAATAAAATACATGAGTAAACTGATTTGTGGACCTTTGTGGCACTTGGTACTGCTGAGATCAGGATCATTACAGAGTTCAGCAATCATTTTCCCAACTAGGTCATTGATACATTGGAATCCCCAATGTTTTCTGGAACAGAATATGCCTTTCGGATGAGAATAAAAAAAGACTTCAAGAACCAAAAAAGAAGTTAAGCTGCCTTCAGCTGATGTACTCAGACTAACGGGAAACACTTTAAATCCCAAGGTGAAATGCACATGGTCAAAATTTTATCAGGACAGAGTACATGTTTTACTTTGATATTAAGAGCGATCACTGGATTGTCTTCCAGTAAATTAATGTTTTCTTCCGCTACAAAATGTTTTTTCAACAACTATAAAGAGGCTATGCAACGAAACTGAGCGGGGATGTCAAGTGCCTTTAATGGTACATTTTTGACCCCACTTCAAATGCTGCTGTTACCTGACCAGTTCGATTGTTAGTTTGCCAGATTCTCAATCTCTGGGATGTGAGATCATGCACCAGGTTTAGTGAATGTTTAAGGGTGAAGGTCTTTAGTCTCTGCACAAATTCCACAAACATAGCTCAGGTCCTGCTCAACATGTCAACATGTGGCGACAGCAAGTGCTTTTGGGGTCCTACATAAAACGCCCGGCTAGCTCAGTCGGTAGAGCATGAGACTCTTAATCTCAGGGTCGTGGGTTCGAGCCCCACGTTGGGCGAGAGGCTGATTTGTTTGAGAGAAATGTTGAAATTTAGTTAATCTGTTTGCGCAAAATATGTCTAAAAAAGAAGAGAAAGGAACATACATCGTCCCTGGGTGGGCTCGAACCACCATCCTTTCGGTTAACAGCCGAACGCGCTAACCGATTGCGCCACAGAGACCAGATGCTTCGGTGCTTACATAGTTCTTCCTCAAAAGAAAAACCCAACAAGCACATTCCTCCTGTTTGCTGGCTTTTGATGAAATGAGCCAATGCATAAAGGATGCAACATCAAGGTCACTCACACTTTTCTGCTAGCTTGTCTAAAATTTGCCCTTCCTTCAATTACTCACTTGTCACGACCTGCAGGTCTTCAAACAAAAGGTCAGTTTGTAGACCCTTTTCCTGTCACAGTTTTGATCCTTTTGTCCACCAGTCATCGGAATGTGTATGATTTTCACCAGTTTACACAGTGTAGCTCCCTTGCCTTCAGTTGCAGGGTTATGTCCTCTTAGATATGACGCTTTTGAAATTATATGTGAAAATGCACCCAAAACCTATTCAAAACAGATTTGATGGAAGCACTGCAGGAGCTCTGCTCCAAGACGCATTTTGTCCAGAAAATGTGGTGTCATGAATGCATCCATATCACCAACACACATTTACAAACCAAACCATAGGCAATAAAATACATGAGTAAACTGATTTGTGGACCTTTGTGGCACTTGGTACTGCTGAGATCAGGATCATTACAGAGTTCAGCAATCATTTTCCCAACTAGGTCATTGATACATTGGAATCCCCAATGTTTTCTGGAACAGAATATGCCTTTCGGATGAGAATAAAAAAAGACTTCAAGAACCAAAAAAGAAGTTAAGCTGCCTTCAGCTGATGTACTCAGACTAACGGGAAACACTTTAAATCCCAAGGTGAAATGCACATGGTCAAAATTTTATCAGGACAGAGTACATGTTTTACTTTGATATTAAGAGCGATCACTGGATTGTCTTCCAGTAAATTAATGTTTTCTTCCGCTACAAAATGTTTTTTCAACAACTATAAAGAGGCTATGCAACGAAACTGAGCGGGGATGTCAAGTGCCTTTAATGGTACATTTTTGACCCCACTTCAAATGCTGCTGTTACCTGACCAGTTCGATTGTTAGTTTGCCAGATTCTCAATCTCTGGGATGTGAGATCATGCACCAGGTTTAGTGAATGTTTAAGGGTGAAGGTCTTTAGTCTCTGCACAAATTCCACAAACATAGCTCAGGTCCTGCTCAACATGTCAACATGTGGCGACAGCAAGTGCTTTTGGGGTCCTACAAAAAACGTCCGGCTCGCTCAGTCGGTAGAGCATGAGACTCTTAATCTCAGGGTCGTGGGTTCGAGCCCCACGTTGGGCGAGAGGCTGATTTGTTTGAGAGAAATGTTGAAATTTAGTTAATCTGTTTGCGCAAAATACGTCTAAAAAAGAAGAGAAAGGAACATACATCGTCCCTGGGTGGGCTCGAACCACCATCCTTTCGGTTAACAGCCGAACGCGCTAACCGATTGCGCCACAGAGACCAGATGCTTCGGTGCTTACATAGTTCTTCCTCAAAAGAAAAACCCAACAAGCACATTCCTCCTGTTTGCTGGCTTTTGATGAAATGAGCCAATGCATAAAGGATGCAACATCAAGGTCACTCACACTTTTCTGCTAGCTTGTCTAAAATTTGCCCTTCCTTCAATTACTCACTTGTCACGACCTGCAGGTCTTCAAACAAAAGGTCAGTTTGTAGACCCTTTTCCTGTCACAGTTTTGATCCTTTTGTCCACCAGTCATCGGAATGTGTATGATTTTCACCAGTTTACACAGTGTAGCTCCCTTGCCTTCAGTTGCAGGGTTATGTCCTCTTAGATATGACGCTTTTGAAATTATATGTGAAAATGCACCCAAAACCTATTCAAAACAGATTTGATGGAAGCACTGCAGGAGCTCTGCTCCAAGACGCATTTTGTCCAGAAAATGTGGTGTCATGAATGCATCCATATCACCAACACACATTTACAAACCAAACCATAGGCAATAAAATACATGAGTAAACTGATTTGTGGACCTTTGTGGCACTTGGTACTGCTGAGATCAGGATCATTACAGAGTTCAGCAATCATTTTCCCAACTAGGTCATTGATACATTGGAATCCCCAATGTTTTCTGGAACAGAATATGCCTTTCGGATGAGAATAAAAAAAGACTTCAAGAACCAAAAAAGAAGTTAAGCTGCCTTCAGCTGATGTACTCAGACTAACGGGAAACACTTTAAATCCCAAGGTGAAATGCACATGGTCAAAATTTTATCAGGACAGAGTACATGTTTTACTTTGATATTAAGAGCGATCACTGGATTGTCTTCCAGTAAATTAATGTTTTCTTCCGCTACAAAATGTTTTTTCAACAACTATAAAGAGGCTATGCAACGAAACTGAGCGGGGATGTCAAGTGCCTTTAATGGTACATTTTTGACCCCACTTCAAATGCTGCTGTTACCTGACCAGTTCGATTGTTAGTTTGCCAGATTCTCAATCTCTGGGATGTGAGATCATGCACCAGGTTTAGTGAATGTTTAAGGGTGAAGGTCTTTAGTCTCTGCACAAATTCCACAAACATAGCTCAGGTCCTGCTCAACATGTCAACATGTGGCGACAGCAAGTGCTTTTGGGGTCCTACAAAAAACGTCCGGCTCGCTCAGTCGGTAGAGCATGAGACTCTTAATCTCAGGGTCGTGGGTTCGAGCCCCACGTTGGGCGAGAGGCTGATTTGTTTGAGAGAAATGTTGAAATTTAGTTAATCTGTTTGCGCAAAATACGTCTAAAAAAGAAGAGAAAGGAACATACATCGTCCCTGGGTGGGCTCGAACCACCATCCTTTCGGTTAACAGCCGAACGCGCTAACCGATTGCGCCACAGAGACCAGATGCTTCGGTGCTTACATAGTTCTTCCTCAAAAGAAAAACCCAACAAGCACATTCCTCCTGTTTGCTGGCTTTTGATGAAATGAGCCAATGCATAAAGGATGCAACATCAAGGTCACTCACACTTTTCTGCTAGCTTGTCTAAAATTTGCCCTTCCTTCAATTACTCACTTGTCACGACCTGCAGGTCTTCAAACAAAAGGTCAGTTTGTAGACCCTTTTCCTGTCAAAGTTTTGATCCTTTTGTCCACCAGTCATCGGAATGTGTATGATTTTCACCAGTTTACACAGTGTAGCTCCCTTGCCTTCAGTTGCAGGGTTATGTCCTCTTAGATATGACGCTTTTGAAATTATATGTGAAAATGCACCCAAAACCTATTCAAAACAGATTTGATGGAAGCACTGCAGGAGCTCTGCTCCAAGACGCATTTTGTCCAGAAAATGTGGTGTCATGAATGCATCCATATCACCAACACACATTTACAAACCAAACCATAGGCAATAAAATACATGAGTAAACTGATTTGTGGACCTTTGTGGCACTTGGTACTGCTGAGATCAGGATCATTACAGAGTTCAGCAATCATTTTCCCAACTAGGTCATTGATACATTGGAATCCCCAATGTTTTCTGGAACAGAATATGCCTTTCGGATGAGAATAAAAAAAGACTTCAAGAACCAAAAAAGAAGTTAAGCTGCCTTCAGCTGATGTACTCAGACTAACGGGAAACACTTTAAATCCCAAGGTGAAATGCACATGGTCAAAATTTTATCAGGACAGAGTACATGTTTTACTTTGATATTAAGAGCGATCACTGGATTGTCTTCCAGTAAATTAATGTTTTCTTCCGCTACAAAACGTTTTTTCAACAACTATAAAGAGGCTATGCAACGAAACTGAGCGGGGATGTCAAGTGCCTTTAATGGTACATTTTTGACCCCACTTCAAATGCTGCTGTTACCTGACCAGTTCGATTGTTAGTTTGCCAGATTCTCAATCTCTGGGATGTGAGATCATGCACCAGGTTTAGTGAATGTTTAAGGGTGAAGGTCTTTAGTCTCTGCACAAATTCCACAAACATAGCTCAGGTCCTGCTCAACATGTCAACATGTGGCGACAGCAAGTGCTTTTGGGGTCCTACATAAAACGCCCGGCTAGCTCAGTCGGTAGAGCATGAGACTCTTAATCTCAGGGTCGTGGGTTCGAGCCCCACGTTGGGCGAGAGGCTGATTTGTTTGAGAGAAATGTTGAAATTTAGTTAATCTGTTTCCGCAAAATACGTCTAAAAAAGAAGAGAAAGGAACATACATCTTCCCTGGGTGGGCTCGAACCACCATCCTTTCGGTTAACAGCCGAACGCGCTAACCGATTGCGCCACAGAGACCAGATGCTTCTGTGCTTACATAGTTCTTCCTCAAAAGAAAAACCCAACAAGCACATTCCTCCTGTTTGCTGGCTTTTGATGAAATGAGCCAATGCATAAAGGATGCAACATCAAGGTCACTCACACTTTTCTGCTAGCTTGTCTAAAATTTGCCCTTCCTTCAATTACTCACTTGTCACGACCTGCAGGTCTTCAAACAAAAGGTCAGTTTGTAGACCCTTTTCCTGTCACAGTTTTGATCCTTTTGTCCACCAGTCATCGGAATGTGTATGATTTTCACCAGTTTACACAGTGTAGCTCCCTTGCCTTCAGTTGCAGGGTTATGTCCTCTTAGATATGACGCTTTTGAAATTATATGTGAAAATGCACCCAAAACCTATTCAAAACAGATTTGATGGAAGCACTGCAGGAGCTCTGCTCCAAGACGCATTTTGTCCAGAAAATGTGGTGTCATGAATGCATCCATATCACCAACACACATTTACAAACCAAACCATAGGCAATAAAATACATGAGTAAACTGATTTGTGGACCTTTGTGGCACTTGGTACTGCTGAGATCAGGATCATTACAGAGTTCAGCAATCATTTTCCCAACTAGGTCATTGATACATTGGAATCCCCAATGTTTTCTGGAACAGAATATGCCTTTCGGATGAGAATAAAAAAAGACTTCAAGAACCAAAAAAGAAGTTAAGCTGCCTTCAGCTGATGTACTCAGACTAACGGGAAACACTTTAAATCCCAAGGTGAAATGCACATGGTCAAAATTTTATCAGGACAGAGTACATGTTTTACTTTGATATTAAGAGCGATCACTGGATTGTCTTCCAGTAAATTAATGTTTTCTTCCGCTACAAAATGTTTTTTCAACAACTATAAAGAGGCTATGCAACGAAACTGAGCGGGGATGTCAAGTGCCTTTAATGGTACATTTTTGACCCCACTTCAAATGCTGCTGTTACCTGACCAGTTCGATTGTTAGTTTGCCAGATTCTCAATCTCTGGGATGTGAGATCATGCACCAGGTTTAGTGAATGTTTAAGGGTGAAGGTCTTTAGTCTCTGCACAAATTCCACAAACATAGCTCAGGTCCTGCTCAACATGTCAACATGTGGCGACAGCAAGTGCTTTTGGGGTCCTACAAAAAACGTCCGGCTCGCTCAGTCGGTAGAGCATGAGACTCTTAATCTCAGGGTCGTGGGTTCGAGCCCCACGTTGGGCGAGAGGCTGATTTGTTTGAGAGAAATGTTGAAATTTAGTTAATCTGTTTGCGCAAAATACGTCTAAAAAAGAAGAGAAAGGAACATACATCGTCCCTGGGTGGGCTCGAACCACCATCCTTTCGGTTAACAGCCGAACGCGCTAACCGATTGCGCCACAGAGACCAGATGCTTCGGTGCTTACATAGTTCTTCCTCAAAAGAAAAACCCAACAAGCACATTCCTCCTGTTTGCTGGCTTTTGATGAAATGAGCCAATGCATAAAGGATGCAACATCAAGGTCACTCACACTTTTCTGCTAGCTTGTCTAAAATTTGCCCTTCCTTCAATTACTCACTTGTCACGACCTGCAGGTCTTCAAACAAAAGGTCAGTTTGTAGACCCTTTTCCTGTCAAAGTTTTGATCCTTTTGTCCACCAGTCATCGGAATGTGTATGATTTTCACCAGTTTACACAGTGTAGCTCCCTTGCCTTCAGTTGCAGGGTTATGTCCTCTTAGATATGACGCTTTTGAAATTATATGTGAAAATGCACCCAAAACCTATTCAAAACAGATTTGATGGAAGCACTGCAGGAGCTCTGCTCCAAGACGCATTTTGTCCAGAAAATGTGGTGTCATGAATGCATCCATATCACCAACACACATTTACAAACCAAACCATAGGCAATAAAATACATGAGTAAACTGATTTGTGGACCTTTGTGGCACTTGGTACTGCTGAGATCAGGATCATTACAGAGTTCAGCAATCATTTTCCCAACTAGGTCATTGATACATTGGAATCCCCAATGTTTTCTGGAACAGAATATGCCTTTCGGATGAGAATAAAAAAAGACTTCAAGAACCAAAAAAGAAGTTAAGCTGCCTTCAGCTGATGTACTCAGACTAACGGGAAACACTTTAAATCCCAAGGTGAAATGCACATGGTCAAAATTTTATCAGGACAGAGTACATGTTTTACTTTGATATTAAGAGCGATCACTGGATTGTCTTCCAGTAAATTAATGTTTTCTTCCGCTACAAAACGTTTTTTCAACAACTATAAAGAGGCTATGCAACGAAACTGAGCGGGGATGTCAAGTGCCTTTAATGGTACATTTTTGACCCCACTTCAAATGCTGCTGTTACCTGACCAGTTCGATTGTTAGTTTGCCAGATTCTCAATCTCTGGGATGTGAGATCATGCACCAGGTTTAGTGAATGTTTAAGGGTGAAGGTCTTTAGTCTCTGCACAAATTCCACAAACATAGCTCAGGTCCTGCTCAACATGTCAACATGTGGCGACAGCAAGTGCTTTTGGGGTCCTACATAAAACGCCCGGCTAGCTCAGTCGGTAGAGCATGAGACTCTTAATCTCAGGGTCGTGGGTTCGAGCCCCACGTTGGGCGAGAGGCTGATTTGTTTGAGAGAAATGTTGAAATTTAGTTAATCTGCGCAAAATACGTCTAAAAAAGAAGAGAAAGGAACATACATCGTCCCTGGGTGGGCTCGAACCACCATCCTTTCGGTTAACAGCCGAACGTGCTAACCGATTGCGCCACAGAGACCAGATGCTTCGGTGCTTACATAGTTCTTCCTCAAAAGAAAAACCCAACAAGCACATTCCTCCTGTTTGCTGGCTTTTGATGAAATGAGCCAATGCATAAAGGATGCAACATCAAGGTCACTCACACTTTTCTGCTAGCTTGTCTAAAATTTGCCCTTCCTTCAATTACTCACTTGTCACGACCTGCAGGTCTTCAAACAAAAGGTCAGTTTGTAGACCCTTTTCCTGTCACAGTTTTGATCCTTTTGTCCACCAGTCATCGGAATGTGTATGATTTTCACCAGTTTACACAGTGTAGCTCCCTTGCCTTCAGTTGCAGGGTTATGTCCTCTTAGATATGACGCTTTTGAAATTATATGTGAAAATGCACCCAAAACCTATTCAAAACAGATTTGATGGAAGCACTGCAGGAGCTCTGCTCCAAGACGCATTTTGTCCAGAAAATGTGGTGTCATGAATGCATCCATATCACCAACACACATTTACAAACCAAACCATAGGCAATAAAATACATGAGTAAACTGATTTGTGGACCTTTGTGGCACTTGGTACTGCTGAGATCAGGATCATTACAGAGTTCAGCAATCATTTTCCCAACTAGGTCATTGATACATTGGAATCCCCAATGTTTTCTGGAACAGAATATGCCTTTCGGATGAGAATAAAAAAAGACTTCAAGAACCAAAAAAGAAGTTAAGCTGCCTTCAGCTGATGTACTCAGACTAACGGGAAACACTTTAAATCCCAAGGTGAAATGCACATGGTCAAAATTTTATCAGGACAGAGTACATGTTTTACTTTGATATTAAGAGCGATCACTGGATTGTCTTCCAGTAAATTAATGTTTTCTTCCGCTACAAAATGTTTTTTCAACAACTATAAAGAGGCTATGCAACGAAACTGAGCGGGGATGTCAAGTGCCTTTAATGGTACATTTTTGACCCCACTTCAAATGCTGCTGTTACCTGACCAGTTCGATTGTTAGTTTGCCAGATTCTCAATCTCTGGGATGTGAGATCATGCACCAGGTTTAGTGAATGTTTAAGGGTGAAGGTCTTTAGTCTCTGCACAAATTCCACAAACATAGCTCAGGTCCTGCTCAACATGTCAACATGTGGCGACAGCAAGTGCTTTTGGGGTCCTACATAAAACGCCCAGCTAGCTCAGTCGGTAGAGCATGAGACTCTTAATCTCAGGGTCGTGGGTTCGAGCCCCACGTTGGGCGAGAGGCTGATTTGTTTGAGAGAAATGTTGAAATTTAGTTAATCTGTTTGCGCAAAATATGTCTAAAAAAGAAGAGAAAGGAACATACATCGTCCCTGGGTGGGCTCGAACCACCATCCTTTCGGTTAACAGCCGAACGCGCTAACCGATTGCGCCACAGAGACCAGATGCTTCGGTGCTTACATAGTTCTTCCTCAAAAGAAAAACCCAACAAGCACATTCCTCCTGTTTGCTGGCTTTTGATGAAATGAGCCAATGCATAAAGGATGCAACATCAAGGTCACTCACACTTTTCTGCTAGCTTGTCTAAAATTTGCCCTTCCTTCAATTACTCACTTGTCACGACCTGCAGGTCTTCAAACAAAAGGTCAGTTTGTAGACCCTTTTCCTGTCACAGTTTTGATCCTTTTGTCCACCAGTCATCGGAATGTGTATGATTTTCACCAGTTTACACAGTGTAGCTCCCTTGCCTTCAGTTGCAGGGTTATGTCCTCTTAGATATGATGCTTTTGAAATTATATGTGAAAATGCACCCAAAACCTATTCAAAACAGATTTGATGGAAGCACTGCAGGAGCTCTGCTCCAAGACGCATTTTGTCCAGAAAATGTGGTGTCATGAATGCATCCATATCACCAACACACATTTACAAACCAAACCATAGGCAATAAAATACATGAGTAAACTGATTTGTGGACCTTTGTGGCACTTGGTACTGCTGAGATCAGGATCATTACAGAGTTCAGCAATCATTTTCCCAACTAGGTCATTGATACATTGGAATCCCCAATGTTTTCTGGAACAGAATATGCCTTTCGGATGAGAATAAAAAAAGACTTCAAGAACCAAAAAAGAAGTTAAGCTGCCTTCAGCTGATGTACTCAGACTAACGGGAAACACTTTAAATCCCAAGGTGAAATGCACATGGTCAAAATTTTATCAGGACAGAGTACATGTTTTACTTTGATATTAAGAGCGATCACTGGATTGTCTTCCAGTAAATTAATGTTTTCTTCCGCTACAAAATGTTTTTTCAACAACTATAAAGAGGCTATGCAACGAAACTGAGCGGGGATGTCAAGTGCCTTTAATGGTACATTTTTGACCCCACTTCAAATGCTGCTGTTACCTGACCAGTTCGATTGTTAGTTTGCCAGATTCTCAATCTCTGGGATGTGAGATCATGCACCAGGTTTAGTGAATGTTTAAGGGTGAAGGTCTTTAGTCTCTGCACAAATTCCACAAACATAGCTCAGGTCCTGCTCAACATGTCAACATGTGGCGACAGCAAGTGCTTTTGGGGTCCTACAAAAAACGTCCGGCTCGCTCAGTCGGTAGAGCATGAGACTCTTAATCTCAGGGTCGTGGGTTCGAGCCCCACGTTGGGCGAGAGGCTGATTTGTTTGAGAGAAATGTTGAAATTTAGTTAATCTGTTTGCGCAAAATACGTCTAAAAAAGAAGAGAAAGGAACATACATCGTCCCTGGGTGGGCTCGAACCACCATCCTTTCGGTTAACAGCCGAACGCGCTAACCGATTGCGCCACAGAGACCAGATGCGTCGGTGCTTACATAGTTCTTCCTCAAAAGAAAAACCCAACAAGCACATTCCTCCTGTTTGCTGGCTTTTGATGAAATGAGCCAATGCATAAAGGATGCAACATCAAGGTCACTCACACTTTTCTGCTAGCTTGTCTAAAATTTGCCCTTCCTTCAATTACTCACTTGTCACGACCTGCAGGTCTTCAAACAAAAGGTCAGTTTGTAGACCCTTTTCCTGTCAAAGTTTTGATCCTTTTGTCCACCAGTCATCGGAATGTGTATGATTTTCACCAGTTTACACAGTGTAGCTCCCTTGCCTTCAGTTGCAGGGTTATGTCCTCTTAGATATGACGCTTTTGAAATTATATGTGAAAATGCACCCAAAACCTATTCAAAACAGATTTGATGGAAGCACTGCAGGAGCTCTGCTCCAAGACGCATTTTGTCCAGAAAATGTGGTGTCATGAATGCATCCATATCACCAACACACATTTACAAACCAAACCATAGGCAATAAAATACATGAGTAAACTGATTTGTGGACCTTTGTGGCACTTGGTACTGCTGAGATCAGGATCATTACAGAGTTCAGCAATCATTTTCCCAACTAGGTCATTGATACATTGGAATCCCCAATGTTTTCTGGAACAGAATATGCCTTTCGGATGAGAATAAAAAAAGACTTCAAGAACCAAAAAAGAAGTTAAGCTGCCTTCAGCTGATGTACTCAGACTAACGGGAAACACTTTAAATCCCAAGGTGAAATGCACATGGTCAAAATTTTATCAGGACAGAGTACATGTTTTACTTTGATATTAAGAGCGATCACTGGATTGTCTTCCAGTAAATTAATGTTTTCTTCCGCTACAAAACGTTTTTTCAACAACTATAAAGAGGCTATGCAACGAAACTGAGCGGGGATGTCAAGTGCCTTTAATGGTACATTTTTGACCCCACTTCAAATGCTGCTGTTACCTGACCAGTTCGATTGTTAGTTTGCCAGATTCTCAATCTCTGGGATGTGAGATCATGCACCAGGTTTAGTGAATGTTTAAGGGTGAAGGTCTTTAGTCTCTGCACAAATTCCACAAACATAGCTCAGGTCCTGCTCAACATGTCAACATGTGGCGACAGCAAGTGCTTTTGGGGTCCTACATAAAACGCCCGGCTAGCTCAGTCGGTAGAGCATGAGACTCTTAATCTCAGGGTCGTGGGTTCGAGCCCCACGTTGGGCGAGAGGCTGATTTGTTTGAGAGAAATGTTGAAATTTAGTTAATCTGCGCAAAATACGTCTAAAAAAGAAGAGAAAGGAACATACATCGTCCCTGGGTGGGCTCGAACCACCATCCTTTCGGTTAACAGCCGAACGTGCTAACCGATTGCGCCACAGAGACCAGATGCTTCGGTGCTTACATAGTTCTTCCTCAAAAGAAAAACCCAACAAGCACATTCCTCCTGTTTGCTGGCTTTTGATGAAATGAGCCAATGCATAAAGGATGCAACATCAAGGTCACTCACACTTTTCTGCTAGCTTGTCTAAAATTTGCCCTTCCTTCAATTACTCACTTGTCACGACCTGCAGGTCTTCAAACAAAAGGTCAGTTTGTAGACCCTTTTCCTGTCACAGTTTTGATCCTTTTGTCCACCAGTCATCGGAATGTGTATGATTTTCACCAGTTTACACAGTGTAGCTCCCTTGCCTTCAGTTGCAGGGTTATGTCCTCTTAGATATGACGCTTTTGAAATTATATGTGAAAATGCACCCAAAACCTATTCAAAACAGATTTGATGGAAGCACTGCAGGAGCTCTGCTCCAAGACGCATTTTGTCCAGAAAATGTGGTGTCATGAATGCATCCATATCACCAACACACATTTACAAACCAAACCATAGGCAATAAAATACATGAGTAAACTGATTTGTGGACCTTTGTGGCACTTGGTACTGCTGAGATCAGGATCATTACAGAGTTCAGCAATCATTTTCCCAACTAGGTCATTGATACATTGGAATCCCCAATGTTTTCTGGAACAGAATATGCCTTTCGGATGAGAATAAAAAAAGACTTCAAGAACCAAAAAAGAAGTTAAGCTGCCTTCAGCTGATGTACTCAGACTAACGGGAAACACTTTAAATCCCAAGGTGAAATGCACATGGTCAAAATTTTATCAGGACAGAGTACATGTTTTACTTTGATATTAAGAGCGATCACTGGATTGTCTTCCAGTAAATTAATGTTTTCTTCCGCTACAAAATGTTTTTTCAACAACTATAAAGAGGCTATGCAACGAAACTGAGCGGGGATGTCAAGTGCCTTTAATGGTACATTTTTGACCCCACTTCAAATGCTGCTGTTACCTGACCAGTTCGATTGTTAGTTTGCCAGATTCTCAATCTCTGGGATGTGAGATCATGCACCAGGTTTAGTGAATGTTTAAGGGTGAAGGTCTTTAGTCTCTGCACAAATTCCACAAACATAGCTCAGGTCCTGCTCAACATGTCAACATGTGGCGACAGCAAGTGCTTTTGGGGTCCTACATAAAACGCCCGGCTAGCTCAGTCGGTAGAGCATGAGACTCTTAATCTCAGGGTCGTGGGTTCGAGCCCCACGTTGGGCGAGAGGCTGATTTGTTTGAGAGAAATGTTGAAATTTAGTTAATCTGTTTGCGCAAAATATGTCTAAAAAAGAAGAGAAAGGAACATACATCGTCCCTGGTTGGGCTCGAACCACCATCCTTTCGGTTAACAGCCGAACGCGCTAACCGATTGCGCCACAGAGACCAGATGCTTCGGTGCTTACATAGTTCTTCCTCAAAAGAAAAACCCAACAAGCACATTCCTCCTGTTTGCTGGCTTTTGATGAAATGAGCCAATGCATAAAGGATGCAACATCAAGGTCACTCACACTTTTCTGCTAGCTTGTCTAAAATTTGCCCTTCCTTCAATTACTCACTTGTCACGACCTGCAGGTCTTCAAACAAAAGGTCAGTTTGTAGACCCTTTTCCTGTCACAGTTTTGATCCTTTTGTCCACCAGTCATCGGAATGTGTATGATTTTCACCAGTTTACACAGTGTAGCTCCCTTGCCTTCAGTTGCAGGGTTATGTCCTCTTAGATATGACGCTTTTGAAATTATATGTGAAAATGCACCCAAAACCTATTCAAAACAGATTTGATGGAAGCACTGCAGGAGCTCTGCTCCAAGACGCATTTTGTCCAGAAAATGTGGTGTCATGAATGCATCCATATCACCAACACACATTTACAAACCAAACCATAGGCAATAAAATACATGAGTAAACTGATTTGTGGACCTTTGTGGCACTTGGTACTGCTGAGATCAGGATCATTACAGAGTTCAGCAATCATTTTCCCAACTAGGTCATTGATACATTGGAATCCCCAATGTTTTCTGGAACAGAATATGCCTTTCGGATGAGAATAAAAAAAGACTTCAAGAACCAAAAAAGAAGTTAAGCTGCCTTCAGCTGATGTACTCAGACTAACGGGAAACACTTTAAATCCCAAGGTGAAATGCACATGGTCAAAATTTTATCAGGACAGAGTACATGTTTTACTTTGATATTAAGAGCGATCACTGGATTGTCTTCCAGTAAATTAATGTTTTCTTCCGCTACAAAATGTTTTTTCAACAACTATAAAGAGGCTATGCAACGAAACTGAGCGGGGATGTCAAGTGCCTTTAATGGTACATTTTTGACCCCACTTCAAATGCTGCTGTTACCTGACCAGTTCGATTGTTAGTTTGCCAGATTCTCAATCTCTGGGATGTGAGATCATGCACCAGGTTTAGTGAATGTTTAAGGGTGAAGGTCTTTAGTCTCTGCACAAATTCCACAAACATAGCTCAGGTCCTGCTCAACATGTCAACATGTGGCGACAGCAAGTGCTTTTGGGGTCCTACAAAAAACGTCCGGCTCGCTCAGTCGGTAGAGCATGAGACTCTTAATCTCAGGGTCGTGGGTTCGAGCCCCACGTTGGGCGAGAGGCTGATTTGTTTGAGAGAAATGTTGAAATTTAGTTAATCTGTTTGCGCAAAATACGTCTAAAAAAGAAGAGAAAGGAACATACATCGTCCCTGGGTGGGCTCGAACCACCATCCTTTCGGTTAACAGCCGAACGCGCTAACCGATTGCGCCACAGAGACCAGATGCTTCGGTGCTTACATAGTTCTTCCTCAAAAGAAAAACCCAACAAGCACATTCCTCCTGTTTGCTGGCTTTTGATGAAATGAGCCAATGCATAAAGGATGCAACATCAAGGTCACTCACACTTTTCTGCTAGCTTGTCTAAAATTTGCCCTTCCTTCAATTACTCACTTGTCACGACCTGCAGGTCTTCAAACAAAAGGTCAGTTTGTAGACCCTTTTCCTGTCAAAGTTTTGATCCTTTTGTCCACCAGTCATCGGAATGTGTATGATTTTCACCAGTTTACACAGTGTAGCTCCCTTGCCTTCAGTTGCAGGGTTATGTCCTCTTAGATATGACGCTTTTGAAATTATATGTGAAAATGCACCCAAAACCTATTCAAAACAGATTTGATGGAAGCACTGCAGGAGCTCTGCTCCAAGACGCATTTTGTCCAGAAAATGTGGTGTCATGAATGCATCCATATCACCAACACACATTTACAAACCAAACCATAGGCAATAAAATACATGAGTAAACTGATTTGTGGACCTTTGTGGCACTTGGTACTGCTGAGATCAGGATCATTACAGAGTTCAGCAATCATTTTCCCAACTAGGTCATTGATACATTGGAATCCCCAATGTTTTCTGGAACAGAATATGCCTTTCGGATGAGAATAAAAAAAGACTTCAAGAACCAAAAAAGAAGTTAAGCTGCCTTCAGCTGATGTACTCAGACTAACGGGAAACACTTTAAATCCCAAGGTGAAATGCACATGGTCAAAATTTTATCAGGACAGAGTACATGTTTTACTTTGATATTAAGAGCGATCACTGGATTGTCTTCCAGTAAATTAATGTTTTCTTCCGCTACAAAACGTTTTTTCAACAACTATAAAGAGGCTATGCAACGAAACTGAGCGGGGATGTCAAGTGCCTTTAATGGTACATTTTTGACCCCACTTCAAATGCTGCTGTTACCTGACCAGTTCGATTGTTAGTTTGCCAGATTCTCAATCTCTGGGATGTGAGATCATGCACCAGGTTTAGTGAATGTTTAAGGGTGAAGGTCTTTAGTCTCTGCACAAATTCCACAAACATAGCTCAGGTCCTGCTCAACATGTCAACATGTGGCGACAGCAAGTGCTTTTGGGGTCCTACATAAAACGCCCGGCTAGCTCAGTCGGTAGAGCATGAGACTCTTAATCTCAGGGTCGTGGGTTCGAGCCCCACGTTGGGCGAGAGGCTGATTTGTTTGAGAGAAATGTTGAAATTTAGTTAATCTGCGCAAAATACGTCTAAAAAAGAAGAGAAAGGAACATACATCGTCCCTGGGTGGGCTCGAACCACCATCCTTTCGGTTAACAGCCGAACGTGCTAACCGATTGCGCCACAGAGACCAGATGCTTCGGTGCTTACATAGTTCTTCCTCAAAAGAAAAACCCAACAAGCACATTCCTCCTGTTTGCTGGCTTTTGATGAAATGAGCCAATGCATAAAGGATGCAACATCAAGGTCACTCACACTTTTCTGCTAGCTTGTCTAAAATTTGCCCTTCCTTCAATTACTCACTTGTCACGACCTGCAGGTCTTCAAACAAAAGGTCAGTTTGTAGACCCTTTTCCTGTCACAGTTTTGATCCTTTTGTCCACCAGTCATCGGAATGTGTATGATTTTCACCAGTTTACACAGTGTAGCTCCCTTGCCTTCAGTTGCAGGGTTATGTCCTCTTAGATATGACGCTTTTGAAATTATATGTGAAAATGCACCCAAAACCTATTCAAAACAGATTTGATGGAAGCACTGCAGGAGCTCTGCTCCAAGACGCATTTTGTCCAGAAAATGTGGTGTCATGAATGCATCCATATCACCAACACACATTTACAAACCAAACCATAGGCAATAAAATACATGAGTAAACTGATTTGTGGACCTTTGTGGCACTTGGTACTGCTGAGATCAGGATCATTACAGAGTTCAGCAATCATTTTCCCAACTAGGTCATTGATACATTGGAATCCCCAATGTTTTCTGGAACAGAATATGCCTTTCGGATGAGAATAAAAAAAGACTTCAAGAACCAAAAAAGAAGTTAAGCTGCCTTCAGCTGATGTACTCAGACTAATGGGAAACACTTTAAATCCCAAGGTGAAATGCACATGGTCAAAATTTTATCAGGACAGAGTACATGTTTTACTTTGATATTAAGAGCGATCACTGGATTGTCTTCCAGTAAATTAATGTTTTCTTCCGCTACAAAATGTTTTTTCAACAACTATAAAGAGGCTATGCAACGAAACTGAGCGGGGATGTCAAGAGCCTTTAATGGTACATTTTTGACCCCACTTCAAATGCTGCTGTTACCTGACCAGTTCGATTGTTAGTTTGCCAGATTCTCAATCTCTGGGATGTGAGATCATGCACCAGGTTTAGTGAATGTTTAAGGGTGAAGGTCTTTAGTCTCTGCACAAATTCCACAAACATAGCTCAGGTCCTGCTCAACATGTCAACATGTGGCGACAGCAAGTGCATTTGGGGTCCTACAAAAAACGTCCGGCTCGCTCAGTCGGTAGAGCATGAGACTCTTAATCTCAGGGTCGTGGGTTCGAGCCCCACGTTGGGCGAGAGGCTGATTTGTTTGAGAGAAATGTTGAAATTTAGTTAATCTGTTTGCGCAAAATACGTCTAAAAAAGAAGAGAAAGGAACATACATCTTCCCTGGGTGGGCTCGAACCACCATCCTTTCGGTTAACAGCCGAACGCGCTAACCGATTGCGCCACAGAGACCAGATGGTTCTGTGCTTACATAGTTCTTCCTCAAAAGAAAAACCCAACAAGCACATTCCTCCTGTTTGCTGGCTTTTGATGAAATGAGCCAATGCATAAAGGATGCAACATCAAGGTCACTCACACTTTTCTGCTAGCTTGTCTAAAATTTGCCCTTCCTTCAATTACTCACTTGTCAAGACCTGCAGGTCTTCAAACAAAAGGTCAGTTTGTAGACCCTTTTCCTGTCAAAGTTTTGATCCTTTTGTCCACCAGTCATCGGAATGTGTATGATTTTCACCAGTTTACACAGTGTAGCTCCCTTGCCTTCAGTTGCAGGGTTATGTCCTCTTAGATATGACGCTTTTGAAATTATATGTGAAAATGCACCCAAAACCTATTCAAAACAGATTTGATGGAAGCACTGCAGGAGCTCTGCTCCAAGACGCATTTTGTCCAGAAAATGTGGTGTCATGAATGCTTCCATATCACCAACACACATTTACAAACCAAGCCATAGGCAATAAAATACATGAGTAAACTGATTTGTGGACCTTTGTGGCACTTGGTACTGCTGAGATCAGGATCATTACAGAGTTCAGCAATCATTTTCCCAACTAGGTCATTGATACATTGGAATCCCCAATGTTTTCTGGAACAGAATATGCCTTTCGGATGAGAATAAAAAAAGACTTCAAGAACCAAAAAAGAAGTTAAGCTGCCTTCAGCTGATGTACTCAGACTAACGGGAAACACTTTAAATCCCAAGGTGAAATGCACATGGTCAAAATTTTATCAGGACAGAGTACATGTTTTACTTTGATATTAAGAGCGATCACTGGATTGTCTTCCAGTAAATTAATGTTTTCTTCCGCTACAAAACGTTTTTTCAACAACTATAAAGAGGCTATGCAACGAAACTGAGCGGGGATGTCAAGTGCCTTTAATGGTACATTTTTGACCCCACTTCAAATGCTGCTGTTACCTGACCAGTTCGATTGTTAGTTTGCCAGATTCTCAATCTCTGGGATGTGAGATCATGCACCAGGTTTAGTGAATGTTTAAGGGTGAAGGTCTTTAGTCTCTGCACAAATTCCACAAACATAGCTCAGGTCCTGCTCAACATGTCAACATGTGGCGACAGCAAGTGCTTTTGGGGTCCTACATAAAACGCCCGGCTAGCTCAGTCGGTAGAGCATGAGACTCTTAATCTCAGGGTCGTGGGTTCGAGCCCCACGTTGGGCGAGAGGCTGATTTGTTTGAGAGAAATGTTGAAATTTAGTTAATCTGCGCAAAATACGTCTAAAAAAGAAGAGAAAGGAACATACATCGTCCCTGGGTGGGCTCGAACCACCATCCTTTCGGTTAACAGCCGAACGCGCTAACCGATTGCGCCACAGAGACCAGATGCTTCGGTGCTTACATAGTTCTTCCTCAAAAGAAAAACCCAACAAGCACATTCCTCCTGTTTGCTGGCTTTTGATGAAATGAGCCAATGCATAAAGGATGCAACATCAAGGTCACTCACACTTTTCTGCTAGCTTGTCTAAAATTTGCCCTTCCTTCAATTACTCACTTGTCACGACCTGCAGGTCTTCAAACAAAAGGTCAGTTTGTAGACCCTTTTCCTGTCACAGTTTTGATCCTTTTGTCCACCAGTCATCGGAATGTGTATGATTTTCACCAGTTTACACAGTGTAGCTCCCTTGCCTTCAGTTGCAGGGTTATGTCCTCTTAGATATGACGCTTTTGAAATTATATGTGAAAATGCACCCAAAACCTATTCAAAACAGATTTGATGGAAGCACTGCAGGAGCTCTGCTCCAAGACGCATTTTGTCCAGAAAATGTGGTGTCATGAATGCATCCATATCACCAACACACATTTACAAACCAAACCATAGGCAATAAAATACATGAGTAAACTGATTTGTGGACCTTTGTGGCACTTGGTACTGCTGAGATCAGGATCATTACAGAGTTCAGCAATCATTTTCCCAACTAGGTCATTGATACATTGGAATCCCCAATGTTTTCTGGAACAGAATATGCCTTTCGGATGAGAATAAAAAAAGACTTCAAGAACCAAAAAAGAAGTTAAGCTGCCTTCAGCTGATGTACTCAGACTAACGGGAAACACTTTAAATCCCAAGGTGAAATGCACATGGTCAAAATTTTATCAGGACAGAGTACATGTTTTACTTTGATATTAAGAGCGATCACTGGATTGTCTTCCAGTAAATTAATGTTTTCTTCCGCTACAAAATGTTTTTTCAACAACTATAAAGAGGCTATGCAACGAAACTGAGCGGGGATGTCAAGTGCCTTTAATGGTACATTTTTGACCCCACTTCAAATGCTGCTGTTACCTGACCAGTTCGATTGTTAGTTTGCCAGATTCTCAATCTCTGGGATGTGAGATCATGCACCAGGTTTAGTGAATGTTTAAGGGTGAAGGTCTTTAGTCTCTGCACAAATTCCACAAACATAGCTCAGGTCCTGCTCAACATGTCAACATGTGGCGACAGCAAGTGCTTTTGGGGTCCTACAAAAAACGTCCGGCTCGCTCAGTCGGTAGAGCATGAGACTCTTAATCTCAGGGTCGTGGGTTCGAGCCCCACGTTGGGCGAGAGGCTGATTTGTTTGAGAGAAATGTTGAAATTTAGTTAATCTGTTTGCGCAAAATACGTCTAAAAAAGAAGAGAAAGGAACATACATCTTCCCTGGGTGGGCTCGAACCACCATCCTTTCGGTTAACAGCCGAACGCGCTAACCGATTGCGCCACAGAGACCAGATGCTTCTGTGCTTACATAGTTCTTCCTCAAAAGAAAAACCCAACAAGCACATTCCTCCTGTTTGCTGGCTTTTGATGAAATGAGCCAATGCATAAAGGATGCAACATCAAGGTCACTCACACTTTTCTGCTAGCTTGTCTAAAATTTGCCCTTCCTTCAATTACTCACTTGTCAAGACCTGCAGGTCTTCAAACAAAAGGTCAGTTTGTAGACCCTTTTCCTGTCAAAGTTTTGATCCTTTTGTCCACCAGTCATCGGAATGTGTATGATTTTCACCAGTTTACACAGTGTAGCTCCCTTGCCTTCAGTTGCAGGGTTATGTCCTCTTAGATATGACGCTTTTGAAATTATATGTGAAAATGCACCCAAAACCTATTCAAAACAGATTTGATGGAAGCACTGCAGGAGCTCTGCTCCAAGACGCATTTTGTCCAGAAAATGTGGTGTCATGAATGCATCCATATCACCAACACACATTTACAAACCAAACCATAGGCAATAAAATACATGAGTAAACTGATTTGTGGACCTTTGTGGCACTTGGTACTGCTGAGATCAGGATCATTACAGAGTTCAGCAATCATTTTCCCAACTAGGTCATTGATACATTGGAATCCCCAATGTTTTCTGGAACAGAATATGCCTTTCGGATGAGAATAAAAAAAGACTTCAAGAACCAAAAAAGAAGTTAAGCTGCCTTCAGCTGATGTACTCAGACTAACGGGAAACACTTTAAATCCCAAGGTGAAATGCACATGGTCAAAATTTTATCAGGACAGAGTACATGTTTTACTTTGATATTAAGAGCGATCACTGGATTGTCTTCCAGTAAATTAATGTTTTCTTCCGCTACAAAACGTTTTTTCAACAACTATAAAGAGGCTATGCAACGAAACTGAGCGGGGATGTCAAGTGCCTTTAATGGTACATTTTTGACCCCACTTCAAATGCTGCTGTTACCTGACCAGTTCGATTGTTAGTTTGCCAGATTCTCAATCTCTGGGATGTGAGATCATGCACCAGGTTTAGTGAATGTTTAAGGGTGAAGGTCTTTAGTCTCTGCACAAATTCCACAAACATAGCTCAGGTCCTGCTCAACATGTCAACATGTGGCGACAGCAAGTGCTTTTGGGGTCCTACATAAAAAGCCCGGCTAGCTCAGTCGGTAGAGCATGAGACTCTTAATCTCAGGGTCGTGGGTTCGAGCCCCACGTTGGGCGAGAGGCTGATTTGTTTGAGAGAAATGTTGAAATTTAGTTAATCTGCGCAAAATACGTCTAAAAAAGAAGAGAAAGGAACATACATCGTCCCTGGGTGGGCTCGAACCACCATCCTTTCGGTTAACAGCCGAACGCGCTAACCGATTGCGCCACAGAGACCAGATGCTTCGGTGCTTACATAGTTCTTCCTCAAAAGAAAAACCCAACAAGCACATTCCTCCTGTTTGCTGGCTTTTGATGAAATGAGCCAATGCATAAAGGATGCAACATCAAGGTCACTCACACTTTTCTGCTAGCTTGTCTAAAATTTGCCCTTCCTTCAATTACTCACTTGTCACGACCTGCAGGTCTTCAAACAAAAGGTCAGTTTGTAGACCCTTTTCCTGTCACAGTTTTGATCCTTTTGTCCACCAGTCATCGGAATGTGTATGATTTTCACCAGTTTACACAGTGTAGCTCCCTTGCCTTCAGTTGCAGGGTTATGTCCTCTTAGATATGACGCTTTTGAAATTATATGTGAAAATGCACCCAAAACCTATTCAAAACAGATTTGATGGAAGCACTGCAGGAGCTCTGCTCCAAGACGCATTTTGTCCAGAAAATGTGGTGTCATGAATGCATCCATATCACCAACACACATTTACAAACCAAACCATAGGCAATAAAATACATGAGTAAACTGATTTGTGGACCTTTGTGGCACTTGGTACTGCTGAGATCAGGATCATTACAGAGTTCAGCAATCATTTTCCCAACTAGGCCATTGATACATTGGAATCCCCAATGTTTTCTGGAACAGAATATGCCTTTCGGATGAGAATAAAAAAAGACTTCAAGAACCAAAAAAGAAGTTAAGCTGCCTTCAGCTGATGTACTCAGACTAACGGGAAACACTTTAAATCCCAAGGTGAAATGCACATGGTCAAAATTTTATCAGGACAGAGTACATGTTTTACTTTGATATTAAGAGCGATCACTGGATTGTCTTCCAGTAAATTAATGTTTTCTTCCGCTACAAAATGTTTTTTCAACAACTATAAAGAGGCTATGCAACGAAACTGAGCGGGGATGTCAAGTGCCTTTAATGGTACATTTTTGACCCCACTTCAAATGCTGCTGTTACCTGACCAGTTCGATTGTTAGTTTGCCAGATTCTCAATCTCTGGGATGTGAGATCATGCACCAGGTTTAGTGAATGTTTAAGGGTGAAGGTCTTTAGTCTCTGCACAAATTCCACAAACATAGCTCAGGTCCTGCTCAACATGTCAACATGTGGCGACAGCAAGTGCTTTTGGGGTCCTACATAAAACGCCCGGCTAGCTCAGTCGGTAGAGCATGAGACTCTTAATCTCAGGGTCGTGGGTTCGAGCCCCACGTTGGGCGAGAGGCTGATTTGTTTGAGAGAAATGTTGAAATTTAGTTAATCTGTTTGCGCAAAATATGTCTAAAAAAGAAGAGAAAGGAACATACATCGTCCCTGGGTGGGCTCGAACCACCATCCTTTCGGTTAACAGCCGAACGCGCTAACCGATTGCGCCACAGAGACCAGATGCTTCGGTGCTTACATAGTTCTTCCTCAAAAGAAAAACCCAACAAGCACATTCCTCCTGTTTGCTGGCTTTTGATGAAATGAGCCAATGCATAAAGGATGCAACATCAAGGTCACTCACACTTTTCTGCTAGCTTGTCTAAAATTTGCCCTTCCTTCAATTACTCACTTGTCACGACCTGCAGGTCTTCAAACAAAAGGTCAGTTTGTAGACCCTTTTCCTGTCACAGTTTTGATCCTTTTGTCCACCAGTCATCGGAATGTGTATGATTTTCACCAGTTTACACAGTGTAGCTCCCTTGCCTTCAGTTGCAGGGTTATGTCCTCTTAGATATGACGCTTTTGAAATTATATGTGAAAATGCACCCAAAACCTATTCAAAACAGATTTGATGGAAGCACTGCAGGAGCTCTGCTCCAAGACGCATTTTGTCCAGAAAATGTGGTGTCATGAATGCATCCATATCACCAACACACATTTACAAACCAAACCATAGGCAATAAAATACATGAGTAAACTGATTTGTGGACCTTTGTGGCACTTGGTACTGCTGAGATCAGGATCATTACAGAGTTCAGCAATCATTTTCCCAACTAGGTCATTGATACATTGGAATCCCCAATGTTTTCTGGAACAGAATATGCCTTTCGGATGAGAATAAAAAAAGACTTCAAGAACCAAAAAAGAAGTTAAGCTGCCTTCAGCTGATGTACTCAGACTAACGGGAAACACTTTAAATCCCAAGGTGAAATGCACATGGTCAAAATTTTATCAGGACAGAGTACATGTTTTACTTTGATATTAAGAGCGATCACTGGATTGTCTTCCAGTAAATTAATGTTTTCTTCCGCTACAAAATGTTTTTTCAACAACTATAAAGAGGCTATGCAACGAAACTGAGCGGGGATGTCAAGTGCCTTTAATGGTACATTTTTGACCCCACTTCAAATGCTGCTGTTACCTGACCAGTTCGATTGTTAGTTTGCCAGATTCTCAATCTCTGGGATGTGAGATCATGCACCAGGTTTAGTGAATGTTTAAGGGTGAAGGTCTTTAGTCTCTGCACAAATTCCACAAACATAGCTCAGGTCCTGCTCAACATGTCAACATGTGGCGACAGCAAGTGCTTTTGGGGTCCTACAAAAAACGTCCGGCTCGCTCAGTCGGTAGAGCATGAGACTCTTAATCTCAGGGTCGTGGGTTCGAGCCCCACGTTGGGCGAGAGGCTGATTTGTTTGAGAGAAATGTTGAAATTTAGTTAATCTGTTTGCGCAAAATACGTCTAAAAAAGAAGAGAAAGGAACATACATCGTCCCTGGGTGGGCTCGAACCACCATCCTTTCGGTTAACAGCCGAACGCGCTAACCGATTGCGCCACAGAGACCAGATGCTTCGGTGCTTACATAGTTCTTCCTCAAAAGAAAAACCCAACAAGCACATTCCTCCTGTTTGCTGGCTTTTGATGAAATGAGCCAATGCATAAAGGATGCAACATCAAGGTCACTCACACTTTTCTGCTAGCTTGTCTAAAATTTGCCCTTCCTTCAATTACTCACTTGTCACGACCTGCAGGTCTTCAAACAAAAGGTCAGTTTGTAGACCCTTTTCCTGTCAAAGTTTTGATCCTTTTGTCCACCAGTCATCGGAATGTGTATGATTTTCACCAGTTTACACAGTGTAGCTCCCTTGCCTTCAGTTGCAGGGTTATGTCCTCTTAGATATGACGCTTTTGAAATTATATGTGAAAATGCACCCAAAACCTATTCAAAACAGATTTGATGGAAGCACTGCAGGAGCTCTGCTCCAAGACGCATTTTGTCCAGAAAATGTGGTGTCATGAATGCATCCATATCACCAACACACATTTACAAACCAAACCATAGGCAATAAAATACATGAGTAAACTGATTTGTGGACCTTTGTGGCACTTGGTACTGCTGAGATCAGGATCATTACAGAGTTCAGCAATCATTTTCCCAACTAGGTCATTGATACATTGGAATCCCCAATGTTTTCTGGAACAGAATATGCCTTTCGGATGAGAATAAAAAAAGACTTCAAGAACCAAAAAAGAAGTTAAGCTGCCTTCAGCTGATGTACTCAGACTAACGGGAAACACTTTAAATCCCAAGGTGAAATGCACATGGTCAAAATTTTATCAGGACAGAGTACATGTTTTACTTTGATATTAAGAGCGATCACTGGATTGTCTTCCAGTAAATTAATGTTTTCTTCCGCTACAAAACGTTTTTTCAACAACTATAAAGAGGCTATGCAACGAAACTGAGCGGGGATGTCAAGTGCCTTTAATGGTACATTTTTGACCCCACTTCAAATGCTGCTGTTACCTGACCAGTTCGATTGTTAGTTTGCCAGATTCTCAATCTCTGGGATGTGAGATCATGCACCAGGTTTAGTGAATGTTTAAGGGTGAAGGTCTTTAGTCTCTGCACAAATTCCACAAACATAGCTCAGGTCCTGCTCAACATGTCAACATGTGGCGACAGCAAGTGCTTTTGGGGTCCTACATAAAACGCCCGGCTAGCTCAGTCGGTAGAGCATGAGACTCTTAATCTCAGGGTCGTGGGTTCGAGCCCCACGTTGGGCGAGAGGCTGATTTGTTTGAGAGAAATGTTGAAATTTAGTTAATCTGCGCAAAATACGTCTAAAAAAGAAGAGAAAGGAACATACATCGTCCCTGGGTGGGCTCGAACCACCATCCTTTCGGTTAACAGCCGAACGTGCTAACCGATTGCGCCACAGAGACCAGATGCTTCGGTGCTTACATAGTTCTTCCTCAAAAGAAAAACCCAACAAGCACATTCCTCCTGTTTGCTGGCTTTTGATGAAATGAGCCAATGCATAAAGGATGCAACATCAAGGTCACTCACACTTTTCTGCTAGCTTGTCTAAAATTTGCCCTTCCTTCAATTACTCACTTGTCACGACCTGCAGGTCTTCAAACAAAAGGTCAGTTTGTAGACCCTTTTCCTGTCACAGTTTTGATCCTTTTGTCCACCAGTCATCGGAATGTGTATGATTTTCACCAGTTTACACAGTGTAGCTCCCTTGCCTTCAGTTGCAGGGTTATGTCCTCTTAGATATGACGCTTTTGAAATTATATGTGAAAATGCACCCAAAACCTATTCAAAACAGATTTGATGGAAGCACTGCAGGAGCTCTGCTCCAAGACGCATTTTGTCCAGAAAATGTGGTGTCATGAATGCATCCATATCACCAACACACATTTACAAACCAAACCATAGGCAATAAAATACATGAGTAAACTGATTTGTGGACCTTTGTGGCACTTGGTACTGCTGAGATCAGGATCATTACAGAGTTCAGCAATCATTTTCCCAACTAGGTCATTGATACATTGGAATCCCCAATGTTTTCTGGAACAGAATATGCCTTTCGGATGAGAATAAAAAAAGACTTCAAGAACCAAAAAAGAAGTTAAGCTGCCTTCAGCTGATGTACTCAGACTAACGGGAAACACTTTAAATCCCAAGGTGAAATGCACATGGTCAAAATTTTATCAGGACAGAGTACATGTTTTACTTTGATATTAAGAGCGATCACTGGATTGTCTTCCAGTAAATTAATGTTTTCTTCCGCTACAAAATGTTTTTTCAACAACTATAAAGAGGCTATGCAACGAAACTGAGCGGGGATGTCAAGTGCCTTTAATGGTACATTTTTGACCCCACTTCAAATGCTGCTGTTACCTGACCAGTTCGATTGTTAGTTTGCCAGATTCTCAATCTCTGGGATGTGAGATCATGCACCAGGTTTAGTGAATGTTTAAGGGTGAAGGTCTTTAGTCTCTGCACAAATTCCACAAACATAGCTCAGGTCCTGCTCAACATGTCAACATGTGGCGACAGCAAGTGCTTTTGGGGTCCTACATAAAACGCCCGGCTAGCTCAGTCGGTAGAGCATGAGACTCTTAATCTCAGGGTCGTGGGTTCGAGCCCCACGTTGGGCGAGAGGCTGATTTGTTTGAGAGAAATGTTGAAATTTAGTTAATCTGTTTGCGCAAAATATGTCTAAAAAAGAAGAGAAAGGAACATACATCGTCCCTGGGTGGGCTCGAACCACCATCCTTTCGGTTAACAGCCGAACGCGCTAACCGATTGCGCCACAGAGACCAGATGCTTCGGTGCTTACATAGTTCTTCCTCAAAAGAAAAACCCAACAAGCACATTCCTCCTGTTTGCTGGCTTTTGATGAAATGAGCCAATGCATAAAGGATGCAACATCAAGGTCACTCACACTTTTCTGCTAGCTTGTCTAAAATTTGCCCTTCCTTCAATTACTCACTTGTCACGACCTGCAGGTCTTCAAACAAAAGGTCAGTTTGTAGACCCTTTTCCTGTCAAAGTTTTGATCCTTTTGTCCACCAGTCATCGGAATGTGTATGATTTTCACCAGTTTACACAGTGTAGCTCCCTTGCCTTCAGTTGCAGGGTTATGTCCTCTTAGATATGACGCTTTTGAAATTATATGTGAAAATGCACCCAAAACCTATTCAAAACAGATTTGATGGAAGCACTGCAGGAGCTCTGCTCCAAGACGCATTTTGTCCAGAAAATGTGGTGTCATGAATGCATCCATATCACCAACACACATTTACAAACCAAACCATAGGCAATAAAATACATGAGTAAACTGATTTGTGGACCTTTGTGGCACTTGGTACTGCTGAGATCAGGATCATTACAGAGTTCAGCAATCATTTTCCCAACTAGGTCATTGATACATTGGAATCCCCAATGTTTTCTGGAACAGAATATGCCTTTCGGATGAGAATAAAAAAAGACTTCAAGAACCAAAAAAGAAGTTAAGCTGCCTTCAGCTGATGTACTCAGACTAACGGGAAACACTTTAAATCCCAAGGTGAAATGCACATGGTCAAAATTTTATCAGGACAGAGTACATGTTTTACTTTGATATTAAGAGCGATCACTGGATTGTCTTCCAGTAAATTAATGTTTTCTTCCGCTACAAAACGTTTTTTCAACAACTATAAAGAGGCTATGCAACGAAACTGAGCGGGGATGTCAAGTGCCTTTAATGGTACATTTTTGACCCCACTTCAAATGCTGCTGTTACCTGACCAGTTCGATTGTTAGTTTGCCAGATTCTCAATCTCTGGGATGTGAGATCATGCACCAGGTTTAGTGAATGTTTAAGGGTGAAGGTCTTTAGTCTCTGCACAAATTCCACAAACATAGCTCAGGTCCTGCTCAACATGTCAACATGTGGCGACAGCAAGTGCTTTTGGGGTCCTACATAAAACGCCCGGCTAGCTCAGTCGGTAGAGCATGAGACTCTTAATCTCAGGGTCGTGGGTTCGAGCCCCACGTTGGGCGAGAGGCTGATTTGTTTGAGAGAAATGTTGAAATTTAGTTAATCTGCGCAAAATACGTCTAAAAAAGAAGAGAAAGGAACATACATCGTCCCTGGGTGGGCTCGAACCACCATCCTTTCGGTTAACAGCCGAACGTGCTAACCGATTGCGCCACAGAGACCAGATGCTTCGGTGCTTACATAGTTCTTCCTCAAAAGAAAAACCCAACAAGCACATTCCTCCTGTTTGCTGGCTTTTGATGAAATGAGCCAATGCATAAAGGATGCAACATCAAGGTCACTCACACTTTTCTGCTAGCTTGTCTAAAATTTGCCCTTCCTTCAATTACTCACTTGTCACGACCTGCAGGTCTTCAAACAAAAGGTCAGTTTGTAGACCCTTTTCCTGTCACAGTTTTGATCCTTTTGTCCACCAGTCATCGGAATGTGTATGATTTTCACCAGTTTACACAGTGTAGCTCCCTTGCCTTCAGTTGCAGGGTTATGTCCTCTTAGATATGACGCTTTTGAAATTATATGTGAAAATGCACCCAAAACCTATTCAAAACAGATTTGATGGAAGCACTGCAGGAGCTCTGCTCCAAGACGCATTTTGTCCAGAAAATGTGGTGTCATGAATGCATCCATATCACCAACACACATTTACAAACCAAACCATAGGCAATAAAATACATGAGTAAACTGATTTGTGGACCTTTGTGGCACTTGGTACTGCTGAGATCAGGATCATTACAGAGTTCAGCAATCATTTTCCCAACTAGGTCATTGATACATTGGAATCCCCAATGTTTTCTGGAACAGAATATGCCTTTCGGATGAGAATAAAAAAAGACTTCAAGAACCAAAAAAGAAGTTAAGCTGCCTTCAGCTGATGTACTCAGACTAATGGGAAACACTTTAAATCCCAAGGTGAAATGCACATGGTCAAAATTTTATCAGGACAGAGTACATGTTTTACTTTGATATTAAGAGCGATCACTGGATTGTCTTCCAGTAAATTAATGTTTTCTTCCGCTACAAAATGTTTTTTCAACAACTATAAAGAGGCTATGCAACGAAACTGAGCGGGGATGTCAAGAGCCTTTAATGGTACATTTTTGACCCCACTTCAAATGCTGCTGTTACCTGACCAGTTCGATTGTTAGTTTGCCAGATTCTCAATCTCTGGGATGTGAGATCATGCACCAGGTTTAGTGAATGTTTAAGGGTGAAGGTCTTTAGTCTCTGCACAAATTCCACAAACATAGCTCAGGTCCTGCTCAACATGTCAACATGTGGCGACAGCAAGTGCTTTTGGGGTCCTACAAAAAACGTCCGGCTCGCTCAGTCGGTAGAGCATGAGACTCTTAATCTCAGGGTCGTGGGTTCGAGCCCCACGTTGGGCGAGAGGCTGATTTGTTTGAGAGAAATGTTGAAATTTAGTTAATCTGTTTGCGCAAAATACGTCTAAAAAAGAAGAGAAAGGAACATACATCTTCCCTGGGTGGGCTCGAACCACCATCCTTTCGGTTAACAGCCGAACGCGCTAACCGATTGCGCCACAGAGACCAGATGGTTCTGTGCTTACATAGTTCTTCCTCAAAAGAAAAACCCAACAAGCACATTCCTCCTGTTTGCTGGCTTTTGATGAAATGAGCCAATGCATAAAGGATGCAACATCAAGGTCACTCACACTTTTCTGCTAGCTTGTCTAAAATTTGCCCTTCCTTCAATTACTCACTTGTCAAGACCTGCAGGTCTTCAAACAAAAGGTCAGTTTGTAGACCCTTTTCCTGTCAAAGTTTTGATCCTTTTGTCCACCAATCATCGGAATGTGTATGATTTTCACCAGTTTACACAGTGTAGCTCCCTTGCCTTCAGTTGCAGGGTTATGTCCTCTTAGATATGACGCTTTTGAAATTATATGTGAAAATGCACCCAAAACCTATTCAAAACAGATTTGATGGAAGCACTGCAGGAGCTCTGCTCCAAGACGCATTTTGTCCAGAAAATGTGGTGTCATGAATGCATCCATATCACCAACACACATTTACAAACCAAGCCATAGGCAATAAAATACATGAGTAAACTGATTTGTGGACCTTTGTGGCACTTGGTACTGCTGAGATCAGGATCATTACAGAGTTCAGCAATCATTTTCCCAACTAGGTCATTGATACATTGGAATCCCCAATGTTTTCTGGAACAGAATATGCCTTTCGGATGAGAATAAAAAAAGACTTCAAGAACCAAAAAAGAAGTTAAGCTGCCTTCAGCTGATGTACTCAGACTAACGGGAAACACTTTAAATCCCAAGGTGAAATGCACATGGTCAAAATTTTATCAGGACAGAGTACATGTTTTACTTTGATATTAAGAGCGATCACTGGATTGTCTTCCAGTAAATTAATGTTTTCTTCCGCTACAAAACGTTTTTTCAACAACTATAAAGAGGCTATGCAACGAAACTGAGCGGGGATGTCAAGTGCCTTTAATGGTACATTTTTGACCCCACTTCAAATGCTGCTGTTACCTGACCAGTTCGATTGTTAGTTTGCCAGATTCTCAATCTCTGGGATGTGAGATCATGCACCAGGTTTAGTGAATGTTTAAGGGTGAAGGTCTTTAGTCTCTGCACAAATTCCACAAACATAGCTCAGGTCCTGCTCAACATGTCAACATGTGGCGACAGCAAGTGCTTTTGGGGTCCTACATAAAACGCCCGGCTAGCTCAGTCGGTAGAGCATGAGACTCTTAATCTCAGGGTCGTGGGTTCGAGCCCCACGTTGGGCGAGAGGCTGATTTGTTTGAGAGAAATGTTGAAATTTAGTTAATCTGCGCAAAATACGTCTAAAAAAGAAGAGAAAGGAACATACATCGTCCCTGGGTGGGCTCGAACCACCATCCTTTCGGTTAACAGCCGAACGCGCTAACCGATTGCGCCACAGAGACCAGATGCTTCGGTGCTTACATAGTTCTTCCTCAAAAGAAAAACCCAACAAGCACATTCCTCCTGTTTGCTGGCTTTTGATGAAATGAGCCAATGCATAAAGGATGCAACATCAAGGTCACTCACACTTTTCTGCTAGCTTGTCTAAAATTTGCCCTTCCTTCAATTACTCACTTGTCACGACCTGCAGGTCTTCAAACAAAAGGTCAGTTTGTAGACCCTTTTCCTGTCACAGTTTTGATCCTTTTGTCCACCAGTCATCGGAATGTGTATGATTTTCACCAGTTTACACAGTGTAGCTCCCTTGCCTTCAGTTGCAGGGTTATGTCCTCTTAGATATGACGCTTTTGAAATTATATGTGAAAATGCACCCAAAACCTATTCAAAACAGATTTGATGGAAGCACTGCAGGAGCTCTGCTCCAAGACGCATTTTGTCCAGAAAATGTGGTGTCATGAATGCATCCATATCACCAACACACATTTACAAACCAAACCATAGGCAATAAAATACATGAGTAAACTGATTTGTGGACCTTTGTGGCACTTGGTACTGCTGAGATCAGGATCATTACAGAGTTCAGCAATCATTTTCCCAACTAGGTCATTGATACATTGGAATCCCCAATGTTTTCTGGAACAGAATATGCCTTTCGGATGAGAATAAAAAAAGACTTCAAGAACCAAAAAAGAAGTTAAGCTGCCTTCAGCTGATGTACTCAGACTAACGGGAAACACTTTAAATCCCAAGGTGAAATGCACATGGTCAAAATTTTATCAGGACAGAGTACATGTTTTACTTTGATATTAAGAGCGATCACTGGATTGTCTTCCAGTAAATTAATGTTTTCTTCCGCTACAAAATGTTTTTTCAACAACTATAAAGAGGCTATGCAACGAAACTGAGCGGGGATGTCAAGTGCCTTTAATGGTACATTTTTGACCCCACTTCAAATGCTGCTGTTACCTGACCAGTTCGATTGTTAGTTTGCCAGATTCTCAATCTCTGGGATGTGAGATCATGCACCAGGTTTAGTGAATGTTTAAGGGTGAAGGTCTTTAGTCTCTGCACAAATTCCACAAACATAGCTCAGGTCCTGCTCAACATGTCAACATGTGGCGACAGCAAGTGCTTTTGGGGTCCTACAAAAAACGTCCGGCTCGCTCAGTCGGTAGAGCATGAGACTCTTAATCTCAGGGTCGTGGGTTCGAGCCCCACGTTGGGCGAGAGGCTGATTTGTTTGAGAGAAATGTTGAAATTTAGTTAATCTGTTTGCGCAAAATACGTCTAAAAAAGAAGAGAAAGGAACATACATCTTCCCTGGGTGGGCTCGAACCACCATCCTTTCGGTTAACAGCCGAACGCGCTAACCGATTGCGCCACAGAGACCAGATGCTTCTGTGCTTACATAGTTCTTCCTCAAAAGAAAAACCCAACAAGCACATTCCTCCTGTTTGCTGGCTTTTGATGAAATGAGCCAATGCATAAAGGATGCAACATCAAGGTCACTCACACTTTTCTGCTAGCTTGTCTAAAATTTGCCCTTCCTTCAATTACTCACTTGTCAAGACCTGCAGGTCTTCAAACAAAAGGTCAGTTTGTAGACCCTTTTCCTGTCAAAGTTTTGATCCTTTTGTCCACCAGTCATCGGAATGTGTATGATTTTCACCAGTTTACACAGTGTAGCTCCCTTGCCTTCAGTTGCAGGGTTATGTCCTCTTAGATATGACGCTTTTGAAATTATATGTGAAAATGCACCCAAAACCTATTCAAAACAGATTTGATGGAAGCACTGCAGGAGCTCTGCTCCAAGACGCATTTTGTCCAGAAAATGTGGTGTCATGAATGCATCCATATCACCAACACACATTTACAAACCAAGCCATAGGCAATAAAATACATGAGTAAACTGATTTGTGGACCTTTGTGGCACTTGGTACTGCTGAGATCAGGATCATTACAGAGTTCAGCAATCATTTTCCCAACTAGGTCATTGATACATTGGAATCCCCAATGTTTTCTGGAACAGAATATGCCTTTCGGATGAGAATAAAAAAAGACTTCAAGAACCAAAAAAGAAGTTAAGCTGCCTTCAGCTGATGTACTCAGACTAACGGGAAACACTTTAAATCCCAAGGTGAAATGCACATGGTCAAAATTTTATCAGGACAGAGTACATGTTTTACTTTGATATTAAGAGCGATCACTGGATTGTCTTCCAGTAAATTAATGTTTTCTTCCGCTACAAAACGTTTTTTCAACAACTATAAAGAGGCTATGCAACGAAACTGAGCGGGGATGTCAAGTGCCTTTAATGGTACATTTTTGACCCCACTTCAAATGCTGCTGTTACCTGACCAGTTCGATTGTTAGTTTGCCAGATTCTCAATCTCTGGGATGTGAGATCATGCACCAGGTTTAGTGAATGTTTAAGGGTGAAGGTCTTTAGTCTCTGCACAAATTCCACAAACATAGCTCAGGTCCTGCTCAACATGTCAACATGTGGCGACAGCAAGTGCTTTTGGGGTCCTACATAAAAAGCCCGGCTAGCTCAGTCGGTAGAGCATGAGACTCTTAATCTCAGGGTCGTGGGTTCGAGCCCCACGTTGGGCGAGAGGCTGATTTGTTTGAGAGAAATGTTGAAATTTAGTTAATCTGCGCAAAATACGTCTAAAAAAGAAGAGAAAGGAACATACATCGTCCCTGGGTGGGCTCGAACCACCATCCTTTCGGTTAACAGCCGAACGCGCTAACCGATTGCGCCACAGAGACCAGATGCTTCGGTGCTTACATAGTTCTTCCTCAAAAGAAAAACCCAACAAGCACATTCCTCCTGTTTGCTGGCTTTTGATGAAATGAGCCAATGCATAAAGGATGCAACATCAAGGTCACTCACACTTTTCTGCTAGCTTGTCTAAAATTTGCCCTTCCTTCAATTACTCACTTGTCACGACCTGCAGGTCTTCAAACAAAAGGTCAGTTTGTAGACCCTTTTCCTGTCACAGTTTTGATCCTTTTGTCCACCAGTCATCGGAATGTGTATGATTTTCACCAGTTTACACAGTGTAGCTCCCTTGCCTTCAGTTGCAGGGTTATGTCCTCTTAGATATGACGCTTTTGAAATTATATGTGAAAATGCACCCAAAACCTATTCAAAACAGATTTGATGGAAGCACTGCAGGAGCTCTGCTCCAAGACGCATTTTGTCCAGAAAATGTGGTGTCATGAATGCATCCATATCACCAACACACATTTACAAACCAAACCATAGGCAATAAAATACATGAGTAAACTGATTTGTGGACCTTTGTGGCACTTGGTACTGCTGAGATCAGGATCATTACAGAGTTCAGCAATCATTTTCCCAACTAGGTCATTGATACATTGGAATCCCCAATGTTTTCTGGAACAGAATATGCCTTTCGGATGAGAATAAAAAAAGACTTCAAGAACCAAAAAAGAAGTTAAGCTGCCTTCAGCTGATGTACTCAGACTAACGGGAAACACTTTAAATCCCAAGGTGAAATGCACATGGTCAAAATTTTATCAGGACAGAGTACATGTTTTACTTTGATATTAAGAGCGATCACTGGATTGTCTTCCAGTAAATTAATGTTTTCTTCCGCTACAAAATGTTTTTTCAACAACTATAAAGAGGCTATGCAACGAAACTGAGCGGGGATGTCAAGTGCCTTTAATGGTACATTTTTGACCCCACTTCAAACGCTGCTGTTACCTGACCAGTTCGATTGTTAGTTTGCCAGATTCTCAATCTCTGGGATGTGAGATCATGCACCAGGTTTAGTGAATGTTTAAGGGTGAAGGTCTTTAGTCTCTGCACAAATTCCACAAACATAGCTCAGGTCCTGCTCAACATGTCAACATGTGGCGACAGCAAGTGCTTTTGGGGTCCTACAAAAAACGTCCGGCTCGCTCAGTCGGTAGAGCATGAGACTCTTAATCTCAGGGTCGTGGGTTCGAGCCCCACGTTGGGCGAGAGGCTGATTTGTTTGAGAGAAATTTTGAAATTTAGTTAATCTGTTTGCGCAAAATACGTCTAAAAAAGAAGAGAAAGGAACATACATCTTCCCTGGGTGGGCTCGAACCACCATCCTTTCGGTTAACAGCCGAACGCGCTAACCGATTGCGCCACAGAGACCAGATGCTTCTGTGCTTACATAGTTCTTCCTCAAAAGAAAAACCCAACAAGCACATTCCTCCTGTTTGCTGGCTTTTGATGAAATGAGCCAATGCATAAAGGATGCAACATCAAGGTCACTCACACTTTTCTGCTAGCTTGTCTAAAATTTGCCCTTCCTTCAATTACTCACTTGTCAAGACCTGCAGGTCTTCAAACAAAAGGTCAGTTTGTAGACCCTTTTCCTGTCAAAGTTTTGATCCTTTTGTCCACCAGTCATCGGAATGTGTATGATTTTCACCAGTTTACACAGTGTAGCTCCCTTGCCTTCAGTTGCAGGGTTATGTCCTCTTAGATATGACGCTTTTGAAATTATATGTGAAAATGCACCCAAAACCTATTCAAAACAGATTTGATGGAAGCACTGCAGGAGCTCTGCTCCAAGACGCATTTTGTCCAGAAAATGTGGTGTCATGAATGCATCCATATCACCAACACACATTTACAAACCAAACCATAGGCAATAAAATACATGAGTAAACTGATTTGTGGACCTTTGTGGCACTTGGTACTGCTGAGATCAGGATCATTACAGAGTTCAGCAATCATTTTCCCAACTAGGTCATTGATACATTGGAATCCCCAATGTTTTCTGGAACAGAATATGCCTTTCGGATGAGAATAAAAAAAGACTTCAAGAACCAAAAAAGAAGTTAAGCTGCCTTCAGCTGATGTACTCAGACTAACGGGAAACACTTTAAATCCCAAGGTGAAATGCACATGGTCAAAATTTTATCAGGACAGAGTACATGTTTTACTTTGATATTAAGAGCGATCACTGGATTGTCTTCCAGTAAATTAATGTTTTCTTCCGCTACAAAACGTTTTTTCAACAACTATAAAGAGGCTATGCAACGAAACTGAGCGGGGATGTCAAGTGCCTTTAATGGTACATTTTTGACCCCACTTCAAATGCTGCTGTTACCTGACCAGTTCGATTGTTAGTTTGCCAGATTCTCAATCTCTGGGATGTGAGATCATGCACCAGGTTTAGTGAATGTTTAAGGGTGAAGGTCTTTAGTCTCTGCACAAATTCCACAAACATAGCTCAGGTCCTGCTCAACATGTCAACATGTGGCGACAGCAAGTGCTTTTGGGGTCCTACATAAAACGCCCGGCTAGCTCAGTCGGTAGAGCATGAGACTCTTAATCTCAGGGTCGTGGGTTCGAGCCCCACGTTGGGCGAGAGGCTGACTTGTTTGAGAGAAATGTTGAAATTTAGTTAATCTGCGCAAAATACGTCTAAAAAAGAAGAGAAAGGAACATACATCGTCCCTGGGTGGGCTCGAACCACCATCCTTTCGGTTAACAGCCGAACGCGCTAACCGATTGCGCCACAGAGACCAGATGCTTCGGTGCTTACATAGTTCTTCCTCAAAAGAAAAACCCAACAAGCACATTCCTCCTGTTTGCTGGCTTTTGATGAAATGAGCCAATGCATAAAGGATGCAACATCAAGGTCACTCACACTTTTCTGCTAGCTTGTCTAAAATTTGCCCTTCCTTCAATTACTCACTTGTCACGACCTGCAGGTCTTCAAACAAAAGGTCAGTTTGTAGACCCTTTTCCTGTCACAGTTTTGATCCTTTTGTCCACCAGTCATCGGAATGTGTATGATTTTCACCAGTTTACACAGTGTAGCTCCCTTGCCTTCAGTTGCAGGGTTATGTCCTCTTAGATATGACGCTTTTGAAATTATATGTGAAAATGCACCCAAAACCTATTCAAAACAGATTTGATGGAAGCACTGCAGGAGCTCTGCTCCAAGACGCATTTTGTCCAGAAAATGTGGTGTCATGAATGCATCCATATCACCAACACACATTTACAAACCAAACCATAGGCAATAAAATACATGAGTAAACTGATTTGTGGACCTTTGTGGCACTTGGTACTGCTGAGATCAGGATCATTACAGAGTTCAGCAATCATTTTCCCAACTAGGTCATTGATACATTGGAATCCCCAATGTTTTCTGGAACAGAATATGCCTTTCGGATGAGAATAAAAAAAGACTTCAAGAACCAAAAAAGAAGTTAAGCTGCCTTCAGCTGATGTACTCAGACTAACGGGAAACACTTTAAATCCCAAGGTGAAATGCACATGGTCAAAATTTCATCAGGACAGAGTACATGTTTTACTTTGATATTAAGAGCGATCACTGGATTGTCTTCCAGTAAATTAATGTTTTCTTCCGCTACAAAACGTTTTTTCAACAACTATAAAGAGGCTATGCAACGAAACTGAGCGGGGATGTCAAGTGCCTTTAATGGTACATTTTTGACCCCACTTCAAATGCTGCTGTTACCTGACCAGTTCGATTGTTAGTTTGCCAGATTCTCAATCTCTGGGATGTGAGATCATGCACCAGGTTTAGTGAATGTTTAAGGGTGAAGGTCTTTAGTCTCTGCACAAATTCCACAAACATAGCTCAGGTCCTGCTCAACATGTCAACATGTGGCGACAGCAAGTGCTTTTGGGGTCCTACATAAAACGCCCGGCTAGCTCAGTCGGTAGAGCATGAGACTCTTAATCTCAGGGTCGTGGGTTCGAGCCCCACGTTGGGCGAGAGGCTGATTTGTTTGAGAGAAATGTTGAAATTTAGTTAATCTGTTTGCGCAAAATACGTCTAAAAAAGAAGAGAAAGGAACATACATCGTCCCTGGGTGGGCTCGAACCACCATCCTTTCGGTTAACAGCCGAACGCGCTAACCGATTGCGCCACAGAGACCACATGCTTCGGTGCTTACATAGTTCTTCCTCAAAAGAAAAATCCAACAAGCACATTCCTCCTGTTTGCTGGCTTTTGATGAAATGAGCCAATGCATAAAGGATGCAACATCAAGGTCACTCACACTTTTCTGCTAGCTTGTCTAAAATTTGCCCTTCCTTCAATTACTCACTTGTCAAGACCTGCAGGTCTTCAAACAAAAGGTCAGTTTGTAGACCCTTTTCCTGTCACAGTTTTGATCCTTTTGTCCACCAGTCATCGGAATGTGTATGATTTTCACCAGTTTACACAGTGTAGCTCCCTTGCCTTCAGTTGCAGGGTTATGTCCTCTTAGATATGACGCTTTTGAAATTATATGTGAAAATGCACCCAAAACCTATTCAAAACAGATTTGATGGAAGCACTGCAGGAGCTCTGCTCCAAGACGCATTTTGTCCAGAAAATGTGGTGTCATGAATGCATCCATATCACCAACACACATTTACAAACCAAACCATAGGCAATAAAATACATGAGTAAACTGATTTGTGGACCTTTGTGGCACTTGGTACTGCTGAGATCAGGATCATTACAGAGTTCAGCAATCATTTTCCCAACTAGGTCATTGATACATTGGAATCCCCAATGTTTTCTGGAACAGAATATGCCTTTCGGATGAGAATAAAAAAAGACTTCAAGAACCAAAAAAGAAGTTAAGCTGCCTTCAGCTGATGTACTCAGACTAACGGGAAACACTTTAAATCCCAAGGTGAAATGCACATGGTCAAAATTTTATCAGGACAGAGTACATGTTTTACTTTGATATTAAGAGCGATCACTGGATTGTCTTCCAGTAAATTAATGTTTTCTTCCGCTACAAAACGTTTTTTCAACAACTATAAAGAGGCTATGCAACGAAACTGAGCGGGGATGTCAAGTGCCTTTAATGGTACATTTTTGACCCCACTTCAAATGCTGCTGTTACCTGACCAGTTCGATTGTTAGTTTGCCAGATTCTCAATCTCTGGGATGTGAGATCATGCACCAGGTTTAGTGAATGTTTAAGTGTGAAGGTCTTTAGTCTCTGCACAAATTCCACAAACATAGCTCAGGTCCTGCTCAACATGTCAACATGTGGCGACAGCAAGTGCTTTTGGGGTCCTACAAAAAACGCCCGGCTAGCTCAGTCGGTAGAGCATGAGACTCTTAATCTCAGGGTCGTGGGTTCGAGCCCCACGTTGGGCGAGAGGCTGATTTGTTTGAGAGAAATGTTGAAATTTAGTTAATCTGTTTCCGCAAAATACGTCTAAAAAAGAAGAGAAAGGAACATACATCTTCCCTGGGTGGGCTCGAACCACCATCCTTTCGGTTAACAGCCGAACGCGCTAACCGATTGCGCCACAGAGACCAGATGCTTCTGTGCTTACATAGTTCTTCCTCAAAAGAAAAACCCAACAAGCACATTCCTCCTGTTTGCTGGCTTTTGATGAAATGAGCCAATGCATAAAGGATGCAACATCAAGGTCACTCACACTTTTCTGCTAGCTTGTCTAAAATTTGCCCTTCCTTCAATTACTCACTTGTCAAGACCTGCAGGTCTTCAAACAAAAGGTCAGTTTGTAGACCCTTTTCCTGTCACAGTTTTGATCCTTTTGTCCACCAGTCATCGGAATGTGTATGATTTTCACCAGTTTACACAGTGTAGCTCCCTTGCCTTCAGTTGCAGGGTTATGTCCTCTTAGATATGACGCTTTTGAAATTATATGTGAAAATGCACCCAAAACCTATTCAAAACAGATTTGATGGAAGCACTGCAGGAGCTCTGCTCCAAGACGCATTTTGTCCAGAAAATGTGGTGTCATGAATGCATCCATATCACCAACACACATTTACAAACCAAACCATAGGCAATAAAATACATGAGTAAACTGATTTGTGGACCTTTGTGGCACTTGGTACTGCTGAGATCAGGATCATTACAGAGTTCAGCAATCATTTTCCCAACTAGGTCATTGATACATTGGAATCCCCAATGTTTTCTGGAACAGAATATGCCTTTCGGATGAGAATTAAAAAAGACTTCAAGAACCAAAAAAGAAGTTAAGCTGCCTTCAGCTGATGTACTCAGACTAACGGGAAACACTTTAAATCCCAAGGTGAAATGCACATGGTCAAAATTTTATCAGGACAGAGTACATGTTTTACTTTGATATTAAGAGCGATCACTGGATTGTCTTCCAGTAAATTAATGTTTTCTTCCGCTACAAAACGTTTTTTCAACAACTATAAAGAGGCTATGCAACGAAACTGAGCGGGGATGTCAAGTGCCTTTAATGGTACATTTTTGACCCCACTTCAAATGCTGCTGTTACCTGACCAGTTCGATTGTTAGTTTGCCAGATTCTCAATCTCTGGGATGTGAGATCATGCACCAGGTTTAGTGAATGTTTAAGTGTGAAGGTCTTTAGTCTCTGCACAAATTCCACAAACATAGCTCAGGTCCTGCTCAACATGTCAACATGTGGCGACAGCAAGTGCTTTTGGGGTCCTACAAAAAACGCCCGGCTAGCTCAGTCGGTAGAGCATGAGACTCTTAATCTCAGGGTCGTGGGTTCGAGCCCCACGTTGGGCGAGAGGCTGATTTGTTTGAGAGAAATGTTGAAATTTAGTTAATCTGTTTGCGCAAAATACGTCTAAAAAAGAAGAGAAAGGAACATACATCTTCCCTGGGTGGGCTCGAACCACCATCCTTTCGGTTAACAGCCGAACGCGCTAACCGATTGCGCCACAGAGACCAGATGCTTCTGTGCTTACATAGTTCTTCCTCAAAAGAAAAACCCAACAAGCACATTCCTCCTGTTTGCTGGCTTTTGATGAAATGAGCCAATGCATAAAGGATGCAACAACAAGGTCACTCACACTTTTCTGCTAGCTTGTCTAAAATTTGCCCTTCCTTCAATTACTCACTTGTCAAGACCTGCAGGTCTTCAAACAAAAGGTCAGTTTGTAGACCCTTTTCCTGTCAAAGTTTTGATCCTTTTGTCCACCAGTCATCGGAATGTGTATGATTTTCACCAGTTTACACAGTGTAGCTCCCTTGCCTTCAGTTGCAGGGTTATGTCCTCTTAGATATGACGCTTTTGAAATTATATGTGAAAATGCACCCAAAACCTATTCAAAACAGATTTGATGGAAGCACTGCAGGAGCTCTGCTCCAAGATGCATTTTGTCCAGAAAATGTGGTGTCATGAATGCATCCATATCACCAACACACATTTACAAACCAAACCATAGGCAATAAAATACATGAGTAAACTGATTTGTGGACCTTTGTGGCACTTGGTACTGCTGAGATCAGGATCATTACAGAGTTCAGCAATCATTTTCCCAACTAGGTCATTGATACATTGGAATCCCCAATGTTTTCTGGAACAGAATATGCCTTTCGGATGAGAATAAAAAAAGACTTCAAGAACCAAAAAAGAAGTTAAGCTGCCTTCAGCTGATGTACTCAGACTAACGGGAAACACTTTAAATCCCAAGGTGAAATGCACATGGTCAAAATTTTATCAGGACAGAGTACATGTTTTACTTTGATATTAAGAGCGATCACTGGATTGTCTTCCAGTAAATTAATGTTTTCTTCCGCTACAAAACGTTTTTTCAACAACTATAAAGAGGCTATGCAACGAAACTAAGCGGGGATGTCAAGTGCCTTTAATGGTACATTTTTGACCCCACTTCAAATGCTGCTGTTACCTGACCAGTTCGATTGTTAGTTTGCCAGATTCTCAATCTCTGGGATGTGAGATCATGCACCAGGTTTAGTGAATGTTTAAGGGTGAAGGTCTTTAGTCTCTGCACAAATTCCACAAACATAGCTCAGGTCCTGCTCAACATGTCAACATGTGGCGACAGCAAGTGCTTTTGGGGTCCTACATAAAACGCCCGGCTAGCTCAGTCGGTAGAGCATGAGACTCTTTATCACAGGGTCGTGGGTTCGAGCCCCACGTTGGGCGAGAGGCTGATTTGTTTGAGAGAAATGTTGAAATTTAGTTAATCTGTTTGCGCAAAATACGTCTAAAAAAGAAGAGAAAGGAACATACATCGTCCCTGGGTGGGCTCGAACCACCATCCTTTCGGTTAACAGCCGAACGCGCTAACCGATTGCGCCACAGAGACCAGATGCTTCGGTGCTTACATAGTTCTTCCTCAAAAGAAAAACCCAACAAGCACATTCCACCTGTTTGCTGGCTTTTGATGAAATGAGCCAATGCATAAAGGATGCAACATCAAGGTCACTCACACTTTTCTGCTAGCTTGTCTAAAATTTGCCCTTCCTTCAATTACTCACTTGTCACGACCTGCAGGTCTTCAAACAAAAGGTCAGTTTGTAGACCCTTTTCCTGTCACAATTTTGATCCTTTTGTCCACCAGTCATCGGAATGTGTATGATTTTCACCAGTTTACACAGTGTAGCTCCCTTGCCTTCAGTTGCAGGGTTATGTCCTCTTAGATATGACGCTTTTGAAATTATATGTGAAAATGCACCCAAAACCTATTCAAAACAGATTTGATGGAAGCACTGCAGGAGCTCTGCTCCAAGACGCATTTTGTCCAGAAAATGTGGTGTCATGAATGCATCCATATCACCAACACACATTTACAAACCAAACCATAGGCAATAAAATACATGAGTAAACTGATTTGTGGACCTTTGTGGCACTTGGTACTGCTGAGATCAGGATCATTACAGAGTTCAGCAATCATTTTCCCAACTAGGTCATTGATACATTGGAATCCCCAATGTTTTCTGGAACAGAATATGCCTTTCGGATGAGAATAAAAAAAGACTTCAAGAACCAAAAAAGAAGTTAAGCTGCCTTCAGCTGATGTACTCAGACTAACGGGAAACACTTTAAATCCCAAGGTGAAATGCACATGGTCAAAATTTTATCAGGACAGAGTACATGTTTTACTTTGATATTAAGAGCGATCACTGGATTGTCTTCCAGTAAATTAATGTTTTCTTCCGCTACAAAATGTTTTTTCAACAACTATAAAGAGGCTATGCAACGAAACTGAGCGGGGATGTCAAGTGCCTTTAATGGTACATTTTTGACCCCACTTCAAATGCTGCTGTTACCTGACCAGTTCGATTGTTAGTTTGCCAGATTCTCAATCTCTGGGATGTGAGATCATGCACCAGGTTTAGTGAATGTTTAAGGGTGAAGGTCTTTAGTCTCTGCACAAATTCCACAAACATAGCTCAGGTCCTGCTCAACATGTCAACATGTGGCAACAGCAAGTGCTTTTGGGGTCCTACAAAAAACGTCCGGCTCGCTCAGTCGGTAGAGCATGAGACTCTTAATCTCAGGGTCGTGGGTTCGAGCCCCACGTTGGGCGAGAGGCTGATTTGTTTGAGAGAAATGTTGAAATTTAGTTAATCTGTTTGCGCAAAATACGTCTAAAAAAGAAGAGAAAGGAACACACATCTTCCCTGGGTGGGCCCGAACCACCATCCTTTCGGTTAACAGCCGAACGCGCTAACCGATTGCGCCACAGAGACCAGATGCTTCTGTGCTTACATAGTTCTTCCTCAAAAGAAAAACCCAACAAGCACATTCCTCCTGTTTGCTGGCTTTTGATGAAATGAGCCAATGCATAAAGGATGCAACATCAAGGTCACTCACACTTTTCTGCTAGCTTGTCTAAAATTTGCCCTTCCTTCTATTACTCACTTGTCAAGACCTGCAGGTCTTCAAACAAAAGGTCAGTTTGTAGACCCTTTTCCTGTCAAAGTTTTGATCCTTTTGTCCACCAGTCATCGGAATGTGTATGATTTTCACCAGTTTACACAGTGTAGCTCCCTTGCCTTCAGTTGCAGGGTTATGTCCTCTTAGATATGACGCTTTTGAAATTATATGTGAAAATGCACCCAAAACCTATTCAAAACAGATTTGATGGAAGCACTGCAGGAGCTCTGCTCCAAGACGCATTTTGTCCAGAAAATGTGGTGTCATGAATGCATCCATATCACCAACACACATTTACAAACCAAACCATAGGCAATAAAATACATGAGTAAACTGATTTGTGGACCTTTGTGGCACTTGGTACTGCTGAGATCAGGATCATTACAGAGTTCAGCAATCATTTTCCCAACTAGGTCATTGATACATTGGAATCCCCAATGTTTTCTGGAACAGAATATGCCTTTCGGATGAGAATAAAAAAAGACTTCAAGAACCAAAAAAGAAGTTAAGCTGCCTTCAGCTGATGTACTCAGACTAACGGGAAACACTTTAAATCCCAAGGTGAAATGCACATGGTCAAAATTTTATCAGGACAGAGTACATGTTTTACTTTGATATTAAGAGCGATCACTGGATTGTCTTCCAGTAAATTAATGTTTTCTTCCGCTACAAAACGTTTTTTCAACAACTATAAAGAGGCTATGCAACGAAACTAAGCGGGGATGTCAAGTGCCTTTAATGGTACATTTTTGACCCCACTTCAAATGCTGCTGTTACCTGACCAGTTCGATTGTTAGTTTGCCAGATTCTCAATCTCTGGGATGTGAGATCATGCACCAGGTTTAGTGAATGTTTAAGGGTGAAGGTCTTTAGTCTCTGCACAAATTCCACAAACATAGCTCAGGTCCTGCTCAACATGTCAACATGTGGCGACAGCAAGTGCTTTTGGGGTCCTACATAAAAAGCCCGGCTAGCTCAGTCGGTAGAGCATGAGACTCTTAATCTCAGGGTCGTGGGTTCGAGCCCCACGTTGGGCGAGAGGCTGATTTGTTTGAGAGAAATGTTGAAATTTAGTTAATCTGCGCAAAATACGTCTAAAAAAGAAGAGAAAGGAACATACATCGTCCCTGGGTGGGCTCGAACCACCATCCTTTCGGTTAACAGCCGAACGCGCTAACCGATTGCGCCACAGAGACCAGATGCTTCGGTGCTTACATAGTTCTTCCTCAAAAGAAAAACCCAACAAGCACATTCCTCCTGTTTGCTGGCTTTTGATGAAATGAGCCAATGCATAAAGGATGCAACATCAAGGTCACTCACACTTTTCTGCTAGCTTGTCTAAAATTTGCCCTTCCTTCAATTACTCACTTGTCACGACCTGCAGGTCTTCAAACAAAAGGTCAGTTTGTAGACCCTTTTCCTGTCACAGTTTTGATCCTTTTGTCCACCAGTCATCGGAATGTGTATGATTTTCACCAGTTTACACAGTGTAGCTCCCTTGCCTTCAGTTGCAGGGTTATGTCCTCTTAGATATGACGCTTTTGAAATTATATGTGAAAATGCACCCAAAACCTATTCAAAACAGATTTGATGGAAGCACTGCAGGAGCTCTGCTCCAAGACGCATTTTGTCCAGAAAATGTGGTGTCATGAATGCATCCATATCACCAACACACATTTACAAACCAAACCATAGGCAATAAAATACATGAGTAAACTGATTTGTGGACCTTTGTGGCACTTGGTACTGCTGAGATCAGGATCATTACAGAGTTCAGCAATCATTTTCCCAACTAGGCCATTGATACATTGGAATCCCCAATGTTTTCTGGAACAGAATATGCCTTTCGGATGAGAATAAAAAAAGACTTCAAGAACCAAAAAAGAAGTTAAGCTGCCTTCAGCTGATGTACTCAGACTAACGGGAAACACTTTAAATCCCAAGGTGAAATGCACATGGTCAAAATTTTATCAGGACAGAGTACATGTTTTACTTTGATATTAAGAGCGATCACTGGATTGTCTTCCAGTAAATTAATGTTTTCTTCCGCTACAAAATGTTTTTTCAACAACTATAAAGAGGCTATGCAACGAAACTGAGCGGGGATGTCAAGTGCCTTTAATGGTACATTTTTGACCCCACTTCAAATGCTGCTGTTACCTGACCAGTTCGATTGTTAGTTTGCCAGATTCTCAATCTCTGGGATGTGAGATCATGCACCAGGTTTAGTGAATGTTTAAGGGTGAAGGTCTTTAGTCTCTGCACAAATTCCACAAACATAGCTCAGGTCCTGCTCAACATGTCAACATGTGGCGACAGCAAGTGCTTTTGGGGTCCTACATAAAACGCCCGGCTAGCTCAGTCGGTAGAGCATGAGACTCTTAATCTCAGGGTCGTGGGTTCGAGCCCCACGTTGGGCGAGAGGCTGATTTGTTTGAGAGAAATGTTGAAATTTAGTTAATCTGTTTGCGCAAAATATGTCTAAAAAAGAAGAGAAAGGAACATACATCGTCCCTGGGTGGGCTCGAACCACCATCCTTTCGGTTAACAGCCGAACGCGCTAACCGATTGCGCCACAGAGACCAGATGCTTCGGTGCTTACATAGTTCTTCCTCAAAAGAAAAACCCAACAAGCACATTCCTCCTGTTTGCTGGCTTTTGATGAAATGAGCCAATGCATAAAGGATGCAACATCAAGGTCACTCACACTTTTCTGCTAGCTTGTCTAAAATTTGCCCTTCCTTCAATTACTCACTTGTCACGACCTGCAGGTCTTCAAACAAAAGGTCAGTTTGTAGACCCTTTTCCTGTCACAGTTTTGATCCTTTTGTCCACCAGTCATCGGAATGTGTATGATTTTCACCAGTTTACACAGTGTAGCTCCCTTGCCTTCAGTTGCAGGGTTATGTCCTCTTAGATATGACGCTTTTGAAATTATATGTGAAAATGCACCCAAAACCTATTCAAAACAGATTTGATGGAAGCACTGCAGGAGCTCTGCTCCAAGACGCATTTTGTCCAGAAAATGTGGTGTCATGAATGCATCCATATCACCAACACACATTTACAAACCAAACCATAGGCAATAAAATACATGAGTAAACTGATTTGTGGACCTTTGTGGCACTTGGTACTGCTGAGATCAGGATCATTACAGAGTTCAGCAATCATTTTCCCAACTAGGTCATTGATACATTGGAATCCCCAATGTTTTCTGGAACAGAATATGCCTTTCGGATGAGAATAAAAAAAGACTTCAAGAACCAAAAAAGAAGTTAAGCTGCCTTCAGCTGATGTACTCAGACTAACGGGAAACACTTTAAATCCCAAGGTGAAATGCACATGGTCAAAATTTTATCAGGACAGAGTACATGTTTTACTTTGATATTAAGAGCGATCACTGGATTGTCTTCCAGTAAATTAATGTTTTCTTCCGCTACAAAATGTTTTTTCAACAACTATAAAGAGGCTATGCAACGAAACTGAGCGGGGATGTCAAGTGCCTTTAATGGTACATTTTTGACCCCACTTCAAATGCTGCTGTTACCTGACCAGTTCGATTGTTAGTTTGCCAGATTCTCAATCTCTGGGATGTGAGATCATGCACCAGGTTTAGTGAATGTTTAAGGGTGAAGGTCTTTAGTCTCTGCACAAATTCCACAAACATAGCTCAGGTCCTGCTCAACATGTCAACATGTGGCGACAGCAAGTGCTTTTGGGGTCCTACAAAAAACGTCCGGCTCGCTCAGTCGGTAGAGCATGAGACTCTTAATCTCAGGGTCGTGGGTTCGAGCCCCACGTTGGGCGAGAGGCTGATTTGTTTGAGAGAAATGTTGAAATTTAGTTAATCTGTTTGCGCAAAATACGTCTAAAAAAGAAGAGAAAGGAACATACATCGTCCCTGGGTGGGCTCGAACCACCATCCTTTCGGTTAACAGCCGAACGCGCTAACCGATTGCGCCACAGAGACCAGATGCTTCGGTGCTTACATAGTTCTTCCTCAAAAGAAAAACCCAACAAGCACATTCCTCCTGTTTGCTGGCTTTTGATGAAATGAGCCAATGCATAAAGGATGCAACATCAAGGTCACTCACACTTTTCTGCTAGCTTGTCTAAAATTTGCCCTTCCTTCAATTACTCACTTGTCACGACCTGCAGGTCTTCAAACAAAAGGTCAGTTTGTAGACCCTTTTCCTGTCAAAGTTTTGATCCTTTTGTCCACCAGTCATCGGAATGTGTATGATTTTCACCAGTTTACACAGTGTAGCTCCCTTGCCTTCAGTTGCAGGGTTATGTCCTCTTAGATATGACGCTTTTGAAATTATATGTGAAAATGCACCCAAAACCTATTCAAAACAGATTTGATGGAAGCACTGCAGGAGCTCTGCTCCAAGACGCATTTTGTCCAGAAAATGTGGTGTCATGAATGCATCCATATCACCAACACACATTTACAAACCAAACCATAGGCAATAAAATACATGAGTAAACTGATTTGTGGACCTTTGTGGCACTTGGTACTGCTGAGATCAGGATCATTACAGAGTTCAGCAATCATTTTCCCAACTAGGTCATTGATACATTGGAATCCCCAATGTTTTCTGGAACAGAATATGCCTTTCGGATGAGAATAAAAAAAGACTTCAAGAACCAAAAAAGAAGTTAAGCTGCCTTCAGCTGATGTACTCAGACTAACGGGAAACACTTTAAATCCCAAGGTGAAATGCACATGGTCAAAATTTTATCAGGACAGAGTACATGTTTTACTTTGATATTAAGAGCGATCACTGGATTGTCTTCCAGTAAATTAATGTTTTCTTCCGCTACAAAACGTTTTTTCAACAACTATAAAGAGGCTATGCAACGAAACTGAGCGGGGATGTCAAGTGCCTTTAATGGTACATTTTTGACCCCACTTCAAATGCTGCTGTTACCTGACCAGTTCGATTGTTAGTTTGCCAGATTCTCAATCTCTGGGATGTGAGATCATGCACCAGGTTTAGTGAATGTTTAAGGGTGAAGGTCTTTAGTCTCTGCACAAATTCCACAAACATAGCTCAGGTCCTGCTCAACATGTCAACATGTGGCGACAGCAAGTGCTTTTGGGGTCCTACATAAAACGCCCGGCTAGCTCAGTCGGTAGAGCATGAGACTCTTAATCTCAGGGTCGTGGGTTCGAGCCCCACGTTGGGCGAGAGGCTGATTTGTTTGAGAGAAATGTTGAAATTTAGTTAATCTGCGCAAAATACGTCTAAAAAAGAAGAGAAAGGAACATACATCGTCCCTGGGTGGGCTCGAACCACCATCCTTTCGGTTAACAGCCGAACGTGCTAACCGATTGCGCCACAGAGACCAGATGCTTCGGTGCTTACATAGTTCTTCCTCAAAAGAAAAACCCAACAAGCACATTCCTCCTGTTTGCTGGCTTTTGATGAAATGAGCCAATGCATAAAGGATGCAACATCAAGGTCACTCACACTTTTCTGCTAGCTTGTCTAAAATTTGCCCTTCCTTCAATTACTCACTTGTCACGACCTGCAGGTCTTCAAACAAAAGGTCAGTTTGTAGACCCTTTTCCTGTCACAGTTTTGATCCTTTTGTCCACCAGTCATCGGAATGTGTATGATTTTCACCAGTTTACACAGTGTAGCTCCCTTGCCTTCAGTTGCAGGGTTATGTCCTCTTAGATATGACGCTTTTGAAATTATATGTGAAAATGCACCCAAAACCTATTCAAAACAGATTTGATGGAAGCACTGCAGGAGCTCTGCTCCAAGACGCATTTTGTCCAGAAAATGTGGTGTCATGAATGCATCCATATCACCAACACACATTTACAAACCAAACCATAGGCAATAAAATACATGAGTAAACTGATTTGTGGACCTTTGTGGCACTTGGTACTGCTGAGATCAGGATCATTACAGAGTTCAGCAATCATTTTCCCAACTAGGTCATTGATACATTGGAATCCCCAATGTTTTCTGGAACAGAATATGCCTTTCGGATGAGAATAAAAAAAGACTTCAAGAACCAAAAAAGAAGTTAAGCTGCCTTCAGCTGATGTACTCAGACTAACGGGAAACACTTTAAATCCCAAGGTGAAATGCACATGGTCAAAATTTTATCAGGACAGAGTACATGTTTTACTTTGATATTAAGAGCGATCACTGGATTGTCTTCCAGTAAATTAATGTTTTCTTCCGCTACAAAATGTTTTTTCAACAACTATAAAGAGGCTATGCAACGAAACTGAGCGGGGATGTCAAGTGCCTTTAATGGTACATTTTTGACCCCACTTCAAATGCTGCTGTTACCTGACCAGTTCGATTGTTAGTTTGCCAGATTCTCAATCTCTGGGATGTGAGATCATGCACCAGGTTTAGTGAATGTTTAAGGGTGAAGGTCTTTAGTCTCTGCACAAATTCCACAAACATAGCTCAGGTCCTGCTCAACATGTCAACATGTGGCGACAGCAAGTGCTTTTGGGGTCCTACATAAAACGCCCGGCTAGCTCAGTCGGTAGAGCATGAGACTCTTAATCTCAGGGTCGTGGGTTCGAGCCCCACGTTGGGCGAGAGGCTGATTTGTTTGAGAGAAATGTTGAAATTTAGTTAATCTGTTTGCGCAAAATATGTCTAAAAAAGAAGAGAAAGGAACATACATCGTCCCTGGGTGGGCTCGAACCACCATCCTTTCGGTTAACAGCCGAACGCGCTAACCGATTGCGCCACAGAGACCAGATGCTTCGGTGCTTACATAGTTCTTCCTCAAAAGAAAAACCCAACAAGCACATTCCTCCTGTTTGCTGGCTTTTGATGAAATGAGCCAATGCATAAAGGATGCAACATCAAGGTCACTCACACTTTTCTGCTAGCTTGTCTAAAATTTGCCCTTCCTTCAATTACTCACTTGTCACGACCTGCAGGTCTTCAAACAAAAGGTCAGTTTGTAGACCCTTTTCCTGTCACAGTTTTGATCCTTTTGTCCACCAGTCATCGGAATGTGTATGATTTTCACCAGTTTACACAGTGTAGCTCCCTTGCCTTCAGTTGCAGGGTTATGTCCTCTTAGATATGACGCTTTTGAAATTATATGTGAAAATGCACCCAAAACCTATTCAAAACAGATTTGATGGAAGCACTGCAGGAGCTCTGCTCCAAGACGCATTTTGTCCAGAAAATGTGGTGTCATGAATGCATCCATATCACCAACACACATTTACAAACCAAACCATAGGCAATAAAATACATGAGTAAACTGATTTGTGGACCTTTGTGGCACTTGGTACTGCTGAGATCAGGATCATTACAGAGTTCAGCAATCATTTTCCCAACTAGGTCATTGATACATTGGAATCCCCAATGTTTTCTGGAACAGAATATGCCTTTCGGATGAGAATAAAAAAAGACTTCAAGAACCAAAAAAGAAGTTAAGCTGCCTTCAGCTGATGTACTCAGACTAACGGGAAACACTTTAAATCCCAAGGTGAAATGCACATGGTCAAAATTTTATCAGGACAGAGTACATGTTTTACTTTGATATTAAGAGCGATCACTGGATTGTCTTCCAGTAAATTAATGTTTTCTTCCGCTACAAAATGTTTTTTCAACAACTATAAAGAGGCTATGCAACGAAACTGAGCGGGGATGTCAAGTGCCTTTAATGGTACATTTTTGACCCCACTTCAAATGCTGCTGTTACCTGACCAGTTCGATTGTTAGTTTGCCAGATTCTCAATCTCTGGGATGTGAGATCATGCACCAGGTTTAGTGAATGTTTAAGGGTGAAGGTCTTTAGTCTCTGCACAAATTCCACAAACATAGCTCAGGTCCTGCTCAACATGTCAACATGTGGCGACAGCAAGTGCTTTTGGGGTCCTACATAAAACGCCCGGCTAGCTCAGTCGGTAGAGCATGAGACTCTTAATCTCAGGGTCGTGGGTTCGAGCCCCACGTTGGGCGAGAGGCTGATTTGTTTGAGAGAAATGTTGAAATTTAGTTAATCTGTTTGCGCAAAATATGTCTAAAAAAGAAGAGAAAGGAACATACATCGTCCCTGGGTGGGCTCGAACCACCATCCTTTCGGTTAACAGCCGAACGCGCTAACCGATTGCGCCACAGAGACCAGATGCTTCGGTGCTTACATAGTTCTTCCTCAAAAGAAAAACCCAACAAGCACATTCCTCCTGTTTGCTGGCTTTTGATGAAATGAGCCAATGCATAAAGGATGCAACATCAAGGTCACTCACACTTTTCTGCTAGCTTGTCTAAAATTTGCCCTTCCTTCAATTACTCACTTGTCACGACCTGCAGGTCTTCAAACAAAAGGTCAGTTTGTAGACCCTTTTCCTGTCAAAGTTTTGATCCTTTTGTCCACCAGTCATCGGAATGTGTATGATTTTCACCAGTTTACACAGTGTAGCTCCCTTGCCTTCAGTTGCAGGGTTATGTCCTCTTAGATATGACGCTTTTGAAATTATATGTGAAAATGCACCCAAAACCTATTCAAAACAGATTTGATGGAAGCACTGCAGGAGCTCTGCTCCAAGACGCATTTTGTCCAGAAAATGTGGTGTCATGAATGCATCCATATCACCAACACACATTTACAAACCAAACCATAGGCAATAAAATACATGAGTAAACTGATTTGTGGACCTTTGTGGCACTTGGTACTGCTGAGATCAGGATCATTACAGAGTTCAGCAATCATTTTCCCAACTAGGTCATTGATACATTGGAATCCCCAATGTTTTCTGGAACAGAATATGCCTTTCGGATGAGAATAAAAAAAGACTTCAAGAACCAAAAAAGAAGTTAAGCTGCCTTCAGCTGATGTACTCAGACTAACGGGAAACACTTTAAATCCCAAGGTGAAATGCACATGGTCAAAATTTTATCAGGACAGAGTACATGTTTTACTTTGATATTAAGAGCGATCACTGGATTGTCTTCCAGTAAATTAATGTTTTCTTCCGCTACAAAACGTTTTTTCAACAACTATAAAGAGGCTATGCAACGAAACTGAGCGGGGATGTCAAGTGCCTTTAATGGTACATTTTTGACCCCACTTCAAATGCTGCTGTTACCTGACCAGTTCGATTGTTAGTTTGCCAGATTCTCAATCTCTGGGATGTGAGATCATGCACCAGGTTTAGTGAATGTTTAAGGGTGAAGGTCTTTAGTCTCTGCACAAATTCCACAAACATAGCTCAGGTCCTGCTCAACATGTCAACATGTGGCGACAGCAAGTGCTTTTGGGGTCCTACATAAAACGCCCGGCTAGCTCAGTCGGTAGAGCATGAGACTCTTAATCTCAGGGTCGTGGGTTCGAGCCCCACGTTGGGCGAGAGGCTGATTTGTTTGAGAGAAATGTTGAAATTTAGTTAATCTGCGCAAAATACGTCTAAAAAAGAAGAGAAAGGAACATACATCGTCCCTGGGTGGGCTCGAACCACCATCCTTTCGGTTAACAGCCGAACGTGCTAACCGATTGCGCCACAGAGACCAGATGCTTCGGTGCTTACATAGTTCTTCCTCAAAAGAAAAACCCAACAAGCACATTCCTCCTGTTTGCTGGCTTTTGATGAAATGAGCCAATGCATAAAGGATGCAACATCAAGGTCACTCACACTTTTCTGCTAGCTTGTCTAAAATTTGCCCTTCCTTCAATTACTCACTTGTCACGACCTGCAGGTCTTCAAACAAAAGGTCAGTTTGTAGACCCTTTTCCTGTCACAGTTTTGATCCTTTTGTCCACCAGTCATCGGAATGTGTATGATTTTCACCAGTTTACACAGTGTAGCTCCCTTGCCTTCAGTTGCAGGGTTATGTCCTCTTAGATATGACGCTTTTGAAATTATATGTGAAAATGCACCCAAAACCTATTCAAAACAGATTTGATGGAAGCACTGCAGGAGCTCTGCTCCAAGACGCATTTTGTCCAGAAAATGTGGTGTCATGAATGCATCCATATCACCAACACACATTTACAAACCAAACCATAGGCAATAAAATACATGAGTAAACTGATTTGTGGACCTTTGTGGCACTTGGTACTGCTGAGATCAGGATCATTACAGAGTTCAGCAATCATTTTCCCAACTAGGTCATTGATACATTGGAATCCCCAATGTTTTCTGGAACAGAATATGCCTTTCGGATGAGAATAAAAAAAGACTTCAAGAACCAAAAAAGAAGTTAAGCTGCCTTCAGCTGATGTACTCAGACTAATGGGAAACACTTTAAATCCCAAGGTGAAATGCACATGGTCAAAATTTTATCAGGACAGAGTACATGTTTTACTTTGATATTAAGAGCGATCACTGGATTGTCTTCCAGTAAATTAATGTTTTCTTCCGCTACAAAATGTTTTTTCAACAACTATAAAGAGGCTATGCAACGAAACTGAGCGGGGATGTCAAGAGCCTTTAATGGTACATTTTTGACCCCACTTCAAATGCTGCTGTTACCTGACCAGTTCGATTGTTAGTTTGCCAGATTCTCAATCTCTGGGATGTGAGATCATGCACCAGGTTTAGTGAATGTTTAAGGGTGAAGGTCTTTAGTCTCTGCACAAATTCCACAAACATAGCTCAGGTCCTGCTCAACATGTCAACATGTGGCGACAGCAAGTGCTTTTGGGGTCCTACAAAAAACGTCCGGCTCGCTCAGTCGGTAGAGCATGAGACTCTTAATCTCAGGGTCGTGGGTTCGAGCCCCACGTTGGGCGAGAGGCTGATTTGTTTGAGAGAAATGTTGAAATTTAGTTAATCTGTTTGCGCAAAATACGTCTAAAAAAGAAGAGAAAGGAACATACATCTTCCCTGGGTGGGCTCGAACCACCATCCTTTCGGTTAACAGCCGAACGCGCTAACCGATTGCGCCACAGAGACCAGATGGTTCTGTGCTTACATAGTTCTTCCTCAAAAGAAAAACCCAACAAGCACATTCCTCCTGTTTGCTGGCTTTTGATGAAATGAGCCAATGCATAAAGGATGCAACATCAAGGTCACTCACACTTTTCTGCTAGCTTGTCTAAAATTTGCCCTTCCTTCAATTACTCACTTGTCAAGACCTGCAGGTCTTCAAACAAAAGGTCAGTTTGTAGACCCTTTTCCTGTCAAAGTTTTGATCCTTTTGTCCACCAGTCATCGGAATGTGTATGATTTTCACCAGTTTACACAGTGTAGCTCCCTTGCCTTCAGTTGCAGGGTTATGTCCTCTTAGATATGACGCTTTTGAAATTATATGTGAAAATGCACCCAAAACCTATTCAAAACAGATTTGATGGAAGCACTGCAGGAGCTCTGCTCCAAGACGCATTTTGTCCAGAAAATGTGGTGTCATGAATGCATCCATATCACCAACACACATTTACAAACCAAGCCATAGGCAATAAAATACATGAGTAAACTGATTTGTGGACCTTTGTGGCACTTGGTACTGCTGAGATCAGGATCATTACAGAGTTCAGCAATCATTTTCCCAACTAGGTCATTGATACATTGGAATCCCCAATGTTTTCTGGAACAGAATATGCCTTTCGGATGAGAATAAAAAAAGACTTCAAGAACCAAAAAAGAAGTTAAGCTGCCTTCAGCTGATGTATGTACTCAGACTAACGGGAAACACTTTAAATCCCAAGGTGAAATGCACATGGTCAAAATTTTATCAGGACAGAGTACATGTTTTACTTTGATATTAAGAGCGATCACTGGATTGTCTTCCAGTAAATTAATGTTTTCTTCCGCTACAAAACGTTTTTTCAACAACTATAAAGAGGCTATGCAACGAAACTGAGCGGGGATGTCAAGTGCCTTTAATGGTACATTTTTGACCCCACTTCAAATGCTGCTGTTACCTGACCAGTTCGATTGTTAGTTTGCCAGATTCTCAATCTCTGGGATGTGAGATCATGCACCAGGTTTAGTGAATGTTTAAGGGTGAAGGTCTTTAGTCTCTGCACAAATTCCACAAACATAGCTCAGGTCCTGCTCAACATGTCAACATGTGGCGACAGCAAGTGCTTTTGGGGTCCTACATAAAACGCCCGGCTAGCTCAGTCGGTAGAGCATGAGACTCTTAATCTCAGGGTCGTGGGTTCGAGCCCCACGTTGGGCGAGAGGCTGACTTGTTTGAGAGAAATGTTGAAATTTAGTTAATCTGCGCAAAATACGTCTAAAAAAGAAGAGAAAGGAACATACATCGTCCCTGGGTGGGCTCGAACCACCATCCTTTCGGTTAACAGCCGAACGCGCTAACCGATTGCGCCACAGAGACCAGATGCTTCGGTGCTTACATAGTTCTTCCTCAAAAGAAAAACCCAACAAGCACATTCCTCCTGTTTGCTGGCTTTTGATGAAATGAGCCAATGCATAAAGGATGCAACATCAAGGTCACTCACACTTTTCTGCTAGCTTGTCTAAAATTTGCCCTTCCTTCAATTACTCACTTGTCACGACCTGCAGGTCTTCAAACAAAAGGTCAGTTTGTAGACCCTTTTCCTGTCACAGTTTTGATCCTTTTGTCCACCAGTCATCGGAATGTGTATGATTTTCACCAGTTTACACAGTGTAGCTCCCTTGCCTTCAGTTGCAGGGTTATGTCCTCTTAGATATGACGCTTTTGAAATTATATGTGAAAATGCACCCAAAACCTATTCAAAACAGATTTGATGGAAGCACTGCAGGAGCTCTGCTCCAAGACGCATTTTGTCCAGAAAATGTGGTGTCATGAATGCATCCATATCACCAACACACATTTACAAACCAAACCATAGGCAATAAAATACATGAGTAAACTGATTTGTGGACCTTTGTGGCACTTGGTACTGCTGAGATCAGGATCATTACAGAGTTCAGCAATCATTTTCCCAACTAGGTCATTGATACATTGGAATCCCCAATGTTTTCTGGAACAGAATATGCCTTTCGGATGAGAATAAAAAAAGACTTCAAGAACCAAAAAAGAAGTTAAGCTGCCTTCAGCTGATGTACTCAGACTAACGGGAAACACTTTAAATCCCAAGGTGAAATGCACATGGTCAAAATTTCATCAGGACAGAGTACATGTTTTACTTTGATATTAAGAGCGATCACTGGATTGTCTTCCAGTAAATTAATGTTTTCTTCCGCTACAAAACGTTTTTTCAACAACTATAAAGAGGCTATGCAACGAAACTGAGCGGGGATGTCAAGTGCCTTTAATGGTACATTTTTGACCCCACTTCAAATGCTGCTGTTACCTGACCAGTTCGATTGTTAGTTTGCCAGATTCTCAATCTCTGGGATGTGAGATCATGCACCAGGTTTAGTGAATGTTTAAGGGTGAAGGTCTTTAGTCTCTGCACAAATTCCACAAACATAGCTCAGGTCCTGCTCAACATGTCAACATGTGGCGACAGCAAGTGCTTTTGGGGTCCTACATAAAACGCCCGGCTAGCTCAGTCGGTAGAGCATGAGACTCTTAATCTCAGGGTCGTGGGTTCGAGCCCCACGTTGGGCGAGAGGCTGATTTGTTTGAGAGAAATGTTGAAATTTAGTTAATCTGTTTGCGCAAAATACGTCTAAAAAAGAAGAGAAAGGAACATACATCGTCCCTGGGTGGGCTCGAACCACCATCCTTTCGGTTAACAGCCGAACGCGCTAACCGATTGCGCCACAGAGACCAGATGCTTCGGTGCTTACATAGTTCTTCCTCAAAAGAAAAATCCAACAAGCACATTCCTCCTGTTTGCTGGCTTTTGATGAAATGAGCCAATGCATAAAGGATGCAACATCAAGGTCACTCACACTTTTCTGCTAGCTTGTCTAAAATTTGCCCTTCCTTCAATTACTCACTTGTCAAGACCTGCAGGTCTTCAAACAAAAGGTCAGTTTGTAGACCCTTTTCCTGTCACAGTTTTGATCCTTTTGTCCACCAGTCATCGGAATGTGTATGATTTTCACCAGTTTACACAGTGTAGCTCCCTTGCCTTCAGTTGCAGGGTTATGTCCTCTTAGATATGACGCTTTTGAAATTATATGTGAAAATGCACCCAAAACCTATTCAAAACAGATTTGATGGAAGCACTGCAGGAGCTCTGCTCCAAGACGCATTTTGTCCAGAAAATGTGGTGTCATGAATGCATCCATATCACCAACACACATTTACAAACCAAACCATAGGCAATAAAATACATGAGTAAACTGATTTGTGGACCTTTGTGGCACTTGGTACTGCTGAGATCAGGATCATTACAGAGTTCAGCAATCATTTTCCCAACTAGGTCATTGATACATTGGAATCCCCAATGTTTTCTGGAACAGAATATGCCTTTCGGATGAGAATAAAAAAAGACTTCAAGAACCAAAAAAGAAGTTAAGCTGCCTTCAGCTGATGTACTCAGACTAACGGGAAACACTTTAAATCCCAAGGTGAAATGCACATGGTCAAAATTTTATCAGGACAGAGTACATGTTTTACTTTGATATTAAGAGCGATCACTGGATTGTCTTCCAGTAAATTAATGTTTTCTTCCGCTACAAAACGTTTTTTCAACAACTATAAAGAGGCTATGCAACGAAACTGAGCGGGGATGTCAAGTGCCTTTAATGGTACATTTTTGACCCCACTTCAAATGCTGCTGTTACCTGACCAGTTCGATTGTTAGTTTGCCAGATTCTCAATCTCTGGGATGTGAGATCATGCACCAGGTTTAGTGAATGTTTAAGTGTGAAGGTCTTTAGTCTCTGCACAAATTCCACAAACATAGCTCAGGTCCTGCTCAACATGTCAACATGTGGCGACAGCAAGTGCTTTTGGGGTCCTACAAAAAACGCCCGGCTAGCTCAGTCGGTAGAGCATGAGACTCTTAATCTCAGGGTCGTGGGTTCGAGCCCCACGTTGGGCGAGAGGCTGATTTGTTTGAGAGAAATGTTGAAATTTAGTTAATCTGTTTGCGCAAAATACGTCTAAAAAAGAAGAGAAAGGAACATACATCTTCCCTGGGTGGGCTCGAACCACCATCCTTTCGGTTAACAGCCGAACGCGCTAACCGATTGCGCCACAGAGACCAGATGCTTCTGTGCTTACATAGTTCTTCCTCAAAAGAAAAACCCAACAAGCACATTCCTCCTGTTTGCTGGCTTTTGATGAAATGAGCCAATGCATAAAGGATGCAACAACAAGGTCACTCACACTTTTCTGCTAGCTTGTCTAAAATTTGCCCTTCCTTCAATTACTCACTTGTCAAGACCTGCAGGTCTTCAAACAAAAGGTCAGTTTGTAGACCCTTTTCCTGTCAAAGTTTTGATCCTTTTGTCCACCAGTCATCGGAATGTGTATGATTTTCACCAGTTTACACAGTGTAGCTCCCTTGCCTTCAGTTGCAGGGTTATGTCCTCTTAGATATGACGCTTTTGAAATTATATGTGAAAATGCACCCAAAACCTATTCAAAACAGATTTGATGGAAGCACTGCAGGAGCTCTGCTCCAAGATGCATTTTGTCCAGAAAATGTGGTGTCATGAATGCATCCATATCACCAAAACACATTTACAAACCAAACCATAGGCAATAAAATACATGAGTAAACTGATTTGTGGACCTTTGTGGCACTTGGTACTGCTGAGATCAGGATCATTACAGAGTTCAGCAATCATTTTCCCAACTAGGTCATTGATACATTGGAATCCCCAATGTTTTCTGGAACAGAATATGCCTTTCGGATGAGAATTAAAAAAGACTTCAAGAACCAAAAAAGAAGTTAAGCTGCCTTCAGCTGATGTACTCAGACTAACGGGAAACACTTTAAATCCCAAGGTGAAATGCACATGGTCAAAATTTTATCAGGACAGAGTACATGTTTTACTTTGATATTAAGAGCGATCACTGGATTGTCTTCCAGTAAATTAATGTTTTCTTCCGCTACAAAACGTTTTTTCAACAACTATAAAGAGGCTATGCAACGAAACTGAGCGGGGATGTCAAGTGCCTTTAATGGTACATTTTTGACCCCACTTCAAATGCTGCTGTTACCTGACCAGTTCGATTGTTAGTTTGCCAGATTCTCAATCTCTGGGATGTGAGATCATGCACCAGGTTTAGTGAATGTTTAAGTGTGAAGGTCTTTAGTCTCTGCACAAATTCCACAAACATAGCTCAGGTCCTGCTCAACATGTCAACATGTGGCGACAGCAAGTGCTTTTGGGGTCCTACAAAAAACGCCCGGCTAGCTCAGTCGGTAGAGCCTGAGACTCTTAATCTCAGGGTCGTGGGTTCGAGCCCCACGTTGGGCGAGAGGCTGATTTGTTTGAGAGAAATGTTGAAATTTAGTTAATCTGTTTGCGCAAAATACGTCTAAAAAAGAAGAGAAAGGAACATACATCTTCCCTGGGTGGGCTCGAACCACCATCCTTTCGGTTAACAGCCGAACGCGCTAACCGATTGCGCCACAGAGACCAGATGCTTCTGTGCTTACATAGTTCTTCCTCAAAAGAAAAACCCAACAAGCACATTCCTCCTGTTTGCTGGCTTTTGATGAAATGAGCCAATGCATAAAGGATGCAACAACAAGGTCACTCACACTTTTCTGCTAGCTTGTCTAAAATTTGCCCTTCCTTCAATTACTCACTTGTCAAGACCTGCAGGTCTTCAAACAAAAGGTCAGTTTGTAGACCCTTTTCCTGTCAAAGTTTTGATCCTTTTGTCCACCAGTCATCGGAATGTGTATGATTTTCACCAGTTTACACAGTGTAGCTCCCTTGCCTTCAGTTGCAGGGTTATGTCCTCTTAGATATGACGCTTTTGAAATTATATGTGAAAATGCACCCAAAACCTATTCAAAACAGATTTGATGGAAGCACTGCAGGAGCTCTGCTCCAAGATGCATTTTGTCCAGAAAATGTGGTGTCATGAATGCATCCATATCACCAACACACATTTACAAACCAAACCATAGGCAATAAAATACATGAGTAAACTGATTTGTGGACCTTTGTGGCACTTGGTACTGCTGAGATCAGGATCATTACAGAGTTCAGCAATCATTTTCCCAACTAGGTCATTGATACATTGGAATCCCCAATGTTTTCTGGAACAGAATATGCCTTTCGGATGAGAATAAAAAAAGACTTCAAGAACCAAAAAAGAAGTTAAGCTGCCTTCAGCTGATGTACTCAGACTAACGGGAAACACTTTAAATCCCAAGGTGAAATGCACATGGTCAAAATTTTATCAGGACAGAGTACATGTTTTACTTTGATATTAAGAGCGATCACTGGATTGTCTTCCAGTAAATTAATGTTTTCTTCCGCTACAAAACGTTTTTTCAACAACTATAAAGAGGCTATGCAACGAAACTAAGCGGGGATGTCAAGTGCCTTTAATGGTACATTTTTGACCCCACTTCAAATGCTGCTGTTACCTGACCAGTTCGATTGTTAGTTTGCCAGATTCTCAATCTCTGGGATGTGAGATCATGCACCAGGTTTAGTGAATGTTTAAGGGTGAAGGTCTTTAGTCTCTGCACAAATTCCACAAACATAGCTCAGGTCCTGCTCAACATGTCAACATGTGGCGACAGCAAGTGCTTTTGGGGTCCTACATAAAACGCCCGGCTAGCTCAGTCGGTAGAGCATGAGACTCTTTATCACAGGGTCGTGGGTTCGAGCCCCACGTTGGGCGAGAGGCTGATTTGTTTGAGAGAAATGTTGAAATTTAGTTAATCTGTTTGCGCAAAAAACGTCTAAAAAAGAAGAGAAAGGAACATACATCGTCCCTGGGTGGGCTCGAACCACCATCCTTTCGGTTAACAGCCGAACGCGCTAACCGATTGCGCCACAGAGACCAGATGCTTCGGTGCTTACATAGTTCTTCCTCAAAAGAAAAACCCAACAAGCACATTCCACCTGTTTGCTGGCTTTTGATGAAATGAGCCAATGCATAAAGGATGCAACATCAAGGTCACTCACACTTTTCTGCTAGCTTGTCTAAAATTTGCCCTTCCTTCAATTACTCACTTGTCACGACCTGCAGGTCTTCAAACAAAAGGTCAGTTTGTAGACCCTTTTCCTGTCACAATTTTGATCCTTTTGTCCACCAGTCATCGGAATGTGTATGATTTTCACCAGTTTACACAGTGTAGCTCCCTTGCCTTCAGTTGCAGGGTTATGTCCTCTTAGATATGACGCTTTTGAAATTATATGTGAAAATGCACCCAAAACCTATTCAAAACAGATTTGATGGAAGCACTGCAGGAGCTCTGCTCCAAGACGCATTTTGTCCAGAAAATGTGGTGTCATGAATGCATCCATATCACCAACACACATTTACAAACCAAACCATAGGCAATAAAATACATGAGTAAACTGATTTGTGGACCTTTGTGGCACTTGGTACTGCTGAGATCAGGATCATTACAGAGTTCAGCAATCATTTTCCCAACTAGGTCATTGATACATTGGAATCCCCAATGTTTTCTGGAACAGAATATGCCTTTCGGATGAGAATAAAAAAAGACTTCAAGAACCAAAAAAGAAGTTAAGCTGCCTTCAGCTGATGTACTCAGACTAACGGGAAACACTTTAAATCCCAAGGTGAAATGCACATGGTCAAAATTTTATCAGGACAGAGTACATGTTTTACTTTGATATTAAGAGCGATCACTGGATTGTCTTCCAGTAAATTAATGTTTTCTTCCGCTACAAAATGTTTTTTCAACAACTATAAAGAGGCTATGCAACGAAACTGAGCGGGGATGTCAAGTGCCTTTAATGGTACATTTTTGACCCCACTTCAAATGCTGCTGTTACCTGACCAGTTCGATTGTTAGTTTGCCAGATTCTCAATCTCTGGGATGTGAGATCATGCACCAGGTTTAGTGAATGTTTAAGGGTGAAGGTCTTTAGTCTCTGCACAAATTCCACAAACATAGCTCAGGTCCTGCTCAACATGTCAACATGTGGCGACAGCAAGTGCTTTTGGGGTCCTACATAAAACGCCCGGCTAGCTCAGTCGGTAGAGCATGAGACTCTTTATCTCAGGGTCGTGGGTTCGAGCCCCACGTTGGGCGAGAGGCTGATTTGTTTGAGAGAAATGTTGAAATTTAGTTAATCTGTTTGCGCAAAATACGTCTAAAAAAGAAGAGAAAGGAACATACATCGTCCCTGGGTGGGCTCGAACCACCATCCTTTCGGTTAACAGCCGAACGCGCTAACCGATTGCGCCACAGAGACCAGATGCTTCGGTGCTTACATAGTTCTTCCTCAAAAGAAAAACCCAACAAGCACATTCCACCTGTTTGCTGGCTTTTGATGAAATGAGCCAATGCATAAAGGATGCAACATCAAGGTCACTCACACTTTTCTGCTAGCTTGTCTAAAATTTGCCCTTCCTTCAATTACTCACTTGTCACGACCTGCAGGTCTTCAAACAAAAGGTCAGTTTGTAGACCCTTTTCCTGTCACAGTTTTGATCCTTTTGTCCACCAGTCATCGGAATGTGTATGATTTTCACCAGTTTACACAGTGTAGCTCCCTTGCCTTCAGTTGCAGGGTTATGTCCTCTTAGATATGACGCTTTTGAAATTATATGTGAAAATGCACCCAAAACCTATTCAAAACAGATTTGATGGAAGCACTGCAGGAGCTCTGCTCCAAGACGCATTTTGTCCAGAAAATGTGGTGTCATGAATGCATCCATATCACCAACACACATTTACAAACCAAACCATAGGCAATAAAATACATGAGTAAACTGATTTGTGGACCTTTGTGGCACTTGGTACTGCTGAGATCAGGATCATTACAGAGTTCAGCAATCATTTTCCCAACTAGGTCATTGATACATTGGAATCCCCAATGTTTTCTGGAACAGAATATGCCTTTCGGATGAGAATAAAAAAAGACTTCAAGAACCAAAAAAGAAGTTAAGCTGCCTTCAGCTGATGTACTCAGACTAACGGGAAACACTTTAAATCCCAAGGTGAAATGCACATGGTCAAAATTTTATCAGGACAGAGTACATGTTTTACTTTGATATTAAGAGCGATCACTGGATTGTCTTCCAGTAAATTAATGTTTTCTTCCGCTACAAAATGTTTTTTCAACAACTATAAAGAGGCTATGCAACGAAACTGAGCGGGGATGTCAAGTGCCTTTAATGGTACATTTTTGACCCCACTTCAAATGCTGCTGTTACCTGACCAGTTCGATTGTTAGTTTGCCAGATTCTCAATCTCTGGGATGTGAGATCATGCACCAGGTTTAGTGAATGTTTAAGGGTGAAGGTCTTTAGTCTCTGCACAAATTCCACAAACATAGCTCAGGTCCTGCTCAACATGTCAACATGTGGCAACAGCAAGTGCTTTTGGGGTCCTACAAAAAACGTCCGGCTCGCTCAGTCGGTAGAGCATGAGACTCTTAATCTCAGGGTCGTGGGTTCGAGCCCCACGTTGGGCGAGAGGCTGATTTGTTTGAGAGAAATGTTGAAATTTAGTTAATCTGTTTGCGCAAAATACGTCTAAAAAAGAAGAGAAAGGAACACACATCTTCCCTGGGTGGGCCCGAACCACCATCCTTTCGGTTAACAGCCGAACGCGCTAACCGATTGCGCCACAGAGACCAGATGCTTCTGTGCTTACATAGTTCTTCCTCAAAAGAAAAACCCAACAAGCACATTCCTCCTGTTTGCTGGCTTTTGATGAAATGAGCCAATGCATAAAGAATGCAACATCAAGGTCACTCACACTTTTCTGCTAGCTTGTCTAAAATTTGCCCTTCCTTCTATTACTCACTTGTCAAGACCTGCAGGTCTTCAAACAAAAGGTCAGTTTGTAGACCCTTTTCCTGTCAAAGTTTTGATCCTTTTGTCCACCAGTCATCGGAATGTGTATGATTTTCACCAGTTTACACAGTGTAGCTCCCTTGCCTTCAGTTGCAGGGTTATGTCCTCTTAGATATGACGCTTTTGAAATTATATGTGAAAATGCACCCAAAACCTATTCAAAACAGATTTGATGGAAGCACTGCAGGAGCTCTGCTCCAAGACGCATTTTGTCCAGAAAATGTGGTGTCATGAATGCATCCATATCACCAACACACATTTACAAACCAAACCATAGGCAATAAAATACATGAGTAAACTGATTTGTGGACCTTTGTGGCACTTGGTACTGCTGAGATCAGGATCATTACAGAGTTCAGCAATCATTTTCCCAACTAGGTCATTGATACATTGGAATCCCCAATGTTTTCTGGAACAGAATATGCCTTTCGGATGAGAATAAAAAAAGACTTCAAGAACCAAAAAAGAAGTTAAGCTGCCTTCAGCTGATGTACTCAGACTAACGGGAAACACTTTAAATCCCAAGGTGAAATGCACATGGTCAAAATTTTATCAGGACAGAGTACATGTTTTACTTTGATATTAAGAGCGATCACTGGATTGTCTTCCAGTAAATTAATGTTTTCTTCCGCTACAAAACGTTTTTTCAACAACTATAAAGAGGCTATGCAACGAAACTGAGCGGGGATGTCAAGTGCCTTTAATGGTACATTTTTGACCCCACTTCAAATGCTGCTGTTACCTGACCAGTTCGATTGTTAGTTTGCCAGATTCTCAATCTCTGGGATGTGAGATCATGCACCAGGTTTAGTGAATGTTTAAGTGTGAAGGTCTTTAGTCTCTGCACAAATTCCACAAACATAGCTCAGGTCCTGCTCAACATGTCAACATGTGGCGACAGCAAGTGCTTTTGGGGTCCTACAAAAAATGCCCGGCTAGCTCAGTCGGTAGAGCATGAGACTCTTAATCTCAGGGTCGTGGGTTCGAGCCCCACGTTGGGCGAGAGGCTGATTTGTTTGAGAGAAATGTTGAAATTTAGTTAATCTGTTTCCGCAAAATACGTCTAAAAAAGAAGAGAAAGGAACATACATCTTCCCTGGGTGGGCTCGAACCACCATCCTTTCGGTTAACAGCCGAACGCGCTAACCGATTGCGCCACAGAGACCAGATGCTTCTGTGCTTACATAGTTCTTCCTCAAAAGAAAAACCCAACAAGCACATTCCTCCTGTTTGCTGGCTTTTGATGAAATGAGCCAATGCATAAAGGATGCAACATCAAGGTCACTCACACTTTTCTGCTAGCTTGTCTAAAATTTGCCCTTCCTTCAATTACTCACTTGTCAAGACCTGCAGGTCTTCAAACAAAAGGTCAGTTTGTAGACCCTTTTCCTGTCACAGTTTTGATCCTTTTGTCCACCAGTCATCGGAATGTGTATGATTTTCACCAGTTTACACAGTGTAGCTCCCTTGCCTTCAGTTGCAGGGTTATGTCCTCTTAGATATGACGCTTTTGAAATTATATGTGAAAATGCACCCAAAACCTATTCAAAACAGATTTGATGGAAGCACTGCAGGAGCTCTGCTCCAAGACGCATTTTGTCCAGAAAATGTGGTGTCATGAATGCATCCATATCACCAACACACATTTACAAACCAAACCATAGGCAATAAAATACATGAGTAAACTGATTTGTGGACCTTTGTGGCACTTGGTACTGCTGAGATCAGGATCATTACAGAGTTCAGCAATCATTTTCCCAACTAGGTCATTGATACATTGGAATCCCCAATGTTTTCTGGAACAGAATATGCCTTTCGGATGAGAATTAAAAAAGACTTCAAGAACCAAAAAAGAAGTTAAGCTGCCTTCAGCTGATGTACTCAGACTAACGGGAAACACTTTAAATCCCAAGGTGAAATGCACATGGTCAAAATTTTATCAGGACAGAGTACATGTTTTACTTTGATATTAAGAGCGATCACTGGATTGTCTTCCAGTAAATTAATGTTTTCTTCCGCTACAAAACGTTTTTTCAACAACTATAAAGAGGCTATGCAACGAAACTGAGCGGGGATGTCAAGTGCCTTTAATGGTACATTTTTGACCCCACTTCAAATGCTGCTGTTACCTGACCAGTTCGATTGTTAGTTTGCCAGATTCTCAATCTCTGGGATGTGAGATCATGCACCAGGTTTAGTGAATGTTTAAGTGTGAAGGTCTTTAGTCTCTGCACAAATTCCACAAACATAGCTCAGGTCCTGCTCAACATGTCAACATGTGGCGACAGCAAGTGCTTTTGGGGTCCTACAAAAAACGCCCGGCTAGCTCAGTCGGTAGAGCATGAGACTCTTAATCTCAGGGTCGTGGGTTCGAGCCCCACGTTGGGCGAGAGGCTGATTTGTTTGAGAGAAATGTTGAAATTTAGTTAATCTGTTTGCGCAAAATACGTCTAAAAAAGAAGAGAAAGGAACATACATCTTCCCTGGGTGGGCTCGAACCACCATCCTTTCGGTTAACAGCCGAACGCGCTAACCGATTGCGCCACAGAGACCAGATGCTTCTGTGCTTACATAGTTCTTCCTCAAAAGAAAAACCCAACAAGCACATTCCTCCTGTTTGCTGGCTTTTGATGAAATGAGCCAATGCATAAAGGATGCAACAACAAGGTCACTCACACTTTTCTGCTAGCTTGTCTAAAATTTGCCCTTCCTTCAATTACTCACTTGTCAAGACCTGCAGGTCTTCAAACAAAAGGTCAGTTTGTAGACCCTTTTCCTGTCAAAGTTTTGATCCTTTTGTCCACCAGTCATCGGAATGTGTATGATTTTCACCAGTTTACACAGTGTAGCTCCCTTGCCTTCAGTTGCAGGGTTATGTCCTCTTAGATATGACGCTTTTGAAATTATATGTGAAAATGCACCCAAAACCTATTCAAAACAGATTTGATGGAAGCACTGCAGGAGCTCTGCTCCAAGATGCATTTTGTCCAGAAAATGTGGTGTCATGAATGCATCCATATCACCAACACACATTTACAAACCAAACCATAGGCAATAAAATACATGAGTAAACTGATTTGTGGACCTTTGTGGCACTTGGTACTGCTGAGATCAGGATCATTACAGAGTTCAGCAATCATTTTCCCAACTAGGTCATTGATACATTGGAATCCCCAATGTTTTCTGGAACAGAATATGCCTTTCGGATGAGAATAAAAAAAGACTTCAAGAACCAAAAAAGAAGTTAAGCTGCCTTCAGCTGATGTACTCAGACTAACGGGAAACACTTTAAATCCCAAGGTGAAATGCACATGGTCAAAATTTTATCAGGACAGAGTACATGTTTTACTTTGATATTAAGAGCGATCACTGGATTGTCTTCCAGTAAATTAATGTTTTCTTCCGCTACAAAACGTTTTTTCAACAACTATAAAGAGGCTATGCAACGAAACTAAGCGGGGATGTCAAGTGCCTTTAATGGTACATTTTTGACCCCACTTCAAATGCTGCTGTTACCTGACCAGTTCGATTGTTAGTTTGCCAGATTCTCAATCTCTGGGATGTGAGATCATGCACCAGGTTTAGTGAATGTTTAAGGGTGAAGGTCTTTAGTCTCTGCACAAATTCCACAAACATAGCTCAGGTCCTGCTCAACATGTCAACATGTGGCGACAGCAAGTGCTTTTGGGGTCCTACATAAAACGCCCGGCTAGCTCAGTCGGTAGAGCATGAGACTCTTTATCACAGGGTCGTGGGTTCGAGCCCCACGTTGGGCGAGAGGCTGATTTGTTTGAGAGAAATGTTGAAATTTAGTTAATCTGTTTGCGCAAAATACGTCTAAAAAAGAAGAGAAAGGAACATACATCGTCCCTGGGTGGGCTCGAACCACCATCCTTTCGGTTAACAGCCGAACGCGCTAACCGATTGCGCCACAGAGACCAGATGCTTCGGTGCTTACATAGTTCTTCCTCAAAAGAAAAACCCAACAAGCACATTCCACCTGTTTGCTGGCTTTTGATGAAATGAGCCAATGCATAAAGGATGCAACATCAAGGTCACTCACACTTTTCTGCTAGCTTGTCTAAAATTTGCCCTTCCTTCAATTACTCACTTGTCACGACCTGCAGGTCTTCAAACAAAAGGTCAGTTTGTAGACCCTTTTCCTGTCACAATTTTGATCCTTTTGTCCACCAGTCATCGGAATGTGTATGATTTTCACCAGTTTACACAGTGTAGCTCCCTTGCCTTCAGTTGCAGGGTTATGTCCTCTTAGATATGACGCTTTTGAAATTATATGTGAAAATGCACCCAAAACCTATTCAAAACAGATTTGATGGAAGCACTGCAGGAGCTCTGCTCCAAGACGCATTTTGTCCAGAAAATGTGGTGTCATGAATGCATCCATATCACCAACACACATTTACAAACCAAACCATAGGCAATAAAATACATGAGTAAACTGATTTGTGGACCTTTGTGGCACTTGGTACTGCTGAGATCAGGATCATTACAGAGTTCAGCAATCATTTTCCCAACTAGGTCATTGATACATTGGAATCCCCAATGTTTTCTGGAACAGAATATGCCTTTCGGATGAGAATTAAAAAAGACTTCAAGAACCAAAAAAGAAGTTAAGCTGCCTTCAGCTGATGTACTCAGACTAACGGGAAACACTTTAAATCCCAAGGTGAAATGCACATGGTCAAAATTTTATCAGGACAGAGTACATGTTTTACTTTGATATTAAGAGCGATCACTGGATTGTCTTCCAGTAAATTAATGTTTTCTTCCGCTACAAAACGTTTTTTCAACAACTATAAAGAGGCTATGCAACGAAACTGAGCGGGGATGTCAAGTGCCTTTAATGGTACATTTTTGACCCCACTTCAAATGCTGCTGTTACCTGACCAGTTCGATTGTTAGTTTGCCAGATTCTCAATCTCTGGGATGTGAGATCATGCACCAGGTTTAGTGAATGTTTAAGTGTGAAGGTCTTTAGTCTCTGCACAAATTCCACAAACATAGCTCAGGTCCTGCTCAACATGTCAACATGTGGCGACAGCAAGTGCTTTTGGGGTCCTACAAAAAACGCCCGGCTAGCTCAGTCGGTAGAGCATGAGACTCTTAATCTCAGGGTCGTGGGTTCGAGCCCCACGTTGGGCGAGAGGCTGATTTGTTTGAGAGAAATGTTGAAATTTAGTTAATCTGTTTGCGCAAAATACGTCTAAAAAAGAAGAGAAAGGAACATACATCTTCCCTGGGTGGGCTCGAACCACCATCCTTTCGGTTAACAGCCGAACGCGCTAACCGATTGCGCCACAGAGACCAGATGCTTCTGTGCTTACATAGTTCTTCCTCAAAAGAAAAACCCAACAAGCACATTCCTCCTGTTTGCTGGCTTTTGATGAAATGAGCCAATGCATAAAGGATGCAACAACAAGGTCACTCACACTTTTCTGCTAGCTTGTCTAAAATTTGCCCTTCCTTCAATTACTCACTTGTCAAGACCTGCAGGTCTTCAAACAAAAGGTCAGTTTGTAGACCCTTTTCCTGTCAAAGTTTTGATCCTTTTGTCCACCAGTCATCGGAATGTGTATGATTTTCACCAGTTTACACAGTGTAGCTCCCTTGCCTTCAGTTGCAGGGTTATGTCCTCTTAGATATGACGCTTTTGAAATTATATGTGAAAATGCACCCAAAACCTATTCAAAACAGATTTGATGGAAGCACTGCAGGAGCTCTGCTCCAAGATGCATTTTGTCCAGAAAATGTGGTGTCATGAATGCATCCATATCACCAACACACATTTACAAACCAAACCATAGGCAATAAAATACATGAGTAAACTGATTTGTGGACCTTTGTGGCACTTGGTACTGCTGAGATCAGGATCATTACAGAGTTCAGCAATCATTTTCCCAACTAGGTCATTGATACATTGGAATCCCCAATGTTTTCTGGAACAGAATATGCCTTTCGGATGAGAATAAAAAAAGACTTCAAGAACCAAAAAAGAAGTTAAGCTGCCTTCAGCTGATGTACTCAGACTAACGGGAAACACTTTAAATCCCAAGGTGAAATGCACATGGTCAAAATTTTATCAGGACAGAGTACATGTTTTACTTTGATATTAAGAGCGATCACTGGATTGTCTTCCAGTAAATTAATGTTTTCTTCCGCTACAAAACGTTTTTTCAACAACTATAAAGAGGCTATGCAACGAAACTAAGCGGGGATGTCAAGTGCCTTTAATGGTACATTTTTGACCCCACTTCAAATGCTGCTGTTACCTGACCAGTTCGATTGTTAGTTTGCCAGATTCTCAATCTCTGGGATGTGAGATCATGCACCAGGTTTAGTGAATGTTTAAGGGTGAAGGTCTTTAGTCTCTGCACAAATTCCACAAACATAGCTCAGGTCCTGCTCAACATGTCAACATGTGGCGACAGCAAGTGCTTTTGGGGTCCTACATAAAACGCCCGGCTAGCTCAGTCGGTAGAGCATGAGACTCTTTATCACAGGGTCGTGGGTTCGAGCCCCACGTTGGGCGAGAGGCTGATTTGTTTGAGAGAAATGTTGAAATTTAGTTAATCTGTTTGCGCAAAATACGTCTAAAAAAGAAGAGAAAGGAACATACATCGTCCCTGGGTGGGCTCGAACCACCATCCTTTCGGTTAACAGCCGAACGCGCTAACCGATTGCGCCACAGAGACCAGATGCTTCGGTGCTTACATAGTTCTTCCTCAAAAGAAAAACCCAACAAGCACATTCCACCTGTTTGCTGGCTTTTGATGAAATGAGCCAATGCATAAAGGATGCAACATCAAGGTCACTCACACTTTTCTGCTAGCTTGTCTAAAATTTGCCCTTCCTTCAATTACTCACTTGTCACGACCTGCAGGTCTTCAAACAAAAGGTCAGTTTGTAGACCCTTTTCCTGTCACAATTTTGATCCTTTTGTCCACCAGTCATCGGAATGTGTATGATTTTCACCAGTTTACACAGTGTAGCTCCCTTGCCTTCAGTTGCAGGGTTATGTCCTCTTAGATATGACGCTTTTGAAATTATATGTGAAAATGCACCCAAAACCTATTCAAAACAGATTTGATGGAAGCACTGCAGGAGCTCTGCTCCAAGACGCATTTTGTCCAGAAAATGTGGTGTCATGAATGCATCCATATCACCAACACACATTTACAAACCAAACCATAGGCAATAAAATACATGAGTAAACTGATTTGTGGACCTTTGTGGCACTTGGTACTGCTGAGATCAGGATCATTACAGAGTTCAGCAATCATTTTCCCAACTAGGTCATTGATACATTGGAATCCCCAATGTTTTCTGGAACAGAATATGCCTTTCAGATGAGAATAAAAAAAGACTTCAAGAACCAAAAAAGAAGTTAAGCTGCCTTCAGCTGATGTACTCAGACTAACGGGAAACACTTTAAATCCCAAGGTGAAATGCACATGGTCAAAATTTTATCAGGACAGAGTACATGTTTTACTTTGATATTAAGAGCGATCACTGGATTGTCTTCCAGTAAATTAATGTTTTCTTCCGCTACAAAATGTTTTTTCAACAACTATAAAGAGGCTATGCAACGAAACTGAGCGGGGATGTCAAGTGCCTTTAATGGTACATTTTTGACCCCACTTCAAATGCTGCTGTTACCTGACCAGTTCGATTGTTAGTTTGCCAGATTCTCAATCTCTGGGATGTGAGATCATGCACCAGGTTTAGTGAATGTTTAAGGGTGAAGGTCTTTAGTCTCTGCACAAATTCCACAAACATAGCTCAGGTCCTGCTCAACATGTCAACATGTGGCAACAGCAAGTGCTTTTGGGGTCCTACAAAAAACGTCCGGCTCGCTCAGTCGGTAGAGCATGAGACTCTTAATCTCAGGGTCGTGGGTTCGAGCCCCACGTTGGGCGAGAGGCTGATTTGTTTGAGAGAAATGTTGAAATTTAGTTAATCTGTTTGCGCAAAATACGTCTAAAAAAGAAGAGAAAGGAACACACATCTTCCCTGGGTGGGCCCGAACCACCATCCTTTCGGTTAACAGCCGAACGCGCTAACCGATTGCGCCACAGAGACCAGATGCTTCTGTGCTTACATAGTTCTTCCTCAAAAGAAAAACCCAACAAGCACATTCCTCCTGTTTGCTGGCTTTTGATGAAATGAGCCAATGCATAAAGGATGCAACATCAAGGTCACTCACACTTTTCTGCTAGCTTGTCTAAAATTTGCCCTTCCTTCTATTACTCACTTGTCAAGACCTGCAGGTCTTCAAACAAAAGGTCAGTTTGTAGACCCTTTTCCTGTCAAAGTTTTGATCCTTTTGTCCACCAGTCATCGGAATGTGTATGATTTTCACCAGTTTACACAGTGTAGCTCCCTTGCCTTCAGTTGCAGGGTTATGTCCTCTTAGATATGACGCTTTTGAAATTATATGTGAAAATGCACCCAAAACCTATTCAAAACAGATTTGATGGAAGCACTGCAGGAGCTCTGCTCCAAGACGCATTTTGTCCAGAAAATGTGGTGTCATGAATGCATCCATATCACCAACACACATTTACAAACCAAACCATAGGCAATAAAATACATGAGTAAACTGATTTGTGGACCTTTGTGGCACTTGGTACTGCTGAGATCAGGATCATTACAGAGTTCAGCAATCATTTTCCCAACTAGGTCATTGATACATTGGAATCCCCAATGTTTTCTGGAACAGAATATGCCTTTCGGATGAGAATAAAAAAAGACTTCAAGAACCAAAAAAGAAGTTAAGCTGCCTTCAGCTGATGTACTCAGACTAACGGGAAACACTTTAAATCCCAAGGTGAAATGCACATGGTCAAAATTTTATCAGGACAGAGTACATGTTTTACTTTGATATTAAGAGCGATCACTGGATTGTCTTCCAGTAAATTAATGTTTTCTTCCGCTACAAAACGTTTTTTCAACAACTATAAAGAGGCTATGCAACGAAACTAAGCGGGGATGTCAAGTGCCTTTAATGGTACATTTTTGACCCCACTTCAAATGCTGCTGTTACCTGACCAGTTCGATTGTTAGTTTGCCAGATTCTCAATCTCTGGGATGTGAGATCATGCACCAGGTTTAGTGAATGTTTAAGGGTGAAGGTCTTTAGTCTCTGCACAAATTCCACAAACATAGCTCAGGTCCTGCTCAACATGTCAACATGTGGCGACAGCAAGTGCTTTTGGGGTCCTACATAAAACGCCCGGCTAGCTCAGTCGGTAGAGCATGAGACTCTTTATCTCAGGGTCGTGGGTTCGAGCCCCACGTTGGGCGAGAGGCTGATTTGTTTGAGAGAAATGTTGAAATTTAGTTAATCTGTTTGCGCAAAATACGTCTAAAAAAGAAGAGAAAGGAACATACATCGTCCCTGGGTGGGCTCGAACCACCATCCTTTCGGTTAACAGCCGAACGCGCTAACCGATTGCGCCACAGAGACCAGATGCTTCGGTGCTTACATAGTTCTTCCTCAAAAGAAAAACCCAACAAGCACATTCCACCTGTTTGCTGGCTTTTGATGAAATGAGCCAATGCATAAAGGATGCAACATCAAGGTCACTCACACTTTTCTGCTAGCTTGTCTAAAATTTGCCCTTCCTTCAATTACTCACTTGTCACGACCTGCAGGTCTTCAAACAAAAGGTCAGTTTGTAGACCCTTTTCCTGTCACAGTTTTGATCCTTTTGTCCACCAGTCATCGGAATGTGTATGATTTTCACCAGTTTACACAGTGTAGCTCCCTTGCCTTCAGTTGCAGGGTTATGTCCTCTTAGATATGACGCTTTTGAAATTATATGTGAAAATGCACCCAAAACCTATTCAAAACAGATTTGATGGAAGCACTGCAGGAGCTCTGCTCCAAGACGCATTTTGTCCAGAAAATGTGGTGTCATGAATGCATCCATATCACCAACACACATTTACAAACCAAACCATAGGCAATAAAATACATGAGTAAACTGATTTGTGGACCTTTGTGGCACTTGGTACTGCTGAGATCAGGATCATTACAGAGTTCAGCAATCATTTTCCCAACTAGGTCATTGATACATTGGAATCCCCAATGTTTTCTGGAACAGAATATGCCTTTCGGATGAGAATAAAAAAAGACTTCAAGAACCAAAAAAGAAGTTAAGCTGCCTTCAGCTGATGTACTCAGACTAACGGGAAACACTTTAAATCCCAAGGTGAAATGCACATGGTCAAAATTTTATCAGGACAGAGTACATGTTTTACTTTGATATTAAGAGCGATCACTGGATTGTCTTCCAGTAAATTAATGTTTTCTTCCGCTACAAAATGTTTTTTCAACAACTATAAAGAGGCTATGCAACGAAACTGAGCGGGGATGTCAAGTGCCTTTAATGGTACATTTTTGACCCCACTTCAAATGCTGCTGTTACCTGACCAGTTCGATTGTTAGTTTGCCAGATTCTCAATCTCTGGGATGTGAGATCATGCACCAGGTTTAGTGAATGTTTAAGGGTGAAGGTCTTTAGTCTCTGCACAAATTCCACAAACATAGCTCAGGTCCTGCTCAACATGTCAACATGTGGCAACAGCAAGTGCTTTTGGGGTCCTACAAAAAACGTCCGGCTCGCTCAGTCGGTAGAGCATGAGACTCTTAATCTCAGGGTCGTGGGTTCGAGCCCCACGTTGGGCGAGAGGCTGATTTGTTTGAGAGAAATGTTGAAATTTAGTTAATCTGTTTGCGCAAAATACGTCTAAAAAAGAAGAGAAAGGAACACACATCTTCCCTGGGTGGGCCCGAACCACCATCCTTTCGGTTAACAGCCGAACGCGCTAACCGATTGCGCCACAGAGACCAGATGCTTCTGTGCTTACATAGTTCTTCCTCAAAAGAAAAACCCAACAAGCACATTCCTCCTGTTTGCTGGCTTTTGATGAAATGAGCCAATGCATAAAGAATGCAACATCAAGGTCACTCACACTTTTCTGCTAGCTTGTCTAAAATTTGCCCTTCCTTCTATTACTCACTTGTCAAGACCTGCAGGTCTTCAAACAAAAGGTCAGTTTGTAGACCCTTTTCCTGTCAAAGTTTTGATCCTTTTGTCCACCAGTCATCGGAATGTGTATGATTTTCACCAGTTTACACAGTGTAGCTCCCTTGCCTTCAGTTGCAGGGTTATGTCCTCTTAGATATGACGCTTTTGAAATTATATGTGAAAATGCACCCAAAACCTATTCAAAACAGATTTGATGGAAGCACTGCAGGAGCTCTGCTCCAAGACGCATTTTGTCCAGAAAATGTGGTGTCATGAATGCATCCATATCACCAACACACATTTACAAACCAAACCATAGGCAATAAAATACATGAGTAAACTGATTTGTGGACCTTTGTGGCACTTGGTACTGCTGAGATCAGGATCATTACAGAGTTCAGCAATCATTTTCCCAACTAGGTCATTGATACATTGGAATCCCCAATGTTTTCTGGAACAGAATATGCCTTTCGGATGAGAATAAAAAAAGACTTCAAGAACCAAAAAAGAAGTTAAGCTGCCTTCAGCTGATGTACTCAGACTAACGGGAAACACTTTAAATCCCAAGGTGAAATGCACATGGTCAAAATTTTATCAGGACAGAGTACATGTTTTACTTTGATATTAAGAGCGATCACTGGATTGTCTTCCAGTAAATTAATGTTTTCTTCCGCTACAAAACGTTTTTTCAACAACTATAAAGAGGCTATGCAACGAAACTGAGCGGGGATGTCAAGTGCCTTTAATGGTACATTTTTGACCCCACTTCAAATGCTGCTGTTACCTGACCAGTTCGATTGTTAGTTTGCCAGATTCTCAATCTCTGGGATGTGAGATCATGCACCAGGTTTAGTGAATGTTTAAGGGTGAAGGTCTTTAGTCTCTGCACAAATTCCACAAACATAGCTCAGGTCCTGCTCAACATGTCAACATGTGGCGACAGCAAGTGCTTTTGGGGTCCTACATAAAACGCCCGGCTAGCTCAGTCGGTAGAGCATGAGACTCTTAATCTCAGGGTCGTGGGTTCGAGCCCCACGTTGGGCGAGAGGCTGATTTGTTTGAGAGAAATGTTGAAATTTAGTTAATCTGTTTGCGCAAAATACGTCTAAAAAAGAAGAGAAAGGAACATACATCGTCCCTGGGTGGGCTCGAACCACCATCCTTTCGGTTAACAGCCGAACGCGCTAACCGATTGCGCCACAGAGACCTGATGCTTCTGTGCTTACATAGTTCTTCCTCAAAAGAAAAACCCAACAAGCACATTCCTCCTGTTTGCTGGCTTTTGATGAAATGAGCCAATGCATAAAGGATGCAACATCAAGGTCACTCACACTTTTCTGCTAGCTTGTCTAAAATTTGCCCTTCCTTCAATTACTCACTTGTCAAGACCTGCAGGTCTTCAAACAAAAGGTCAGTTTGTAGACCCTTTTCCTGTCAAAGTTTTGATCCTTTTGTCCACCAGTCATCGGAATGTGTATGATTTTCACCAGTTTACACAGTGTAGCTCCCTTGCCTTCAGTTGCAGGGTTATGTCCTCTTAGATATGACGCTTTTGAAATTATATGTGAAAATGCACCCAAAACCTATTCAAAACAGATTTGATGGAAGCACTGCAGGAGCTCTGCTCCAAGACGCATTTTGTCCAGAAAATGTGGTGTCATGAATGCATCCATATCACCAACACACATTTACAAACCAAACCATAGGCAATAAAATACATGAGTAAACTGATTTGTGGACCTTTGTGGCACTTGGTACTGCTGAGATCAGGATCATTACAGAGTTCAGCAATCATTTTCCCAACTAGGTCATTGATACATTGGAATCCCCAATGTTTTCTGGAACAGAATATGCCTTTCGGATGAGAATAAAAAAAGACTTCAAGAACCAAAAAAGAAGTTAAGCTGCCTTCAGCTGATGTACTCAGACTAACGGGAAACACTTTAAATCCCAAGGTGAAATGCACATGGTCAAAATTTTATCAGGACAGAGTACATGTTTTACTTTGATATTAAGAGCGATCACTGGATTGTCTTCCAGTAAATTAATGTTTTCTTCCGCTACAAAATGTTTTTTCAACAACTATAAAGAGGCTATGCAACGAAACTGAGCGGGGATGTCAAGTGCCTTTAATGGTACATTTTTGACCCCACTTCAAATGCTGCTGTTACCTGACCAGTTCGATTGTTAGTTTGCCAGATTCTCAATCTCTGGGATGTGAGATCATGCACCAGGTTTAGTGAATGTTTAAGGGTGAAGGTCTTTAGTCTCTGCACAAATTCCACAAACATAGCTCAGGTCCTGCTCAACATGTCAACATGTGGCAACAGCAAGTGCTTTTGGGGTCCTACAAAAAACGTCCGGCTCGCTCAGTCGGTAGAGCATGAGACTCTTAATCTCAGGGTCGTGGGTTCGAGCCCCACGTTGGGCGAGAGGCTGATTTGTTTGAGAGAAATGTTGAAATTTAGTTAATCTGTTTGCGCAAAATACGTCTAAAAAAGAAGAGAAAGGAACACACATCTTCCCTGGGTGGGCCCGAACCACCATCCTTTCGGTTAACAGCCGAACGCGCTAACCGATTGCGCCACAGAGACCAGATGCTTCTGTGCTTACATAGTTCTTCCTCAAAAGAAAAACCCAACAAGCACATTCCTCCTGTTTGCTGGCTTTTGATGAAATGAGCCAATGCATAAAGAATGCAACATCAAGGTCACTCACACTTTTCTGCTAGCTTGTCTAAAATTTGCCCTTCCTTCTATTACTCACTTGTCAAGACCTGCAGGTCTTCAAACAAAAGGTCAGTTTGTAGACCCTTTTCCTGTCAAAGTTTTGATCCTTTTGTCCACCAGTCATCGGAATGTGTATGATTTTCACCAGTTTACACAGTGTAGCTCCCTTGCCTTCAGTTGCAGGGTTATGTCCTCTTAGATATGACGCTTTTGAAATTATATGTGAAAATGCACCCAAAACCTATTCAAAACAGATTTGATGGAAGCACTGCAGGAGCTCTGCTCCAAGACGCATTTTGTCCAGAAAATGTGGTGTCATGAATGCATCCATATCACCAACACACATTTACAAACCAAACCATAGGCAATAAAATACATGAGTAAACTGATTTGTGGACCTTTGTGGCACTTGGTACTGCTGAGATCAGGATCATTACAGAGTTCAGCAATCATTTTCCCAACTAGGTCATTGATACATTGGAATCCCCAATGTTTTCTGGAACAGAATATGCCTTTCGGATGAGAATAAAAAAAGACTTCAAGAACCAAAAAAGAAGTTAAGCTGCCTTCAGCTGATGTACTCAGACTAACGGGAAACACTTTAAATCCCAAGGTGAAATGCACATGGTCAAAATTTTATCAGGACAGAGTACATGTTTTACTTTGATATTAAGAGCGATCACTGGATTGTCTTCCAGTAAATTAATGTTTTCTTCCGCTACAAAACGTTTTTTCAACAACTATAAAGAGGCTATGCAACGAAACTGAGCGGGGATGTCAAGTGCCTTTAATGGTACATTTTTGACCCCACTTCAAATGCTGCTGTTACCTGACCAGTTCGATTGTTAGTTTGCCAGATTCTCAATCTCTGGGATGTGAGATCATGCACCAGGTTTAGTGAATGTTTAAGGGTGAAGGTCTTTAGTCTCTGCACAAATTCCACAAACATAGCTCAGGTCCTGCTCAACATGTCAACATGTGGCGACAGCAAGTGCTTTTGGGGTCCCACATAAAACGCCCGGCTAGCTCAGTCGGTAGAGCATGAGACTCTTAATCTCAGGGTCGTGGGTTCGAGCCCCACGTTGGGCGAGAGGCTGATTTGTTTGAGAGAAATGTTGAAATTTAGTTAATCTGTTTGCGCAAAATACGTCTAAAAAAGAAGAGAAAGGAACATACATCGTCCCTGGGTGGGCTCGAACCACCATCCTTTCGGTTAACAGCCGAACGCGCTAACCGATTGCGCCACAGAGACCTGATGCTTCTGTGCTTACATAGTTCTTCCTCAAAAGAAAAACCCAACAAGCACATTCCTCCTGTTTGCTGGCTTTTGATGAAATGAGCCAATGCATAAAGGATGCAACATCAAGGTCACTCACACTTTTCTGCTAGCTTGTCTAAAATTTGCCCTTCCTTCAATTACTCACTTGTCAAGACCTGCAGGTCTTCAAACAAAAGGTCAGTTTGTAGACCCTTTTCCTGTCAAAGTTTTGATCCTTTTGTCCACCAGTCATCGGAATGTGTATGATTTTCACCAGTTTACACAGTGTAGCTCCCTTGCCTTCAGTTGCAGGGTTATGTCCTCTTAGATATGACGCTTTTGAAATTATATGTGAAAATGCACCCAAAACCTATTCAAAACAGATTTGATGGAAGCACTGCAGGAGCTCTGCTCCAAGACGCATTTTGTCCAGAAAATGTGGTGTCATGAATGCATCCATATCACCAACACACATTTACAAACCAAACCATAGGCAATAAAATACATGAGTAAACTGATTTGTGGACCTTTGTGGCACTTGGTACTGCTGAGATCAGGATCATTACAGAGTTCAGCAATCATTTTCCCAACTAGGTCATTGATACATTGGAATCCCCAATGTTTTCTGGAACAGAATATGCCTTTCGGATGAGAATAAAAAAAGACTTCAAGAACCAAAAAAGAAGTTAAGCTGCCTTCAGCTGATGTACTCAGACTAACGGGAAACACTTTAAATCCCAAGGTGAAATGCACATGGTCAAAATTTTATCAGGACAGAGTACATGTTTTACTTTGATATTAAGAGCGATCACTGGATTGTCTTCCAGTAAATTAATGTTTTCTTCCGCTACAAAATGTTTTTTCAACAACTATAAAGAGGCTATGCAACGAAACTGAGCGGGGATGTCAAGTGCCTTTAATGGTACATTTTTGACCCCACTTCAAATGCTGCTGTTACCTGACCAGTTCGATTGTTAGTTTGCCAGATTCTCAATCTCTGGGATGTGAGATCATGCACCAGGTTTAGTGAATGTTTAAGTGTGAAGGTCTTTAGTCTCTGCACAAATTCCACAAACATAGCTCAGGTCCTGCTCAACATGTCAACATGTGGCGACAGCAAGTGCTTTTGGGGTCCTACAAAAAACGCCCGGCTAGCTCAGTCGGTAGAGCATGAGACTCTTAATCTCAGGGTCGTGGGTTCGAGCCCCACGTTGGGCGAGAGGCTGATTTGTTTGAGAGAAATGTTGAAATTTAGTTAATCTGTTTCCGCAAAATACGTCTAAAAAAGAAGAGAAAGGAACATACATCTTCCCTGGGTGGGCTCGAACCACCATCCTTTCGGTTAACAGCCGAACGCGCTAACCGATTGCGCCACAGAGACCAGATGCTTCTGTGCTTACATAGTTCTTCCTCAAAAGAAAAACCCAACAAGCACATTCCTCCTGTTTGCTGGCTTTTGATGAAATGAGCCAATGCATAAAGGATGCAACATCAAGGTCACTCACACTTTTCTGCTAGCTTGTCTAAAATTTGCCCTTCCTTCAATTACTCACTTGTCAAGACCTGCAGGTCTTCAAACAAAAGGTCAGTTTGTAGACCCTTTTCCTGTCACAGTTTTGATCCTTTTGTCCACCAGTCATCGGAATGTGTATGATTTTCACCAGTTTACACAGTGTAGCTCCCTTGCCTTCAGTTGCAGGGTTATGTCCTCTTAGATATGACGCTTTTGAAATTATATGTGAAAATGCACCCAAAACCTATTCAAAACAGATTTGATGGAAGCACTGCAGGAGCTCTGCTCCAAGACGCATTTTGTCCAGAAAATGTGGTGTCATGAATGCATCCATATCACCAACACACATTTACAAACCAAACCATAGGCAATAAAATACATGAGTAAACTGATTTGTGGACCTTTGTGGCACTTGGTACTGCTGAGATCAGGATCATTACAGAGTTCAGCAATCATTTTCCCAACTAGGTCATTGATACATTGGAATCCCCAATGTTTTCTGGAACAGAATATGCCTTTCGGATGAGAATTAAAAAAGACTTCAAGAACCAAAAAAGAAGTTAAGCTGCCTTCAGCTGATGTACTCAGACTAACGGGAAACACTTTAAATCCCAAGGTGAAATGCACATGGTCAAAATTTTATCAGGACAGAGTACATGTTTTACTTTGATATTAAGAGCGATCACTGGATTGTCTTCCAGTAAATTAATGTTTTCTTCCGCTACAAAACGTTTTTTCAACAACTATAAAGAGGCTATGCAACGAAACTGAGCGGGGATGTCAAGTGCCTTTAATGGTACATTTTTGACCCCACTTCAAATGCTGCTGTTACCTGACCAGTTCGATTGTTAGTTTGCCAGATTCTCAATCTCTGGGATGTGAGATCATGCACCAGGTTTAGTGAATGTTTAAGTGTGAAGGTCTTTAGTCTCTGCACAAATTCCACAAACATAGCTCAGGTCCTGCTCAACATGTCAACATGTGGCGACAGCAAGTGCTTTTGGGGTCCTACAAAAAACGCCCGGCTAGCTCAGTCGGTAGAGCATGAGACTCTTAATCTCAGGGTCGTGGGTTCGAGCCCCACGTTGGGCGAGAGGCTGATTTGTTTGAGAGAAATGTTGAAATTTAGTTAATCTGTTTGCGCAAAATACGTCTAAAAAAGAAGAGAAAGGAACATACATCTTCCCTGGGTGGGCTCGAACCACCATCCTTTCGGTTAACAGCCGAACGCGCTAACCGATTGCGCCACAGAGACCAGATGCTTCTGTGCTTACATAGTTCTTCCTCAAAAGAAAAACCCAACAAGCACATTCCTCCTGTTTGCTGGCTTTTGATGAAATGAGCCAATGCATAAAGGATGCAACAACAAGGTCACTCACACTTTTCTGCTAGCTTGTCTAAAATTTGCCCTTCCTTCAATTACTCACTTGTCAAGACCTGCAGGTCTTCAAACAAAAGGTCAGTTTGTAGACCCTTTTCCTGTCAAAGTTTTGATCCTTTTGTCCACCAGTCATCGGAATGTGTATGATTTTCACCAGTTTACACAGTGTAGCTCCCTTGCCTTCAGTTGCAGGGTTATGTCCTCTTAGATATGACGCTTTTGAAATTATATGTGAAAATGCACCCAAAACCTATTCAAAACAGATTTGATGGAAGCACTGCAGGAGCTCTGCTCCAAGATGCATTTTGTCCAGAAAATGTGGTGTCATGAATGCATCCATATCACCAACACACATTTACAAACCAAACCATAGGCAATAAAATACATGAGTAAACTGATTTGTGGACCTTTGTGGCACTTGGTACTGCTGAGATCAGGATCATTACAGAGTTCAGCAATCATTTTCCCAACTAGGTCATTGATACATTGGAATCCCCAATGTTTTCTGGAACAGAATATGCCTTTCGGATGAGAATAAAAAAAGACTTCAAGAACCAAAAAAGAAGTTAAGCTGCCTTCAGCTGATGTACTCAGACTAAAGGGAAACACTTTAAATCCCAAGGTGAAATGCACATGGTCAAAATTTTATCAGGACAGAGTACATGTTTTACTTTGATATTAAGAGCGATCACTGGATTGTCTTCCAGTAAATTAATGTTTTCTTCCGCTACAAAACGTTTTTTCAACAACTATAAAGAGGCTATGCAACGAAACTGAGCGGGGATGTCAAGTGCCTTTAATGGTACATTTTTGACCCCACTTCAAATGCTGCTGTTACCTGACCAGTTCGATTGTTAGTTTGCCAGATTCTCAATCTCTGGGATGTGAGATCATGCACCAGGTTTAGTGAATGTTTAAGGGTGAAGGTCTTTAGTCTCTGCACAAATTCCACAAACATAGCTCAGGTCCTGCTCAACATGTCAACATGTGGCGACAGCAAGTGCTTTTGGGGTCCTACATAAAACGCCCGGCTAGCTCAGTCGGTAGAGCATGAGACTCTTTATCTCAGGGTCGTGGGTTCGAGCCCCACGTTGGGCGAGAGGCTGATTTGTTTGAGAGAAATGTTGAAATTTAGTTAATCTGTTTGCGCAAAATACGTCTAAAAAAGAAGAGAAAGGAACATACATCTTCCCTGGGTGGGCTCGAACCACCATCCTTTCGGTTAACAGCCGAACGCGCTAACCAATTGCGCCACAGAGACCAGATGCTTCTGTGCTTACATAGTTCTTCCTCAAAAGAAAAACCCAACAAGCACATTCCTCCTGTTTGCTGGCTTTTGATGAAATGAGCCAATGCATAAAGGATGCAACAACAAGGTCACTCACACTTTTCTGCTAGCTTGTCTAAAATTTGCCCTTCCTTCAATTACTCACTTGTCAAGACCTGCAGGTCTTCAAACAAAAGGTCAGTTTGTAGACCCTTTTCCTGTCAAAGTTTTGATCCTTTTGTCCACCAGTCATCGGAATGTGTATGATTTTCAGCAGTTTACACAGTGTAGCTCCCTTGCCTTCAGTTGCAGGGTTATGTCCTCTTAGATATGACGCTTTTGAAATTATATGTGAAAATGCACCCAAAACCTATTCAAAACAGATTTGATGGAAGCACTGCAGGAGCTCTGCTCCAAGATGCATTTTGTCCAGAAAATGTGGTGTCATGAATGCATCCATATCACCAACACACATTTACAAACCAAACCATAGGCAATAAAATACATGAGTAAACTGATTTGTGGACCTTTGTGGCACTTGGTACTGCTGAGATCAGGATCATTACAGAGTTCAGCAATCATTTTCCCAACTAGGTCATTGATACATTGGAATCCCCAATGTTTTCTGGAACAGAATATGCCTTTCGGATGAGAATAAAAAAAGACTTCAAGAACCAAAAAAGAAGTTAAGCTGCCTTCAGCTGATGTACTCAGACTAACGGGAAACACTTTAAATCCCAAGGTGAAATGCACATGGTCAAAATTTTATCAGGACAGAGTACATGTTTTACTTTGATATTAAGAGCGATCACTGGATTGTCTTCCAGTAAATTAATGTTTTCTTCCGCTACAAAACGTTTTTTCAACAACTATAAAGAGGCTATGCAACGAAACTAAGCGGGGATGTCAAGTGCCTTTAATGGTACATTTTTGACCCCACTTCAAATGCTACTGTTACCTGACCAGTTCGATTGTTAGTTTGCCAGATTCTCAATCTCTGGGATGTGAGATCATGCACCAGGTTTAGTGAATGTTTAAGGGTGAAGGTCTTTAGTCTCTGCACAAATTCCACAAACATAGCTCAGGTCCTGCTCAACATGTCAACATGTGGCGACAGCAAGTGCTTTTGGGGTCCTACATAAAACGCCCGGCTAGCTCAGTCGGTAGAGCATGAGACTCTTTATCTCAGGGTCGTGGGTTCGAGCCCCACGTTGGGCGAGAGGCTGATTTGTTTGAGAGAAATGTTGAAATTTAGTTAATCTGTTTGCGCAAAATACGTCTAAAAAAGAAGAGAAAGGAACATACATCGTCCCTGGGTGGGCTCGAACCACCATCCTTTCGGTTAACAGCCGAACGCGCTAACCGATTGCGCCACAGAGACCAGATGCTTCGGTGCTTACATAGTTCTTCCTCAAAAGAAAAACCCAACAAGCACATTCCACCTGTTTGCTGGCTTTTGATGAAATGAGCCAATGCATAAAGGATGCAACATCAAGGTCACTCACACTTTTCTGCTAGCTTGTCTAAAATTTGCCCTTCCTTCAATTACTCACTTGTCACGACCTGCAGGTCTTCAAACAAAAGGTCAGTTTGTAGACCCTTTTCCTGTCACAGTTTTGATCCTTTTGTCCACCAGTCATCGGAATGTGTATGATTTTCACCAGTTTACACAGTGTAGCTCCCTTGCCTTCAGTTGCAGGGTTATGTCCTCTTAGATATGACGCTTTTGAAATTATATGTGAAAATGCACCCAAAACCTATTCAAAACAGATTTGATGGAAGCACTGCAGGAGCTCTGCTCCAAGACGCATTTTGTCCAGAAAATGTGGTGTCATGAATGCATCCATATCACCAACACACATTTACAAACCAAACCATAGGCAATAAAATACATGAGTAAACTGATTTGTGGACCTTTGTGGCACTTGGTACTGCTGAGATCAGGATCATTACAGAGTTCAGCAATCATTTTCCCAACTAGGTCATTGATACATTGGAATCCCCAATGTTTTCTGGAACAGAATATGCCTTTCGGATGAGAATAAAAAAAGACTTCAAGAACCAAAAAAGAAGTTAAGCTGCCTTCAGCTGATGTACTCAGACTAACGGGAAACACTTTAAATCCCAAGGTGAAATGCACATGGTCAAAATTTTATCAGGACAGAGTACATGTTTTACTTTGATATTAAGAGCGATCACTGGATTGTCTTCCAGTAAATTAATGTTTTCTTCCGCTACAAAATGTTTTTTCAACAACTATAAAGAGGCTATGCAACGAAACTGAGCGGGGATGTCAAGTGCCTTTAATGGTACATTTTTGACCCCACTTCAAATGCTGCTGTTACCTGACCAGTTCGATTGTTAGTTTGCCAGATTCTCAATCTCTGGGATGTGAGATCATGCACCAGGTTTAGTGAATGTTTAAGGGTGAAGGTCTTTAGTCTCTGCACAAATTCCACAAACATAGCTCAGGTCCTGCTCAACATGTCAACATGTGGCAACAGCAAGTGCTTTTGGGGTCCTACAAAAAACGTCCGGCTCGCTCAGTCGGTAGAGCATGAGACTCTTAATCTCAGGGTCGTGGGTTCGAGCCCCACGTTGGGCGAGAGGCTGATTTGTTTGAGAGAAATGTTGAAATTTAGTTAATCTGTTTGCGCAAAATACGTCTAAAAAAGAAGAGAAAGGAACACACATCTTCCCTGGGTGGGCCCGAACCACCATCCTTTCGGTTAACAGCCGAACGCGCTAACCGATTGCGCCACAGAGACCAGATGCTTCTGTGCTTACATAGTTCTTCCTCAAAAGAAAAACCCAACAAGCACATTCCTCCTGTTTGCTGGCTTTTGATGAAATGAGCCAATGCATAAAGGATGCAACATCAAGGTCACTCACACTTTTCTGCTAGCTTGTCTAAAATTTGCCCTTCCTTCTATTACTCACTTGTCAAGACCTGCAGGTCTTCAAACAAAAGGTCAGTTTGTAGACCCTTTTCCTGTCAAAGTTTTGATCCTTTTGTCCACCAGTCATCGGAATGTGTATGATTTTCACCAGTTTACACAGTGTAGCTCCCTTGCCTTCAGTTGCAGGGTTATGTCCTCTTAGATATGACGCTTTTGAAATTATATGTGAAAATGCACCCAAAACCTATTCAAAACAGATTTGATGGAAGCACTGCAGGAGCTCTGCTCCAAGACGCATTTTGTCCAGAAAATGTGGTGTCATGAATGCATCCATATCACCAACACACATTTACAAACCAAACCATAGGCAATAAAATACATGAGTAAACTGATTTGTGGACCTTTGTGGCACTTGGTACTGCTGAGATCAGGATCATTACAGAGTTCAGCAATCATTTTCCCAACTAGGTCATTGATACATTGGAATCCCCAATGTTTTCTGGAACAGAATATGCCTTTCGGATGAGAATAAAAAAAGACTTCAAGAACCAAAAAAGAAGTTAAGCTGCCTTCAGCTGATGTACTCAGACTAACGGGAAACACTTTAAATCCCAAGGTGAAATGCACATGGTCAAAATTTTATCAGGACAGAGTACATGTTTTACTTTGATATTAAGAGCGATCACTGGATTGTCTTCCAGTAAATTAATGTTTTCTTCCGCTACAAAACGTTTTTTCAACAACTATAAAGAGGCTATGCAACGAAACTGAGCGGGGATGTCAAGTGCCTTTAATGGTACATTTTTGACCCCACTTCAAATGCTGCTGTTACCTGACCAGTTCGATTGTTAGTTTGCCAGATTCTCAATCTCTGGGATGTGAGATCATGCACCAGGTTTAGTGAATGTTTAAGGGTGAAGGTCTTTAGTCTCTGCACAAATTCCACAAACATAGCTCAGGTCCTGCTCAACATGTCAACATGTGGCGACAGCAAGTGCTTTTGGGGTCCTACATAAAACGCCCGGCTAGCTCAGTCGGTAGAGCATGAGACTCTTAATCTCAGGGTCGTGGGTTCGAGCCCCACGTTGGGCGAGAGGCTGATTTGTTTGAGAGAAATGTTGAAATTTAGTTAATCTGTTTGCGCAAAATACGTCTAAAAAAGAAGAGAAAGGAACATACATCGTCCCTGGGTGGGCTCGAACCACCATCCTTTCGGTTAACAGCCGAACGCGCTAACCGATTGCGCCACAGAGACCTGATGCTTCTGTGCTTACATAGTTCTTCCTCAAAAGAAAAACCCAACAAGCACATTCCTCCTGTTTGCTGGCTTTTGATGAAATGAGCCAATGCATAAAGGATGCAACATCAAGGTCACTCACACTTTTCTGCTAGCTTGTCTAAAATTTGCCCTTCCTTCAATTACTCACTTGTCAAGACCTGCAGGTCTTCAAACAAAAGGTCAGTTTGTAGACCCTTTTCCTGTCAAAGTTTTGATCCTTTTGTCCACCAGTCATTGGAATGTGTATGATTTTCACCAGTTTACACAGTGTAGCTCCCTTGCCTTCAGTTGCAGGGTTATGTCCTCTTAGATATGACGCTTTTGAAATTATATGTGAAAATGCACCCAAAACCTATTCAAAACAGATTTGATGGAAGCACTGCAGGAGCTCTGCTCCAAGATGCATTTTGTCCAGAAAATGTGGTGTCATGAATGCATCCATATCACCAACACACATTTACAAACCAAACCATAGGCAATAAAATACATGAGTAAACTGATTTGTGGACCTTTGTGGCACTTGGTACTGCTGAGATCAGGATCATTACAGAGTTCAGCAATCATTTTCCCAACTAGGTCATTGATACATTGGAATCCCCAATGTTTTCTGGAACAGAATATGCCTTTCGGATGAGAATAAAAAAAGACTTCAAGAACCAAAAAAGAAGTTAAGCTGCCTTCAGCTGATGTACTCAGACTAACGGGAAACACTTTAAATCCCAAGGTGAAATGCACATGGTCAAAATTTTATCAGGACAGAGTACATGTTTTACTTTGATATTAAGAGCGATCACTGGATTGTCTTCCAGTAAATTAATGTTTTCTTCCGCTACAAAACGTTTTTTCAACAACTATAAAGAGGCTATGCAACGAAACTAAGCGGGGATGTCAAGTGCCTTTAATGGTACATTTTTGACCCCACTTCAAATGCTGCTGTTACCTGACCAGTTCGATTGTTAGTTTGCCAGATTCTCAATCTCTGGGATGTGAGATCATGCACCAGGTTTAGTGAATGTTTAAGGGTGAAGGTCTTTAGTCTCTGCACAAATTCCACAAACATAGCTCAGGTCCTGCTCAACATGTCAACATGTGGCAACAGCAAGTGCTTTTGGGGTCCTACAAAAAACGTCCGGCTCGCTCAGTCGGTAGAGCATGAGACTCTTTATCTCAGGGTCGTGGGTTCGAGCCCCACGTTGGGCGAGAGGCTGATTTGTTTGAGAGAAATGTTGAAATTTAGTTAATCTGTTTGCGCAAAATACGTCTAAAAAAGAAGAGAAAGGAACACACATCTTCCCTGGGTGGGCCCGAACCACCATCCTTTCGGTTAACAGCCGAACGCGCTAACCGATTGCGCCACAGAGACCAGATGCTTCTGTGCTTACATAGTTCTTCCTCAAAAGAAAAACCCAACAAGCACATTCCTCCTGTTTGCTGGCTTTTGATGAAATGAGCCAATGCATAAAGAATGCAACATCAAGGTCACTCACACTTTTCTGCTAGCTTGTCTAAAATTTGCCCTTCCTTCTATTACTCACTTGTCAAGACCTGCAGGTCTTCAAACAAAAGGTCAGTTTGTAGACCCTTTTCCTGTCAAAGTTTTGATCCTTTTGTCCACCAGTCATCGGAATGTGTATGATTTTCACCAGTTTACACAGTGTAGCTCCCTTGCCTTCAGTTGCAGGGTTATGTCCTCTTAGATATGACGCTTTTGAAATTATATGTGAAAATGCACCCAAAACCTATTCAAAACAGATTTGATGGAAGCACTGCAGGAGCTCTGCTCCAAGACGCATTTTGTCCAGAAAATGTGGTGTCATGAATGCATCCATATCACCAACACACATTTACAAACCAAACCATAGGCAATAAAATACATGAGTAAACTGATTTGTGGACCTTTGTGGCACTTGGTACTGCTGAGATCAGGATCATTACAGAGTTCAGCAATCATTTTCCCAACTAGGTCATTGATACATTGGAATCCCCAATGTTTTCTGGAACAGAATATGCCTTTCGGATGAGAATAAAAAAAGACTTCAAGAACCAAAAAAGAAGTTAAGCTGCCTTCAGCTGATGTACTCAGACTAACGGGAAACACTTTAAATCCCAAGGTGAAATGCACATGGTCAAAATTTTATCAGGACAGAGTACATGTTTTACTTTGATATTAAGAGCGATCACTGGATTGTCTTCCAGTAAATTAATGTTTTCTTCCGCTACAAAACGTTTTTTCAACAACTATAAAGAGGCTATGCAACGAAACTGAGCGGGGATGTCAAGTGCCTTTAATGGTACATTTTTGACCCCACTTCAAATGCTGCTGTTACCTGACCAGTTCGATTGTTAGTTTGCCAGATTCTCAATCTCTGGGATGTGAGATCATGCACCAGGTTTAGTGAATGTTTAAGGGTGAAGGTCTTTAGTCTCTGCACAAATTCCACAAACATAGCTCAGGTCCTGCTCAACATGTCAACATGTGGCGACAGCAAGTGCTTTTGGGGTCCTACATAAAACGCCCGGCTAGCTCAGTCGGTAGAGCATGAGACTCTTAATCTCAGGGTCGTGGGTTCGAGCCCCACGTTGGGCGAGAGGCTGATTTGTTTGAGAGAAATGTTGAAATTTAGTTAATCTGTTTGCGCAAAATACGTCTAAAAAAGAAGAGAAAGGAACATACATCGTCCCTGGGTGGGCTCGAACCACCATCCTTTCGGTTAACAGCCGAACGCGCTAACCGATTGCGCCACAGAGACCTGATGCTTCTGTGCTTACATAGTTCTTCCTCAAAAGAAAAACCCAACAAGCACATTCCTCCTGTTTGCTGGCTTTTGATGAAATGAGCCAATGCATAAAGGATGCAACATCAAGGTCACTCACACTTTTCTGCTAGCTTGTCTAAAATTTGCCCTTCCTTCAATTACTCACTTGTCAAGACCTGCAGGTCTTCAAACAAAAGGTCAGTTTGTAGACCCTTTTCCTGTCAAAGTTTTGATCCTTTTGTCCACCAGTCATCGGAATGTGTATGATTTTCACCAGTTTACACAGTGTAGCTCCCTTGCCTTCAGTTGCAGGGTTATGTCCTCTTAGATATGACGCTTTTGAAATTATATGTGAAAATGCACCCAAAACCTATTCAAAACAGATTTGATGGAAGCACTGCAGGAGCTCTGCTCCAAGACGCATTTTGTCCAGAAAATGTGGTGTCATGAATGCATCCATATCACCAACACACATTTACAAACCAAACCATAGGCAATAAAATACATGAGTAAACTGATTTGTGGACCTTTGTGGCACTTGGTACTGCTGAGATCAGGATCATTACAGAGTTCAGCAATCATTTTCCCAACTAGGTCATTGATACATTGGAATCCCCAATGTTTTCTGGAACAGAATATGCCTTTCGGATGAGAATAAAAAAAGACTTCAAGAACCAAAAAAGAAGTTAAGCTGCCTTCAGCTGATGTACTCAGACTAACGGGAAACACTTTAAATCCCAAGGTGAAATGCACATGGTCAAAATTTTATCAGGACAGAGTACATGTTTTACTTTGATATTAAGAGCGATCACTGGATTGTCTTCCAGTAAATTAATGTTTTCTTCCGCTACAAAATGTTTTTTCAACAACTATAAAGAGGCTATGCAACGAAACTGAGCGGGGATGTCAAGTGCCTTTAATGGTACATTTTTGACCCCACTTCAAATGCTGCTGTTACCTGACCAGTTCGATTGTTAGTTTGCCAGATTCTCAATCTCTGGGATGTGAGATCATGCACCAGGTTTAGTGAATGTTTAAGGGTGAAGGTCTTTAGTCTCTGCACAAATTCCACAAACATAGCTCAGGTCCTGCTCAACATGTCAACATGTGGCAACAGCAAGTGCTTTTGGGGTCCTACAAAAAACGTCCGGCTCGCTCAGTCGGTAGAGCATGAGACTCTTAATCTCAGGGTCGTGGGTTCGAGCCCCACGTTGGGCGAGAGGCTGATTTGTTTGAGAGAAATGTTGAAATTTAGTTAATCTGTTTGCGCAAAATACGTCTAAAAAAGAAGAGAAAGGAACACACATCTTCCCTGGGTGGGCCCGAACCACCATCCTTTCGGTTAACAGCCGAACGCGCTAACCGATTGCGCCACAGAGACCAGATGCTTCTGTGCTTACATAGTTCTTCCTCAAAAGAAAAACCCAACAAGCACATTCCTCCTGTTTGCTGGCTTTTGATGAAATGAGCCAATGCATAAAGGATGCAACATCAAGGTCACTCACACTTTTCTGCTAGCTTGTCTAAAATTTGCCCTTCCTTCTATTACTCACTTGTCAAGACCTGCAGGTCTTCAAACAAAAGGTCAGTTTGTAGACCCTTTTCCTGTCAAAGTTTTGATCCTTTTGTCCACCAGTCATCGGAATGTGTATGATTTTCACCAGTTTACACAGTGTAGCTCCCTTGCCTTCAGTTGCAGGGTTATGTCCTCTTAGATATGACGCTTTTGAAATTATATGTGAAAATGCACCCAAAACCTATTCAAAACAGATTTGATGGAAGCACTGCAGGAGCTCTGCTCCAAGACGCATTTTGTCCAGAAAATGTGGTGTCATGAATGCATCCATATCACCAACACACATTTACAAACCAAACCATAGGCAATAAAATACATGAGTAAACTGATTTGTGGACCTTTGTGGCACTTGGTACTGCTGAGATCAGGATCATTACAGAGTTCAGCAATCATTTTCCCAACTAGGTCATTGATACATTGGAATCCCCAATGTTTTCTGGAACAGAATATGCCTTTCGGATGAGAATAAAAAAAGACTTCAAGAACCAAAAAAGAAGTTAAGCTGCCTTCAGCTGATGTACTCAGACTAACGGGAAACACTTTAAATCCCAAGGTGAAATGCACATGGTCAAAATTTTATCAGGACAGAGTACATGTTTTACTTTGATATTAAGAGCGATCACTGGATTGTCTTCCAGTAAATTAATGTTTTCTTCCGCTACAAAACGTTTTTTCAACAACTATAAAGAGGCTATGCAACGAAACTGAGCGGGGATGTCAAGTGCCTTTAATGGTACATTTTTGACCCCACTTCAAATGCTGCTGTTACCTGACCAGTTCGATTGTTAGTTTGCCAGATTCTCAATCTCTGGGATGTGAGATCATGCACCAGGTTTAGTGAATGTTTAAGTGTGAAGGTCTTTAGTCTCTGCACAAATTCCACAAACATAGCTCAGGTCCTGCTCAACATGTCAACATGTGGCGACAGCAAGTGCTTTTGGGGTCCTACAAAAAACGCCCGGCTAGCTCAGTCGGTAGAGCATGAGACTCTTAATCTCAGGGTCGTGGGTTCGAGCCCCACGTTGGGCGAGAGGCTGATTTGTTTGAGAGAAATGTTGAAATTTAGTTAATCTGTTTCCGCAAAATACGTCTAAAAAAGAAGAGAAAGGAACATACATCTTCCCTGGGTGGGCTCGAACCACCATCCTTTCGGTTAACAGCCGAACGCGCTAACCGATTGCGCCACAGAGACCAGATGCTTCTGTGCTTACATAGTTCTTCCTCAAAAGAAAAACCCAACAAGCACATTCCTCCTGTTTGCTGGCTTTTGATGAAATGAGCCAATGCATAAAGGATGCAACATCAAGGTCACTCACACTTTTCTGCTAGCTTGTCTAAAATTTGCCCTTCCTTCAATTACTCACTTGTCAAGACCTGCAGGTCTTCAAACAAAAGGTCAGTTTGTAGACCCTTTTCCTGTCACAGTTTTGATCCTTTTGTCCACCAGTCATCGGAATGTGTATGATTTTCACCAGTTTACACAGTGTAGCTCCCTTGCCTTCAGTTGCAGGGTTATGTCCTCTTAGATATGACGCTTTTGAAATTATATGTGAAAATGCACCCAAAACCTATTCAAAACAGATTTGATGGAAGCACTGCAGGAGCTCTGCTCCAAGACGCATTTTGTCCAGAAAATGTGGTGTCATGAATGCATCCATATCACCAACACACATTTACAAACCAAACCATAGGCAATAAAATACATGAGTAAACTGATTTGTGGACCTTTGTGGCACTTGGTACTGCTGAGATCAGGATCATTACAGAGTTCAGCAATCATTTTCCCAACTAGGTCATTGATACATTGGAATCCCCAATGTTTTCTGGAACAGAATATGCCTTTCGGATGAGAATTAAAAAAGACTTCAAGAACCAAAAAAGAAGTTAAGCTGCCTTCAGCTGATGTACTCAGACTAACGGGAAACACTTTAAATCCCAAGGTGAAATGCACATGGTCAAAATTTTATCAGGACAGAGTACATGTTTTACTTTGATATTAAGAGCGATCACTGGATTGTCTTCCAGTAAATTAATGTTTTCTTCCGCTACAAAACGTTTTTTCAACAACTATAAAGAGGCTATGCAACGAAACTGAGCGGGGATGTCAAGTGCCTTTAATGGTACATTTTTGACCCCACTTCAAATGCTGCTGTTACCTGACCAGTTCGATTGTTAGTTTGCCAGATTCTCAATCTCTGGGATGTGAGATCATGCACCAGGTTTAGTGAATGTTTAAGTGTGAAGGTCTTTAGTCTCTGCACAAATTCCACAAACATAGCTCAGGTCCTGCTCAACATGTCAACATGTGGCGACAGCAAGTGCTTTTGGGGTCCTACAAAAAACGCCCGGCTAGCTCAGTCGGTAGAGCATGAGACTCTTAATCTCAGGGTCGTGGGTTCGAGCCCCACGTTGGGCGAGAGGCTGATTTGTTTGAGAGAAATGTTGAAATTTAGTTAATCTGTTTGCGCAAAATACGTCTAAAAAAGAAGAGAAAGGAACATACATCTTCCCTGGGTGGGCTCGAACCACCATCCTTTCGGTTAACAGCCGAACGCGCTAACCGATTGCGCCACAGAGACCAGATGCTTCTGTGCTTACATAGTTCTTCCTCAAAAGAAAAACCCAACAAGCACATTCCTCCTGTTTGCTGGCTTTTGATGAAATGAGCCAATGCATAAAGGATGCAACAACAAGGTCACTCACACTTTTCTGCTAGCTTGTCTAAAATTTGCCCTTCCTTCAATTACTCACTTGTCAAGACCTGCAGGTCTTCAAACAAAAGGTCAGTTTGTAGACCCTTTTCCTGTCAAAGTTTTGATCCTTTTGTCCACCAGTCATCGGAATGTGTATGATTTTCACCAGTTTACACAGTGTAGCTCCCTTGCCTTCAGTTGCAGGGTTATGTCCTCTTAGATATGACGCTTTTGAAATTATATGTGAAAATGCACCCAAAACCTATTCAAAACAGATTTGATGGAAGCACTGCAGGAGCTCTGCTCCAAGATGCATTTTGTCCAGAAAATGTGGTGTCATGAATGCATCCATATCACCAACACACATTTACAAACCAAACCATAGGCAATAAAATACATGAGTAAACTGATTTGTGGACCTTTGTGGCACTTGGTACTGCTGAGATCAGGATCATTACAGAGTTCAGCAATCATTTTCCCAACTAGGTCATTGATACATTGGAATCCCCAATGTTTTCTGGAACAGAATATGCCTTTCGGATGAGAATAAAAAAAGACTTCAAGAACCAAAAAAGAAGTTAAGCTGCCTTCAGCTGATGTACTCAGACTAACGGGAAACACTTTAAATCCCAAGGTGAAATGCACATGGTCAAAATTTTATCAGGACAGAGTACATGTTTTACTTTGATATTAAGAGCGATCACTGGATTGTCTTCCAGTAAATTAATGTTTTCTTCCGCTACAAAACGTTTTTTCAACAACTATAAAGAGGCTATGCAACGAAACTGAGCGGGGATGTCAAGTGCCTTTAATGGTACATTTTTGACCCCACTTCAAATGCTGCTGTTACCTGACCAGTTCGATTGTTAGTTTGCCAGATTCTCAATCTCTGGGATGTGAGATCATGCACCAGGTTTAGTGAATGTTTAAGGGTGAAGGTCTTTAGTCTCTGCACAAATTCCACAAACATAGCTCAGGTCCTGCTCAACATGTCAACATGTGGCGACAGCAAGTGCTTTTGGGGTCCTACATAAAACGCCCGGCTAGCTCAGTCGGTAGAGCATGAGACTCTTTATCTCAGGGTCGTGGGTTCGAGCCCCACGTTGGGCGAGAGGCTGATTTGTTTGAGAGAAATGTTGAAATTTAGTTAATCTGTTTGCGCAAAATACGTCTAAAAAAGAAGAGAAAGGAACATACATTTTCCCTGGGTGGGCTCGAACCACCATCCTTTCGGTTAACAGCCGAACGCGCTAACCAATTGCGCCACAGAGACCAGATGCTTCTGTGCTTACATAGTTCTTCCTCAAAAGAAAAACCCAACAAGCACATTCCTCCTGTTTGCTGGCTTTTGATGAAATGAGCCAATGCATAAAGGATGCAACAACAAGGTCACTCACACTTTTCTGCTAGCTTGTCTAAAATTTGCCCTTCCTTCAATTACTCACTTGTCAAGACCTGCAGGTCTTCAAACAAAAGGTCAGTTTGTAGACCCTTTTCCTGTCAAAGTTTTGATCCTTTTGTCCACCAGTCATCGGAATGTGTATGATTTTCACCAGTTTACACAGTGTAGCTCCCTTGCCTTCAGTTGCAGGGTTATGTCCTCTTAGATATGACGCTTTTGAAATTATATGTGAAAATGCACCCAAAACCTATTCAAAACAGATTTGATGGAAGCACTGCAGGAGCTCTGCTCCAAGATGCATTTTGTCCAGAAAATGTGGTGTCATGAATGCATCCATATCACCAACACACATTTACAAACCAAACCATAGGCAATAAAATACATGAGTAAACTGATTTGTGGACCTTTGTGGCACTTGGTACTGCTGAGATCAGGATCATTACAGAGTTCAGCAATCATTTTCCCAACTAGGTCATTGATACATTGGAATCCCCAATGTTTTCTGGAACAGAATATGCCTTTCGGATGAGAATAAAAAAAGACTTCAAGAACCAAAAAAGAAGTTAAGCTGCCTTCAGCTGATGTACTCAGACTAACGGGAAACACTTTAAATCCCAAGGTGAAATGCACATGGTCAAAATTTTATCAGGACAGAGTACATGTTTTACTTTGATATTAAGAGCGATCACTGGATTGTCTTCCAGTAAATTAATGTTTTCTTCCGCTACAAAACGTTTTTTCAACAACTATAAAGAGGCTATGCAACGAAACTAAGCGGGGATGTCAAGTGCCTTTAATGGTACATTTTTGACCCCACTTCAAATGCTGCTGTTACCTGACCAGTTCGATTGTTAGTTTGCCAGATTCTCAATCTCTGGGATGTGAGATCATGCACCAGGTTTAGTGAATGTTTAAGGGTGAAGGTCTTTAGTCTCTGCACAAATTCCACAAACATAGCTCAGGTCCTGCTCAACATGTCAACATGTGGCGACAGCAAGTGCTTTTGGGGTCCTACATAAAACGCCCGGCTAGCTCAGTCGGTAGAGCATGAGACTCTTTATCTCAGGGTCGTGGGTTCGAGCCCCACGTTGGGCGAGAGGCTGATTTGTTTGAGAGAAATGTTGAAATTTAGTTAATCTGTTTGCGCAAAATACGTCTAAAAAAGAAGAGAAAGGAACATACATCGTCCCTGGGTGGGCTCGAACCACCATCCTTTCGGTTAACAGCCGAACGCGCTAACCGATTGCGCCACAGAGACCAGATGCTTCGGTGCTTACATAGTTCTTCCTCAAAAGAAAAACCCAACAAGCACATTCCACCTGTTTGCTGGCTTTTGATGAAATGAGCCAATGCATAAAGGATGCAACATCAAGGTCACTCACACTTTTCTGCTAGCTTGTCTAAAATTTGCCCTTCCTTCAATTACTCACTTGTCACGACCTGCAGGTCTTCAAACAAAAGGTCAGTTTGTAGACCCTTTTCCTGTCACAGTTTTGATCCTTTTGTCCACCAGTCATCGGAATGTGTATGATTTTCACCAGTTTACACAGTGTAGCTCCCTTGCCTTCAGTTGCAGGGTTATGTCCTCTTAGATATGACGCTTTTGAAATTATATGTGAAAATGCACCCAAAACCTATTCAAAACAGATTTGATGGAAGCACTGCAGGAGCTCTGCTCCAAGACGCATTTTGTCCAGAAAATGTGGTGTCATGAATGCATCCATATCACCAACACACATTTACAAACCAAACCATAGGCAATAAAATACATGAGTAAACTGATTTGTGGACCTTTGTGGCACTTGGTACTGCTGAGATCAGGATCATTACAGAGTTCAGCAATCATTTTCCCAACTAGGTCATTGATACATTGGAATCCCCAATGTTTTCTGGAACAGAATATGCCTTTCGGATGAGAATAAAAAAAGACTTCAAGAACCAAAAAAGAAGTTAAGCTGCCTTCAGCTGATGTACTCAGACTAACGGGAAACACTTTAAATCCCAAGGTGAAATGCACATGGTCAAAATTTTATCAGGACAGAGTACATGTTTTACTTTGATATTAAGAGCGATCACTGGATTGTCTTCCAGTAAATTAATGTTTTCTTCCGCTACAAAATGTTTTTTCAACAACTATAAAGAGGCTATGCAACGAAACTGAGCGGGGATGTCAAGTGCCTTTAATGGTACATTTTTGACCCCACTTCAAATGCTGCTGTTACCTGACCAGTTCGATTGTTAGTTTGCCAGATTCTCAATCTCTGGGATGTGAGATCATGCACCAGGTTTAGTGAATGTTTAAGGGTGAAGGTCTTTAGTCTCTGCACAAATTCCACAAACATAGCTCAGGTCCTGCTCAACATGTCAACATGTGGCAACAGCAAGTGCTTTTGGGGTCCTACAAAAAACGTCCGGCTCGCTCAGTCGGTAGAGCATGAGACTCTTAATCTCAGGGTCGTGGGTTCGAGCCCCACGTTGGGCGAGAGGCTGATTTGTTTGAGAGAAATGTTGAAATTTAGTTAATCTGTTTGCGCAAAATACGTCTAAAAAAGAAGAGAAAGGAACACACATCTTCCCTGGGTGGGCCCGAACCACCATCCTTTCGGTTAACAGCCGAACGCGCTAACCGATTGCGCCACAGAGACCAGATGCTTCTGTGCTTACATAGTTCTTCCTCAAAAGAAAAACCCAACAAGCACATTCCTCCTGTTTGCTGGCTTTTGATGAAATGAGCCAATGCATAAAGGATGCAACATCAAGGTCACTCACACTTTTCTGCTAGCTTGTCTAAAATTTGCCCTTCCTTCTATTACTCACTTGTCAAGACCTGCAGGTCTTCAAACAAAAGGTCAGTTTGTAGACCCTTTTCCTGTCAAAGTTTTGATCCTTTTGTCCACCAGTCATCGGAATGTGTATGATTTTCACCAGTTTACACAGTGTAGCTCCCTTGCCTTCAGTTGCAGGGTTATGTCCTCTTAGATATGACGCTTTTGAAATTATATGTGAAAATGCACCCAAAACCTATTCAAAACAGATTTGATGGAAGCACTGCAGGAGCTCTGCTCCAAGACGCATTTTGTCCAGAAAATGTGGTGTCATGAATGCATCCATATCACCAACACACATTTACAAACCAAACCATAGGCAATAAAATACATGAGTAAACTGATTTGTGGACCTTTGTGGCACTTGGTACTGCTGAGATCAGGATCATTACAGAGTTCAGCAATCATTTTCCCAACTAGGTCATTGATACATTGGAATCCCCAATGTTTTCTGGAACAGAATATGCCTTTCGGATGAGAATAAAAAAAGACTTCAAGAACCAAAAAAGAAGTTAAGCTGCCTTCAGCTGATGTACTCAGACTAACGGGAAACCCTTTTAATCCCAAGGTGAAATGCACATGGTCAAAATTTTATCAGGACAGAGTACATGTTTTACTTTGATATTAAGAGCGATCACTGGATTGTCTTCCAGTAAATTAATGTTTTCTTCCGCTACAAAACGTTTTTTCAACAACTATAAAGAGGCTATGCAACGAAACTGAGCGGGGATGTCAAGTGCCTTTAATGGTACATTTTTGACCCCACTTCAAATGCTGCTGTTACCTGACCAGTTCGATTGTTAGTTTGCCAGATTCTCAATCTCTGGGATGTGAGATCATGCACCAGGTTTAGTGAATGTTTAAGGGTGAAGGTCTTTAGTCTCTGCACAAATTCCACAAACATAGCTCAGGTCCTGCTCAACATGTCAACATGTGGCGACAGCAAGTGCTTTTGGGGTCCTACATAAAACGCCCGGCTAGCTCAGTCGGTAGAGCATGAGACTCTTAATCTCAGGGTCGTGGGTTCGAGCCCCACGTTGGGCGAGAGGCTGATTTGTTTGAGAGAAATGTTGAAATTTAGTTAATCTGTTTGCGCAAAATACGTCTAAAAAAGAAGAGAAAGGAACATACATCGTCCCTGGGTGGGCTCGAACCACCATCCTTTCGGTTAACAGCCGAACGCGCTAACCGATTGCGCCACAGAGACCTGATGCTTCTGTGCTTACATAGTTCTTCCTCAAAAGAAAAACCCAACAAGCACATTCCTCCTGTTTGCTGGCTTTTGATGAAATGAGCCAATGCATAAAGGATGCAACATCAAGGTCACTCACACTTTTCTGCTAGCTTGTCTAAAATTTGCCCTTCCTTCAATTACTCACTTGTCAAGACCTGCAGGTCTTCAAACAAAAGGTCAGTTTGTAGACCCTTTTCCTGTCAAAGTTTTGATCCTTTTGTCCACCAGTCATTGGAATGTGTATGATTTTCACCAGTTTACACAGTGTAGCTCCCTTGCCTTCAGTTGCAGGGTTATGTCCTCTTAGATATGACGCTTTTGAAATTATATGTGAAAATGCACCCAAAACCTATTCAAAACAGATTTGATGGAAGCACTGCAGGAGCTCTGCTCCAAGATGCATTTTGTCCAGAAAATGTGGTGTCATGAATGCATCCATATCACCAACACACATTTACAAACCAAACCATAGGCAATAAAATACATGAGTAAACTGATTTGTGGACCTTTGTGGCACTTGGTACTGCTGAGATCAGGATCATTACAGAGTTCAGCAATCATTTTCCCAACTAGGTCATTGATACATTGGAATCCCCAATGTTTTCTGGAACAGAATATGCCTTTCGGATGAGAATAAAAAAAGACTTCAAGAACCAAAAAAGAAGTTAAGCTGCCTTCAGCTGATGTACTCAGACTAACGGGAAACACTTTAAATCCCAAGGTGAAATGCACATGGTCAAAATTTTATCAGGACAGAGTACATGTTTTACTTTGATATTAAGAGCGATCACTGGATTGTCTTCCAGTAAATTAATGTTTTCTTCCGCTACAAAACGTTTTTTCAACAACTATAAAGAGGCTATGCAACGAAACTAAGCGGGGATGTCAAGTGCCTTTAATGGTACATTTTTGACCCCACTTCAAATGCTGCTGTTACCTGACCAGTTCGATTGTTAGTTTGCCAGATTCTCAATCTCTGGGATGTGAGATCATGCACCAGGTTTAGTGAATGTTTAAGGGTGAAGGTCTTTAGTCTCTGCACAAATTCCACAAACATAGCTCAGGTCCTGCTCAACATGTCAACATGTGGCGACAGCAAGTGCTTTTGGGGTCCTACATAAAACGCCCGGCTAGCTCAGTCGGTAGAGCATGAGACTCTTTATCTCAGGGTCGTGGGTTCGAGCCCCACGTTGGGCGAGAGGCTGATTTGTTTGAGAGAAATGTTGAAATTTAGTTAATCTGTTTGCGCAAAATACGTCTAAAAAAGAAGAGAAAGGAACATACATCGTCCCTGGGTGGGCTCGAACCACCATCCTTTCGGTTAACAGCCGAACGCGCTAACCGATTGCGCCACAGAGACCAGATGCTTCGGTGCTTACATAGTTCTTCCTCAAAAGAAAAACCCAACAAGCACATTCCACCTGTTTGCTGGCTTTTGATGAAATGAGCCAATGCATAAAGGATGCAACATCAAGGTCACTCACACTTTTCTGCTAGCTTGTCTAAAATTTGCCCTTCCTTCAATTACTCACTTGTCACGACCTGCAGGTCTTCAAACAAAAGGTCAGTTTGTAGACCCTTTTCCTGTCACAGTTTTGATCCTTTTGTCCACCAGTCATCGGAATGTGTATGATTTTCACCAGTTTACACAGTGTAGCTCCCTTGCCTTCAGTTGCAGGGTTATGTCCTCTTAGATATGACGCTTTTGAAATTATATGTGAAAATGCACCCAAAACCTATTCAAAACAGATTTGATGGAAGCACTGCAGGAGCTCTGCTCCAAGACGCATTTTGTCCAGAAAATGTGGTGTCATGAATGCATCCATATCACCAACACACATTTACAAACCAAACCATAGGCAATAAAATACATGAGTAAACTGATTTGTGGACCTTTGTGGCACTTGGTACTGCTGAGATCAGGATCATTACAGAGTTCAGCAATCATTTTCCCAACTAGGTCATTGATACATTGGAATCCCCAATGTTTTCTGGAACAGAATATGCCTTTCGGATGAGAATAAAAAAAGACTTCAAGAACCAAAAAAGAAGTTAAGCTGCCTTCAGCTGATGTACTCAGACTAACGGGAAACACTTTAAATCCCAAGGTGAAATGCACATGGTCAAAATTTTATCAGGACAGAGTACATGTTTTACTTTGATATTAAGAGCGATCACTGGATTGTCTTCCAGTAAATTAATGTTTTCTTCCGCTACAAAATGTTTTTTCAACAACTATAAAGAGGCTATGCAACGAAACTGAGCGGGGATGTCAAGTGCCTTTAATGGTACATTTTTGACCCCACTTCAAATGCTGCTGTTACCTGACCAGTTCGATTGTTAGTTTGCCAGATTCTCAATCTCTGGGATGTGAGATCATGCACCAGGTTTAGTGAATGTTTAAGGGTGAAGGTCTTTAGTCTCTGCACAAATTCCACAAACATAGCTCAGGTCCTGCTCAACATGTCAACATGTGGCAACAGCAAGTGCTTTTGGGGTCCTACAAAAAACGTCCGGCTCGCTCAGTCGGTAGAGCATGAGACTCTTAATCTCAGGGTCGTGGGTTCGAGCCCCACGTTGGGCGAGAGGCTGATTTGTTTGAGAGAAATGTTGAAATTTAGTTAATCTGTTTGCGCAAAATACGTCTAAAAAAGAAGAGAAAGGAACACACATCTTCCCTGGGTGGGCCCGAACCACCATCCTTTCGGTTAACAGCCGAACGCGCTAACCGATTGCGCCACAGAGACCAGATGCTTCTGTGCTTACATAGTTCTTCCTCAAAAGAAAAACCCAACAAGCACATTCCTCCTGTTTGCTGGCTTTTGATGAAATGAGCCAATGCATAAAGAATGCAACATCAAGGTCACTCACACTTTTCTGCTAGCTTGTCTAAAATTTGCCCTTCCTTCTATTACTCACTTGTCAAGACCTGCAGGTCTTCAAACAAAAGGTCAGTTTGTAGACCCTTTTCCTGTCAAAGTTTTGATCCTTTTGTCCACCAGTCATCGGAATGTGTATGATTTTCACCAGTTTACACAGTGTAGCTCCCTTGCCTTCAGTTGCAGGGTTATGTCCTCTTAGATATGACGCTTTTGAAATTATATGTGAAAATGCACCCAAAACCTATTCAAAACAGATTTGATGGAAGCACTGCAGGAGCTCTGCTCCAAGACGCATTTTGTCCAGAAAATGTGGTGTCATGAATGCATCCATATCACCAACACACATTTACAAACCAAACCATAGGCAATAAAATACATGAGTAAACTGATTTGTGGACCTTTGTGGCACTTGGTACTGCTGAGATCAGGATCATTACAGAGTTCAGCAATCATTTTCCCAACTAGGTCATTGATACATTGGAATCCCCAATGTTTTCTGGAACAGAATATGCCTTTCGGATGAGAATAAAAAAAGACTTCAAGAACCAAAAAAGAAGTTAAGCTGCCTTCAGCTGATGTACTCAGACTAACGGGAAACCCTTTTAATCCCAAGGTGAAATGCACATGGTCAAAATTTTATCAGGACAGAGTACATGTTTTACTTTGATATTAAGAGCGATCACTGGATTGTCTTCCAGTAAATTAATGTTTTCTTCCGCTACAAAACGTTTTTTCAACAACTATAAAGAGGCTATGCAACGAAACTGAGCGGGGATGTCAAGTGCCTTTAATGGTACATTTTTGACCCCACTTCAAATGCTGCTGTTACCTGACCAGTTCGATTGTTAGTTTGCCAGATTCTCAATCTCTGGGATGTGAGATCATGCACCAGGTTTAGTGAATGTTTAAGGGTGAAGGTCTTTAGTCTCTGCACAAATTCCACAAACATAGCTCAGGTCCTGCTCAACATGTCAACATGTGGCGACAGCAAGTGCTTTTGGGGTCCTACATAAAACGCCCGGCTAGCTCAGTCGGTAGAGCATGAGACTCTTAATCTCAGGGTCGTGGGTTCGAGCCCCACGTTGGGCGAGAGGCTGATTTGTTTGAGAGAAATGTTGAAATTTAGTTAATCTGTTTGCGCAAAATACGTCTAAAAAAGAAGAGAAAGGAACATACATCGTCCCTGGGTGGGCTCGAACCACCATCCTTTCGGTTAACAGCCGAACGCGCTAACCGATTGCGCCACAGAGACCTGATGCTTCTGTGCTTACATAGTTCTTCCTCAAAAGAAAAACCCAACAAGCACATTCCTCCTGTTTGCTGGCTTTTGATGAAATGAGCCAATGCATAAAGGATGCAACATCAAGGTCACTCACACTTTTCTGCTAGCTTGTCTAAAATTTGCCCTTCCTTCAATTACTCACTTGTCAAGACCTGCAGGTCTTCAAACAAAAGGTCAGTTTGTAGACCCTTTTCCTGTCAAAGTTTTGATCCTTTTGTCCACCAGTCATTGGAATGTGTATGATTTTCACCAGTTTACACAGTGTAGCTCCCTTGCCTTCAGTTGCAGGGTTATGTCCTCTTAGATATGACGCTTTTGAAATTATATGTGAAAATGCACCCAAAACCTATTCAAAACAGATTTGATGGAAGCACTGCAGGAGCTCTGCTCCAAGATGCATTTTGTCCAGAAAATGTGGTGTCATGAATGCATCCATATCACCAACACACATTTACAAACCAAACCATAGGCAATAAAATACATGAGTAAACTGATTTGTGGACCTTTGTGGCACTTGGTACTGCTGAGATCAGGATCATTACAGAGTTCAGCAATCATTTTCCCAACTAGGTCATTGATACATTGGAATCCCCAATGTTTTCTGGAACAGAATATGCCTTTCGGATGAGAATAAAAAAAGACTTCAAGAACCAAAAAAGAAGTTAAGCTGCCTTCAGCTGATGTACTCAGACTAACGGGAAACACTTTAAATCCCAAGGTGAAATGCACATGGTCAAAATTTTATCAGGACAGAGTACATGTTTTACTTTGATATTAAGAGCGATCACTGGATTGTCTTCCAGTAAATTAATGTTTTCTTCCGCTACAAAACGTTTTTTCAACAACTATAAAGAGGCTATGCAACGAAACTAAGCGGGGATGTCAAGTGCCTTTAATGGTACATTTTTGACCCCACTTCAAATGCTGCTGTTACCTGACCAGTTCGATTGTTAGTTTGCCAGATTCTCAATCTCTGGGATGTGAGATCATGCACCAGGTTTAGTGAATGTTTAAGGGTGAAGGTCTTTAGTCTCTGCACAAATTCCACAAACATAGCTCAGGTCCTGCTCAACATGTCAACATGTGGCGACAGCAAGTGCTTTTGGGGTCCTACATAAAACGCCCGGCTAGCTCAGTCGGTAGAGCATGAGACTCTTTATCTCAGGGTCGTGGGTTCGAGCCCCACGTTGGGCGAGAGGCTGATTTGTTTGAGAGAAATGTTGAAATTTAGTTAATCTGTTTGCGCAAAATACGTCTAAAAAAGAAGAGAAAGGAACATACATCGTCCCTGGGTGGGCTCGAACCACCATCCTTTCGGTTAACAGCCGAACGCGCTAACCGATTGCGCCACAGAGACCAGATGCTTCGGTGCTTACATAGTTCTTCCTCAAAAGAAAAACCCAACAAGCACATTCCACCTGTTTGCTGGCTTTTGATGAAATGAGCCAATGCATAAAGGATGCAACATCAAGGTCACTCACACTTTTCTGCTAGCTTGTCTAAAATTTGCCCTTCCTTCAATTACTCACTTGTCACGACCTGCAGGTCTTCAAACAAAAGGTCAGTTTGTAGACCCTTTTCCTGTCACAGTTTTGATCCTTTTGTCCACCAGTCATCGGAATGTGTATGATTTTCACCAGTTTACACAGTGTAGCTCCCTTGCCTTCAGTTGCAGGGTTATGTCCTCTTAGATATGACGCTTTTGAAATTATATGTGAAAATGCACCCAAAACCTATTCAAAACAGATTTGATGGAAGCACTGCAGGAGCTCTGCTCCAAGACGCATTTTGTCCAGAAAATGTGGTGTCATGAATGCATCCATATCACCAACACACATTTACAAACCAAACCATAGGCAATAAAATACATGAGTAAACTGATTTGTGGACCTTTGTGGCACTTGGTACTGCTGAGATCAGGATCATTACAGAGTTCAGCAATCATTTTCCCAACTAGGTCATTGATACATTGGAATCCCCAATGTTTTCTGGAACAGAATATGCCTTTCGGATGAGAATAAAAAAAGACTTCAAGAACCAAAAAAGAAGTTAAGCTGCCTTCAGCTGATGTACTCAGACTAACGGGAAACACTTTAAATCCCAAGGTGAAATGCACATGGTCAAAATTTTATCAGGACAGAGTACATGTTTTACTTTGATATTAAGAGCGATCACTGGATTGTCTTCCAGTAAATTAATGTTTTCTTCCGCTACAAAATGTTTTTTCAACAACTATAAAGAGGCTATGCAACGAAACTGAGCGGGGATGTCAAGTGCCTTTAATGGTACATTTTTGACCCCACTTCAAATGCTGCTGTTACCTGACCAGTTCGATTGTTAGTTTGCCAGATTCTCAATCTCTGGGATGTGAGATCATGCACCAGGTTTAGTGAATGTTTAAGGGTGAAGGTCTTTAGTCTCTGCACAAATTCCACAAACATAGCTCAGGTCCTGCTCAACATGTCAACATGTGGCAACAGCAAGTGCTTTTGGGGTCCTACAAAAAACGTCCGGCTCGCTCAGTCGGTAGAGCATGAGACTCTTAATCTCAGGGTCGTGGGTTCGAGCCCCACGTTGGGCGAGAGGCTGATTTGTTTGAGAGAAATGTTGAAATTTAGTTAATCTGTTTGCGCAAAATACGTCTAAAAAAGAAGAGAAAGGAACACACATCTTCCCTGGGTGGGCCCGAACCACCATCCTTTCGGTTAACAGCCGAACGCGCTAACCGATTGCGCCACAGAGACCAGATGCTTCTGTGCTTACATAGTTCTTCCTCAAAAGAAAAACCCAACAAGCACATTCCTCCTGTTTGCTGGCTTTTGATGAAATGAGCCAATGCATAAAGAATGCAACATCAAGGTCACTCACACTTTTCTGCTAGCTTGTCTAAAATTTGCCCTTCCTTCTATTACTCACTTGTCAAGACCTGCAGGTCTTCAAACAAAAGGTCAGTTTGTAGACCCTTTTCCTGTCAAAGTTTTGATCCTTTTGTCCACCAGTCATCGGAATGTGTATGATTTTCACCAGTTTACACAGTGTAGCTCCCTTGCCTTCAGTTGCAGGGTTATGTCCTCTTAGATATGACGCTTTTGAAATTATATGTGAAAATGCACCCAAAACCTATTCAAAACAGATTTGATGGAAGCACTGCAGGAGCTCTGCTCCAAGACGCATTTTGTCCAGAAAATGTGGTGTCATGAATGCATCCATATCACCAACACACATTTACAAACCAAACCATAGGCAATAAAATACATGAGTAAACTGATTTGTGGACCTTTGTGGCACTTGGTACTGCTGAGATCAGGATCATTACAGAGTTCAGCAATCATTTTCCCAACTAGGTCATTGATACATTGGAATCCCCAATGTTTTCTGGAACAGAATATGCCTTTCGGATGAGAATAAAAAAAGACTTCAAGAACCAAAAAAGAAGTTAAGCTGCCTTCAGCTGATGTACTCAGACTAACGGGAAACACTTTAAATCCCAAGGTGAAATGCACATGGTCAAAATTTTATCAGGACAGAGTACATGTTTTACTTTGATATTAAGAGCGATCACTGGATTGTCTTCCAGTAAATTAATGTTTTCTTCCGCTACAAAACGTTTTTTCAACAACTATAAAGAGGCTATGCAACGAAACTGAGCGGGGATGTCAAGTGCCTTTAATGGTACATTTTTGACCCCACTTCAAATGCTGCTGTTACCTGACCAGTTCGATTGTTAGTTTGCCAGATTCTCAATCTCTGGGATGTGAGATCATGCACCAGGTTTAGTGAATGTTTAAGGGTGAAGGTCTTTAGTCTCTGCACAAATTCCACAAACATAGCTCAGGTCCTGCTCAACATGTCAACATGTGGCGACAGCAAGTGCTTTTGGGGTCCTACATAAAACGCCCGGCTAGCTCAGTCGGTAGAGCATGAGACTCTTAATCTCAGGGTCGTGGGTTCGAGCCCCACGTTGGGCGAGAGGCTGATTTGTTTGAGAGAAATGTTGAAATTTAGTTAATCTGTTTGCGCAAAATACGTCTAAAAAAGAAGAGAAAGGAACATACATCGTCCCTGGGTGGGCTCGAACCACCATCCTTTCGGTTAACAGCCGAACGCGCTAACCGATTGCGCCACAGAGACCTGATGCTTCTGTGCTTACATAGTTCTTCCTCAAAAGAAAAACCCAACAAGCACATTCCTCCTGTTTGCTGGCTTTTGATGAAATGAGCCAATGCATAAAGGATGCAACATCAAGGTCACTCACACTTTTCTGCTAGCTTGTCTAAAATTTGCCCTTCCTTCAATTACTCACTTGTCAAGACCTGCAGGTCTTCAAACAAAAGGTCAGTTTGTAGACCCTTTTCCTGTCAAAGTTTTGATCCTTTTGTCCACCAGTCATCGGAATGTGTATGATTTTCACCAGTTTACACAGTGTAGCTCCCTTGCCTTCAGTTGCAGGGTTATGTCCTCTTAGATATGACGCTTTTGAAATTATATGTGAAAATGCACCCAAAACCTATTCAAAACAGATTTGATGGAAGCACTGCAGGAGCTCTGCTCCAAGACGCATTTTGTCCAGAAAATGTGGTGTCATGAATGCATCCATATCACCAACACACATTTACAAACCAAACCATAGGCAATAAAATACATGAGTAAACTGATTTGTGGACCTTTGTGGCACTTGGTACTGCTGAGATCAGGATCATTACAGAGTTCAGCAATCATTTTCCCAACTAGGTCATTGATACATTGGAATCCCCAATGTTTTCTGGAACAGAATATGCCTTTCGGATGAGAATAAAAAAAGACTTCAAGAACCAAAAAAGAAGTTAAGCTGCCTTCAGCTGATGTACTCAGACTAACGGGAAACACTTTAAATCCCAAGGTGAAATGCACATGGTCAAAATTTTATCAGGACAGAGTACATGTTTTACTTTGATATTAAGAGCGATCACTGGATTGTCTTCCAGTAAATTAATGTTTTCTTCCGCTACAAAATGTTTTTTCAACAACTATAAAGAGGCTATGCAACGAAACTGAGCGGGGATGTCAAGTGCCTTTAATGGTACATTTTTGACCCCACTTCAAATGCTGCTGTTACCTGACCAGTTCGATTGTTAGTTTGCCAGATTCTCAATCTCTGGGATGTGAGATCATGCACCAGGTTTAGTGAATGTTTAAGGGTGAAGGTCTTTAGTCTCTGCACAAATTCCACAAACATAGCTCAGGTCCTGCTCAACATGTCAACATGTGGCAACAGCAAGTGCTTTTGGGGTCCTACAAAAAACGTCCGGCTCGCTCAGTCGGTAGAGCATGAGACTCTTAATCTCAGGGTCGTGGGTTCGAGCCCCACGTTGGGCGAGAGGCTGATTTGTTTGAGAGAAATGTTGAAATTTAGTTAATCTGTTTGCGCAAAATACGTCTAAAAAAGAAGAGAAAGGAACACACATCTTCCCTGGGTGGGCCCGAACCACCATCCTTTCGGTTAACAGCCGAACGCGCTAACCGATTGCGCCACAGAGACCAGATGCTTCTGTGCTTACATAGTTCTTCCTCAAAAGAAAAACCCAACAAGCACATTCCTCCTGTTTGCTGGCTTTTGATGAAATGAGCCAATGCATAAAGGATGCAACATCAAGGTCACTCACACTTTTCTGCTAGCTTGTCTAAAATTTGCCCTTCCTTCTATTACTCACTTGTCAAGACCTGCAGGTCTTCAAACAAAAGGTCAGTTTGTAGACCCTTTTCCTGTCAAAGTTTTGATCCTTTTGTCCACCAGTCATCGGAATGTGTATGATTTTCACCAGTTTACACAGTGTAGCTCCCTTGCCTTCAGTTGCAGGGTTATGTCCTCTTAGATATGACGCTTTTGAAATTATATGTGAAAATGCACCCAAAACCTATTCAAAACAGATTTGATGGAAGCACTGCAGGAGCTCTGCTCCAAGACGCATTTTGTCCAGAAAATGTGGTGTCATGAATGCATCCATATCACCAACACACATTTACAAACCAAACCATAGGCAATAAAATACATGAGTAAACTGATTTGTGGACCTTTGTGGCACTTGGTACTGCTGAGATCAGGATCATTACAGAGTTCAGCAATCATTTTCCCAACTAGGTCATTGATACATTGGAATCCCCAATGTTTTCTGGAACAGAATATGCCTTTCGGATGAGAATAAAAAAAGACTTCAAGAACCAAAAAAGAAGTTAAGCTGCCTTCAGCTGATGTACTCAGACTAACGGGAAACACTTTAAATCCCAAGGTGAAATGCACATGGTCAAAATTTTATCAGGACAGAGTACATGTTTTACTTTGATATTAAGAGCGATCACTGGATTGTCTTCCAGTAAATTAATGTTTTCTTCCGCTACAAAACGTTTTTTCAACAACTATAAAGAGGCTATGCAACGAAACTGAGCGGGGATGTCAAGTGCCTTTAATGGTACATTTTTGACCCCACTTCAAATGCTGCTGTTACCTGACCAGTTCGATTGTTAGTTTGCCAGATTCTCAATCTCTGGGATGTGAGATCATGCACCAGGTTTAGTGAATGTTTAAGGGTGAAGGTCTTTAGTCTCTGCACAAATTCCACAAACATAGCTCAGGTCCTGCTCAACATGTCAACATGTGGCGACAGCAAGTGCTTTTGGGGTCCTACATAAAACGCCCGGCTAGCTCAGTCGGTAGAGCATGAGACTCTTAATCTCAGGGTCGTGGGTTCGAGCCCCACGTTGGGCGAGAGGCTGATTTGTTTGAGAGAAATGTTGAAATTTAGTTAATCTGTTTGCGCAAAATACGTCTAAAAAAGAAGAGAAAGGAACATACATCGTCCCTGGGTGGGCTCGAACCACCATCCTTTCGGTTAACAGCCGAACGCGCTAACCGATTGCGCCACAGAGACCAGATGCTTCTGTGCTTACATAGTTCTTCCTCAAAAGAAAAACCCAACAAGCACATTCCTCCTGTTTGCTGGCTTTTGATGAAATGAGCCAATGCATAAAGGATGCAACATCAAGGTCACTCACACTTTTCTGCTAGCTTGTCTAAAATTTGCCCTTCCTTCAATTACTCACTTGTCAAGACCTGCAGGTCTTCAAACAAAAGGTCAGTTTGTAGACCCTTTTCCTGTCAAAGTTTTGATCCTTTTGTCCACCAGTCATCGGAATGTGTATGATTTTCACCAGTTTACACAGTGTAGCTCCCTTGCCTTCAGTTGCAGGGTTATGTCCTCTTAGATATGACGCTTTTGAAATTATATGTGAAAATGCACCCAAAACCTATTCAAAACAGATTTGATGGAAGCACTGCAGGAGCTCTGCTCCAAGACGCATTTTGTCCAGAAAATGTGGTGTCATGAATGCATCCATATCACCAACACACATTTACAAACCAAACCATAGGCAATAAAATACATGAGTAAACTGATTTGTGGACCTTTGTGGCACTTGGTACTGCTGAGATCAGGATCATTACAGAGTTCAGCAATCATTTTCCCAACTAGGTCATTGATACATTGGAATCCCCAATGTTTTCTGGAACAGAATATGCCTTTCGGATGAGAATAAAAAAAGACTTCAAGAACCAAAAAAGAAGTTAAGCTGCCTTCAGCTGATGTACTCAGACTAACGGGAAACACTTTAAATCCCAAGGTGAAATGCACATGGTCAAAATTTTATCAGGACAGAGTACATGTTTTACTTTGATATTAAGAGCGATCACTGGATTGTCTTCCAGTAAATTAATGTTTTCTTCCGCTACAAAATGTTTTTTCAACAACTATAAAGAGGCTATGCAACGAAACTGAGCGGGGATGTCAAGTGCCTTTAATGGTACATTTTTGACCCCACTTCAAATGCTGCTGTTACCTGACCAGTTCGATTGTTAGTTTGCCAGATTCTCAATCTCTGGGATGTGAGATCATGCACCAGGTTTAGTGAATGTTTAAGGGTGAAGGTCTTTAGTCTCTGCACAAATTCCACAAACATAGCTCAGGTCCTGCTCAACATGTCAACATGTGGCAACAGCAAGTGCTTTTGGGGTCCTACAAAAAACGTCCGGCTCGCTCAGTCGGTAGAGCATGAGACTCTTAATCTCAGGGTCGTGGGTTCGAGCCCCACGTTGGGCGAGAGGCTGATTTGTTTGAGAGAAATGTTGAAATTTAGTTAATCTGTTTGCGCAAAATACGTCTAAAAAAGAAGAGAAAGGAACACACATCTTCCCTGGGTGGGCCCGAACCACCATCCTTTCGGTTAACAGCCGAACGCGCTAACCGATTGCGCCACAGAGACCAGATGCTTCTGTGCTTACATAGTTCTTCCTCAAAAGAAAAACCCAACAAGCACATTCCTCCTGTTTGCTGGCTTTTGATGAAATGAGCCAATGCATAAAGGATGCAACATCAAGGTCACTCACACTTTTCTGCTAGCTTGTCTAAAATTTGCCCTTCCTTCAATTACTCACTTGTCAAGACCTGCAGGTCTTCAAACAAAAGGTCAGTTTGTAGACCCTTTTCCTGTCAAAGTTTTGATCCTTTTGTCCACCAGTCATCGGAATGTGTATGATTTTCACCAGTTTACACAGTGTAGCTCCCTTGCCTTCAGTTGCAGGGTTATGTCCTCTTAGATATGACGCTTTTGAAATTATATGTGAAAATGCACCCAAAACCTATTCAAAACAGATTTGATGGAAGCACTGCAGGAGCTCTGCTCCAAGACGCATTTTGTCCAGAAAATGTGGTGTCATGAATGCATCCATATCACCAACACACATTTACAAACCAAACCATAGGCAATAAAATACATGAGTAAACTGATTTGTGGACCTTTGTGGCACTTGGTACTGCTGAGATCAGGATCATTACAGAGTTCAGCAATCATTTTCCCAACTAGGTCATTGATACATTGGAATCCCCAATGTTTTCTGGAACAGAATATGCCTTTCGGATGAGAATAAAAAAAGACTTCAAGAACCAAAAAAGAAGTTAAGCTGCCTTCAGCTGATGTACTCAGACTAACGGGAAACACTTTAAATCCCAAGGTGAAATGCACATGGTCAAAATTTTATCAGGACAGAGTACATGTTTTACTTTGATATTAAGAGCGATCACTGGATTGTCTTCCAGTAAATTAATGTTTTCTTCCGCTACAAAACGTTTTTTCAACAACTATAAAGAGGCTATGCAACGAAACTGAGCGGGGATGTCAAGTGCCTTTAATGGTACATTTTTGACCCCACTTCAAATGCTGCTGTTACCTGACCAGTTCGATTGTTAGTTTGCCAGATTCTCAATCTCTGGGATGTGAGATCATGCACCAGGTTTAGTGAATGTTTAAGGGTGAAGGTCTTTAGTCTCTGCACAAATTCCACAAACATAGCTCAGGTCCTGCTCAACATGTCAACATGTGGCAACAGCAAGTGCTTTTGGGGTCCTACAAAAAACGTCCGGCTCGCTCAGTCGGTAGAGCATGAGACTCTTAATCTCAGGGTCGTGGGTTCGAGCCCCACGTTGGGCGAGAGGCTGATTTGTTTGAGAGAAATGTTGAAATTTAGTTAATCTGTTTGCGCAAAATACGTCTAAAAAAGAAGAGAAAGGAACACACATCTTCCCTGGGTGGGCCCGAACCACCATCCTTTCGGTTAACAGCCGAACGCGCTAACCGATTGCGCCACAGAGACCAGATGCTTCTGTGCTTACATAGTTCTTCCTCAAAAGAAAAACCCAACAAGCACATTCCTCCTGTTTGCTGGCTTTTGATGAAATGAGCCAATGCATAAAGGATGCAACATCAAGGTCACTCACACTTTTCTGCTAGCTTGTCTAAAATTTGCCCTTCCTTCTATTACTCACTTGTCAAGACCTGCAGGTCTTCAAACAAAAGGTCAGTTTGTAGACCCTTTTCCTGTCAAAGTTTTGATCCTTTTGTCCACCAGTCATCGGAATGTGTATGATTTTCACCAGTTTACACAGTGTAGCTCCCTTGCCTTCAGTTGCAGGGTTATGTCCTCTTAGATATGACGCTTTTGAAATTATATGTGAAAATGCACCCAAAACCTATTCAAAACAGATTTGATGGAAGCACTGCAGGAGCTCTGCTCCAAGACGCATTTTGTCCAGAAAATGTGGTGTCATGAATGCATCCATATCACCAACACACATTTACAAACCAAACCATAGGCAATAAAATACATGAGTAAACTGATTTGTGGACCTTTGTGGCACTTGGTACTGCTGAGATCAGGATCATTACAGAGTTCAGCAATCATTTTCCCAACTAGGTCATTGATACATTGGAATCCCCAATGTTTTCTGGAACAGAATATGCCTTTCGGATGAGAATAAAAAAAGACTTCAAGAACCAAAAAAGAAGTTAAGCTGCCTTCAGCTGATGTACTCAGACTAACGGGAAACACTTTAAATCCCAAGGTGAAATGCACATGGTCAAAATTTTATCAGGACAGAGTACATGTTTTACTTTGATATTAAGAGCGATCACTGGATTGTCTTCCAGTAAATTAATGTTTTCTTCCGCTACAAAACGTTTTTTCAACAACTATAAAGAGGCTATGCAACGAAACTGAGCGGGGATGTCAAGTGCCTTTAATGGTACATTTTTGACCCCACTTCAAATGCTGCTGTTACCTGACCAGTTCGATTGTTAGTTTGCCAGATTCTCAATCTCTGGGATGTGAGATCATGCACCAGGTTTAGTGAATGTTTAAGGGTGAAGGTCTTTAGTCTCTGCACAAATTCCACAAACATAGCTCAGGTCCTGCTCAACATGTCAACATGTGGCAACAGCAAGTGCTTTTGGGGTCCTACAAAAAACGTCCGGCTCGCTCAGTCGGTAGAGCATGAGACTCTTAATCTCAGGGTCGTGGGTTCGAGCCCCACGTTGGGCGAGAGGCTGATTTGTTTGAGAGAAATGTTGAAATTTAGTTAATCTGTTTGCGCAAAATACGTCTAAAAAAGAAGAGAAAGGAACACACATCTTCCCTGGGTGGGCCCGAACCACCATCCTTTCGGTTAACAGCCGAACGCGCTAACCGATTGCGCCACAGAGACCAGATGCTTCTGTGCTTACATAGTTCTTCCTCAAAAGAAAAACCCAACAAGCACATTCCTCCTGTTTGCTGGCTTTTGATGAAATGAGCCAATGCATAAAGGATGCAACATCAAGGTCACTCACACTTTTCTGCTAGCTTGTCTAAAATTTGCCCTTCCTTCTATTACTCACTTGTCAAGACCTGCAGGTCTTCAAACAAAAGGTCAGTTTGTAGACCCTTTTCCTGTCAAAGTTTTGATCCTTTTGTCCACCAGTCATCGGAATGTGTATGATTTTCACCAGTTTACACAGTGTAGCTCCCTTGCCTTCAGTTGCAGGGTTATGTCCTCTTAGATATGACGCTTTTGAAATTATATGTGAAAATGCACCCAAAACCTATTCAAAACAGATTTGATGGAAGCACTGCAGGAGCTCTGCTCCAAGACGCATTTTGTCCAGAAAATGTGGTGTCATGAATGCATCCATATCACCAACACACATTTACAAACCAAACCATAGGCAATAAAATACATGAGTAAACTGATTTGTGGACCTTTGTGGCACTTGGTACTGCTGAGATCAGGATCATTACAGAGTTCAGCAATCATTTTCCCAACTAGGTCATTGATACATTGGAATCCCCAATGTTTTCTGGAACAGAATATGCCTTTCGGATGAGAATAAAAAAAGACTTCAAGAACCAAAAAAGAAGTTAAGCTGCCTTCAGCTGATGTACTCAGACTAACGGGAAACACTTTAAATCCCAAGGTGAAATGCACATGGTCAAAATTTTATCAGGACAGAGTACATGTTTTACTTTGATATTAAGAGCGATCACTGGATTGTCTTCCAGTAAATTAATGTTTTCTTCCGCTACAAAACGTTTTTTCAACAACTATAAAGAGGCTATGCAACGAAACTGAGCGGGGATGTCAAGTGCCTTTAATGGTACATTTTTGACCCCACTTCAAATGCTGCTGTTACCTGACCAGTTCGATTGTTAGTTTGCCAGATTCTCAATCTCTGGGATGTGAGATCATGCACCAGGTTTAGTGAATGTTTAAGGGTGAAGGTCTTTAGTCTCTGCACAAATTCCACAAACATAGCTCAGGTCCTGCTCAACATGTCAACATGTGGCGACAGCAAGTGCTTTTGGGGTCCTACATAAAACGCCCGGCTAGCTCAGTCGGTAGAGCATGAGACTCTTAATCTCAGGGTCGTGGGTTCGAGCCCCACGTTGGGCGAGAGGCTGATTTGTTTGAGAGAAATGTTGAAATTTAGTTAATCTGTTTGCGCAAAATACGTCTAAAAAAGAAGAGAAAGGAACATACATCGCCCCTGGGTGGGCTCAAACCACCATCCTTTCGGTTAACAGCCGAACGCGCTAACCGATTGCGCCACAGAGACCTGATGCTTCTGTGCTTACATAGTTCTTCCTCAAAAGAAAAACCCAACAAGCACATTCCTCCTGTTTGCTGGCTTTTGATGAAATGAGCCAATGCATAAAGGATGCAACATCAAGGTCACTCACACTTTTCTGCTAGCTTGTCTAAAATTTGCCCTTCCTTCAATTACTCACTTGTCAAGACCTGCAGGTCTTCAAACAAAAGGTCAGTTTGTAGACCCTTTTCCTGTCAAAGTTTTGATCCTTTTGTCCACCAGTCATTGGAATGTGTATGATTTTCACCAGTTTACACAGTGTAGCTCCCTTGCCTTCAGTTGCAGGGTTATGTCCTCTTAGATATGACGCTTTTGAAATTATATGTGAAAATGCACCCAAAACCTATTCAAAACAGATTTGATGGAAGCACTGCAGGAGCTCTGCTCCAAGATGCATTTTGTCCAGAAAATGTGGTGTCATGAATGCATCCATATCACCAACACACATTTACAAACCAAACCATAGGCAATAAAATACATGAGTAAACTGATTTGTGGACCTTTGTGGCACTTGGTACTGCTGAGATCAGGATCATTACAGAGTTCAGCAATCATTTTCCCAACTAGGTCATTGATACATTGGAATCCCCAATGTTTTCTGGAACAGAATATGCCTTTCGGATGAGAATAAAAAAAGACTTCAAGAACCAAAAAAGAAGTTAAGCTGCCTTCAGCTGATGTACTCAGACTAACGGGAAACACTTTAAATCCCAAGGTGAAATGCACATGGTCAAAATTTTATCAGGACAGAGTACATGTTTTACTTTGATATTAAGAGCGATCACTGGATTGTCTTCCAGTAAATTAATGTTTTCTTCCGCTACAAAACGTTTTTTCAACAACTATAAAGAGGCTATGCAACGAAACTAAGCGGGGATGTCAAGTGCCTTTAATGGTACATTTTTGACCCCACTTCAAATGCTGCTGTTACCTGACCAGTTCGATTGTTAGTTTGCCAGATTCTCAATCTCTGGGATGTGAGATCATGCACCAGGTTTAGTGAATGTTTAAGGGTGAAGGTCTTTAGTCTCTGCACAAATTCCACAAACATAGCTCAGGTCCTGCTCAACATGTCAACATGTGGCGACAGCAAGTGCTTTTGGGGTCCTACATAAAACGCCCGGCTAGCTCAGTCGGTAGAGCATGAGACTCTTTATCTCAGGGTCGTGGGTTCGAGCCCCACGTTGGGCGAGAGGCTGATTTGTTTGAGAGAAATGTTGAAATTTAGTTAATCTGTTTGCGCAAAATACGTCTAAAAAAGAAGAGAAAGGAACATACATCGTCCCTGGGTGGGCTCGAACCACCATCCTTTCGGTTAACAGCCGAACGCGCTAACCGATTGCGCCACAGAGACCAGATGCTTCGGTGCTTACATAGTTCTTCCTCAAAAGAAAAACCCAACAAGCACATTCCACCTGTTTGCTGGCTTTTGATGAAATGAGCCAATGCATAAAGGATGCAACATCAAGGTCACTCACACTTTTCTGCTAGCTTGTCTAAAATTTGCCCTTCCTTCAATTACTCACTTGTCACGACCTGCAGGTCTTCAAACAAAAGGTCAGTTTGTAGACCCTTTTCCTGTCACAGTTTTGATCCTTTTGTCCACCAGTCATCGGAATGTGTATGATTTTCACCAGTTTACACAGTGTAGCTCCCTTGCCTTCAGTTGCAGGGTTATGTCCTCTTAGATATGACGCTTTTGAAATTATATGTGAAAATGCACCCAAAACCTATTCAAAACAGATTTGATGGAAGCACTGCAGGAGCTCTGCTCCAAGACGCATTTTGTCCAGAAAATGTGGTGTCATGAATGCATCCATATCACCAACACACATTTACAAACCAAACCATAGGCAATAAAATACATGAGTAAACTGATTTGTGGACCTTTGTGGCACTTGGTACTGCTGAGATCAGGATCATTACAGAGTTCAGCAATCATTTTCCCAACTAGGTCATTGATACATTGGAATCCCCAATGTTTTCTGGAACAGAATATGCCTTTCGGATGAGAATAAAAAAAGACTTCAAGAACCAAAAAAGAAGTTAAGCTGCCTTCAGCTGATGTACTCAGACTAACGGGAAACACTTTAAATCCCAAGGTGAAATGCACATGGTCAAAATTTTATCAGGACAGAGTACATGTTTTACTTTGATATTAAGAGCGATCACTGGATTGTCTTCCAGTAAATTAATGTTTTCTTCCGCTACAAAATGTTTTTTCAACAACTATAAAGAGGCTATGCAACGAAACTGAGCGGGGATGTCAAGTGCCTTTAATGGTACATTTTTGACCCCACTTCAAATGCTGCTGTTACCTGACCAGTTCGATTGTTAGTTTGCCAGATTCTCAATCTCTGGGATGTGAGATCATGCACCAGGTTTAGTGAATGTTTAAGGGTGAAGGTCTTTAGTCTCTGCACAAATTCCACAAACATAGCTCAGGTCCTGCTCAACATGTCAACATGTGGCGACAGCAAGTGCTTTTGGGGTCCTACATAAAACGCCCGGCTAGCTCAGTCGGTAGAGCATGAGACTCTTAATCTCAGGGTCGTGGGTTCGAGCCCCACGTTGGGCGAGAGGCTGATTTGTTTGAGAGAAATGTTGAAATTTAGTTAATCTGTTTGCGCAAAATACGTCTAAAAAAGAAGAGAAAGGAACATACATCGTCCCTGGGTGGGCTCGAACCACCATCCTTTCGGTTAACAGCCGAACGCGCTAACCGATTGCGCCACAGAGACCTGATGCTTCTGTGCTTACATAGTTCTTCCTCAAAAGAAAAACCCAACAAGCACATTCCTCCTGTTTGCTGGCTTTTGATGAAATGAGCCAATGCATAAAGGATGCAACATCAAGGTCACTCACACTTTTCTGCTAGCTTGTCTAAAATTTGCCCTTCCTTCAATTACTCACTTGTCAAGACCTGCAGGTCTTCAAACAAAAGGTCAGTTTGTAGACCCTTTTCCTGTCAAAGTTTTGATCCTTTTGTCCACCAGTCATCGGAATGTGTATGATTTTCACCAGTTTACACAGTGTAGCTCCCTTGCCTTCAGTTGCAGGGTTATGTCCTCTTAGATATGACGCTTTTGAAATTATATGTGAAAATGCACCCAAAACCTATTCAAAACAGATTTGATGGAAGCACTGCAGGAGCTCTGCTCCAAGACGCATTTTGTCCAGAAAATGTGGTGTCATGAATGCATCCATATCACCAACACACATTTACAAACCAAACCATAGGCAATAAAATACATGAGTAAACTGATTTGTGGACCTTTGTGGCACTTGGTACTGCTGAGATCAGGATCATTACAGAGTTCAGCAATCATTTTCCCAACTAGGTCATTGATACATTGGAATCCCCAATGTTTTCTGGAACAGAATATGCCTTTCGGATGAGAATAAAAAAAGACTTCAAGAACCAAAAAAGAAGTTAAGCTGCCTTCAGCTGATGTACTCAGACTAACGGGAAACACTTTAAATCCCAAGGTGAAATGCACATGGTCAAAATTTTATCAGGACAGAGTACATGTTTTACTTTGATATTAAGAGCGATCACTGGATTGTCTTCCAGTAAATTAATGTTTTCTTCCGCTACAAAATGTTTTTTCAACAACTATAAAGAGGCTATGCAACGAAACTGAGCGGGGATGTCAAGTGCCTTTAATGGTACATTTTTGACCCCACTTCAAATGCTGCTGTTACCTGACCAGTTCGATTGTTAGTTTGCCAGATTCTCAATCTCTGGGATGTGAGATCATGCACCAGGTTTAGTGAATGTTTAAGGGTGAAGGTCTTTAGTCTCTGCACAAATTCCACAAACATAGCTCAGGTCCTGCTCAACATGTCAACATGTGGCAACAGCAAGTGCTTTTGGGGTCCTACAAAAAACGTCCGGCTCGCTCAGTCGGTAGAGCATGAGACTCTTAATCTCAGGGTCGTGGGTTCGAGCCCCACGTTGGGCGAGAGGCTGATTTGTTTGAGAGAAATGTTGAAATTTAGTTAATCTGTTTGCGCAAAATACGTCTAAAAAAGAAGAGAAAGGAACACACATCTTCCCTGGGTGGGCCCGAACCACCATCCTTTCGGTTAACAGCCGAACGCGCTAACCGATTGCGCCACAGAGACCAGATGCTTCTGTGCTTACATAGTTCTTCCTCAAAAGAAAAACCCAACAAGCACATTCCTCCTGTTTGCTGGCTTTTGATGAAATGAGCCAATGCATAAAGGATGCAACATCAAGGTCACTCACACTTTTCTGCTAGCTTGTCTAAAATTTGCCCTTCCTTCTATTACTCACTTGTCAAGACCTGCAGGTCTTCAAACAAAAGGTCAGTTTGTAGACCCTTTTCCTGTCAAAGTTTTGATCCTTTTGTCCACCAGTCATCGGAATGTGTATGATTTTCACCAGTTTACACAGTGTAGCTCCCTTGCCTTCAGTTGCAGGGTTATGTCCTCTTAGATATGACGCTTTTGAAATTATATGTGAAAATGCACCCAAAACCTATTCAAAACAGATTTGATGGAAGCACTGCAGGAGCTCTGCTCCAAGACGCATTTTGTCCAGAAAATGTGGTGTCATGAATGCATCCATATCACCAACACACATTTACAAACCAAACCATAGGCAATAAAATACATGAGTAAACTGATTTGTGGACCTTTGTGGCACTTGGTACTGCTGAGATCAGGATCATTACAGAGTTCAGCAATCATTTTCCCAACTAGGTCATTGATACATTGGAATCCCCAATGTTTTCTGGAACAGAATATGCCTTTCGGATGAGAATAAAAAAAGACTTCAAGAACCAAAAAAGAAGTTAAGCTGCCTTCAGCTGATGTACTCAGACTAACGGGAAACACTTTAAATCCCAAGGTGAAATGCACATGGTCAAAATTTTATCAGGACAGAGTACATGTTTTACTTTGATATTAAGAGCGATCACTGGATTGTCTTCCAGTAAATTAATGTTTTCTTCCGCTACAAAACGTTTTTTCAACAACTATAAAGAGGCTATGCAACGAAACTGAGCGGGGATGTCAAGTGCCTTTAATGGTACATTTTTGACCCCACTTCAAATGCTGCTGTTACCTGACCAGTTCGATTGTTAGTTTGCCAGATTCTCAATCTCTGGGATGTGAGATCATGCACCAGGTTTAGTGAATGTTTAAGGGTGAAGGTCTTTAGTCTCTGCACAAATTCCACAAACATAGCTCAGGTCCTGCTCAACATGTCAACATGTGGCGACAGCAAGTGCTTTTGGGGTCCTACATAAAACGCCCGGCTAGCTCAGTCGGTAGAGCATGAGACTCTTAATCTCAGGGTCGTGGGTTCGAGCCCCACGTTGGGCGAGAGGCTGATTTGTTTGAGAGAAATGTTGAAATTTAGTTAATCTGTTTGCGCAAAATACGTCTAAAAAAGAAGAGAAAGGAACATACATCGTCCCTGGGTGGGCTCGAACCACCATCCTTTCGGTTAACAGCCGAACGCGCTAACCGATTGCGCCACAGAGACCTGATGCTTCTGTGCTTACATAGTTCTTCCTCAAAAGAAAAACCCAACAAGCACATTCCTCCTGTTTGCTGGCTTTTGATGAAATGAGCCAATGCATAAAGGATGCAACATCAAGGTCACTCACACTTTTCTGCTAGCTTGTCTAAAATTTGCCCTTCCTTCAATTACTCACTTGTCAAGACCTGCAGGTCTTCAAACAAAAGGTCAGTTTGTAGACCCTTTTCCTGTCAAAGTTTTGATCCTTTTGTCCACCAGTCATCGGAATGTGTATGATTTTCACCAGTTTACACAGTGTAGCTCCCTTGCCTTCAGTTGCAGGGTTATGTCCTCTTAGATATGACGCTTTTGAAATTATATGTGAAAATGCACCCAAAACCTATTCAAAACAGATTTGATGGAAGCACTGCAGGAGCTCTGCTCCAAGACGCATTTTGTCCAGAAAATGTGGTGTCATGAATGCATCCATATCACCAACACACATTTACAAACCAAACCATAGGCAATAAAATACATGAGTAAACTGATTTGTGGACCTTTGTGGCACTTGGTACTGCTGAGATCAGGATCATTACAGAGTTCAGCAATCATTTTCCCAACTAGGTCATTGATACATTGGAATCCCCAATGTTTTCTGGAACAGAATATGCCTTTCGGATGAGAATAAAAAAAGACTTCAAGAACCAAAAAAGAAGTTAAGCTGCCTTCAGCTGATGTACTCAGACTAACGGGAAACACTTTAAATCCCAAGGTGAAATGCACATGGTCAAAATTTTATCAGGACAGAGTACATGTTTTACTTTGATATTAAGAGCGATCACTGGATTGTCTTCCAGTAAATTAATGTTTTCTTCCGCTACAAAACGTTTTTTCAACAACTATAAAGAGGCTATGCAACGAAACTGAGCGGGGATGTCAAGTGCCTTTAATGGTACATTTTTGACCCCACTTCAAATGCTGCTGTTACCTGACCAGTTCGATTGTTAGTTTGCCAGATTCTCAATCTCTGGGATGTGAGATCATGCACCAGGTTTAGTGAATGTTTAAGGGTGAAGGTCTTTAGTCTCTGCACAAATTCCACAAACATAGCTCAGGTCCTGCTCAACATGTCAACATGTGGCAACAGCAAGTGCTTTTGGGGTCCTACAAAAAACGTCCGGCTCGCTCAGTCGGTAGAGCATGAGACTCTTAATCTCAGGGTCGTGGGTTCGAGCCCCACGTTGGGCGAGAGGCTGATTTGTTTGAGAGAAATGTTGAAATTTAGTTAATCTGTTTGCGCAAAATACGTCTAAAAAAGAAGAGAAAGGAACACACATCTTCCCTGGGGGGGCCCGAACCACCATCCTTTCGGTTAACAGCCGAACGCGCTAACCGATTGCGCCACAGAGACCAGATGCTTCTGTGCTTACATAGTTCTTCCTCAAAAGAAAAACCCAACAAGCACATTCCTCCTGTTTGCTGGCTTTTGATGAAATGAGCCAATGCATAAAGGATGCAACATCAAGGTCACTCACACTTTTCTGCTAGCTTGTCTAAAATTTGCCCTTCCTTCTATTACTCACTTGTCAAGACCTGCAGGTCTTCAAACAAAAGGTCAGTTTGTAGACCCTTTTCCTGTCAAAGTTTTGATCCTTTTGTCCACCAGTCATCGGAATGTGTATGATTTTCACCAGTTTACACAGTGTAGCTCCCTTGCCTTCAGTTGCAGGGTTATGTCCTCTTAGATATGACGCTTTTGAAATTATATGTGAAAATGCACCCAAAACCTATTCAAAACAGATTTGATGGAAGCACTGCAGGAGCTCTGCTCCAAGACGCATTTTGTCCAGAAAATGTGGTGTCATGAATGCATCCATATCACCAACACACATTTACAAACCAAACCATAGGCAATAAAATACATGAGTAAACTGATTTGTGGACCTTTGTGGCACTTGGTACTGCTGAGATCAGGATCATTACAGAGTTCAGCAATCATTTTCCCAACTAGGTCATTGATACATTGGAATCCCCAATGTTTTCTGGAACAGAATATGCCTTTCGGATGAGAATAAAAAAAGACTTCAAGAACCAAAAAAGAAGTTAAGCTGCCTTCAGCTGATGTACTCAGACTAACGGGAAACACTTTAAATCCCAAGGTGAAATGCACATGGTCAAAATTTTATCAGGACAGAGTACATGTTTTACTTTGATATTAAGAGCGATCACTGGATTGTCTTCCAGTAAATTAATGTTTTCTTCCGCTACAAAACGTTTTTTCAACAACTATAAAGAGGCTATGCAACGAAACTGAGCGGGGATGTCAAGTGCCTTTAATGGTACATTTTTGACCCCACTTCAAATGCTGCTGTTACCTGACCAGTTCGATTGTTAGTTTGCCAGATTCTCAATCTCTGGGATGTGAGATCATGCACCAGGTTTAGTGAATGTTTAAGGGTGAAGGTCTTTAGTCTCTGCACAAATTCCACAAACATAGCTCAGGTCCTGCTCAACATGTCAACATGTGGCGACAGCAAGTGCTTTTGGGGTCCTACATAAAACGCCCGGCTAGCTCAGTCGGTAGAGCATGAGACTCTTAATCTCAGGGTCGTGGGTTCGAGCCCCACGTTGGGCGAGAGGCTGATTTGTTTGAGAGAAATGTTGAAATTTAGTTAATCTGTTTGCGCAAAATACGTCTAAAAAAGAAGAGAAAGGAACATACATCGTCCCTGGGTGGGCTCGAACCACCATCCTTTCGGTTAACAGCCGAACGCGCTAACCGATTGCGCCACAGAGACCAGATGCTTCTGTGCTTACATAGTTCTTCCTCAAAAGAAAAACCCAACAAGCACATTCCTCCTGTTTGCTGGCTTTTGATGAAATGAGCCAATGCATAAAGGATGCAACATCAAGGTCACTCACACTTTTCTGCTAGCTTGTCTAAAATTTGCCCTTCCTTCAATTACTCACTTGTCAAGACCTGCAGGTCTTCAAACAAAAGGTCAGTTTGTAGACCCTTTTCCTGTCAAAGTTTTGATCCTTTTGTCCACCAGTCATCGGAATGTGTATGATTTTCACCAGTTTACACAGTGTAGCTCCCTTGCCTTCAGTTGCAGGGTTATGTCCTCTTAGATATGACGCTTTTGAAATTATATGTGAAAATGCACCCAAAACCTATTCAAAACAGATTTGATGGAAGCACTGCAGGAGCTCTGCTCCAAGACGCATTTTGTCCAGAAAATGTGGTGTCATGAATGCATCCATATCACCAACACACATTTACAAACCAAACCATAGGCAATAAAATACATGAGTAAACTGATTTGTGGACCTTTGTGGCACTTGGTACTGCTGAGATCAGGATCATTACAGAGTTCAGCAATCATTTTCCCAACTAGGTCATTGATACATTGGAATCCCCAATGTTTTCTGGAACAGAATATGCCTTTCGGATGAGAATAAAAAAAGACTTCAAGAACCAAAAAAGAAGTTAAGCTGCCTTCAGCTGATGTACTCAGACTAACGGGAAACACTTTAAATCCCAAGGTGAAATGCACATGGTCAAAATTTTATCAGGACAGAGTACATGTTTTACTTTGATATTAAGAGCGATCACTGGATTGTCTTCCAGTAAATTAATGTTTTCTTCCGCTACAAAACGTTTTTTCAACAACTATAAAGAGGCTATGCAACGAAACTGAGCGGGGATGTCAAGTGCCTTTAATGGTACATTTTTGACCCCACTTCAAATGCTGCTGTTACCTGACCAGTTCGATTGTTAGTTTGCCAGATTCTCAATCTCTGGGATGTGAGATCATGCACCAGGTTTAGTGAATGTTTAAGGGTGAAGGTCTTTAGTCTCTGCACAAATTCCACAAACATAGCTCAGGTCCTGCTCAACATGTCAACATGTGGCGACAGCAAGTGCTTTTGGGGTCCTACATAAAACGCCCGGCTAGCTCAGTCGGTAGAGCATGAGACTCTTTATCTCAGGGTCGTGGGTTCGAGCCCCACGTTGGGCGAGAGGCTGATTTGTTTGAGAGAAATGTTGAAATTTAGTTAATCTGTTTGCGCAAAATACGTCTAAAAAAGAAGAGAAAGGAACATACATCGTCCCTGGGTGGGCTCGAACCACCATCCTTTCGGTTAACAGCCGAACGCGCTAACCGATTGCGCCACAGAGACCAGATGCTTCGGTGCTTACATAGTTCTTCCTCAAAAGAAAAACCCAACAAGCACATTCCACCTGTTTGCTGGCTTTTGATGAAATGAGCCAATGCATAAAGGATGCAACATCAAGGTCACTCACACTTTTCTGCTAGCTTGTCTAAAATTTGCCCTTCCTTCAATTACTCACTTGTCACGACCTGCAGGTCTTCAAACAAAAGGTCAGTTTGTAGACCCTTTTCCTGTCACAGTTTTGATCCTTTTGTCCACCAGTCATCGGAATGTGTATGATTTTCACCAGTTTACACAGTGTAGCTCCCTTGCCTTCAGTTGCAGGGTTATGTCCTCTTAGATATGACGCTTTTGAAATTATATGTGAAAATGCACCCAAAACCTATTCAAAACAGATTTGATGGAAGCACTGCAGGAGCTCTGCTCCAAGACGCATTTTGTCCAGAAAATGTGGTGTCATGAATGCATCCATATCACCAACACACATTTACAAACCAAACCATAGGCAATAAAATACATGAGTAAACTGATTTGTGGACCTTTGTGGCACTTGGTACTGCTGAGATCAGGATCATTACAGAGTTCAGCAATCATTTTCCCAACTAGGTCATTGATACATTGGAATCCCCAATGTTTTCTGGAACAGAATATGCCTTTCGGATGAGAATAAAAAAAGACTTCAAGAACCAAAAAAGAAGTTAAGCTGCCTTCAGCTGATGTACTCAGACTAACGGGAAACACTTTAAATCCCAAGGTGAAATGCACATGGTCAAAATTTTATCAGGACAGAGTACATGTTTTACTTTGATATTAAGAGCGATCACTGGATTGTCTTCCAGTAAATTAATGTTTTCTTCCGCTACAAAATGTTTTTTCAACAACTATAAAGAGGCTATGCAACGAAACTGAGCGGGGATGTCAAGTGCCTTTAATGGTACATTTTTGACCCCACTTCAAATGCTGCTGTTACCTGACCAGTTCGATTGTTAGTTTGCCAGATTCTCAATCTCTGGGATGTGAGATCATGCACCAGGTTTAGTGAATGTTTAAGGGTGAAGGTCTTTAGTCTCTGCACAAATTCCACAAACATAGCTCAGGTCCTGCTCAACATGTCAACATGTGGCAACAGCAAGTGCTTTTGGGGTCCTACAAAAAACGTCCGGCTCGCTCAGTCGGTAGAGCATGAGACTCTTAATCTCAGGGTCGTGGGTTCGAGCCCCACGTTGGGCGAGAGGCTGATTTGTTTGAGAGAAATGTTGAAATTTAGTTAATCTGTTTGCGCAAAATACGTCTAAAAAAGAAGAGAAAGGAACACACATCTTCCCTGGGTGGGCCCGAACCACCATCCTTTCGGTTAACAGCCGAACGCGCTAACCGATTGCGCCACAGAGACCAGATGCTTCTGTGCTTACATAGTTCTTCCTCAAAAGAAAAACCCAACAAGCACATTCCTCCTGTTTGCTGGCTTTTGATGAAATGAGCCAATGCATAAAGGATGCAACATCAAGGTCACTCACACTTTTCTGCTAGCTTGTCTAAAATTTGCCCTTCCTTCTATTACTCACTTGTCAAGACCTGCAGGTCTTCAAACAAAAGGTCAGTTTGTAGACCCTTTTCCTGTCAAAGTTTTGATCCTTTTGTCCACCAGTCATCGGAATGTGTATGATTTTCACCAGTTTACACAGTGTAGCTCCCTTGCCTTCAGTTGCAGGGTTATGTCCTCTTAGATATGACGCTTTTGAAATTATATGTGAAAATGCACCCAAAACCTATTCAAAACAGATTTGATGGAAGCACTGCAGGAGCTCTGCTCCAAGACGCATTTTGTCCAGAAAATGTGGTGTCATGAATGCATCCATATCACCAACACACATTTACAAACCAAACCATAGGCAATAAAATACATGAGTAAACTGATTTGTGGACCTTTGTGGCACTTGGTACTGCTGAGATCAGGATCATTACAGAGTTCAGCAATCATTTTCCCAACTAGGTCATTGATACATTGGAATCCCCAATGTTTTCTGGAACAGAATATGCCTTTCGGATGAGAATAAAAAAAGACTTCAAGAACCAAAAAAGAAGTTAAGCTGCCTTCAGCTGATGTACTCAGACTAACGGGAAACACTTTAAATCCCAAGGTGAAATGCACATGGTCAAAATTTTATCAGGACAGAGTACATGTTTTACTTTGATATTAAGAGCGATCACTGGATTGTCTTCCAGTAAATTAATGTTTTCTTCCGCTACAAAACGTTTTTTCAACAACTATAAAGAGGCTATGCAACGAAACTGAGCGGGGATGTCAAGTGCCTTTAATGGTACATTTTTGACCCCACTTCAAATGCTGCTGTTACCTGACCAGTTCGATTGTTAGTTTGCCAGATTCTCAATCTCTGGGATGTGAGATCATGCACCAGGTTTAGTGAATGTTTAAGGGTGAAGGTCTTTAGTCTCTGCACAAATTCCACAAACATAGCTCAGGTCCTGCTCAACATGTCAACATGTGGCGACAGCAAGTGCTTTTGGGGTCCTACATAAAACGCCCGGCTAGCTCAGTCGGTAGAGCATGAGACTCTTAATCTCAGGGTCGTGGGTTCGAGCCCCACGTTGGGCGAGAGGCTGATTTGTTTGAGAGAAATGTTGAAATTTAGTTAATCTGTTTGCGCAAAATACGTCTAAAAAAGAAGAGAAAGGAACATACATCGTCCCTGGGTGGGCTCGAACCACCATCCTTTCGGTTAACAGCCGAACGCGCTAACCGATTGCGCCACAGAGACCTGATGCTTCTGTGCTTACATAGTTCTTCCTCAAAAGAAAAACCCAACAAGCACATTCCTCCTGTTTGCTGGCTTTTGATGAAATGAGCCAATGCATAAAGGATGCAACATCAAGGTCACTCACACTTTTCTGCTAGCTTGTCTAAAATTTGCCCTTCCTTCAATTACTCACTTGTCAAGACCTGCAGGTCTTCAAACAAAAGGTCAGTTTGTAGACCCTTTTCCTGTCAAAGTTTTGATCCTTTTGTCCACCAGTCATCGGAATGTGTATGATTTTCACCAGTTTACACAGTGTAGCTCCCTTGCCTTCAGTTGCAGGGTTATGTCCTCTTAGATATGACGCTTTTGAAATTATATGTGAAAATGCACCCAAAACCTATTCAAAACAGATTTGATGGAAGCACTGCAGGAGCTCTGCTCCAAGACGCATTTTGTCCAGAAAATGTGGTGTCATGAATGCATCCATATCACCAACACACATTTACAAACCAAACCATAGGCAATAAAATACATGAGTAAACTGATTTGTGGACCTTTGTGGCACTTGGTACTGCTGAGATCAGGATCATTACAGAGTTCAGCAATCATTTTCCCAACTAGGTCATTGATACATTGGAATCCCCAATGTTTTCTGGAACAGAATATGCCTTTCGGATGAGAATAAAAAAAGACTTCAAGAACCAAAAAAGAAGTTAAGCTGCCTTCAGCTGATGTACTCAGACTAACGGGAAACACTTTAAATCCCAAGGTGAAATGCACATGGTCAAAATTTTATCAGGACAGAGTACATGTTTTACTTTGATATTAAGAGCGATCACTGGATTGTCTTCCAGTAAATTAATGTTTTCTTCCGCTACAAAATGTTTTTTCAACAACTATAAAGAGGCTATGCAACGAAACTGAGCGGGGATGTCAAGTGCCTTTAATGGTACATTTTTGACCCCACTTCAAATGCTGCTGTTACCTGACCAGTTCGATTGTTAGTTTGCCAGATTCTCAATCTCTGGGATGTGAGATCATGCACCAGGTTTAGTGAATGTTTAAGGGTGAAGGTCTTTAGTCTCTGCACAAATTCCACAAACATAGCTCAGGTCCTGCTCAACATGTCAACATGTGGCAACAGCAAGTGCTTTTGGGGTCCTACAAAAAACGTCCGGCTCGCTCAGTCGGTAGAGCATGAGACTCTTAATCTCAGGGTCGTGGGTTCGAGCCCCACGTTGGGCGAGAGGCTGATTTGTTTGAGAGAAATGTTGAAATTTAGTTAATCTGTTTGCGCAAAATACGTCTAAAAAAGAAGAGAAAGGAACACACATCTTCCCTGGGTGGGCCCGAACCACCATCCTTTCGGTTAACAGCCGAACGCGCTAACCGATTGCGCCACAGAGACCAGATGCTTCTGTGCTTACATAGTTCTTCCTCAAAAGAAAAACCCAACAAGCACATTCCTCCTGTTTGCTGGCTTTTGATGAAATGAGCCAATGCATAAAGGATGCAACATCAAGGTCACTCACACTTTTCTGCTAGCTTGTCTAAAATTTGCCCTTCCTTCTATTACTCACTTGTCAAGACCTGCAGGTCTTCAAACAAAAGGTCAGTTTGTAGACCCTTTTCCTGTCAAAGTTTTGATCCTTTTGTCCACCAGTCATCGGAATGTGTATGATTTTCACCAGTTTACACAGTGTAGCTCCCTTGCCTTCAGTTGCAGGGTTATGTCCTCTTAGATATGACGCTTTTGAAATTATATGTGAAAATGCACCCAAAACCTATTCAAAACAGATTTGATGGAAGCACTGCAGGAGCTCTGCTCCAAGACGCATTTTGTCCAGAAAATGTGGTGTCATGAATGCATCCATATCACCAACACACATTTACAAACCAAACCATAGGCAATAAAATACATGAGTAAACTGATTTGTGGACCTTTGTGGCACTTGGTACTGCTGAGATCAGGATCATTACAGAGTTCAGCAATCATTTTCCCAACTAGGTCATTGATACATTGGAATCCCCAATGTTTTCTGGAACAGAATATGCCTTTCGGATGAGAATAAAAAAAGACTTCAAGAACCAAAAAAGAAGTTAAGCTGCCTTCAGCTGATGTACTCAGACTAACGGGAAACACTTTAAATCCCAAGGTGAAATGCACATGGTCAAAATTTTATCAGGACAGAGTACATGTTTTACTTTGATATTAAGAGCGATCACTGGATTGTCTTCCAGTAAATTAATGTTTTCTTCCGCTACAAAACGTTTTTTCAACAACTATAAAGAGGCTATGCAACGAAACTGAGCGGGGATGTCAAGTGCCTTTAATGGTACATTTTTGACCCCACTTCAAATGCTGCTGTTACCTGACCAGTTCGATTGTTAGTTTGCCAGATTCTCAATCTCTGGGATGTGAGATCATGCACCAGGTTTAGTGAATGTTTAAGGGTGAAGGTCTTTAGTCTCTGCACAAATTCCACAAACATAGCTCAGGTCCTGCTCAACATGTCAACATGTGGCGACAGCAAGTGCTTTTGGGGTCCTACATAAAACGCCCGGCTAGCTCAGTCGGTAGAGCATGAGACTCTTAATCTCAGGGTCGTGGGTTCGAGCCCCACGTTGGGCGAGAGGCTGATTTGTTTGAGAGAAATGTTGAAATTTAGTTAATCTGTTTGCGCAAAATACGTCTAAAAAAGAAGAGAAAGGAACATACATCGTCCCTGGGTGGGCTCGAACCACCATCCTTTCGGTTAACAGCCGAACGCGCTAACCGATTGCGCCACAGAGACCAGATGCTTCTGTGCTTACATAGTTCTTCCTCAAAAGAAAAACCCAACAAGCACATTCCTCCTGTTTGCTGGCTTTTGATGAAATGAGCCAATGCATAAAGGATGCAACATCAAGGTCACTCACACTTTTCTGCTAGCTTGTCTAAAATTTGCCCTTCCTTCAATTACTCACTTGTCAAGACCTGCAGGTCTTCAAACAAAAGGTCAGTTTGTAGACCCTTTTCCTGTCAAAGTTTTGATCCTTTTGTCCACCAGTCATCGGAATGTGTATGATTTTCACCAGTTTACACAGTGTAGCTCCCTTGCCTTCAGTTGCAGGGTTATGTCCTCTTAGATATGACGCTTTTGAAATTATATGTGAAAATGCACCCAAAACCTATTCAAAACAGATTTGATGGAAGCACTGCAGGAGCTCTGCTCCAAGACGCATTTTGTCCAGAAAATGTGGTGTCATGAATGCATCCATATCACCAACACACATTTACAAACCAAACCATAGGCAATAAAATACATGAGTAAACTGATTTGTGGACCTTTGTGGCACTTGGTACTGCTGAGATCAGGATCATTACAGAGTTCAGCAATCATTTTCCCAACTAGGTCATTGATACATTGGAATCCCCAATGTTTTCTGGAACAGAATATGCCTTTCGGATGAGAATAAAAAAAGACTTCAAGAACCAAAAAAGAAGTTAAGCTGCCTTCAGCTGATGTACTCAGACTAACGGGAAACACTTTAAATCCCAAGGTGAAATGCACATGGTCAAAATTTTATCAGGACAGAGTACATGTTTTACTTTGATATTAAGAGCGATCACTGGATTGTCTTCCAGTAAATTAATGTTTTCTTCCGCTACAAAACGTTTTTTCAACAACTATAAAGAGGCTATGCAACGAAACTGAGCGGGGATGTCAAGTGCCTTTAATGGTACATTTTTGACCCCACTTCAAATGCTGCTGTTACCTGACCAGTTCGATTGTTAGTTTGCCAGATTCTCAATCTCTGGGATGTGAGATCATGCACCAGGTTTAGTGAATGTTTAAGGGTGAAGGTCTTTAGTCTCTGCACAAATTCCACAAACATAGCTCAGGTCCTGCTCAACATGTCAACATGTGGCGACAGCAAGTGCTTTTGGGGTCCTACATAAAACGCCCGGCTAGCTCAGTCGGTAGAGCATGAGACTCTTAATCTCAGGGTCGTGGGTTCGAGCCCCACGTTGGGCGAGAGGCTGATTTGTTTGAGAGAAATGTTGAAATTTAGTTAATCTGTTTGCGCAAAATACGTCTAAAAAAGAAGAGAAAGGAACATACATCGTCCCTGGGTGGGCTCGAACCACCATCCTTTCGGTTAACAGCCGAACGCGCTAACCGATTGCGCCACAGAGACCTGATGCTTCTGTGCTTACATAGTTCTTCCTCAAAAGAAAAACCCAACAAGCACATTCCTCCTGTTTGCTGGCTTTTGATGAAATGAGCCAATGCATAAAGGATGCAACATCAAGGTCACTCACACTTTTCTGCTAGCTTGTCTAAAATTTGCCCTTCCTTCAATTACTCACTTGTCAAGACCTGCAGGTCTTCAAACAAAAGGTCAGTTTGTAGACCCTTTTCCTGTCAAAGTTTTGATCCTTTTGTCCACCAGTCATCGGAATGTGTATGATTTTCACCAGTTTACACAGTGTAGCTCCCTTGCCTTCAGTTGCAGGGTTATGTCCTCTTAGATATGACGCTTTTGAAATTATATGTGAAAATGCACCCAAAACCTATTCAAAACAGATTTGATGGAAGCACTGCAGGAGCTCTGCTCCAAGACGCATTTTGTCCAGAAAATGTGGTGTCATGAATGCATCCATATCACCAACACACATTTACAAACCAAACCATAGGCAATAAAATACATGAGTAAACTGATTTGTGGACCTTTGTGGCACTTGGTACTGCTGAGATCAGGATCATTACAGAGTTCAGCAATCATTTTCCCAACTAGGTCATTGATACATTGGAATCCCCAATGTTTTCTGGAACAGAATATGCCTTTCGGATGAGAATAAAAAAAGACTTCAAGAACCAAAAAAGAAGTTAAGCTGCCTTCAGCTGATGTACTCAGACTAACGGGAAACACTTTAAATCCCAAGGTGAAATGCACATGGTCAAAATTTTATCAGGACAGAGTACATGTTTTACTTTGATATTAAGAGCGATCACTGGATTGTCTTCCAGTAAATTAATGTTTTCTTCCGCTACAAAATGTTTTTTCAACAACTATAAAGAGGCTATGCAACGAAACTGAGCGGGGATGTCAAGTGCCTTTAATGGTACATTTTTGACCCCACTTCAAATGCTGCTGTTACCTGACCAGTTCGATTGTTAGTTTGCCAGATTCTCAATCTCTGGGATGTGAGATCATGCACCAGGTTTAGTGAATGTTTAAGGGTGAAGGTCTTTAGTCTCTGCACAAATTCCACAAACATAGCTCAGGTCCTGCTCAACATGTCAACATGTGGCGACAGCAAGTGCTTTTGGGGTCCTACATAAAACGCCCGGCTAGCTCAGTCGGTAGAGCATGAGACTCTTAATCTCAGGGTCGTGGGTTCGAGCCCCACGTTGGGCGAGAGGCTGATTTGTTTGAGAGAAATGTTGAAATTTAGTTAATCTGTTTGCGCAAAATACGTCTAAAAAAGAAGAGAAAGGAACATACATCGTCCCTGGGTGGGCTCGAACCACCATCCTTTCGGTTAACAGCCGAACGCGCTAACCGATTGCGCCACAGAGACCAGATGCTTCTGTGCTTACATAGTTCTTCCTCAAAAGAAAAACCCAACAAGCACATTCCTCCTGTTTGCTGGCTTTTGATGAAATGAGCCAATGCATAAAGGATGCAACATCAAGGTCACTCACACTTTTCTGCTAGCTTGTCTAAAATTTGCCCTTCCTTCAATTACTCACTTGTCAAGACCTGCAGGTCTTCAAACAAAAGGTCAGTTTGTAGACCCTTTTCCTGTCAAAGTTTTGATCCTTTTGTCCACCAGTCATCGGAATGTGTATGATTTTCACCAGTTTACACAGTGTAGCTCCCTTGCCTTCAGTTGCAGGGTTATGTCCTCTTAGATATGACGCTTTTGAAATTATATGTGAAAATGCACCCAAAACCTATTCAAAACAGATTTGATGGAAGCACTGCAGGAGCTCTGCTCCAAGACGCATTTTGTCCAGAAAATGTGGTGTCATGAATGCATCCATATCACCAACACACATTTACAAACCAAACCATAGGCAATAAAATACATGAGTAAACTGATTTGTGGACCTTTGTGGCACTTGGTACTGCTGAGATCAGGATCATTACAGAGTTCAGCAATCATTTTCCCAACTAGGTCATTGATACATTGGAATCCCCAATGTTTTCTGGAACAGAATATGCCTTTCGGATGAGAATAAAAAAAGACTTCAAGAACCAAAAAAGAAGTTAAGCTGCCTTCAGCTGATGTACTCAGACTAACGGGAAACACTTTAAATCCCAAGGTGAAATGCACATGGTCAAAATTTTATCAGGACAGAGTACATGTTTTACTTTGATATTAAGAGCGATCACTGGATTGTCTTCCAGTAAATTAATGTTTTCTTCCGCTACAAAACGTTTTTTCAACAACTATAAAGAGGCTATGCAACGAAACTGAGCGGGGATGTCAAGTGCCTTTAATGGTACATTTTTGACCCCACTTCAAATGCTGCTGTTACCTGACCAGTTCGATTGTTAGTTTGCCAGATTCTCAATCTCTGGGATGTGAGATCATGCACCAGGTTTAGTGAATGTTTAAGGGTGAAGGTCTTTAGTCTCTGCACAAATTCCACAAACATAGCTCAGGTCCTGCTCAACATGTCAACATGTGGCAACAGCAAGTGCTTTTGGGGTCCTACAAAAAACGTCCGGCTCGCTCAGTCGGTAGAGCATGAGACTCTTAATCTCAGGGTCGTGGGTTCGAGCCCCACGTTGGGCGAGAGGCTGATTTGTTTGAGAGAAATGTTGAAATTTAGTTAATCTGTTTGCGCAAAATACGTCTAAAAAAGAAGAGAAAGGAACACACATCTTCCCTGGGTGGGCCCGAACCACCATCCTTTCGGTTAACAGCCGAACGCGCTAACCGATTGCGCCACAGAGACCAGATGCTTCTGTGCTTACATAGTTCTTCCTCAAAAGAAAAACCCAACAAGCACATTCCTCCTGTTTGCTGGCTTTTGATGAAATGAGCCAATGCATAAAGGATGCAACATCAAGGTCACTCACACTTTTCTGCTAGCTTGTCTAAAATTTGCCCTTCCTTCTATTACTCACTTGTCAAGACCTGCAGGTCTTCAAACAAAAGGTCAGTTTGTAGACCCTTTTCCTGTCAAAGTTTTGATCCTTTTGTCCACCAGTCATCGGAATGTGTATGATTTTCACCAGTTTACACAGTGTAGCTCCCTTGCCTTCAGTTGCAGGGTTATGTCCTCTTAGATATGACGCTTTTGAAATTATATGTGAAAATGCACCCAAAACCTATTCAAAACAGATTTGATGGAAGCACTGCAGGAGCTCTGCTCCAAGACGCATTTTGTCCAGAAAATGTGGTGTCATGAATGCATCCATATCACCAACACACATTTACAAACCAAACCATAGGCAATAAAATACATGAGTAAACTGATTTGTGGACCTTTGTGGCACTTGGTACTGCTGAGATCAGGATCATTACAGAGTTCAGCAATCATTTTCCCAACTAGGTCATTGATACATTGGAATCCCCAATGTTTTCTGGAACAGAATATGCCTTTCGGATGAGAATAAAAAAAGACTTCAAGAACCAAAAAAGAAGTTAAGCTGCCTTCAGCTGATGTACTCAGACTAACGGGAAACACTTTAAATCCCAAGGTGAAATGCACATGGTCAAAATTTTATCAGGACAGAGTACATGTTTTACTTTGATATTAAGAGCGATCACTGGATTGTCTTCCAGTAAATTAATGTTTTCTTCCGCTACAAAACGTTTTTTCAACAACTATAAAGAGGCTATGCAACGAAACTGAGCGGGGATGTCAAGTGCCTTTAATGGTACATTTTTGACCCCACTTCAAATGCTGCTGTTACCTGACCAGTTCGATTGTTAGTTTGCCAGATTCTCAATCTCTGGGATGTGAGATCATGCACCAGGTTTAGTGAATGTTTAAGGGTGAAGGTCTTTAGTCTCTGCACAAATTCCACAAACATAGCTCAGGTCCTGCTCAACATGTCAACATGTGGCGACAGCAAGTGCTTTTGGGGTCCTACATAAAACGCCCGGCTAGCTCAGTCGGTAGAGCATGAGACTCTTAATCTCAGGGTCGTGGGTTCGAGCCCCACGTTGGGCGAGAGGCTGATTTGTTTGAGAGAAATGTTGAAATTTAGTTAATCTGTTTGCGCAAAATACGTCTAAAAAAGAAGAGAAAGGAACATACATCGTCCCTGGGTGGGCTCGAACCACCATCCTTTCGGTTAACAGCCGAACGCGCTAACCGATTGCGCCACAGAGACCAGATGCTTCTGTGCTTACATAGTTCTTCCTCAAAAGAAAAACCCAACAAGCACATTCCTCCTGTTTGCTGGCTTTTGATGAAATGAGCCAATGCATAAAGGATGCAACATCAAGGTCACTCACACTTTTCTGCTAGCTTGTCTAAAATTTGCCCTTCCTTCAATTACTCACTTGTCAAGACCTGCAGGTCTTCAAACAAAAGGTCAGTTTGTAGACCCTTTTCCTGTCAAAGTTTTGATCCTTTTGTCCACCAGTCATCGGAATGTGTATGATTTTCACCAGTTTACACAGTGTAGCTCCCTTGCCTTCAGTTGCAGGGTTATGTCCTCTTAGATATGACGCTTTTGAAATTATATGTGAAAATGCACCCAAAACCTATTCAAAACAGATTTGATGGAAGCACTGCAGGAGCTCTGCTCCAAGACGCATTTTGTCCAGAAAATGTGGTGTCATGAATGCATCCATATCACCAACACACATTTACAAACCAAACCATAGGCAATAAAATACATGAGTAAACTGATTTGTGGACCTTTGTGGCACTTGGTACTGCTGAGATCAGGATCATTACAGAGTTCAGCAATCATTTTCCCAACTAGGTCATTGATACATTGGAATCCCCAATGTTTTCTGGAACAGAATATGCCTTTCGGATGAGAATAAAAAAAGACTTCAAGAACCAAAAAAGAAGTTAAGCTGCCTTCAGCTGATGTACTCAGACTAACGGGAAACACTTTAAATCCCAAGGTGAAATGCACATGGTCAAAATTTTATCAGGACAGAGTACATGTTTTACTTTGATATTAAGAGCGATCACTGGATTGTCTTCCAGTAAATTAATGTTTTCTTCCGCTACAAAACGTTTTTTCAACAACTATAAAGAGGCTATGCAACGAAACTGAGCGGGGATGTCAAGTGCCTTTAATGGTACATTTTTGACCCCACTTCAAATGCTGCTGTTACCTGACCAGTTCGATTGTTAGTTTGCCAGATTCTCAATCTCTGGGATGTGAGATCATGCACCAGGTTTAGTGAATGTTTAAGGGTGAAGGTCTTTAGTCTCTGCACAAATTCCACAAACATAGCTCAGGTCCTGCTCAACATGTCAACATGTGGCGACAGCAAGTGCTTTTGGGGTCCTACATAAAACGCCCGGCTAGCTCAGTCGGTAGAGCATGAGACTCTTAATCTCAGGGTCGTGGGTTCGAGCCCCACGTTGGGCGAGAGGCTGATTTGTTTGAGAGAAATGTTGAAATTTAGTTAATCTGTTTGCGCAAAATACGTCTAAAAAGAAGAGAAAGGAACATACATCGTCCCTGGGTGGGCTCGAACCACCATCCTTTCGGTTAACAGCCGAACGCGCTAACCGATTGCGCCACAGAGACCTGATGCTTCTGTGCTTACATAGTTCTTCCTCAAAAGAAAAACCCAACAAGCACATTCCTCCTGTTTGCTGGCTTTTGATGAAATGAGCCAATGCATAAAGGATGCAACATCAAGGTCACTCACACTTTTCTGCTAGCTTGTCTAAAATTTGCCCTTCCTTCAATTACTCACTTGTCAAGACCTGCAGGTCTTCAAACAAAAGGTCAGTTTGTAGACCCTTTTCCTGTCAAAGTTTTGATCCTTTTGTCCACCAGTCATCGGAATGTGTATGATTTTCACCAGTTTACACAGTGTAGCTCCCTTGCCTTCAGTTGCAGGGTTATGTCCTCTTAGATATGACGCTTTTGAAATTATATGTGAAAATGCACCCAAAACCTATTCAAAACAGATTTGATGGAAGCACTGCAGGAGCTCTGCTCCAAGACGCATTTTGTCCAGAAAATGTGGTGTCATGAATGCATCCATATCACCAACACACATTTACAAACCAAACCATAGGCAATAAAATACATGAGTAAACTGATTTGTGGACCTTTGTGGCACTTGGTACTGCTGAGATCAGGATCATTACAGAGTTCAGCAATCATTTTCCCAACTAGGTCATTGATACATTGGAATCCCCAATGTTTTCTGGAACAGAATATGCCTTTCGGATGAGAATAAAAAAAGACTTCAAGAACCAAAAAAGAAGTTAAGCTGCCTTCAGCTGATGTACTCAGACTAACGGGAAACACTTTAAATCCCAAGGTGAAATGCACATGGTCAAAATTTTATCAGGACAGAGTACATGTTTTACTTTGATATTAAGAGCGATCACTGGATTGTCTTCCAGTAAATTAATGTTTTCTTCCGCTACAAAATGTTTTTTCAACAACTATAAAGAGGCTATGCAACGAAACTGAGCGGGGATGTCAAGTGCCTTTAATGGTACATTTTTGACCCCACTTCAAATGCTGCTGTTACCTGACCAGTTCGATTGTTAGTTTGCCAGATTCTCAATCTCTGGGATGTGAGATCATGCACCAGGTTTAGTGAATGTTTAAGGGTGAAGGTCTTTAGTCTCTGCACAAATTCCACAAACATAGCTCAGGTCCTGCTCAACATGTCAACATGTGGCGACAGCAAGTGCTTTTGGGGTCCTACATAAAACGCCCGGCTAGCTCAGTCGGTAGAGCATGAGACTCTTAATCTCAGGGTCGTGGGTTCGAGCCCCACGTTGGGCGAGAGGCTGATTTGTTTGAGAGAAATGTTGAAATTTAGTTAATCTGTTTGCGCAAAATACGTCTAAAAAAGAAGAGAAAGGAACATACATCGTCCCTGGGTGGGCTCGAACCACCATCCTTTCGGTTAACAGCCGAACGCGCTAACCGATTGCGCCACAGAGACCAGATGCTTCTGTGCTTACATAGTT